>NW_021940535.1:6424223-7161506 GCF_001715985.3 Manacus vitellinus
CTGCTTGTTCTAGAACAGATGTGTTGGTCACATAATCTGACCAGTGGATGTTTAGGATTGTGCGGAGACAGCGTTGATGGAAGAGTTCTAGGAGTCGCAGGTGGTGGTGGTAGATGACCCATGATTCAGATCTGTATAAGACAGTAGACAGCACTATGGCTCTGTAAACACTGATCTTGGTACTTTTCTTCAACTGTTTATTACCTAAATTGTAAAAATCCTGGAAATAGACAGCTGGGAAATATCTGAAGCTTTGGTTTCAACTGGTAGCCTAAGGAATTAAACAAAAAATAAAGAAAAAACCCCATTTCTCATCTTGCATAAAATCCTCCACAACAAACAACCCGTTCAGATCTCAGGTGTTTTTGAAAATTGGTGGGACTTTAAATATACAGCACTCTGAACGGTATCATTACACCTTTCAAAGAGGAAAAAATTGTGTTGTGTGACTTAATAAAGCATTTCCATGCATCATATTTTAGTTGAATTTCTTTTCAATTTAAAAGTAAATTGAAATTTCCTTAGCTTTATGATTCTTTTTTGAGGGATTATTACAATATTTCTATAATGTTTTTGCCTTTCACTATACTTCTGTAATTCCAGGCTAATATAGGTTTTATCTGAAATAAAGAATGAAAGAAAGCTAATGCTGGAGTTTGAATGTACTTGAAATTATGTGCATATTTAAAGAAGTCTCCTCTTTGATAAAATTGATTGAATAGTGAAAGTACCCCCATGTTTTCTGGCAACTGATAGGGAAAATGCTGGAAATCTTGTTCTATCAGAGGCTATTGTCTCTCATGCACAGTACCGAGCTCAAGTGAGAGCTCTGGGGACTGGAACTGCTTTTATGGAGTAAACAGGTTACCTTTTATTAGAGCTTTTCTCAGCTTTGCAGAACTAAGCTTAATGCCCTGCTGTTGATATAATTTCAAAACCTATCACTTAAGCACTTTTATAAATTTCTGACAGACCAGTTATGATTAACATGATGGACCTAAATCACACAAGAATTCTCAGGTCTTGAAGTATCTGGTATGTGAACATAAAAAAAAAAGTAAACACAGTCTCTCCCTTCATGAATTTTCAAGATATGTAGTCTTCCACCTTTTAATAATTATAGCTCCTGAGATATTTGTGCCCTTAGTTTTTCTCTGAGTTGTTTCTTTTAGGCTTCATACCTAAGACCAGCAGGCCTTAGTGGTTGAAAATACTTGTGTTGAAATTTGAATTAGTCATCTTTTGTTTCTTCTTTCTTTGCCTAAACTTGCATAGATTAAGTGGTACAGGGTGTATGGCACACAGATACCTTTTGGCTGAGAATTTCCAAGTAGAGCAAAGACCCTCATGAGGAGCATCTATCCTTTTCAACAAGAACTGCCTCCAAAAGACGACAGTTGTGACAAAGGCCATGAAGTGGGAATTACCAAAGCAAAATGTGCATTCACTGAATAAAGGAGAAGTTTCCTTCTGAGACTGGGGGATGGACAGAAATAAAATGAATCTTTCTTCTAGATGTTATGTACTGGGGAGAGGTGGAGAAAAACTCTTTGCATGTTTGGCTGAATGATGAAGTTAGCATGAAGTAAGCTAAAGAATTAATTGTATAGACAATCACAGCAGGTAGACCCTGAATTTTTTCATAAAAATGTCTTCTTTTGTTACATTAATGCCAATGATAAGACTCCCAATTCTCCCTTACCTCTCCAGAGGTTTACTGGATGGTTATAACAAATTTTCCACAGACAAGGAGATCTAGGAGCTTAGTTTGAACTGTATTCTAGCTGATTTTTTTTACAGCCATACATTGGCACCTAGATGTTGAATTATTGTAGTGGTTCATTTTTTTTCCTTACTACCTATTTTCCTATCAAGATATCAATCAGCCTGATAATTTTTGATCCAGCATTATTTTTGTGAAAGTGTTTCTAAGAGTAGTCAGATCTTTGGAATCAGCATAAGCAGAAAAGAGAGTTTTCCTGTTTTCCTCTGGGTACGGAAATGTAACAGGACCCACAAAAAGGCAACGTATAAATCATGAGCAGAATGCGAATTTGCTGTAAATGATCATTATAGGCTCCTTAGTTCAGGAAACTTGATGTTTCCTTAGGGTGGAGACCTTGGAAAGGCATTCAAAATGGAGAACTTGATTTGCATCATGTAAAAAGGGGATGACTTAATGGAAGCCATTCACGGCTTTTTAATATTTCCAGCTTTGCCAGGGGAGGAAAAAAATCCAGTAGCTATTTCTAAATGATTTCTAGCGGTGACCCATGCAGTCCACACTCTTTCGCACACACAAGGGATCTCTCAGCAGTAAGGAGTGCTAAGTTTGCATGCTTTAATTTAAAATCCTGCTCAAATAGAGTTTAACTGAGACCTTAACTCTCTTGACATTTGACATCATTATTAGGCAAAGCGAGTACAGTCTTTTATTAAACTAACTAGTAGTGATGGAGAAAGTAGGCAAACTCCTGGGCATACAAGGAATTGCCTGCTTTTTCCACCTTTCTTTGTCAGTCTTAGAAAAAAAACCAAAAACCTCTTTTCTCTTTCTATTCAAACTTAGTCTTGCTTATGTCCTCAGATCACCAAAACTCCATCAGCACTGAAGTATCCATTGTTGTTAACTATAACTTGTACTGTAGTTGAGCTATACAAACACACCTTAAGGATGGTCTAACTGGAAACGAGACTTCACTGTGAAGTAACAGGCATAAAGGGAGGGAGCATCCGTGAGAGATTACCAAAAAAGTGGATTTTGCCTCCATACAGCATATTTCAAGCAGCAGATGTGTGCTGGAGTGCTCTTTGGAAGTTGCCAGTAGCCTCTCCTCCTCATTGTTGGCAGTTGATGGACTTGAAGTAGAAGAGGCAGTTTTGAAGGATGAATTAAGGGATATGGTTGGAACTGATGAAACTTAAGATGTTACATATTAAGGTGTGGGCTTCCAATGCTAAGCTGACCTCTGTGTCCTGCCACAGACCTCTGGAAAATAAAAGGTTTGGGAAAGCATGGAGAGTTCAGACCTAGGACCTGGGTTAGGCGCTCGAGGCAGAGAACACTTAAAAAAAATCAGTCTGAATTGAGGTTTTGAGCAAGCAGAAGATCTGAGAGGCTGTTGAAATGCTTGACCCTCTCTCTCCCCTGCTCAGATGGTCAAATAGGACTGAAGTCTGCTTTGATTTTCCAGCTTTAGCAGAAATTTAACTGCTGCAACAATTAGTCTGGCTTGCGAGAATAATTATTTCACCTGCATTGTTCTGAGTTCATGTTTTCTACATTGAAATGGAAACACAACTTATGAATTTCAACAAATGTATACATCAAATCTGCTAGAATGGTGGTCTAATATGTAGTATTTAGAATGAGACTCAGGAAAAGGTCATTAAGTCTCTCAGAAGCCAAATTTATATCCTGACACATACTTACCAGCATCACCTTCTAATGAAGTTTTGTAGGGCTTTCTGCAAGTGTGTGGCATGTAGTGCTTGTCCCCAGAACTAGGCCTGAGTCTGAGCAGACAGTGATTTATATCAGGTTTCAAAACACGTGTAACCCATTTTTGTGAAATATTTATATTCCCAAGAAGAATTTTACCATGGGAGGATTTCCCAGCAGGTTAGGTACATGCCTATGCAGCCTTCATTTTTCACACTTTGATGTAACTGGGTCTGTTCGGGAAATGAGTAATTGCTCCCCCATCATGATTTTTGCTTTCTCTTAGAATTACAAGTTTAGTTGCTGCCTGTGACATTCTAACCTGAATCTGTTGAAACAAGAACAAGGTGCTGCCTTGGACTATAGGTGAAGTACAGTCTTGACTCAGAACACTTTGTGTGATTCCCGAAATGATATGCAATATTTCCAACACCAGAGCTACTTAACTTCGAATAGTAGGCAACGACTTCATCCCAGTCATCAAAAAGTCCTCTAAACTATGACAAATTCAGATCCCATGGCCACAGTAATGCTATGATGTTGTGGCAAACCATCCTAAGGGATGAATCAGAATTGGCAAGTCCTGCTGCAAGGGATGTTCAGTCACTGTGCCATGCTTATCAGCTTTCTGGATCTGGTGTTTACAAGGGCAGTGCTCACCAGGCCCCAACACTTCCAGGTTGCTGTACTCCCTAAGTTTTCTCTTGGGATTGGAGGGTAAAGGAGAGCATTCTCAGTGCCTCCCACCTGCTAATTGTTGTCATCTGTAGCCCTGTTTGTCTGATGGTTTGAGAAGGCCCTGAGACTAGAGAGGAAGCTCGGGCTGTACTGCCTGTGAATGATCTGAACCACGTCTGTTGGTCATTTAACTTTTCTGAGTTGCTTTTTAAAAAAAAAAAAACAAAACCAAAAACCAGAGCAGTGGAAAAATATGTAGGTTTTGTAATTGTAATAGCAATTGTAACATTTTCCTGTAAAAATATTTCTAGTGATGTCTATAACACCAACTGGTAATCTTCTCAGCTTTAGACTCCAAACTGTATGCTTTCCTCTAAGATGTGTATTGATTTTTTTTTTGGAAAGGCTATTTTGATGATCAAGTGTTCATTTTCTATCATTGTCTTTCTTTTTCTTCGGAATGTTATCTGACAACCATGATCGTTCACATAGTCATGAAAAAGAAAAATAAAGAAGGAAGACTGAGACATAGCCAAGATCTGAGAAATCCATCTAGTACTAATATTACATTACAAAATGAATCATGATTTCCACTACTCACAAAAATGCTGTAGTTTAGATTTGGTTTCCGAAGCTTACCTGTGTTGCTTAAGGAGCTCTGAAACACTGGGCTGAACTCGGCAGAGATGTATCTACTACATGAGGGTTTTTTTAAATGCAGAGCCTATCCTACTTTGCGGTATAATACATAATTTTTCATCCTTGAAGTGTTTTCAGACCATTTACTTTTAGTCCCAGAAAAACAGTCATTATAGGAGTCAGAACTGAGAAAGGGAGGATGAGAGACTTGCTTCAGAGGGAGCTGGTATCAGGGCTAAAATCCGCTTGCTGTCATTCCTGGCAAAGGTTTTGAAGACCTGTGCTGTACATTTGATTCCCACTTGACCCAGTGTTACGGGCTCCCAAGAAAAGCCAACATCTACGTTTTTAACAGAGCAATGTCTATATTTTGTTGCTTCACCTCCACTGCGGCAGCACTAATGCAAGTTCCAGCGGTGCAGTGGAGAGAACATGAGGTGTTTTGCAGGCAACTGCTTAGTGTTTCTCCTAATGACATCCCCACACAAATGATAATTCAACAATTCCACGTTTGAATTATCTGATGGCGACAAAATTTTCAGGATCCATGGTGTGGGGATAATTAGGACTCTTGCTAATAATTCTGTGCACTTTTTATTTTTTCCCTTCTCAGTAAAATGAGATTCATGTGGATTAATTACTACCTGCTATAAATAAATGCTGCGAATGGCAATCTACATTGCAGAGAGTAGCTGTCGTTTAATATATCGCAGGTTTTCACGCACCTGTTTGCCCGATGCTGTTGCCATGGAAACTGCACTTTATAAGAGAAGCTCTGCATAATTAGCATGGATTGAGGTCTATATCAATCAGAATAATTTGGAGGAGCAAGAAGAGCCTGAAGGAGAAGGCAAAGCTACTTGTCTCTGTAGGGAAGGTATCAGACCTCTGCTGTGTGGTAAATAGTCAGGCAGTTACTGGAAGAATTCAGCAGAATTAGCAAATTTAAGGGAACCAAATTAAACAAAAGACAGAAAACTTAGTCCCCATGGTTTTCATTATGAAACAGTATTAAAATGGGCTTTGAAAAATTAACAAAGACAAAATATCTATATATATTTGTGTAATTAAATTGGAGGTTTTGTCACAAGCTAGGTTTCATAGGCTGCACTAATGCCATTAGTCTGGGAGTGTGGCAGTGATGCACAACACTGCTGGTAATGAACAGCTTTCACTTCTGGATATCCTTCTGACCATGCAGATAACAAAAATTAATTCTCTGAAATAGGTGAGAGAAGGATAATAACTTATGGATTCTGACATGTAGGTTTCATAATAAGACCTTGTGTCTAAAGTTCATTGCTTTTTGCCTAAAGCTTCAAGACACACAGCAAACATACAAATGCAGTTATCCAGTCAGTGCATCATCCTAATCACAACACAGAAGACTAAGGATAGAACAGCAGCTTTAACTTTAATTTTTCTTCCTTCTTGTCAGCTGGCGTCAGAAATATCACTTTAAAGAAACAGAAGAAACAGGCTCAAGAGTTTTGCAAAACACCTGAAATGAAAAAGTTGTTGTTAAAAATAAAGTTGGACGAGCTCCGTATGTGTATGTGTGTGTCCATGCACAAGTAAGTGACTGAGTGAATATTCGGCTAATATTGTTTTGGCTGTGAGTCTCAGCTGGATATGATACAGTATTAATGGAGTAACTACAGTACAGGAGATTTCTTTGACTGTAGCTTTGAATTCTTTAGGGGTCCACTTTGAATGTAAGTGTCAGTGTAACCTTGTATTTCTGTGTTGGTAAGAAATGTTGATAATATGAGCTATTGAAACAGCTCAAGAGGAAGAGGTAAGGAAAGCTGGAAAGTCTCTTTTCTTTGGTATTTGTAATGTCAAGGAACAGTTTCTAACACAATGGATAGTAAATGTCATCCAACCAAAGGGCTTCTTGTAAAACAGTAATGTGATGGGGTATAATGTGTGTATTGTATTGGCTTTGAAGGTGCAGTTACTGAAATCAGTCCAGGTTTGAAGAATATTTAGCCCTTATACAATAGACAAGTTATAGGTCTTGGATGATACTGCAATGGCCTACGCTACTTTATTTAAGTTATGTAAGAAGATTGTGATAATCGTCTGTATTGGGCAGATTGAGAGGAGGGGAAAAAAAGGAATTAAAATCCCAAATTGCTTTAGTTCATTTCCATGGTATTTTAGTCCATGTTCTGAAATCTTCCCTTATCCCCAGGGTTTTATTCATTTAGAAGCTTGTTGCAGTGTGGAGTGCTGTACTAGATTATGAGCTGGAGAAAACTCCTTTGCTGCATGTAAGTAACAAATCTGGATGAGAAGGTGGGTTCTTCACCTCTGCTGATCCTTTGTACTGGATGGGCAGCCCTGGCTGTAGGTACAGTCTGAGGAATGAGATGCTGGAAAGCAGTGCCGCAAAAAGGGACCTGGGGTCCTTCTTGATGGTAAGTTGAATATGAGTCAGCAGTGCCCTGGCAGCCAGGAGGGCGAACCGTGTCCTGGGGGGCATCAGGCAAAGCATCGCCAGCTGGGCAAGGGAGGGGATTGTCCCACTCTGCTCTGCACTGGTGCAGCCTCATCTTGAATATTGTGGCAGTTTTGGGAACCACAATATAAGAAAGATATTAAGCCATTAGAGAGCGTCCAAAGGAGGGCAACAAAGATGGTGAAGGACCTTGAGGGGAAGCTGTATGAGGAGCAGCTGAGGGCACTTTTTCTGTTCAGCCTGGAGTAGACTGAGGGGAGACCTCATTGCAGTCTACAACTCCCTCGTAAGGGTAAGAGGAGGGGTAGGCAATGTTCTCTTCTCTGTGGTGACCAATAACAGGACCTGAGGGAATGGCCTGAAGTGGTGTCAAGGGAGGTTTAAGCTAGATATTAGAAAGAAGTTCTTCACCCAAAGGGTGGTTGGGCACTGGAAGAGGCTCCCCAGGGAAGTGGTCACAGCACCAAGCCTGACAGAGTTCAAGAAGCATTTGGGTGATACTCTCAGGCAAATGGCTTGGCCCTTGGGGGTGGTCCTGTGCAGGGCCAGGAGTTGGACTTGATGGTCCTTGTGGGTCCCCTCCAACTTGGCATATTTTGTGATTCTATGAGAGACTTTCACCTGTGCTGAATCTGCTCTAATGTGGAGGGACATTTCATGGGCGCAAGCACAGATTTGAATGCAGCTACCACAGAATGTTGAAAAATACTTCTTATAGCTGCTTCTGTGGAAGGATAGGACAGAGACTTGAGTCCTGGGCCTCTTGACGAAGGGATTGTCTTTACCAGTTTCAGAGCTGTGCTACATCTGCCATTCTTCTTCCTCCTGCTGAAGCTCCTTCCTGCATGATACTACAGCTCCGACAGTCAAACCAGTGCATTCCTTCACCCAAAAAGGGTATCTGGAGTACTTATTTTTGAAAAACACTTTTGAATCCCTTCACCCTGAAGAGAGACCTCAGAAAGAAGAGCCAGAGGTGCAGCCTCTTGTAATTGCTCTTTTCCCAGCCTGGGTTTGCATCAGGTGAGAACTGGGTGCCACCACTGGTGTCTGGGGCAAGCTTGGAAGACCATGTTAAGGCATGTGACAGCTTTCACTTAAACTCCTTAAGCACTTTCCTTTTTAACAGCTTCCAGAGAAAGGTTGCAATTGAGTGAAATCTCTTGGGTTCTAACTTTGAAAGGAGGCACCTACATTCAGCAAAAAAATCCTGCTTTTTAGGAGCAAATCTAGCTTTAAGTCACTATTTCAAGTTAAGCATTATAGCTCTGAGAGTAATGATCCAACCTAAGTGCTTCCATAAATTCAATTCATTAAAATAATATTTCCTCTGGCCCCAAAAGTTCCAGATCTCATAAACTACCCATTTGAAATTGTTAGGTAAGTTTGGGGGTTTTATTGTTTTTCAAGAGAAAAATGTTGCCTCGAGACTAGGAATGTGTTTGGTACAATTTAGTCAATTTTAGAGGTGTTCTCATTGGAGTTATTTCTCGTTTTACTTGGTGTAAAGGAGAGGAGAACTGGCTCCTTATCTCTAGTGCTGCAAATCCATTTATATCTGTGCAGTAATAATTTAGAGAGAAAGGGAAAAATTTAGACAGAAAAGCTTAAATAATATGAGAACAAGTTTGGAAGGTAATCTTTGTACCTCATTAAGATTGAAGGATGGCATAGATGAGCAATTATAAAAATTTCTTAGCCTATGTCAAATTATTCTGTGATCTAGTAAAACAGTAAGCTAGATTTTCCTGTGCCTACTTCCATCTTTTTCTTTTTGTTTTTAATCAAAAACTATAAGTTTTGTACTGTCTATTAAAAAGAGTGAAAAGTGCATAAAAATCCTCCTTTTTACATATGCACCATATACATATCTGACAGAAGAGGATGAATAAAAAATGTCCTGGTATAAAGCCTTGAACAACTGAATGGAAACATTACTTTTAAGCAGATGTTTTTAATGTGTAATATTTATATGTTAAATCTTAAATAGCTTAGATATGTTTAATGTTTTGTGGGGCTGTATTGTGGCAGCAGTAGGTTTGAATTTTTAATAAGGAAAAAGCCCTTAGATTTTCTGGCTGCAGCAACATTGCTGGCACTTTATAGGTAATTATTGAGGTATCATCCCCTATGAAGATAAAATAAGAGTTTGCTCCCCAACCACCGCCTTGCCCCCATACCTCAGTTTGGTGGTATTGGAAAGGAACTGCTATAATGAAAAAAATACAGAATAAAAGCACTGATTCATTTCCTATTGCCTTCAAAAGCCTCATTCACTAAGACAGACTTCAATAGCTATCAGTACTAGTCCTTTTGAGGTGAAATGAAAGCCTTGTTATGTGCATTTTCACTTTGCTAAGAAAGCCAATATACTTGCCATAAAAATACGATTATACTCTAGGCTTAATTTCAATGTGTCTTGCTGAAAATAAAGAGCCTGTAAGAAAATTGTTTTACCTGTGAAGTTAGAGCTCATCAGTGGAAGGTGCTAAAACCTTCCAAGTTAGGAAAATGGGACCAAAGTTGTCCCAGTATATCTTCTAGTCTCTGATAACAGCAGCAGGTGGTTGGTACTTTTCGTAATTTAGAAAACTTCAGTAAATTCAGAAAACATCATTCTCTCACTGAACAGTGAACAATGTTTAATAAACACCAAGTGATGAGGCAGGCACAGTTACAGGAAAGATCTTTGAAGTATTAAGGATTAGCATCATGTATTTGTAGTTCTGGTTTTGCTCAGAAACTGCTTGGTCCAGTTGAACCCAACAGAATAAGTTTCTTTTGAAAGCATGGTTTATTTTGTTGTTGCTGTTGATTTTTGTTTGAATTTCCAAACCTGAGACCTGCTTAAGTCTGAGGAGAACACTGGAGAACAGCTGTTGTCAGTGTGCTTTTGTTCCCCTTGCTCCTCTTTCTTTTCTTACCAAACCCGTCTCTAGTTTTTCTTTTCTTGTGGTTTAACTACTCATTCAGGGCTAGAGAGCTGGAATGGGAATGGAAAAGCTTTCAGACAGAATCAGGTCTGGAACCTTTCTCCCTTTGGCAAAATGTGTGACATTGAGCCTTCATTGCCTTTATTGCAGTATGCTGGGTTGCTACACTGACTTTTCAGTGTAAAGCTGGCACAACGGGCTTTTAGAAAGCAGTGTGTAACTCATATATATCTTAGGTAGCCACACAAGGCATATTTCGGAGTTTCACATTGTGGGGGAAGAAGAGAGTGAGAAAAGAGGCATATCTCAAAACAAAAATACTGTTAACCACACTCAGTGAGTACATTTGCTTCTGCTGGCATGTGGCATTTGGACGTGCTTTGGAGAGCAAAGGAATGCAAAATTTTCTGGAGTGAGACTGGACTTGAAATGTCACATGTCCTCACAGAACTCCATTAAGCCATTTAGAGATGCTTGTGTTGGGCTTGTATCTGAACACAGTACTTGGTAGACAGTTATGCAGTAAAACGAAAAGACATAATGACGATGCAAGAAAAACGCAGCATCCTGTGCCTTCCCTCTGAAACTCGGGGAATCTTTAGAGGTCTGTAGACAGCAGGGGCTGCTTATCTTGCTTAACTATGTCTCCTGCCACTGACACAGCAGCAGCTTGCTTTTATAGTTAATGTGGCAGATTCTCCCTTTCTATCCCCATTTGGCTACCCATGGAAGTTATTTACAACCTCCGCAGAAAGATCAAACAACACTGTGATAACTGGCCCCTATCGACACTGTCAGGTTTCCAGGTCTGTAAGACAAATGTTGCTTCTGGCTTGCAGCACCCTGTGTGCTGTGCATTTTGATGCAGATTTTTATTACCTGGCAGGTGGCTTGGGAGTCATGGGTGGAAAAAAGGGCTGAGATCAACAACAGAGAATGATCAAGTCATATCAGAGAGGGGGCAGCAGGCAGCAATTGTGGAAGTTGCCCCTTGACATGACTCTCAGGGGGATGGGGAGTGTGGGGGAGTGCCTGGGTTTCTGAAAGGCACCATGCTGTGTTAAGAGTGCCTAATTATAGCTGTCACTGTGGCCAGCTAAAATAACAAAGGACTCTGAGCAGGAATGGTGAGTAACTGCATTTTGTTCTGATTGTTGGTGTTGCTGCCGTCTCTCTGTCTTGCACTGGGCCTGTGTTGGCACAGGTTTCCTGAAGTGCAGGGTCTGTTAGAGCCATAGGGTTGGGAGAGGCCCTGAGAGACACTCTAGTCCCATGTAACCATTTTATTTCTGAGATGATCTCATCCTCCCTGCTCTTAAAAACCTCTGCTGTCAACTTCCTTCAATGCACTCGCTTCTCTCTATCAACTGGTGCTGCCATTGTTTTATCTATAGACATTTCAACATAGGGTTAACTTTCCCTCGAAAAGACAGGTGACTAATACTTCTGGCAAAGGCTATAGGCTGCTATTGTGCTTTAATCCTGCTTTGCTTCTTCCAGGGTCAGAGAAGTTCTGCTTTTTGCAGTAAGACCTGCAGATGTTTGATTTCAATAATTTACTAAAACCCTCACAATTTTTGCTCTGGTTGCACTAACAGGGAAGGGGTATGACAGGGAAGGGCCTCTTCAAAGTTTCAGGCAGAACTCAGAAGTAGATGTAAGCTACCTGTTAATTTTGTCTTAGTTTGTGTCTCCTTAGAATTAGATGAGAAACAGATTCTGCAGCTTTCTTCCAGCACAGTCCAGGAAGATGCCTGTAAGCAATTTCTGCATTATAGTCTCTATTTATATCTGTAATTAAAGAAATAAGTATCATAGTTATCTTTCTAATTTCATAATTACCTCTTTGAAATAATAGCCCTGTTCCAGGTGTTTTCTAAAATAAAACAGCTAGGGATATTAATTTCAATTAGAGAGGAAAAAGAATAAACTGAAATGGAGTTTTATTTTGAAAAAATCAACTTAAAAATACAATCACAAAAAAACCTCCCAATAACAAAACCCACACTTTTCTTGGAGGGTACTTCATTTAGGTAATTAAATCTGTGCAGTGTGAATGAACCACTGGCAGCAGTGCCCTTTATCAAATGACATTTAGAGCACATTAATCTACTTAATTCTGAGGCTTCCCAACAGCTTAAAACACATCTGGAGGCAAAAAAACAGTGAATTCTTAATGGGAATGAATAGTCTTTTGCTATGTAGTACAGATGCTCTAGGCTTTCTCACTTGGAAGATTTGGTAATGTTCAGAAACCTGAGTTGTATACATGTAAATTCATAAGCAGTCACAACTTTATGGTGTGTGTGTGTTGGTGTTCATAAGAAAGATAAGTTTTTCATCCAACAGAAAATGAGAGAATCCATGAAGGGAACACTTAACCACTGCTTTCTTTTCTCTCTCCCTAATACTTCTTCCAGCACCTTTTGTACTGCCTGTGACCACTGCAAATCCTATTTTCCTTCTGAGGCAGGGTTGCAGGAAGAAACTGTTTGAGCTTAACAAGCATGACTTTCTCCCGAAACCTGCCAGGCTTGGCAGCTCTCTGAATGCTCCTTTCCACATACCCACATCAAAGTCTAAAGTTGAATTCTGCAGCAGTGCCTTTTCTCTTCTCCAGCTTTAGGCAACCCCCCAAAATGATCACTGGAACAGAGCTCATGAGAAAAACTATGTCCTGAAAGCAAATTATTGAGGCCGCAACTCTCTTCTGGAGTTTTTCAAAGTGTGTCCGTTGCTATTTCTCTTGTAAGGTTGCTGCTGCTGTCAGGAATTACACCAACAGTGTATGGTAGCACCCGCCATCACGCAGGCCCCACTGAGCTATTTAAGTTTTCAAAGCATCAATGGTGTTTCTTCTTCCCTAGGTTTTAATTCATTCACACAGCCTTGCTGGGATGCAGCGAGTCCTCGATGAGTTTCATTAATCAAATGTTCTGTTCAGGTGAAGGGCTCAAAGTTTGCAACTTTGAATTTGTGTGTAACTGCTGAAGCTGGCCTGGCCATCTCTTAAGAAAGCCTTCTCTGGTAGGATCCCTAAAGTCTTGTCTAGGGTGAGAATTGAAATTTTTCTCAACCAGCATAGGGAAATGCCGTAGCAGAGGGTGAAAATGAACAGGAGAGTTCACTTTACTTTAGAGATAAAATACAGTCTTGGGGATATTTAGTGTCTGAAAGTGTCAGAGCTGCATGTTATGCTAGCCACATGCAAATTCCATTTCAGGGTGAGATTTGGCACATGTCACCTCATCCCACCAACCAAACCACCTGAACTAAATGATTGTTCGCAATTGAAACAATTCAGTTGAATTAAGTATCAGTTATTTTACTAATAACATGGTACTACAGACTTGGCGAGGAGGTCCTCAGTCAGCATTGGGAAGGGATGGAATGAAAAATGACCAGAATTCATTCATGAAAAAAGCATGTTTCAAATTGTGAATGGGATTACTAATTAGAAGAATAGAAACTAGGCATTTAAGATCTCTTTGAAATTAATGCTTCAAAAAGCATTTGCCTTTCTAGGGAAAATATTCTTTGAACATTGCAAAACATATGTGAATTTGCCTCTGCTGATTTTCCAAAATTGTACTTTTTCTTTGTGTTGATAACTAAGGCTATTGCTGTTTAAGGACTTGAACCCATACAGTCTTTTTTTCTCTCCTTGATCCAAAAGTGAAGTCATAAAACTGCTTTTTTGTGATATTACAATCATTTCCATGGTAACAGACTGATGTCCAAAGTATAGGATCATGGCTTTAGTGTGGGATCAAACAAGAGGAGATAAAGTTCTTATTAAAATGAAATGGAACTAATAAAAAAAAAAATCCATTAATTTTATTATGCATTTCCTTCTCTAACTGACCAAAAGTGCAAATGAATGTACTTCTTTTAGGGAGTTGTTTGTTTTTTCTTGTTTATGTTGATCAATAAAATGTTAGTTTGAAAAGAAACATGGACTAAAGAACTGCAGCTACTATATTAGAAAAAAAAGGTACTTGAAATCCTGATGGTAAATTCTTTTTTGAGACAGAGGAGAGCTTTCTAATGCCAACAGACCTTTATAGAGCGATGGCCATGAAATGTTGCTTGGCAGACCATGTCCAGGAAAAACTGCATTTATAATTTTTTTGTAGGCCCCTAAGGAACTTACTGATCCACCCCAGCTGAGACTCTGCTCCTTTAGGCTCCCTTAGTCATAATAGTTCTCCCTTAAGACCTTGCAAGATCCATAGCAACTGTTCTACCTCCAGTCACCCACACCAGGGAGAAAGAAACCACATCCCCAGAGAGCTCTTCTGAGAATACTTGCACGTGTATAGCAGAGAAGACCACCTCTTGCGTGCTTTGGAGTACCCTGAACACAATAAATATTTTGGAGGGCATCATGAAGGCAAGGCAATGTCAAAAGAAGCCCATCTGCTATTGGCAATCCAGACGCATTAAACTAACTCACAAAATAAAAAGTTTGTTAGGGTTACCTTTGCTTTGTGTGTTCCCCTTCCCTAGAACTGAGGCTATCTTGGACTGCATGAACACTTTCTAGATATTTCCAAATAAAACGAAGAAAGGCAAAGAAGACCCTGGTTTAGTACTGTAATACTGCAAAAGATACCTTTGATGCAACACGAGGTTGACTGCCTCGTCTTCTGTCACACAGTGAGTGGTTTGTACAGAGAGGACAGAGAGACTCTTTCTGAACATGAGACTATTGTCAGTCCTGTCAACTTCCTCCAACACCTTTTTCTAAACAGTTGTCATCCCAGCAAGGAAATACTGGGACATCTGTACTTCTGTAAAGTACACGTGGAAAACCTAGAAAGTATGGTTGTGATGTGAGGAAGGCTGAATTTGGAATAAGAGTCTCAGCCTATCCCATGCCTTTGGATTTTGTGGAGTGATTATGAGTCAGCCCATATTACTCTGAACCCTCTTTCTGACCTTTGCCATCAGACTAAGATGTCATATTCTCTGTTCTCATCCCATGGACCTGTTTCTCCTCTGGCTTACACTGAGACAAGTCAGAAGAGCCCCCCAGGGCCAATATGTTGGTGTAAATGAGAAGGAAATCAAGCAGTGGGTGAAGATAGTCATGGGCTTCAGGATCTGTTCTCCCTTCGATGCACGCTGTGATTTATGCACAGAACTCCTACTAGCAACAGTGGGAGAAGAGACACTTACATTGCTAAACAGGATTTTTTTTTTTCTCAGCTGCCTGAAGCTACTCAGCATAAGCCTGTTGTGAAAGTGATGGGAGATTTAGGGGAAGGAATGCCAAAGAGAAATAAGAAAATGAAAACTAATCCTGAACTAAGCAACTGTAAGAATTGTGGGGGCTTTGCTGTATTTTTTTTCTTTTTTCTTGAAACGTGTAGGATTTTTTAACAACTAAATAATTGTTCTTAATAGTCCTGGATTTTTTAAGTGGCTCTATGGGTGGGGATTTGCACAATCAGTGATAAATGTGAAGGTAAAAGTACAAGGAAAGTTGAGAGTTGAAAAGCTGGAATCACTTTTCTGCTCGTTTTCTTCATTGCAATTTGCCTTATAATAGCAGACTTATATAGAAATCCAGCTGTTGCCCTTGCTGTTTTGTAAACCAGGTTTTGCTCCTTTTTTATTTTAATAGAAATGTAACTTTTGATCTGATTACCAGCTTCAGAACTGTTATAATTAAGACAAGTTTTTCTGCTCTTCTGCCTTCTCTGCACCGTCTTCTGATTTTCTAGCCTCTAACAAAAGGCTTTTTCTCTTGCCTTGAGGTGTAGACATAAGGGCAAGCTACTCCTTGACATTACACGGTAGAATCTACCAGGTCTGCTATTATCCAAGTTCAGGTATTGCAGCAAACTGGCAAGAGTTAATCTTTATTAAGCAAAAGCATATAGGACCCACACAGACTCTATAGTTGCACTGTATTCTCATGCTTACCATTTCCTTTATTGATTTGCCTGTCTAAATGAGTACTTCTAAACTCTGTGGGTGTTTTCCAATTAGATAAAAGGCAATTCATGTCACCCTGCTGCAGCTCTAACAGCCATAACCAAGAGAGTGCACTGAGGACTTCTCAGCAGAACAACCTAGTTTAATCAAGGTGGCCCCCTTCAGCGCTGCCTCATTTGCAGGACATCTCTCTTCACATGCAATGCCTCCTTTATTTAGAGCAACTTTGGAGGAATGGGCTGCAGCTACACTAACTGCTGTGGCTGTGCTTTATAGGCCAGCTATATGGTTAGTGGAGAAGATGCATGAGCTTCTCTCTCTCGGGCTGTTTTGGGAAAGAGTTGCTGTCAGGGCATTGCCCTTTCCAAATGGGAATAAAAATATCTCAGAAGATTGTCACTGCTGCTTATGTGAATGGTGCTGTTTCTGTGAGAGCTGAATCTGATAAACCTTCTAATGGTTAGAACCGAGCAGACCTTTGCTGAGTGTTATACATTTGCTGGAGAATCATAGACTCTATCTTTTGTGGGAGATCCATGTTTTATTGTATGCTCAGAGAGCTCTTCCTTTCCCCTTCCTGCGACAATGTGCCTCTGATGGACAAACTCTGGGCATGGCTGAGTTTCCACAAAGGAAACTGTGTGTTTCACTCTGAAACTCTGTTTACCTTGAGAATCTGCATTCTGTCCTGGTTTTGACTCTTTGAATTTCTCCTTGCTGCTGCCTTTCACACTCTGCCACACACTCTTCCAGCAGACCAACCAGCTGAAAGACTTTGGGCAGGTGCTTCCCTTCTCATCTTGAGCAAGGTTCCTGTGCATCTTGCTTTGCTATCCAGCACTGTGTCCCCACAGTCTTTTTGACTTCTCTAGTGGCACATCCCTTGGGACCTCCACGGAAGCCTCACAGCACTGAGCCTGTTTGTCGCCTTTAAGTAGGATCACTGAAATCAACCTCTAATGGATAAAGTGAGCAAACAGTTGTTCCTAATGCATCAGCTAGAGCTCTGTGAGAGGTTGGGAAGGCATTTTTGGCCGCATGTATTTGTTATTAAGAGAGAGAGAAATGTGGCTGGGTACACAGAATTTAATCTGCTTTGCTTTCTACCAGGAGATCTCTTGGAAGATACTGTGGCTTCATACAAATTCAAAGTCATTGGCTGGCTTTGAGCTAAGGATTTCTCTTGGTGTACTCCATGGTCTCATTCACTGTCTGATGTATAAGGTGTGTTCATAGTGTCCTGCAGCACTAAGAGAGTTTTTGGCTTAAACTGTAGAGTACAGAAGTGGTAGCATATAACTCAGATAAGATCTGTCTAGATACTGTGCAGAACTGAAGGCCTCACCCAGAACCTTTTTGGTATCAGATGCTTTTTTCTGAAGGGACAGGTCTATCTAAGTGCTCCTTGAGCAGCAGTGCTGCTGTAGACTCCAAACTGTGATTGAGTCTTGTAGAGTATCAGGTGGCCAAGAAATCCTTTTCAGTTTCAGTTCCTGGATTGTAACCAAAGTTGCAATGAAGAGTATTTTTAATCTTCAATATATTTTATTCTTACCGAAGTTAATCTTGCATTATTTTATTTTTCAGTAAGAGGAGAGAAAGGAATATGCTGTTAACATGTGAAACAAAGGAGAAAGTAGGGCTCTTAGTTTTTGTTTCTGTGGAGTTCTGTTTACTTCAGAGAAAGGGCAGAAGAGACAGTGAATGACATTTGGCTATGGTTCTCTATTACCTTATGCAAGGACCTCGTATTACTGCTTGTGTATTGCCTATCCAGAGCATCCAGAGGAGATATGCCATGGTTCCAGAAATTCTGGGTGTGATTTTGAGCAGGTGGTTCTAATTTTTTCCTGGGCTTGAGGCAAAATATCTGATTCTTCTTGATTCAGAAACTACTAGTGCTTTTACTGTGGCAACATGAAGTAAAAGAATTATCTGAAGGGATGCTGTGAAGGGCACTGGACTAGTCTACCTGTAAGAGAGGACTGAGACTCTCTAGGGTTTGGAGCTCACCTGGTATTTTCTGCCTTGGGGCAACGTGCCTAGAGCCAAGAAGCTTGCCAGTGTGCTACCAAATCCAGTTGTTGGACCCCACTGTATTCAGGAGAGGCAGCTGTTTCACCTTTGCGGTGTAAAGAAATGAGTCCCTGCTAAAGGGACCTTTGGGTAATACAGCTCTTTGTTCAGTGTGAGCAGAAAGTGCTCCCAGCAGCGATTCTCTTCCCATTGACACCAGTGTCAGCCAAGGTGAATTCTGCATCAGCTCCTCAGCCTACTCCCTTGCAACCCCTTTTCAAAGTGCATTAACTGGCCACTTTTAAAAGTCTAATTACTGCTGCCCTTATTCACAAGACACTTGAATCCTTCCAACGTGTACGATACCCCTTAGGTGAGATGTTTCCAGGCCACAGCCTTCAATCCTCAGAAGCACTGCATTTTTGGGTGAAAATGGTGTTGAGATGTGGCTGGTAAACCTTCCTTGTCAGGAGCATTAAAATACAGTCCCATGGAGAAAATACACAATGATTTCTAACTCCTTTCCCCACCACCAAAACAACTGCCTGGCTAACCTGCAGCTTTGCATATCCAGTATGTTAATGCCACCTGGTTACTGTGACACAGAATGTGAGATGGCTCAGCTCTACTTACCCTTCTTCTGGGATGTCACTGGCCCCATTAATTCATGTCTGTCTTCTCTAACCTGCTCATTTTTCCATTAAACTTGTGGGAACTCAATTGTATTGGAGGCTTATATCCTTGTCTTTCAGATTTGGATGAAATTAACCATTGAGCTCAAAAGATGAGGGAGGACTTGCGAATTTACACATTTGTTTGACAGAAAGCATGAGCGTATAAGCATCCTATTATTAGAATGTTATGCTAAAAATATATACTAAACTGCCTGGAAATTTACAGGGTGACTCTACTTATCTTCAACATCGTCATACAAAATTATACTCGTCTATAAAAATAATTATGAAAACATTCCAGTAAAGAAAAATAAGGAAAAAACCCTCAAATAATCATGGTAAATGGCGTTTTTCAGCTCTCATTGGAGCATAAGCAGAGAAGAAGAGACTAAACACCAAAAGGTAAAATGAGTAATATGTTACTTATTTCTCATATTGAGAGACTAAGAAAAATGTGAAAATGGATATGTTAAGAATAAAACTATTATAGGTGAGTTGAAAATATTTTGATAGCAGTTTGCATTTGTTTCCTTCCAAAAATTAAGGCAGTTCATTTTTTTTTCTTCAAAATGCAGGTTTGAATGCCTCTAGCACACTTACAAGTATGCTGAAGGACTTTATTTATTTTAAGAATTCTTTAATCTTGCTTTACATCGTATGAGAGATGCAGGTTTACTCAGGCATGTGAAATCACTGAACAAGCACTGCATCGCAGGGCAAGATGAATAAAATGAGGGTTGCCATGGGTACTTTGCTTTTGAAATTTTTCACTTTTGACTTTTAAGTCTAAACATAAAAATCTCAGTAATTTTTGGCTTTTGTAGTTTAGCGCTGAATACACACATAAATTAACGACTTACTTTTGGCTGTAAGTGTGGCTATTACTGTCTAATGTATAACTCCCCATATGCAGACAAGCTTTGTTTTTTCCCTTGTTCTCTAAGTTTTTAATTGCCTGGTGTTTTGCAGTACAACATAAAGAGCAGGTGTTCAGAAATTGTGTAGAAATTAAAAAAAAAAAAAAAAAGAAACAGGTTATTTTTTGCCTGAGAAATTTCCTCTGGTATTTGGAAGAATGGAAGGAAGATAAATGAAGACCAGGGTTTTTATTGATGCTAGTGTAGGCTATAAAAAAAAAAAAAGAAAATCAGGAGAAGAAATAGTCTATGAATAAAGACATGTAAATGATATTGATTTGGGGAATATCAAATTGCAGAGCATTTCCTCTGCTTTATGCAAACTCATGAAAGCAATCTGTTTGTATGAGGAGATTAAGTGATTCTAGACTGAAAGTTTCATTAAAAGTTGTTTGATGTTCACACCAGCACCTGCAGAGGTGTGTGGATGATGTGGTCTTTGCTGCGTTGAAATACAGAAAGCTGAAATCATCCCAGGAGGCCTGATCTTGCCTCCTGTATTCCTTGCTGCAGGGACCACAGTCTTGAAGGCTGGGGCTTTGAAGCTTGCTTTTTGCACCCCTTCAAGCTTACAATATTGAGGTGATGCACTCGTCTCTTGTTGGATAGACACAAGGGTGAGACCCAGCATCTGCTGACCCTCTGGCTGCAAAACTCTTTGATGAATATTTCCACTACTCTATACACAGAGCTGAGCAATTACTGAAGCAGCTACCCTGGTCCTTAGGAACAGCGTAGCTGTTGAATGAGTCTTTCCCAGCTTTGGGGAGAGTTTTGCAGCCTGTTTTTGGTTATGCCTTGCAACATTTTTTTAGTCAGTCACAACCAAGTGAGTTGGTTCAGAGCTACCCTGCGCATCTGTAGAAGCCCCAGTTGCCAGTGTGGGCACAGTCCTGGTCCCTCTTGCAGGGTTTTTCTTTAGGCTAACGGGAGTTTCGGAAGGCAGGGTATGTCTGTTGGCAACCCTGCTCTCCATGGCAGTGCTGGTTGGTTCCCTAGACTTTAGAGATGTGAAGGACCTAAAAGATCATCTTATCCATCTGCTTGGCTGGCATGGGATTGTTCCCTACAGTGTATTTTCAAGTGTTTTGTCTCACTTAATTGATTTAAGTGGTGAAGCTTTTGTTACTTGTCTTGGGAGACATGTTTCAAAATATAATAGACTTGTTGAAAAATATTTCCAGATACGTAGCCTACACTTTTTAATTACTACTACCACTTTGCAATTACCAGTGCTAATTACCATTACCATGTTCATTTTTAAAACAATGCAGTGAGTTCTGAAGTAAGAAGGCATTTAGAATTCTGACAAATACAACTGGATGAATATACATTCATAGGAAACTCTCCAATAAAGTATAACATTCTGTTATAAATCAAAGTAAAGTATTGAGTTGTAAAGTTTCTTCTGAAATGAGGGGTTCTGGGGGGGGGAACAACTAAGCACTTCAAATCAAAGTGAAATGTTTCAAGTTTAACATCATTTAAAAGAATTGAATCTCACTTAAAAAAATATTTTTCATTGTAGTTGTTTGTCTTTGCATGCTAACATTTTTTTTTCTAATGACTGATAGTTTGGAGTAAGGAAAACACCTTTCCTGGCTGCCACATCCCTTGATTCAGCTGTGTGATGGTGTTTCATCTCTGGAACACAGAGTTGTTTGCTAACTGTTCCCGGGGCACCTGGGCAACTGGGATACCTGTCTCTGAGACAGTGCCCTGGCAGAACTGGTTTTCATACAAGCCCATGGATCTGCCCCTGACTTCAGAGCAGCCCCTCTGCTGTTCAGCCAAAAGTCTAGGGAACCCAAATAACTGTTGCTGCTGTTGTCCTGGAGGTCATGAAGAAATTTGCCTGGAATTATCTGCAATTGCCACAGTCCCATAGATAGCTCATTTTTTAGCCAGTAACTTCCATGGAAGACAACTTTGTTGGGAAAAAATTTTGAGCAGGTTTGGGAAAAAATTCTGAGCACAGAAGAGTTTCTGTGGAAGTGAGCAGAGAAATTATGGTTATGTTGGAGAACTGCTGGCAGGACTAAATACCTTCTGGTTACTGGAGATATGCTGATATGCTATTCTGCCTCTTCTTGTGAGATGTTCTGGGGGATATCTTTTTAATGATAATGGCCGTGCGTTAAAAGATGTGCCTTGAAATGAAATGGATTTTATATACTCTTACCTGCATTATAAATGCAACACTTGTGATACGAGTTGATGAGAGTTATTCTTGATAGAGTTTAGCTGTTATTTCAGCTTCAGTGCATTTTAATCATGCTTCCCCTGTCAAACATGGTGAATATTTCCATTCTTCATTCAGGTATCTTTTTCCTTGTCTCAGTAGCTCTGGGAAATGAAGCAGAGCAATAGAATCCTTTCAGTTCATCTGTATGTTTGTGTACCTGCACTCTACACTGAAAGCATGACCTTTAAAAATCCCTTTTGTTTTGGGGAAATATTATTATTACCCGAGCTGACTGATATTCTGCTGATATATGCCTGTAAAACTGAAGTCCTGGAGTGTTTAAGGCTAGAAGAACAATTAACAGTGGGAAGGGAACCTGTACAGAGGATTGCAGATTTAAGTCCAGTTGCTGGAGGGGTTTGCAGTTTCTAGTCAAATCAAAACAATAGTGGATAATTTTAAGCAGAGGAGCCAGAAATCTAAGTCGGAGCAGCAGTTCTCAGATTGGGATCTGGAGGGAGTAACTCTAAAATTCTCTTCCTGATTCTCTCCCTGATGTATGTTTAGCCTGGGACAAGTCACTCACTGTCTCCAACTTTTTTCTCTTTTCACTTTTCCTGAAGATGAGAATGTTTGCAATGACTAAGAAGAGGAGTGTTATGTAAAGCAAATTGGTGGGGTGTTAGTGGGATTTTTGTTTGTTTTGGTGTTGTTTGTTTGTTTGTTTGTTTGTTGTGTTTTGGTTTGGTTTTGGGGTTTTTTTGGGGCGGAGGATTGGGTTTGGGTGGAGGAGATTTGGTTTTTTTTTTTCAGATTTAAAATTAATATAAAGCAAGTTCATCTTTTTGCATATTTTCTGAGAACTGAATCGTGTAAGTCTATAGTAGTATCCTGTCCTCCACAGGATTGATATACTTGCTCCATTTTTACTGTACTTTTGTTTCTTTTGCCAGTATACAACCAGGTAAACTGCTCTTATATGAACAGAAGATGAGTTCTGAGGAGAAAGTTGTGAAATGTTTCAGTGGAGGCTTTTCTCAAATAATAATCACGATACTCTGCTCTACAGTCTTCTGGGTTCCAGGGACTGTACCAGTAGTAAATAACAGGCTTCCTTCCTGGACAGGGAAGCAAAACCACCGAACCTTCACCTCTGTGGGAACAAACCACATTTGTGACAGTGGGGTTCCACCAGGGTCTTTAATGGAAATTTTTGAAGCAGTCAAGGAAGGCAGTGGTAATTCAAAATGACTCAAAAGTGAAAAAGGGCCTTTGCACAAGAGTTAACAGAGCTCATTGAGAGAGCTTTAAACTAGATTTGAAAGGGGAAAGGGATAGAGCAGGCTTCTTAGAGATAAGTCTGGGAGTGGTAT
This sequence comes from Manacus vitellinus, assembly GCF_001715985.3. Classification (NCBI taxonomy): domain Eukaryota; kingdom Metazoa; phylum Chordata; class Aves; order Passeriformes; family Pipridae; genus Manacus; species Manacus vitellinus. The sequence goes on from NW_021940535.1 coordinate 6,447,488, forward strand.
GCCAATTTTCTTTTTTGGAACAATGTGCTTGTGAGGTCCCTCAGACTGCCCTCTCAGGGGGGTAGGGCATGCAGATTCATGAGAGTTTTGAGCAAAGGCTCAAGGCTTACTGATGTTAGAAATCATATAACTGCCTGAAAATGGTCACATAGCATCCACACCAGTGTACGCACCATAGGCAACAAATAGCTGGAAGCTGTTGTACAGTAGGAAAACTATGATATAGTTGCCATCATAGAGACATGCTGGAATGGCCTGCACAACTGGAGTGTTGCAATGGATTGTTATAAACTCCTCAGAAGGGACAGAAAAGGAAGGAGAGGTGGTCTAGACTGTCTAGAGCTTAGTGATGGTGACAATAGGGTTGAGTGTTTATGGGTAAGAATCAGCACAAAGGCCAACTGGGCAGATATCCTGGTGGGAGACTATTACAGACTGCCCTTCCAGGGTGAAGAGACAGAGAAATTATTCTGTAAGCATCTGAGAGAAGTCTCACAGTCACTGGCCCTTGTTCTCATGGGAGACTTCGATTCACCAGATGTCTGCTGGAAATAAAACACAGCAGAGAGGAAACAGTCTAGGAGGTTCCTGGAGTGCATGGAAGAAAAATGCCTGACTCAGTTGGTGAGGGAGCCATCTAAAGAAGGTATCCCACTGGACCTGTTGTTTGTGAACAGAGAAGGTCTAGTGGGTGATGTGATTGTTGGAGCCCGTCTTGGGCACAGTGATCACGAAATGATAGTTTTCAATTCTTGGAGAAATGAGGGGGATGAGCAGAACTGCTACCCTGGACTTCCAGAGGGCAGACGGTTGACAGAGTCCCTTGGGAGGCAGCTCTGAGCAGCCAAGGAATCCAGGAAAGAAATTTTAAAGGTGCAAGAGTAGGTAGTCCCTATGTGCCAAAAGATGAGTGGTCTGAATTTCAGCCTGGAACTCAGGGAAAAAAAAAAGAGTTTATGACCTTTGGAAGAAGGGGCAACCCACTCAGGTGAACTACAAGGATGTTGCAAGTTTGTACAGGGAGAAAATTAGAGGGACCAAAGCCAAACTAGAACTTAATATGGCTACTGCCATAAATGACAATAAGAAATGCTTCTATAAATAGATTAGCAACAAAAGAAGGGCTAAGGAGGGCTAAGGAGAATCTCCATCCTTTATTGGACTATATGTCCCCCATTGGATATGGGGGACATATAGTGGCAGAGGCTGAGGAAAAGGCTGATGTACTTGATACCTTCTTTGCCTCAGTCTTTAATATCCAGACCAATTGTTTTTTGGATACCCAGTACCCAGAGCTGAAAGACAGGGATAGGCAGCAGAATGAAGTCCCCATAATTCAAGAGGAAATGGTCAGTGACTTGCTACACCCCCCCAGACACGTATGAGTCTATGGGACAGGATGGGATCCAACCAAGAGTACTGAGGGAGTCATCAGAAGTGCTCACCAAGACACTTTCCATCATTTATCAGCAGTCCTGGCTAACCAGGGGGGTTACAGTTGACTAGAAGTTAGCAAATGTGATGCCCATGTACAAGAAGGGCTGGAAGGAGAATCCAGAGAACTACAGACCTGTCAGCATGACCTCAGTGCTGGGGAAGGTCATGGAGCAGATCGTCTTGAGTGGCATCACTAGGCATGTGCAGGACAAACAGGGAATCAGGCCCAGCCAGAATAGGTTTATGAAATGTAAGTCCTGCTTGACCAACATGATCTCCTTCCACAGCAAGGTGACCAACTTAATGGATGAGGGAAAGGTTGTGGATGTTTTTTACCTGGACTTTGGTAAAGCCTTTGACATTGTCTCCCACAGCATTCCCCTGGAGAAACTGGCTGCTCCTGGCTTGAATGGGTGCACTGTTTGATGGGTAAAAAACTTTCTGGATGATCAGACCAGGGAATGGTGGTGAATGGAGTTAAATCCAGCTGATAGTCAGTCATAAGTGGTGTTCTTCAGGGCTCAATTTTGGGCCCAGTTCTGTTTAATATCCTTATCCATCGTCTGGACAAGGGGACCAAATGCACCCTCAGCGAGTGTGCAGGCTATACCAACTTGGGCAGGAATGTTGATTTTCTGGAGTGTAGGAAGGTTCTGCAGAGGGATTTGGACAGGCTGGATCAATGGGCCAAGGCCAACTGTATGAGGTTCAACAAGGCCAAATGCCGGGTCCTGCACTTGGGTCACAACAACCCCAGGCAGCGCTACAGGCTGGGGAAAGAGTGGCTGGAGATCTTCCTGGCAGAGAAGGTCCTAGTGGTGTTGGTGGACAGCTGTCTGAACATGTGCCTAGGTGGCCAAGAAGGCCAGTGGCATCCTGCTGAGGCTACACCTCGAATCCTGTGTTCAGTTCTGGACCCCTCACTACATGAAAGACATTGAGGTGCTGAAGTGTGTCCAGAGAGGGACAATGAAACGGGAAAGATCTGAAGCACAAGTATGATGAGGAGCATTTGAAGGGGTGGGGATTATTTTGCCTGGAGAGAAAAAGAGACTCATGGAGGACCTCATAGCTCTCTACATTTGCATGAAAGGAGGTTCTAGCCAGGTAGAGGTCTGTCTCTTCTCCCAAGTAACAAGCAATAGGAGAGGAAATGGCCTCATGTTGCCCCAGGGGAGGTTTAGATTGCATATTAGGAAAAATGTCTTCATGAGAAGGGTTGCCAAACATTGGAACAGGCTGCCCAGGAAAGTGGTTGAGTCACTATCCCTGAAGGTATTTAAAACATGTGTCGATATGGCTCTGATGCACATGGTTTAGTGGACTTGGCAGTGCTGGGTTAATGGCTGGACTTGATGATCTTAAATGTCTTCTGCAACCTAAATGATTCTCTGATCTTACTGTAATCATTCCTTTGAGTGTCTCCTGTCTCTTATGAATAACTAACCATGGGCTATTTTGAACTCTTCTGAATTCTGAAGCCAAAGTTACATTATTTTTTATATAAAATGGAGATTATTTCCATTGCGAGAGGCTTTGTGTTTGTTGACATAAGTACACTAAATAAAACAAAATAGGTTCTGTTATGTAAAAATTCTTTGGAGGATTACTCCATAAAGTGGAAACTTACAAATCCCTAATAACGATAGGCTTGAAACATCAATTTGAACAAATTTCTGCATGCAGTTTTACTATTAGTCTGGAAGATATTTTATATATATATTCTTTGGTGCATGGGCTCCCTCTGGAGCTTTATCTTATTAAAAAAGCCCCCAAACCTTAAAATGCTTGTAAAGGTTTTAATCAAAACCATCAAGCAAACAAAAGAAATAAAAGCATTGTTTCTGCCATTACAGCATTCAGTACAAATCTGTTCTTCATGTATGTTTGATACATGTCTGGAGTCTCACCATATTATGCCATCTTGGGAAAGGAGCCATTAGAATGAATGTCTAGTTGGACATTAGAAGAGCCTTGTGTGAAAACTATGCCACACAACATACAAATAATTAATTACAATGCTCTGAAGATGCAAAGTACCATATAAATCCCAGGCATTCATCACACTGTTTAGAGTCTAATGGCTAATAGCAGATTTGATTTAGCTTTCAGTGATTCATCGTCAAAGGAAATTTTGTTACTCTGAATATTTACACTATCTTCCATATGTGTTTTATTAGAATGTGAGCACCCACAAAGGAGAAACATTTAATTTATTAAAATCCGACTCTGCCAATATTGGTGCAGACACTCTCAGAGCCTTTCTCTGAGAAATTCTAGTAAACTTGGACAGAATTACATGTCTGAAATCTATTTCGTGATTCTGATATGTTTACCAACTTTTCTTTATTAAGAACAAAGTAAGCAATAAGATCTGTATTGGTTTTCTGAGAGGGGAAGGCAGTAAAAGTCATATTTCCTTGAAATGTGTTATTACTATTTGAAGAGCTTACAAATAACACTATTCTGAGGAATAGTTTCTCTTCTCTTTATTTTCATAAAATGGAAAGTTACTGTGCTTTAACCAACTGCATTTCCTTTTTGTTAAGGAGGGATTCTGATTGATATCAGTAACCAAATATGGATTATGTACTTCAGTATTTATCTCTGATCTGTACACTTTGCTGTCTTGACATGACCTGAACTGTAGTTTTGTCCATCTCTCAATGCACTATGGGCAAGGCAACTCAGAAATTTTGTCACACTTCTGACCATTACTGTTCTCACAAAAGAGATTTTTAATGCCTTATTGGACGTGAAGGACTTTCTGATGCATGGAGGCCTGACTGCATTTCTCTTTGGGTTTTTTTGAAGTAAAAAGAGTAGCAACAAGAGTAGCACCGTGCACCATTACTTCACAGCCAATGATGCAATGGAGGTATTTCTGCCTGTACTGACTTTGCGACTCTCCCTGTAAAGACGTTCTGTAGTGAGTGAAGACGTTCTGTAGTGAGTGAATATTTTCTTGTGGAGCTTGGGGAAGGAAGTCAAAATGTTCAGCTCTGAAAACAAAGACTACCCAGTTGTTTTTCCTGAAGAAAAACGACAGCCCCCTAAACCAAACAAAATTTTTTATTTAGAAGGAAAAGATCTTTTGTCCTTTTGACCCACAGAGTCACTGCTGTTCTGTGCATGAGGATCTCTCATCTCAGCCTGTTACTCAGGTCCCCCTCATATCTTTTCATATGGTCTACTTTCCTCTTGAAGAGTGTTGGCCTGGCTGACTTTTTTGAGGTGAGAATGTCATGGTTGTTGATAGAGATCAGAGTTTCTTTGTAGCAGTGGCTGTCTGCTTCAGGAGTATATTCCATTACACCAAAGTTTATCTTCCTTTTTGGTAGATTTTATTTTTGCAGATTCTCTTGCCTTGTTAGGAGAGGTTAATAATGATTATGATAATCTTGCTGTTTATTTTAATTTATTAACCGATTCAAGGCTAGCAACACATGGATTTAAAAAAATAATAGAGCCATTATCCTCGAGACTATTATAAGATGTGTGACTTCTTCAGTTAATAACTCACATCTTTTGAATTCAATTTACCAGTTAATCATCCCATTGTAATTTTTAACATTTACTGCTTTTCGGAAAATTTTAATTTCTCAACGTTGTCTCATAATTAAGCTCACTGTGCACACTGTGTAACTTAAAGAGCACTAATAAGCAGGACACGGCACAAGTTGTTTCAAATCACTGCCTTTTATAGGAGACACGTTGAACTTACTGTGGTTAAAAAAAAACAAACCCACAACTAAGAGAAGCAGCAAGGCCCAATGGGGAAAATTGTCATAGTGAGTGTTGTGACTACAGTCCTACTCCTGAACAAAGTTTGTTGAGACTGATGAAACAGGAATTTCCTTTCAGGCTAAAACTTAGTTTTGATCTGGTTTGGGGCATGGTGCATACAGACATTTCTGCATCAGGTTTCCTTTCCTGGGTGCAGGCACTTTTCTCACCTGGTGGTAAATGGAGAAAGGAGCTTCAGCCTGACAGTGACCATGTTGCCAAGGTCCTACAAGGCTGAGCCTTTGGATGTAAATGCAAAACATCTTCCTCAGGCAAGCACAAGAGGTATAACAGAAGTAGGTTTGCAGTGGAAGTGCAAGGATAAAGGGGCAGGTACGAGATCAGCAATATTAGTAAATGAAAATCATGGGCATCTAGATAGATCCCACAAATTGGAAAAGGTCTCATTTTACCTTGGTCACAGACACAACAGTTTGTAGCTAGGCAGCTATTGCCAGCACCCTGAGATTTTTCCTTTCTCTGCTTTTCTGAATGGATCCCAGGTGTTTTATGAACAGGTGAAACCCAAGGCTTGCCTTGATCCTACTCTGCTAACAGAGACTCTTTTCCTTTGTCTGCTGGAGCTGCTACTGATGCTGCACAAAGCTGGCAGGAGAGCCCAGCCGGTTGTGTGGAAATATGAAATAATATTCCATGATTGATCTGAAAGGCAAACGAGGAGCGAATGTAATTGTGTGGGCTCAGCTGTTTGCTATTTGCAGTCTGAGTCCGTATCAGGAGATTTTTTTGAAACTCAGATTTCTTAAGCAAACTTGGTGAATTGAATGTATGGTCTCAGGCTGTAATCCCTCATTTTTCTGTGTTTTGGTTAAATAAGGACAGTGCTTTCATTTGGTTCCCTAAAACCGCACTGAAAACTAACAAAGTTGTGTGATTGTGCTGCATCTGCTACTATGCCTTTTTCTCTCCCCACTTGTCTTGTGACTTGATTAATTTTAAAATCATTTGATGAAGAGATTGAAGTTTCAAAAATAATGAATTCCCATTAGTTTAGTGAGAGTAGGTGGCTGGTTGGAGAAGATGCATCCCCCATGATGGGAAAAGTTTTGTAAAATCTGGAGAGGCCTGAGGGATTTGGAAAGCATTGGGATAAAACTTTCTAAAACCAAGGCTTCCTATGTTTGTCTGTTAATGGTGCTGTTTGCTTTGCATTTTAAATGCACCAGGTTTCTGATGGCAGAATGGGGGTTATTCTGATCACTTGTTTTATGTGAGGAAATTTTCCATACAAATGATGCATGAATGGATTTATAGTCCCATTTCAGGAGAGTCTGAGGCTCTTGAAAGCTCTTTTCAGCCAGAAAGCTTGGTGATTCATAGGAGTTTGACAGCACCACCAAACTTTCTGATTTACAAGAACATAAAATGTTAAAACATTCCTGTTCTTGTTATAATTGGCCAACTGAGGTATCCTGTGGGGAAGGTCTATTCCACATTAAAATAAAATAAAATAAAATGTCAAAGTTATTTGAGGATGGAAAAGATTTTTTTCTTTTTAATTAACCATAACATTGTTTTTACACTTAAAGATTATTCCTTTCCATTTTTACCTTCTACAGTTAATATTCAGAGGAGGCCTGTGTGAACCTGGCATTTTTATTCCTTAGTTTATATTCCAGAGAGAGGCACTTCACAGAAACTTTCTAAGAAAAGGCCAGGGAAATCAGAGTTTTTGAAGGTCTTATAGCCACTTCACTGAAGTATGTTTAATCTCTTTGTTGCAGTGTGGATGCAAGACCACAAACATTCCCACTGGCCCAAGTTTGTTCTGGATAATATAAATGGCTGCTTTTGATAGATGGGACCTGTCTTTGCAGAGACTAAGAGGTCAAGTATTTTAGATCTCAGTGTGATTATGGTTTTGTCTTTTACTCCTGCTTATATAAGTCTAATCCAAAGTCCAGTGAATGAGATAAGTATTCCTTCATGTGACACTGGAAGAAACATGTAGATAGAGCTCCCTAAAAGATTTTGGAACTTTGCTTTTGCCAAAACTGAAACAGCTCTGTGGTTTCTTTGAGGAGCAGAGAGGGACCACATTCCCTTTGGCTATGAAGAATACGCCTAGAGAGGGTGAGCATTCAGCTGTGGCTCCTGACCACAGAAGAAAGCCCTGAACCTCTTGCCCCAAGTAACCAAAATATACAGTCCCTTCTGGGTTCTTCTTTTTAATGTCAATGAGTACTTGTGAAATCTCCCCCTGTGCAGAGGGTCATTACCAAACTCAGAGGAAACATGGTTTTTGCTGGAATCCTGGTCTAAAAGGGAACAAAGAATTTAATTGACATTTAGGGGTGAATTTAATGGTGGTTTGTATCAAAGATCAGCCTCTATACTTTTTTTCTTTTCTGTGTGTCTTCTTTCCTTTGGTGAAAAATCTCTGCACAATTATTTTCACGGATGCATAACTTAGGTTGTTTTCTTGTGTGTTTTCAAACATACTCCTTTCCTCCTTCTCTATTCCAAACAGTAATTTCTTGAATAATTATCTTCTGAGTGAAGTTTCGGGAAAAGAAAAAAAAAGAAAAGTGTTCTGTTCAAGCTCTGAGATAGCATTATGGCAAACACCTAGCTTTGGAGGTAAAATATGGAATAGGTATCATGCACAGTGTGCAAATATGTGTGTTCATATACATGTACATAAACTGTGTGTATACATATTCATATATGAATATGTGTAAGTATGTGTACATGTGCACACATAAATATGTACATTTGTGTATGGAGGTAGGGTTTTTTGCTGCAAGTGTGATAGGTCAGCTGCAACATGTATATCAATCTGAAAAGATCCACATATTGTATGTTGGAAACAGAAGAGACGTGAAACAGCAAAAGTGCATAATGAAAAAAACAACAGAATTACTTGAAAGATCAGGTAGTTTTACAGTCAAATGTCTCAAATTTTTAAGAGGATGTAGGAAAAAAACTCATTACAGCTGCCTGCTTTTGCAGTTTCTGTCCTATGTAAACAGACTGTAGAGCATTTTGAAAAAGAGGCAACAGTAGCAATGGCACATTTTCAAGAAACTGCTTTAAAGCAGAATGAAAATACATTGAAATGTGGCATAATGATATTCTAACTATTTAAAAAGGGTATACATCAGTTAGGCTCACACTGAATCTGTTGTGCTAGCTGGATACAAAGAGCACTTTTGCAGAAGTGAAAAACGTGTGTTTGCCCTTGCTTGTGGTGTAAATATCATGTGTGCTGTCAGGTCAAAGCAGTCTCCCAACCTTCAAATAGCATATAAAGTCTCAATCATTAAGGACAGAATACATTTATAGCAGGAACATGAGGGGACAATATCAAAATTGTCAAGGCTCAGAAACAGCAACACAAAACAGTAATAGGATAGCTAAGGTAAGAGTTGGTCTTCTGCTCCTGGGAATAGGACATATGAGCAACAGATGATGCCGAAAAATTACTAATATTCCATCAGCCTTCACTCAGTGTGTGTCAGACACACATAGCATATGGGACAAAGGGTAAGATTTCCACCTTTAACAGGGAAGAACTGAATGGAAACTTCTTGAATAATTTGATATTTTTAAATCAAGCTTACTTGAGAAACGTCATCCAAGGCTAAAGCAGTGCTGAAATGTCACAGCAGGTTACCCGTAGTCCAAATACTCCGGCTGTCTCAGACCCAGTATTACTGAATATTTTCATCAGTCACCTAGAAGACAGGGTAGAGAGCATATTTGTTAAATGCACAGATGACAGTAATCCACAAGGGACCTCCAGAGTATTTTAAGGGAAGACATGAGTTCTAAGTGACAGATTGAAGCTACTGTCTGAAAAAAAAAAAAAGAGACTATGCAATAGCAACAAGACAAGATACTACAGGTAGATAGGAACAATCAATCTTGCGAATCCAGAGCGGTTAAGTTGTGTGGAAAATGGGTGAAGTGCAACATGATAAAGGCACAAAAACAAAAGAAAAAGATGATTCTAGGATGCATAAATGTGAAGTAATTTGTTGCTCAGATACTGCTTAACTACTTGCCTAGAGTAGTTTGCCTAGTCTGGGTGCCACACTTCAAGAAAGATGTGGAACAACTGTAGCAAGTTGACTGAAGAGCAAACAGAAAGATTGGACAAAGACACAAATGTATGAACATCAGCTTCTTAGCCTAGAGGACAGGTGACAGGGTAGTAATCTGTTAATGTTAGTCAAATATTCAACATACTACATATAATGTTACGGATAAAGCTCAGAAAAAAGTTGGAAGGAACTTCTCAGGTAGTCAGAGACTTGTCAAGTAATCAGGCAATGGATTTTTGTAGCCTGTATGTGAGCAGTTGAGACATGTACATTTAAAGTCACAAGTGTGAATGGAGAGCAGTTAGTTTCAGGCTTTAAAATTATTGCTTTAAACTTGGCTCACTTAAAGCTGGGAAATTGGCTTGGCTTCCTGGGTAAACTTCAGTCATCCTGATGAACATGTGCAATAAGGTTTGGGTAACAAAGGACAGAGCATTACCACGGTGATGCTTAATTGAGCTAAATCCACTTATAATCGTTCCTGTTATAGTGAAGTACTGTAGCATTTAGATGAAGTAAGCCACTTAGAAGATCCTGCAAATGCTTCATTATGTGGCTGCTTCTTCTCTAACTTACACTGACGGGGATGAGAAAATGCTCTATTGAAATCCACAGTGCTAGGCAACTGTTAAACATAATTTGGCATGCAGACCAAAGTTTTATTTTACTTTCTTTTTAGTAAATTATTCATTACTATGATAAGTGAACAGGCAGTGCTCAAAAAATGCCCCAAAAAACAACTAAGAAAAACATATGGACCTGATGTCAAACTGCTGATGATCATGGGGACGGACGCTCTTATACAAATCTGGAAAAGACAAATAGATGTAGCCTTTGTCCTCAATCATCTTTTGCCACTCAAATTTCTTATCAGAGTGTTGCACAGGTTCTGACTCCAGTTAACTTGGGTTTTATACAGCCTAATTCATCCGTATCTTTGGGAAAACTTATTGCCACTTGTGCCAATTTGTCTAACCCAGATAACCTTATGGATCCTATACTGGTAGCAGTAAACTTTTCTGGGAACAGAGGGCTCAAGCTAGCATGCTCATCCATTCTTGGTTTTTCTTTCTTTCTTTTATTTTTTTTTAATTGGAATTTGGTAGATAGTTAAAAGAAGAACAAATGGTGAGGTCCACAATTATTTCACATTTGTAGTTAGAAGTTCTTTTCTGGGCATGACCTGGATTCTTGTCCAGCACTGTCTATGATGGACTATCTGTTTTCTATTACTTTATTTTATTTCTATTTCTTTATTCTTCATAGGCTTCTCAGCTGAAGTTAAATGCTCTGGAAGTTACTTGAATGGTTCATGATTTTTTCCAGAGGAGAAAGTGAAATACTCCTAATCTTCCTGAGCAATAGTTTTCTTTAAACCTCTTCTATGTGCTTTCTGTGCACTTGCATTAAACTTTCTCTGTACCCTTTAAAAAAATATGCAATTTCATTCAAGTGTGAATTAAAAAAAGTAGAGAACCATGTTTGGCTCGTTTCCTGAGAAGGGCAGATGGGGTTCTTGGCATCTGTTCATTCTTATTTCTGAATACTGGGTTGGGCACAGTTTTAAACAGTCTTCACCTGTTCTTTTTTCTCCAAGATTTGGTCAGCCTGAATTCTAGAACAGCTAGATATTTTGTGAAAAATAAATGTCAAGAAGTCCCTTGGGTCCTAGATCAGCAACTTCTTTCTTCCAGTCTTTCATGTTGGAAAGTGACTGATTGCGCCTGACAGTGCTGTGCTTCATAAACATTTCTTTCCAGTTGTTTCTGACAAATGTAAGGAAATATCTTCAGATATTGCTTTAGACTAACAACTTGTCCTTGGATTTCTTGCTGAAAGCTCACTAAGATCTTATTATTCAGAACTCAGGAATTCCTGAGAGGAGTAACTTCTGCAAGCTGGACTGGGAATTTAGGTAATGCAGCAATATTTTCTTGAGCCCACTATTTATAGTGGAAAAGAAGAAGAGGAAAAATGTGGATGAAGCAATAAAAAATATTTCATGTGCTAGTTAATAGAATGAAGCATTCTGTAACTTTGTGCATATTTTATATTAAAACAGAACAGCAGACCTGGTTAGAATTTAGTCCGTAAGAGTAGCAACAGTTACCTCAAATGGATCTCATCTTGTACTTTAGGAGAAGCTAGGAAAAATTGGTTTTGAAAATATGAAATAATATTGGGTTTTTTTTGTGCATGAATTCTTTCAGTTTTCCTAAGGGCTTGTGCGTTACCTGTAGATGTCAAAGATGGAAAAGCCTCATGTAATCATGAAAAAGGCTGTTATAGGTTTTATTCTCTGGAGTACAGTTTTTAGTATTGCACTCTCCTAGTTTTGTATTCTCTCAACAATAAGATTACTTTATCTTTTTCTTGGGAGGCTATTCCACTGCCTAATAGGGGTCATTATCAGGACAGATGTATGTGTATCAGGAGCACCAGTTAACAGAGCAGCTAAGACACTGTAAACCTAGAAGAATGTGAATGAATTGACCACAAAAGAAAACAAGACTTTCCCCCAGTTTCAGTGGTGGTGAGAAACTGGAACAGGTTGCCCAGAAGTTGTGGATGTCCCATCCCTGGCAGTGTTCAAGGCCAGATTGGACAGGGTTTTGAACAACCTGGTCTAGTGGAAAGTGTCCCCATGCCATGGCAGGAGGGTTGGAAATAGATAACCTTTAAAGGTCCCCCACAAACCAAACCATTCTATGAGTCTGTGAAATACTAGAGATACTGAGTGTACTGTTTCCAAGTGCTCTGATGTAGCAGTGTATGGACAGTCATTCTGTACTGAGCTGATGCTGACCCTTCAATATAGGGAAGCTCAGTCTGAGCTTTGGGCTGCTTGAGTTCTCAGGAAGGTTCTTATCAGAGGATAAAACTTTATTACATCACTACTGGATTTATTTCACTTGAAATTTATTCTGCACACCACTTCTGAAAATTTGTCTGTCATTACCTGTGAAATATTCTAATTAACCAGAGGACAGTGACTGATGGATAATCAATGCTGGTGAGACTGGGTTTCTCCTAGAACTTGTCACAGGAGTCACAATTTCATGCTGTGCATTCCAATCATTCCCCTGAAGCACATTAAATGCATCCTCTCTGTGTTTGTTATGGTCATATTTTGGGCATTTCCTGTCAACTGATATCTGCCTTTCTTCATGACTTGAACAGGTTGTGGACACTTGGCTCTTTTAATTATTTTTTATAGTCCCTTCATCTAATTTACTTTGCTTACTTTTGTACTCTTAACTGTTTTATTGAAAAACAGCAAACAGTGCCATCTGCTAGCCAGGACTGAAGGTAGTTCAGCACATGGAGTCACTCTGGAGCTGCAGAAGCAGGGATTTTTACCTCCCTAATTGCTAGGCAGCAGCCGTAATAAGGCTGAAACATGTGTATTAATTTTTCTGTAAGTGTGTTCAGTTATGTGAATCTTTCAGCTCATCAATAAAGTCAGTTACAGCAGTGCTTGCAAAATACCAAGAAAGGAGATTACATTGTTAGGGATGTTTTAATACCTACTTTAACCTAATCACTAAACTAGTAATGAAGTTTCTCCTCTGTAGTAGCTTCCCAGTATATTTTTATATGCTTTTAATCTTCATGGATGTTTGCAGAATTCTTAAAATTTCCGATGGCTGAGTATTTGCTGAGATGCCCCATTACTGACTTAATGAGAAAGTAGCTGAGAGGAGGAACTTTCTGACAAACAAAGCTAAGCAACCAATGAAGCCCATTTAGAAATCTCCTGCAGCTGTGCTTGGCCCAGGGCTCCCCAGTTCTGGGAAGAAACACTGGAAATAGTTCTGTGTGTCTGCTGGAAGTAGGGATGTGTGTTTTGTCTTATCTTTGCAGCCAAGCCCACTCAGTAAGCCAGAGTCAAGGCATTACCACATCATCTCCTTAAGAGTATGTGAAGTATGGTATTAATGATGGTGAAAGCAGGGGGCATGTTGTGTACATATGTGTGTTAGTGTGAGGGGAATATTAATTGAAAGAATCTCCTTTTTGCTTTGGTGAGAAGTTGCCAAAGTTGTCTTTTGACATAAGGAAGAAGACAAATAACCTTGACCAAGTTTTTTCCAGTTTTTGTCAATATGAACTTCAATTCAGGACAGAGAATCCAGTAGGGACTCCATGAATTTATACTAGTAAACTTTTGTCTGTACAGCCTTTCCTATAGTATTAGCTCTAAATTTTTTCTTTGTTCCAAACTGTCCTCTTTGGCCATATTTTTGTACACATTGGGTCTTTTGGAAGATCTCTGGTGGGGAGATGGATCAAGGAGTCTGGCAATGTGCCATTCATTGACATCTACTAACCAAAGCAAGTGTATTAAAGTAGGTAGCTTTGCTCACAGTGTCTGGTTAACCTTTGAGTTCCTTTTGACTTCCTCCCCCAACATCATTTTGTCGATGAAGAAACAAGAAAGCCATCTGTCTTCCATGTGCCTTGTTCATAGTCTTAACCTGCTCCAGCTGTGCTATCCCAGTCCCTTTCAAGCAAGAGAGCAGATCTGTATCTCCTTTTCTTCTGTGTTTTTGTGAATCTGTGTCCTATTCCTTCATAAAATATATCTACCTGCAATGGAAGTCTCATATAATTGAGGGCAACCTCTAGGGACAGTATTGCTATGTACAACCATCGATTCTCTTCATCGAGGTGCAAAGTGTTATTTTCAGGAATCAGGGCAGTTCCCAGGGCTTTGGATTGTTGTTGTTTTATTTTTGTTTTTGTTTATCTGTTGCTTTATGCACATACAAATCTCTAATGTGTTTGACATCAGGTTTTAACTGTGCAGGCAGGCATTCTGGTATTGAATTCTCTATCAAACAGAAAATTATGTTGGTCAGAGGGTGAAACCCTACATTTCAATGGTATTGTTCCTTAATTAAATACGGGTAGGAAACTGATTCCAAGATCTTTCAAATAAGCAATTTATTTTTATATAATTTCCGAATACATCTTTGAATTAATGATAACGGAAATTGTTGCTAGCTTCTCAGTAGGCAGTGTTTAAATTCATGTCCATTAAGTTCTAGTCAGTCTCAAACATGTCTCTGGGCAGGTAGAATACACAAGAAAAATGGATTTGCTAAAACTAAATGTTAATTTGATTGCACTATCTGTTAGGGAGACTATCTCAGGGAAGTGCAAGTAGCAGTTTAAGGGAAGTTTATTTTTATATGCAGGATGAACAAAGGCTGGAAATGTGCCTTTCTAGCCATGTTCTCCTTTCTACATTATTTTCTGTTTGAACTAAGCCTTTGCATTAGTTATAAAAGTGGATATCCTAGTGTCATTTTTGTAAATGCAGACTGATTCACATGAAATCCAAGTTTTCTCTCACTGCAGGCAAAAACTGTTGAATATATATTTACATCCAGCAAAGCTCTTTAACTCCTTTGTTTTCCCATATGTATTGTCACCACGGCAGACTTGTTTGGTCATTTGGACACCTGGTTTTAGCGCAAGACATTCCCCTGCTTCATATCCTTGAGGAATCTCCATGTCCTGCCTTCTGATGGGTCACACATGTTGGTGCAAAGCTGCACCATGCTGCCAGGGGATTTCTCAGGCGTCTCACAATGGTTGTCTTTGCCCCTAACGGGAGGCAACTAGACAGCTCCCAAAAGAAAGTAGTATGATCAACTCAGTGCTGTTTTGAAACCTTATTTGTGGTGACTGTCAGACAGAATGCAGCTCATGGGCTCCACTAAGGTGTGTGGTGATCAAGAGGTCGATCGTGCTGTCTAAGCTGAGCACTCCGTATAGCATCAGGTTTCTCTGGTGACATGACTCTGTAATTCATCTTTAGATTAAAGCGTCTGTCCTGGATTTTAACCTTTTCTGTCTAACTAAGGAAAAAAAAAAGCACAAATGTTCAAAACTAGCTGACACAGTGAAGCACTGACATGTTTTGGTAGTTTAAAAAAGCACTTAGGTTTATTGTAGTGAAACGGAGGTTGTATTTGCATTTGATTCTGCAACTCTAATCTCATCAAAGTTGAGACAGCCAGTATAAACCTAAGGCAACGCCACACATAACATAACATCTTTACGCAATCAGGCTTAGCAGCGCTGCTAAGCCAGGACAACTATGGCCTGTTTTTTAGTGTGTATTGGAGTGTTTCTGGTTTTAATCTACAGGTCTGACTTTGAGGAGGAGAAAAACATGGATTTTGTAAGTTTTTCATGCTGGGAATGCAATTAAAAGTAATTGCTTCTATTTCCAAAGTAAAACATGCCTTTTAAAAAGTCTAATGTTCGTCAGTACCCAGGGGGACGCTTCTACCATGTAGAGACAGTTTCCATATTTCACTTTGTAGGTGCTCCCATCTGCCCCTCTTAAAGAAGTTCTTCCTGAGAAATGAATGAAGCAGTTCTCTGAAAAAAAAGCCCCAGTACAGACGGAAGAGAAGCTCAACATACTAGAAGTAGAAAAGTGAAATAAAAGTGATCATTGCATCAGTTTAAAGGCATTTGTGCAAATTGCCTTATAAATATAAACAGTGTAGACTGCTGTGATAAGGAGAGACATTTTAAGGTTGAGATGTTTTATATACAACACTGCTGCTAATTGTAAACTAAAAAGATTATATTGATAAATTAATCTCCCTTGCTTCTTTTTTTTTCCTCATAAAATAAAGATAGAAATCTCATGAACTAAAGTTGTTTTACCTTTAAACCATTATAAATAAAGGAAAAGTAAGCCACTAACCTGAACTTTGAGAGGACACAGAACAATATAAAATGGATTTGGAAACCAGTCCTGACCTAATAACTAATCTTTATGAAATAGTCTAACACAGAGGCCCAGATCAGAATACGCCACATTTGGAATGTTGAATTTTATACCTGGAGATGTAGATACCTATAAAACAATACAGGTTTAGATTGTACAGAAAAGGTAGACATGGCTTTCTGTTGTACTCTCCTGCATGTCTGGGTTAACCTGCTGTCATCTGACACAGATGGTGAAAGGAGAGGTCCTCTGTGTTGATCTCCCTCTGAGGGATGGGCAGCAAAGCATATATGAAAGCACGAGTGTGGGGCATGCTTTTGCTCTTTCTAGGTTATGAACTTTATTTTTTTGGGTAACTAATTCACAGAGAAGAAAATTGGACAGATATTAGTTTTCCCAACTACCTTAATGCTTATGTTCCCTAGAGCACGTTATGTACAGGGTAGAAGTTGGATTCTTGCCAGACACTATGGAAGAAAGCACAGAATTGGTTGCCTTTGCAGCCTTTCAAATGTTAACAAGCTGATGGTGTCTACATAGCATCATCAGTGCTTTCTGACTTACTGAATTGTCTAAATCCATTTTTTTTTCAATTCTCTTTGGAATTCCTCTGTAGTTCAACTCCCTGTGCAGATAATCTTCAAAGAAACAAACAAACAAATAAATAAAAAATCCAAACCATCTCAATCTATGAAGTGATAGTAGACTTACAAGAGGCCTGAGCCTCTCTGTGAAAAAGCTTGTTTTTCGGAGGCTGTACTGATGTAGCCTTAGACATAGAAGTTACTGTAAGAAGTAAAGATGGAGTAGGAGTTGGGGAACTGGTAGGATGCCTGGGAGACCTGGTGACCTGACATCCTGCTCTCCATAGATTTCATGCAAGATCTGGGGCCAATCACTTTGCCTCTCTATATCACAGTTACTCAGTTGTAAAATGGGGACAGCTGTCCTCCTCTATTTCTCAGAGGACTTGTGAAAATAAAGGCATTAAAGATTGTGAAGCCATCTGTTGCTATAGTGATGAGGCTTATTTAGGCACTGAACAACCAAGATTAGAAACTAATATGTTTCCTTGTGCAATTTATTTAGAATATGGATGGGCGGTGCTGACGTAGAAAGTTTGGTTCTGCCTCCAGTAATGTAGTTATTGATTCTCAGTGGGGACAGGATCAGTCCTCAGTAGATCTCAACAGACGTGTTCTGTTAAACTCTATTATTTTAAATGCCTCAAATTGGGTCAGTTGCATAATGCCTTATGGTGGCCTGTTATACCAGACAAAAGTGATGTGCAGGATTTTAACACCTGTCATAATTGCTAGATGCTTCTACACTTCTTGTCAGGTGTTTGGAGCTGAGGTGAACGCAAGGAAAATATGGAAATTCAGTGGCAGGGAAGGTTTGTAAGATTTCTGTAGGTATTGGGAGAGAGTGGGAAAACTTTAAAGGGAAAGGGACTTCCTTGTTACAGATCTGTGGGAGTGCTGTGGCAGAGAGCAAGCTACAGAGGAGTCAGAGGACATGGAGCAAAAGGCTCAGGGAAAATGGAATCAGTGGGATACCTGTGATACTGCCATTGATGGGGAAGGCCAAGATAACTTCCTTTTATGAAGTGGTTTGGCCTGCAGGAGTAGATTTTATGTCCAGACTGATAGATTTTACAAGTCCCATTTGCCTATCTTTTCCCAGTGCTGTGACGATATCATCAGTACATCAGCAAAACTTGGCATTATTAAATAATTTAGGTTGGAAGGTACCTCTAGGTCATCTGCTCCACCGCCCTGCTCTGAGGATCGTAAACTTCAAAAACAAACCAAGTTACTTGTTTAATCAAGTTTTAAAGCCTTCTAAAGATGGATACTGCACAACCTTTCTGGGCCCAAATTTCACTCCTGTTTCTGTGTGAAGAAGTTTTTCCTTATATCTCACCAGAATTTGCAACTCTTGGGTCTTTATTGGACAGCTCTGACAAAAATTGCCAAGCAAGTTCAGTGCCTTGAAGCCTTGAGTGTTTCAATAGGATACTGGGCTTCCTAGCAAATGCAGTGCTTGAACTTGTGTTCACGTGTGGGCTGGGGCACAAGTCTTACAGCAGGCAGGATCTGAGCTATAGCTCTGTGTGGGACAGCCCTGGACCACCTGCACACTGTCTCTCAACCTTGGTTTGCCCAGGTATCTCTTGCACTATGCTGCTTTGCACCATCTGTGTTTCCACTGGGAAACAAGAACATATGGGGAGCTTTAGTAACCACTTGGTTCTAATGAACTAAACATTTAGGGTCAACTATAAGACGTTTGCTTTTAAACAACCTAATAAAATATGAAATAATTCCTCTAAATCTGATATTGAGAGAGGTTCCAGAGATTTATGTCTCACCTCTAGATGGACAAACTTAATATATCTGTGAATTAAATCACGTATTTTAAATATATTCCTCTTTTTCCTGCACCCATGACATAAGTATCATAATACTATGTCAAGATAGTGAATTTTTCTGATTCTTATACTATTCCTTTCCAGGCTTTTTGGTCCCTATTAAATGTTCTGTTTCTTTTTAAACTTGACATGATTTTTTTACCTATGTATTTGTGTCTCTGGATTATTCTAACATCCAGTTCTCACCTAGCAGTTTTTGTCCAGTTTTGATCCTTTTTCCTCTGATGTCTCTGATGTCTCTGATGCAGCAAGAGCATAGGTGCTGGTAAAAAAAATAGAGCAGCTAAATGATTGTATATTTCTGCTTGACCAAGGTGAGATTTTTCTGTTGTTTAACTAAAGCCAATGTGACTGCAAAATGCAAAATTCTCTGAAGAAAGAAACCCAAGAAGCCTTCCTTATTTTTTGTATTTTGCCAAGGCATTTTAGTTGGAAACAATAGGAAAACACACATTGTTTTCTCCAAGTGAGACATTGATTCTAATATTGAGAATAATTTATTTTGGTAGTTATCTGTGCATCACAGCTAGTTTTGCCAGTAATTTTCTTTAAAAATAATAAAACTGTGTACAGCACCCAAGTAAATGTTCTTCTTTACTGTTGTCTACTGTTTAGTAAATCATTTTGGGAGGAAGGATTCTTGTTTCCTAGAGTTTATAATTAGTTTGTTAAGTCATTCTTGGTTCTTTCAGGTGATTAAGCTAAGGCTCAGATATTACTTTTCAGTACCTTTGAATCGTTGCAGTGACTTTTCATTTTCTTCTCTTGCCTGAAATAAAAACCAATAATCCTATGTGAATGGACTTCAGAAATTCAACAGGTGTGGAAAACGTGTGGAAAAGTGGTTTATAAATTGAATTAAGGCAGAGTTGGATGCTGCTGAAACATAAAAACAAGGGCTACATAACTATGCTGCTGTTACTTGGACTTGAAAGTGTAACTTTCGTGGCTTGGAAGGCATTTACCTCTTTGGATGGTCTCTGGAGTGTGGCATAAGAACACTCCAAGGGCTGGCCCCTAAGGAAACAGGAGTGGCTGCTCTCACTGCTAATGGCTTGGATACAAATGGCTTAACCCCATTCTTTTTGTCAGTACCTCTGTGGTGAAGGGAGCAGAGTTCCTGGCTTTTTCCTTTCAGTCTGTTGGCCTGAGTCTTCGATTCACCTCGGATATTTTCATTGAGGGATCGCAAAGCTCTCTTCAGCCAGTTTGTAATTAACAGACTGTGGCTCTGGGCTGCTGAGGTGTGATGTGACCTTGCAAAAGCAGTTACAGCTTAGAGTGGTTTCTTTGCCACACTCTCTTGAAGGATGATTGATTGCTCTGTTATCCTCCAGGGCAGAGAGGGGATGAGCAGGCAGAGCCTTATCACCAGTTGAGAAAAGTGCATCACTCTGGTGTACCCTGTTCTGTTCCAAGCACCTGGGTGAATCCATAGGGAGCAAGGCATGCATGTGAGTGGCCAAGAGTGGTTTTTTAGCTGCCCTGTTTCATTATTCTCCAAACAGCTCACAGCTGTGTTATATCCACAGGGTGGGTTTCCATTTGCTGTGCCCAACATTTAGTAAAAGAGTTTCCAGGAGGAAAGCCTTTGGACCTTCACTGCATTTCTACACTGGAAATCAATTTAAACACTGCATCTCTACTGCAAACTTATCCTCTCATTTAGAAACTGGACCAGTGTGGCTAAAGGCCAATGGACTACATGTGTGTGTATGAAGCAGATTTGCACCGTGACTGAAACTCGATATATTCAATAACTTCTTCCACTTTTGGAGAAAGAATGTTTCACGAAGAATGAGCGCATTAAAGTTAACTTTGCAGCTGATAGCTGTATCCCTGTTTGTAGCAGTATCATCTCATTTCAACCCTCTGTGACTGCAGTAAAAGATTCAGTGGGTCCAATTATGGTCTTACTCAGATGTACTTGTGCCAGCAGGCTTCTGTGGTGGTGCTATTGTTTGTGCATAACAGTGTCAGAACAAGAACAAGGCTTTTGGGAGGAAATCTAGATATCTGGAATTTTTCTGTGGAATTCAGCTCATTCCTTGCTCTCCCTTATCCTGACTTTAGATTATCCCTTGGTATGCCATCATGCATTAGAGAGACCTATCACTAGGTCTGGAGTCCCTAAAAGTAAGCTGTGGAAATTGCTGGCTCCAGTTCTATCGTTAGTGTCATCTTCTTTGCCCAAGGAGGGAAATTATTCTAATTACCTTTATATTTTCTCTAATAGCTTAGCTGAGATTTCCTTACTATCTGAATTAGGAAGTGCATTTTGCTTTGGTAAAATAAGTAAAAACTTGCATTATTAGACAAGGGGAGGGAAAGAGAGAGTAAGACAGTTTGTCCCTCAGTGTATTCTTAAAAAAAATTCAAAGATATGGTGGTGTTCAGAAATCGATGAAAACTAGATGGGATTTAAATATTAAGAAGCAGGAATTTGCCTTCAGGTGAAGGATGACATTTGCATAGAAACAAGAATGACTCATATGTTGTTAGGTGAATGTCTAACTAGAATCTAAAATTCCTGTGCATCAGTCACCTTCTATCTTAGACGGCAATGGGAAATATGCTAAGCAGGGTACCCAACTCTCCATCACGTCCCACCCCAGGAACTGACTGGATAGAATTCATAAATAAGTTGTAGCAAAATGAGATGCTGAACCAAATTTTATCACTGCACAGATAGAACTTCCATTGCATTTTATAGAAAGACTGAATTTTCTCTTTTCTTTCTTTTTTTCTTTTTACCATGAAAACCATGCCTTCAAGGGGGACCCCTTCTTGTAGCAAATCCTTTAGAAGCCATTAACTTCACTGCAATTTCACTTATGCAGTTTAAATTACATGCAAACATGTACTGATTTATTTTCTTAGCCACATCTTTTCTCTGCCTAGAATTATAATTTTCAAACAGAGTATCCAAAGGTAGAAAGACAGAGTAATGTCTCTATTAAGTTCTGCTGGTTAATGGTACCAAAACAGAAGTGATTGTTTCAAACATTATGTTCTACTTGCAAATCTTTAAACCAGCTTTCCTGCAGAGAATTTGTTTCAAGTTCAGTTCCTCACCTCAACTTTTCATTATGAGTTAACAGTTCAGACAGGTTAGAATCAATTGATTTAACGGAGGTTTTACATTAGGTAGATGACTCAGCCAGAATAGGAACCTGACCCTTTCAGCTACTAATGCTGTTGCTACAACCAGTAGGTGAAGTGATCTCCTATTCTATAACTTAGATTTCAGAAATGTTACAATTCTGTCACGTGGGAAAATATATATCCAAAGCCAACTCAGTTCTTTCTGAACTTTCTCTTTTCCCATATTTTTTATTTTCCATTTTTTTCTTATATCTGTGAATTACCTGCTTATTGGACCTTGAAAATACCCCATACAACTACTGAACCTACCATGAAAGTAAAAAATATTACTTTCATAATGAATGCAAGGTGAAATAGATGAGAACCTTTTATTTGATGCTCTATGCAAAACATCCAAGTGACTGTAGCACCTAAACCACAGAGATTCAGGCATTATGATGTCTGCTGGAGTCACACAGGCTGAAAGTATGCGACACAGAAACTTCTCCAATTTATATTGCCAGAGCCCAGCATTGCTCATCTGTAATAATACTCATTGGTTCTGGATGAACTCGAAGAGGTACTTGTGTAAGTCCACAAAACACTTCTTTACTTGAGATTTAAATATGCATTCTGTTAATGAATTGACTTGAGGAAACCTGTGCAATGACAGAATCACCCACTGGTAAGCAGGGACGATGTAGCTCTGGTAGTTCCCAGGAGGGCAGCACTCTGCAATTTCTGGTCATGCAGTTTCCCACTGTGACTGGGGGTCCTGCATTTTTGATTTTTAGTTAAAAAAATGAGGGATTTTTTCCTCATTTCCATCAGAGTGAATAAGGAATTACTTACTTCTTACTGGAAAGTGGTGGAGTGGAAGAAGTGTCTTAATCAGTTTCCACAGGGAAATATTTTTGACCCTATTGTTGGGCTGGTACAGCAATACTTTTCTATATGTCTTTTCATGTGTCATGGGATTATTTTTGTATAAGGAAACATTGTATGTTAGAACAGTGTAACTCTGCTACTTGGAATCATTTTGGCCTGTAGATTAAAATAGTTTTCTGGGAAATTTACTGACTTGCATGTATATTTGCAAGTTTTATTTCAACACAGAGACTTGGAAAGCTTCTGTTTTTTCCTAAGAGCTTCTAAATAAGCTAGAGCAAACTTACCTTGTCTCTGTGTCTTGTCTCATAAATGAGTATGACTGTCCGTTAATGTCTTAAACCATGTTTTCAAAAGTTGTAGAATATATTAACCCTGACATCTTACAGAAGAGCATTAAGTGCTGCTATTGTCCAAACACAATAGCTCAGCAGGCAGGAGTTACAGAATATTCTGAGTGGGAAGAGACCCACAAAGATCATCAAGTCCAACTCTTAAGTGAATGTTCTATCCAGACTTCAAACCCACAACCTAGGCATTACTAGCTCCATGCTCTAACCAGCTGAGCTAATCTCAGGGCCAACTTTTCAGTATTTCTTTTGTGAGTGGTCATAGTATTCAATGACGGTTTCTGCCCACATTATTAAAGTCAAATTCAGCATGACTTTTATTCACTGCTGGAAATTGGGTTTGAAGATATCTTTGTGGTATTCCCACCTCCCACATGGAAGTTTACCTGCCCCCAAAAGAATAGCCACTACCTCTTTTGTTGGTACTTAAATCTTTTAATAATCAGCACTTAATTTATGTTTAATCTAGACTCTCTTATTTTCTCTGCTGAAAGGTCCTTAAACTCTACCTGCCTTTGGTTATCCACTTAAAAATGGTTATCTAAATAGCAACCTACTTATATTGTTAAGGATCAATTAATTTATTAGCTAATTAACTGTAAGGACTCTGAAAATATAATGTGCTATAGATGTAATTTTTATCGTTAACAATGCTTCAAAACTGCTAATGCTAAAACATTAATTGGTAAAATCTAGCGCGTACTGAAAGAATATTAAATCAACTCAAAATGGGAAGGTGTATTGTCTGGATATGTATGAAGGCAACTAAGTATTGAGAATGGAAATGTCCTGATTCTGGGCTTCCCCCATGCCAGCTCCAGCCAGGGAAAACATCTATTGCCAATACTGACGTACTCTAATGTAAGTCTGGTGAGAATTATATGAACAGCTGGGACTGATTTTCAGTAGATATAGATCTATATTATGTAAAAATGTTAAAGTTTGTTCTTGCCTTATGGTCTGTTTGTAATCCTTCCCCCTGAACCTTTAGAGTATTTTTCCCCTTATCCTGCTCTGGGCTGATTATTTGACAAAGTAAAAGGATTAGCAGGAAATAGAATTTGTTTCTTGATATTAATTTCTCTAATAATGGTGCTTCTTTGCATGTCTGCCTTCTTTAAAGTTTACTGCTGCTCAAAGGGTGTGCTTCGTGCTATGTTGTGTTAAAGGGCTTTTAGCAAAGGAATGACACTCCTTGGTGATGGGGAGGATGTCACTCTTTGATCAGCAGCTTTTGTGCCTGCTGAACACCCTTGTTCTGATCTGAATGCTGTCTTCACCCCTCTGGATTCTTGATCTGTGTGGTTTGTTTGCTGTAGTTCTTGTCACAGTATTATGCAAAGCTTGCTAAAGTGCTGACGCTTCCCTCCGCCCCCGTATTATTTTTCCTATGTTATTTTTGTGACCTCTGGCTGAGGCATAGCCTCTGTATACCTCATATACTAATTTACTGTTGTTTATATCAGAAATAGGATGCTCTAACTTTTTATCTCCAACTATCTAGGTTATGAAAATATATATTCAGCAAATACATTCTCTTTATTTTGTTACTTTTCTGCCTTCTCTTCAGTGCTTTAGTATAGCTCAGACTGACCCAACCTAGAAATAGCTGTCTATTCCTGGCAAATTTTAGCCTTCACAACTAAGCACCAAAGTTCTTAATCCCGGTGTCTCTGCAGCCTCTATACATACCCAGAGGGCAAGATTCACTACAAAACACCACTTTATGGTACTCCTTCAAAAGCCGGTGATGATGCTAAGATAGCCAAGGTGTGTCACTGGGCAAGTGGGAGCAACTGGCATTTTTTCTTACCCTATTTGAGGGGATTCTGTGGGACAGAAGTTCTTGCCACGTGAGTCATGGCATGCTATTTGAGGGCAGGCCCCAGATGTCTTTTTCATGGTGCTGAATATTGCTAGCATTAATTTTTTTAACCCCACAGTATATGCCACACTTTCATGATCTTGAAGAAAATGTAAGATACCTTAGTTTTACCCTAAGATAAATTTAATGAGATAAGGGACAATGTGGACCTCATGTAATTTATCTACACTAAAGGGTAAGTGGCAATCACCTTGAGATCTAGGTGGTATTAAAGCAGGTGTTTATTACTAATGTCATATACTTTCATCCCCATATCACCACTGGTGAATCAGAGCTCAAATCAGTCCAACAGTTTAACTACCTAGGTAGCCTCATCTCCTCGGACGGTAAGATTGATGGAGAGATAGACAACAGGTTAGCAAAGGCATACAGTCCCTTTGGAAAGCTTCATAAAAGAGTTTGGAGAAATAAACACTTGAAGAAAAGTACCAAGGTCAGTGTTTACAGAGCCATAGCGCTGTCCACTCTTTTATATGGATCTGAATCATGGGGCATCTACCGCCACCACCTGTGTCTCCTAGAACGCTTCCATCAACGCTGCCTCCGTACAATCCTAAACATCCACTGGTCAGATTATGTGACCAATACATCTGTTCTAGAGCAAGCAGCAGTCACAAGCATTGAGGCCATGTTGCTGAGAACACAGCTGCGTTGGGCAGGGCACATCTCAAGGATGAAAGATCACCGCCTCCCTAAGATTGTGCTTTATGGTGAACTTGCCACTGGCTGTTGCATGAGAGGAACCCCGAAGAGAAGGTACAAGGACTCCCTGAAACAACATCTCAGCCTTGGCCATATTGATCAACATAACTGGTCTACTCTGGCCTCCAATCGGGGGGTCTGGAGACACACTGTCTTTAACACTGCTGCTTCCTTTGAGAACGCACGTAGGATCACTCTTGAGGAGAAAAGGCAATGCAGAAAGAATCGTGCCTTGCAGAATTTACCACCTAAGGAGTCTTTCTGCTGCGCCTTTTGCAACCGGACTTGTCTATCTCGTATTGGCCTTTTTAGCCACCAGCGCGCTTGTGACAAACGTGGGTAGAGATCTTTCCCAGATCTTCGTTTGTGAAGCCTAGCCATGATACTTGCATGTAAAATGTATTGCCAAGGTTGATCAAAATACAATATTGGCAGCAGTGATAAGGCACTTTATCATGTGGTACTGTTTGCTGACCAGATTGCTGCTATATTCACCTCTTAGCCTTTTCAGACACAAGGTCAATGTAGTTGAGTGCATGCAACAGTAGATTTGCAGCATCACAAGCTCTGTGTTTGCTCTTATTTGCTAAATATACAAGAAGGAAAACTTATAATTTTATGAACATCTCAGACCAAGAATAAAAGCTCAACTTTTATTCTACCCTTTATATGACATGTACTGCATTTGTTGTCTTTTACCACAGCTGAGACACCCTGTGTTGCAAAAAATAAATGTTCTGCCTTTACCCTTAAATCATATTGGTAGGAATCGTGACCCTGATTCTGCTCCCACACCAGCATCATTCTGAGTGAAGGTCATTGGCAAAACACTTTGTTTAGAAAGTGTTATGTACTTTATTAATCTTAAACTTACTTTTATGTATGTCACTGAAAATCCCTCCTTCTGTGGGTTGAAATAAATCCTAACAGTGTACAAGCATAAACAGCTAGCAAACAGCAGGAATAGTTTTACCTTTGGAGTATAAACTCTCTAACCATTTCTTTAAGTTATGCAAACAGTTTGGTGTGCAAATAATATGGACTAAAGTTATTTGAGAAAGAAAAATTCATTGCTCTTAGGGAAAGCTGCTCTAATCACTTCATCCTTACATACAATACTAGGACTTGGCTACGGAAATATTGCAAAGTGCTCATTCCTGTGGCAGTCTAAATCAGCAATGTGGGAGTTGGCTGCTCTGCAGTGGCAATGTTTGCTTTTCCAGCTCTTATGAGCTTTCCTCAACTATGTAGGCAGGGACTCCAGATCTGTAAAATCACATCCCATCTAGCAAACAAAACTAAAAAAACCCAACCAGCAGCATAAATGCCAATTTTTTGGAATGGAAGCAAGAGAACATAGGTAAACCCCTTCTGTCTGCTTCTGTCACTGCACTAGGACTCTGGTATTAGTTTTATAAGGCTGTTCAGACATATAAACACCCTTTCCTTTACAACCTCTCAAATTATTCCAGAGTTCTTGTGCAAAGAGATATTCCCAAATCCCCTAGTCAAGGAGCCAGGTGGATTAAAAAAAATGAATAGAGAGAACCCCTCTGCCTTAAGGCAGCTGGATATTTAGCCTATTATGTCTTTTTTTTTTTTTAAAGCCTTATCTTCCCAAAGCTCTCCTTTCCCCGTCCCCTTCTCCCCCTTTTGTCATGTGAAAAACTCAGTAAGACTCAGGCAGCTGGCAACCTCCAGGTTACTTGGATGCTGCTGCTGTCTCAAAATTATTTCCTTGATATGAGCAAGATTTTTTTTCTTTCCCTTGGAGCAGAATCTGGCCCTTTTCAATCTCATCTGTTAATGCTGACTCTTCCATCTTGGTATCTGTCATAACATTAATTGGACCTGAGCACATGCAGCTAGGTAGGGTACAGCATCGGTGACATTCTGTGGGTGCAGAGAGATGTGGAAGGCTGGTATAGATGTAGTGTGCTTGTTATTTAAAGCTCACTAATAATCACAGTAGTTATGTCTTGGTTGCCAGTTTTCAGATTTGTGTGTTGAAACATCTTGAACAAAATGTTAGTGAGAGCATTTTTACTGCATCCTGCTGACTGAATTCAAGGTGCTGCCTCGTTTGCCATCTGCCTGCAAGCTCACAGTAGTAATTATAGCGAGTCTCGCAAGTGCTGGAACAAGAGGTATGTCAAATGCATTTTCCTTCCTTTTGAAGGTAATTTTCATTTTCTCAACTCATTTGAAATGACATATGATTATGAGCTGCAGGTGTGAGAGCCACACAGAAGCAGACAGACATGCATACACACCCACAGAGCAAGATATCAACTCCTAGAGTGTCCGGGAGAGCTTACGTACTTATCTCAGCACTTTAAATTAAATGCAGTGCTGGAGAAAATTCCCTCATTATTATTGCTCCTATCTTTGCGCATAGAATCTTAATGTTTCTTATTAGTGTGACAATATGTATAAAAAAAGCAAGTTTGATTTTGCTGAGCATGACTGGAATAACATACATTGGAATAATAAAACACATACTATAAAAGCTGTTGAAAGTGAAAGTCACTTGCAGTTTGCTGAAACTTCTGTGGGTTTCCACTTTTAGTTGGGTTGATACTGTTACCCATAGGTTTTTTCCAATCCTTGCAGGGTTAAAATGAACTGTGAATAACAGAGAGCAGTAACTCAGATGTTATTTACAGCATTCCTCAGGATGCTGTAGACGTTTCATTCAAAGCACCCGACTGTATTCTGTGTAGCTGGTGGAGGAAAGAGTTAAGCCTGGAGACTGATCCAGAAGACTTAAGTTAGATGCGTGTATTCCCTCCATGGTTGCTGTGGGATGCAATCAACATACAGTGCAACCTATAGGATCCTTGACCATCCTTGACCTGGTGCTAGAGATGTGTCCTTCCACAGAGCAGAAGGGAGAACAGTGGCTTAAGGACACAACCATACTGAGGATAAGCAGGGTGAAAATGTAAAATCGTCACTACGTGATGAACAGTTTCATTTGGAGTTGAGGTCCTAGAACTGACTTTTGTTTGGAAAGTGATTAAAGACCCAGTACATTTGAGCATTGGTCACCTTGGAGGAGGAGGTTTGAATCTGGTATGGCACATGATCTGGACCCAGGCACATGTTTCAGCCCTTCAGGAATCTATCAGTCCTCGTGTCAGGGCTGTGTCTGGAATTCACTTTGAAGCTGTGGAAGAGCAAGCAGGCAGAAGGAAGACTTGTCATCATGTATCTTTACTGATCCACTGAGAAAACTGGGGTAGGATGAGTGAAAGTTTGCTCTTCCTCGATTTTGTGCTGGGAACTGCTTGGTGTCGCCCACTGGAGGGGACAGCATTCATTTGTCCAAGTGGCACGTTGTCCTAAAGGTGACTGTTGTGACTGAATTGTTTCCCAGACTGCTTACCCTCATGAGATTGGAAACATAATGGCTGTGCAGGGAAGGAGCAACCAAAGCTGATGGGCTCAGGGAGGGACACTTACAGACCATCTTGGATAGATTTTAAGGAATATAGAGAAGGGTTCTTTAGGAGATTATGAGCACCAAGTCTCTCTCAACCTACTTAAACAGTATAATCTTGCATGACTTGAAGTTATGCCTCTATATTTGTGCTTGCAGGTTCAAGAGTCAGGCGTGCTCAGCAACTTTATAAGTCAAAGGCAAGATCAGATTTAAACTTTTCTGATTATATGCCTTAATGAAAATGACCACTTTATGGTCATCTTTCTTGTTCAAGATTTCAACTAATTCTGAGGTAGTGGAATGTCTTGTACTTTTCAGGCAAGAATTTCTATAAGCATCTGGACTAATGATGTTTCCCATGAATTTGTGTTTCATGGTAATTTATGAACTCTGAATGGCAAATTTCCCATGACTGGGGTGTATGCCATCTTCTTTCCTCATCTTATTCTACACCTCAGTCAGTAGACTCACTGGTGGCTAATACAGGCTGAGCTCATCCAGTGGTCTTTCTCTAGTGAGGGCAACTACTTGGTTACCCAACTGCTTTGCACAAACTGGAAGACTGCACCTTTCTGTCAGAGGTAGCTGAAATTATCCGATGGGGTCAGAAGTTATTGAGGAACATATATAAAGTGGTATCACATAAGTCATGTTTCCATAGGAACTGGCTAAAAATACATCTGCTTGAACACTCAGCGTCTATCATGATGAACTATTATGTAAGTATTTTTTTTTTCTCAGTAAGAACATTGCAGCTGCTTGTTAATAATTTGTGGCAGAATTTACAGACAAGTTTACAAGTCATCCTATGTGCAATTGGCTGTGTGCTTATTACATCGTCTGCCTTCACGTCTGCTGACTAAAATGGGAAATTAACGGGACATCCTTTCTCAAGGCTTAAAAACATCCAGAAGATTAAAAATAGCCTGAGACTTAAAAAGTTCTTCACCTGGTAAGACAGAGTTTTATACTAACAGTCATATAAACGTGAGTGTTGTAACTATAAGTGCTGTATGTGAGAGTTGGAGAGGAAGGCTTGGAGGCCCGTACTTCGAAGAAAGTGTGCCATATTGCACCATGGCAACTTGTGAATATTTGCTATTTGCAAGTAATGAGTCTCTGCAGAGCTGGAAATTGATACTAAATGAATTATTCAAATTATAAATGCATTCTTACCTTGGGATAAGTGTTGTTGGGATAGCAGAATTTTGTGCAGCGGTGCTTTAGGTTGTATGAGATGAGAGAGAGAAGGTATTTTTACCATTAGGTAACATATATGATAACATCATACATCTTCCATGACTAAGATGGATTTCTATATTTGTAACTGCTTTTGTCTATGTTTCCAGAAACAGGTTAGGAATTGTCTATTGTGCCAACTAAAAGATGGGACTGGACGAGGGAGTATTCTGAAAAAAAATCACTGAAAACATCTGGTTTGACAAATTGCACGGAATTAAGTTGCACGAATTTATTTTCTAAATATCTGGAAGCATTTTTTTCCTGTTCTGATTTTCTATTTAATTTCCTTCCAAATTGCATTAAGGTTAAACAGTAAAACATCAGGAATTCTTTTTTTTTTTTTTAATTCAAATTTTAACAATAAGACAATCTAAGACTGTATATGTAATAATATAAACTTATAAAGTGTACATAATGCTATATTCTCCATACTGTTCCAGAGAAGGAGGAGGACAGAATCCCTATGTCTTTGGAGCCTCATAAAATAGCATGCCACTGGACAATTTCTGAGTTGTGATTATTAGCA
Organism: Manacus vitellinus; assembly: GCF_001715985.3. Lineage (NCBI taxonomy): Eukaryota > Metazoa > Chordata > Aves > Passeriformes > Pipridae > Manacus > Manacus vitellinus. The sequence goes on from NW_021940535.1 coordinate 6,478,088, forward strand.
AATGATGAATAACTCACAGACCTGAAGTTAATCATCAAAGATATTATTTAAATTAAAAATGAATTCAAGAATTCAACATGCTGTCTGTGGACAATTCATTGATAGAAAAGAAAAAAGGATTAAATTAATCAAATAAATAATTCATTGTAAATCATGTGTTTCTAATTATAACAGGGTGTTAAAAAATGGATCAGCTTCTCAAAGCATGACAGAGTTCTGCTATGCATACGTATCACCACACATGCAGCTGTCGAAGTATAATCCCTGTTTTAATTGCTTTTGGTTCAGAACAATAGTTAGGTACAGAAGTGGTAACAAAAGCATTGACCTACCCCATTTATTAAAAGCTATTTTGTTTGCTTGCTTGCATGACAGAGCACCCTGAGCTAGTGCTTCTGCAATGTGAGAAAGACCAGCCTACCCTTCTCAAATCCTCAAAGCAAAAGTCTGCTTAAAATTGAAGTTTTCTGACCTTCTCTCTCACTGAGTGCCAGTTCAGAGGTCTGCATCCTTTTTTCCCAAGGTGCTGGCTGTTGAAAAGGTAAAGAGCAGACCTTTCTCAGATCTCTTTTTTTCACTCAGGAAGCAGCACTTAGGGTGCTCCTGTGGAACAACTGCTGGTTCTGGGTGCAGCAGCCTGCAAAGAGGATCCTTGTCAGGAGCATTGCTCAACATGCTGCTGAATTTTGGATGGAGGGCGAGGGATGAGACAGCACAGAAACTATTGAGACCTGTATGAACATGATTGTTCTGAGGCCTCCAGAACAGTGGGTCACCAGGCACTTCAGCTTCCTAAAGTCATTGATAGCTGAGAACTGGGTTTAGCAAACCATAAAAGTCCCACTGTGCTTTTGCCAAGAAAGGTTGGATCAGATGATCCTTGAGGTCCCTTCCAATCTGGTATTCCATTCCATTCAATTCCATTCCAATCTGACTGAGCCACCAGTGCCGTCGCAAAGCCTGTACCAGTGAATAGGCAGTATCCAGCATTTACCACTTTTTTTTTAATTATTATCTTTCACTTACTTTCCTCCCTACCGGTAGAATGAGGTCTTCTTCCTTGAGATTTTTTTTGTGTCTGCAAAACAAGGGTTGGATGGTTCTCACTTACAAGAACTGTGTTACCCAGGCAAAGACAAATCCAGTTCTGTGTCCTGCAGTTGCAGAGGTCCTAATTCAGTTGCCATTATAATAAGGGCTAATAGCAGTTGCAGTGAGAAGATGAGAGCATTTATAATGAAATATTTGTATAGTTTTTATTGCCTTGATGATTCTTAAGGCAGCTCTGGAATGAAGGCAGGCTAGAAATTCTGAGTGCAGAAATATCTGGCATGTGAACTGGAGCATCCACTTGACTACAAATAGTGCTTTTCCTAGAGAGCTAAAAAGTCCTTGTCCTGTCAAGATTTCTGTGATGATTGGAAGGTTGACACACTTTGTGAGGGTGGGTTTAGTATTTTTGAATATCTGCACAGTCTCTTGGATTTGTCACATCATCAGGTCAGGCAACAGCTGGTCGCCTGACTCTGTAACCATGTTGTAAAAGTGTCCAGTCCTTTAACCATCAGAAATTGTTGAAGATGCTAGTTTTCTCTGTGGTCAAATAATAAAGCAGAGCGTACCTTGTGTTCAGATGATTAAAAAGTGCAAGAGCGAGAAGAAGATGAGTATAAAGAGGATTAAAGTTGCCTTTATGTCAGCTGTGCCATATCATATTAGTAAAAATAAAATCATCAGAATAATGCAATCTCACAAATGTTCTTGCATCAGCATTTTGTCTTCTGAAAATATATTAGCAGCAGCTTTTGCACTGTCCTAGCAAAATTTGCAGTGGTAGAAAATTGCTTACCATTAGTATACAACAATGCTTCAATTTTTTTCCCCTTAAATTCCAGATCCCTAAATACTACATAATAGTCACCAATATGCTGGTGACTCTGGGATTTTTCTAATGTTAGCAATTTTGAATGTACTCACAATGTTTTTGCCTTAGTGATATGAAAGCAATCACCACTGCAGAACAGGAAAAAAAGAAGGAAAAGACCAATACCATGTATTAGTCAGCCTCAAAACATGACAAAACTCAGATTACCACATGCTGAATACAAATGTGGTAGAAATGTTCAGAAACTGCAATCAAATAGCTTTGAATGTCAAATGAAATTACTTTGGGAGTCTGCTAAGCCCTCTTCTTAAAGCACACTGGAACATAAATCCCCTACTTTCATTTGATTAGTCCAAAAGGCTAGAGGATGTATTATTAAATCTAGAAAACATGACCAGAGTCTTAGCCATTAGCATCACTGAACATACAAATTCCTTTAGGTCTTTATTTTTTCTTCCTGTGTATCCTGTAAAGGGAACATAACTAGTGAACTTTTAAAATAAAAGCATACCTGACATACCTGAAACTCACTGACAGTTATAAATAATTTATTTTTTAAAGAAAATGCTTTGGGATACTTGCATCTGCTCGCTTAGAGTGTCACAGTAAAGTAAATAAAAAATTATGTATTACTGCATATTAGAAACCGTGGACAAAGATATTTTGTTCCTCATAGGTGATAAGAATCTTCAGTTGACAAACTCCCCTGCAGTACAGGGGAGCTATAATCAGCTTTGGCAAGAAAGCTTTGATGTCATTAAGTTGTAGAAGTGTGCACTCAGTCTGCCCTTAATAAATGGTTGCAGCGCTGTGCACATTTTGCTTTTTTAAACCTGGGAAAATGATAACAGAGAGGGAAGACAACTGCACAAAAACATTGACATGAATAGTAATAACAAGATCTCCAACCTCAGAAAACACCTCAGTTTAAGAAAGGATTTATGCCTGTGCCTTAGTTCTATTAAATTTAATAAGACTTAAGAATAAGTTTAGAATTAAGCAGGTAGTTAAATGCCCTTCTTGCAGATCATTGAGTCTGCAGAAAATCTCTTCTTCCCTATCATGGGCTCTTTTTGAGCATTAAAATGACTGTGTTGATCCATGTGGCACAGTATCTTACACTGAACAGATATACAGGATATGACAAGTACGTAAGTATAGGGCAAGTGTTTAGTCCTCCTTGCTGGTAAACTCTCCCAGTCTCTAGTGGTTTGAGGTCCTCAGCCTGGTACGTTGCCTTCATGTTCAAGAGTCTTTGATGGATTTATTCATTTTTCCCTCCGTGAATTTTTTTTTCTGATCAGTTTTTCCAGCTGTGTATTTTTAGCATCCCACAGGTTTAGTAACAACTTCTACAACCAAGCTATATATTCTTTGTTTTGAAGATACATTCGGAAAACTTTGTTTGATGCCTGCTAGTTCTTGTACTAGAAAGGAAAAAGAGCAATTGTTTCCTATTCTCTTTATACCTTTCATGATTTTACCAACCCCTCTTATTCTCCATCTCTCTTACCTCTTTTTTTTTTTTTTTTTCAGATTGAGGAATCACAATGTATTAGTTGTTCCTCACTTGGAAGCTATGCCAAACTCTGATCACCTTTATCATGTTTCTTTGTGTCTCTTCTTGCTCAATTTATATTCTTTCTGAGATGAGCAGATGTGTTGGTTTAAAAGTAAACTGGGGAGAGAAATGAACCCAACTCAAGAGAGATTACAAGTCAGAGTTACAATTTACTAAAAAGATTACAATAAATACAATGATGCGGAGAAAACTGGTTTTAACCCACAAAGACAGATGTATAATGCAGCACCCTGGGACAAGAACAGAACTATGTTTGTTAGCCTTTGTTGCTTTCACACCTGACACAGAATGTGGTAGTGACCCCTCTGCTGCAGTTTGTTACTGTACAAACACCAGGTCTGAGTTTGAACAGAGTCATATGCATCTTGGTTTTGAGGACTTCAGCAGGGCCACAGCTCCTTGCCTTGACAGAGGAGCTGTCTGCTATTTGGAGTCCCTTTAACTTTTTGGCTAAAACAATAAAGTTGAATGACATGTGACATAAGAGATAATTGAATATAGAATGGGAAAACTGGGTGATGGACAAAAGGGGAAGATATTCTGGTATATCACAAATTCCCTCATGATTCTCACCAAGGAAGATGTGTTGCCCCTTTTTGTTACGTATTTTCACTGACTGCTGCTTTTAGAGCTATGTGGGGTACAGCTGTGTATCAGCTGATGCTGTGGAAGGAAGGGGCTTGAGCATTAGCTTCAGAGTCAAACTCTGCAGTTGTGGGTCATCCAAGCATAAATGAATGCACCTTCTTGAATGAATCTCCAGGGCATGCATTTTCTTGATGTGTATTCCTAAAGGTCTGTCTTAAAGACCTATCTCTGTGAGGATTCCTTAAAGAAATCTGATGTTATAGTAGAGGTGTAATTTCTGTATTGTTTTGCACATGGATTCTTTATTGAAGAACCTTGTCTTTGACTTAACATACTTCATTTACATCTGCATTTTTCTTGAGGCTGTGACTACAATAACAAAAATAAGCACTTGATTCTACAGCGTATTTAAATAAATGTCAGTGAGGGGCTCTTTCCACAATATTATTTTTGTGGAAAAATAATCTGTATCTTCAGGAGTGAGAAATTATTTAGTCTCAGCAAAGGATACTATTATTATCCTCAACTGCAATACAAACACAATAATTTGTGCAACACTCTTTTTCGGTTTGCAAATAACGGTATGAGAAGGAAAAATAATAGCACCCAGACATGGGCCTGGATCTATCTAAAGATGCTACTGATTCTTTTAGTTTATTTGTACTTGGAAGTCAGGTTCTGTTTGTGGAAAAAGAGAAAGATTAAATCAGCACATTTCCCTCCAACCAAGATTTATGTGTATGTTGCAATTAGGGCAACAGATTATGTCTCCAATTTTAGAAAATCTTATGTTTAAAGTTGCAAGCATGTATACACTTCTACAATATCTGACGTCTACTGAAATATACAGATATTTGTTTTGACACTGTGACACTAGCAGAAAATATATTTTTTTTTAATTTTGAAACACATCAGTGCATAGTGAGACATTAATTCCCATTTGCCAGTGAAATGGATTTTGAAATCAAGTATTTTCTGACTTATTTGCAGCCCACACTGGTTGATTCTGAAACCTGTGGTATTTTTGCAGGATGCAAATTTTATACAGTAACCTGCTCACCCCCTCTTCCCTTACTCCCCCTCTTCAAGCCTATCAAAGTCAGGACTTCATTGTTCCCTGCTGTTTGTTTACTGATTAGTGAAGGACGTATTGTCTCAGGAAGTCTTGCACTCCAAAAGACAAGATGACCTTTTTCTAGTGTCTGAGTCTCTATAAACATGCTATAAAGCCCTCAAGTGCCTACTTCTTTCCAAGCATGCTAGATGTGCTTCTACACCATACAGCTTATCTCACATTAAGTCCATCCACAAGACAAATGATTTTCCAGTGCTTACATCAATTCTTGCCCTGAAGGGCATGCATGATCCCATGCAAAGCCACAAAATAGAAGAAGATTTTCCACAGCTAAGGGACTCTATCAGCTACCCTTGCTGTGTTGTGATGCTAAGATGAAGCCTTTCCTATATTTGTTGTTTCCTGTATAAGGTTGCCTGTTTTATGTTGTGCCACCTGTGCCCTTTGTTAGTGAGTTGTAACCTGGTGGTATGCTCTATAAATTGCTATGAATAGTTTGGTTTTTTTTTTACTCTGTTCCCAAGTTCTTGCATTGTTTACTTGTCCTGATTTTGCTTGGCATTTTCAGGAATTCCATCCAAAATGTGCTGGTTCCTCATGCTTGTCACAAAAAGATGATCTTTTGTTCTTTCTTCATCACCTTTAGCATTTTGCACTCCTCCTGTAGCCTTGAACATCTCATGCATAGTTGCCCCTTTCTTACAAATCTCTTTTCTTTCTCAAAAACCTTTCTCTCTCTTACTGGAATCTGTTTTGAACAGCAAGGAAGACCCGAATAGCATCACAGCAAAAGGCAAAGGCAAACAGAGAAATATCAAAGATAAGTACAGTTCTGGAAAATTTCTAGAACTGAAGTTGGGAGTTAAGGTCATTTGTGGTGTCAGGGGAAAATTATCTTTTCTCACTCATGCATTTGGTATTAGGTGTTTTAACATTATAGGATTATTAGAGGATAATTTTGCTCAGGACTTGAGTCTTGGATTCTTTTTTACTTGCCTTGTAGTATTCTGCAGCATCCTCATGCTCCAGAGCTCTGGCTAAGTCTTAAAGGGGAGTTCTGAAAGGTATAGATTTTTTGTATCTATACACAGGAATAGTTCAGACACTTTGGAAAGTTTGAGTCTTTGTTGAACTGCTTGGATGGAAACAGTTAATCTTTCCAAACTGTGTAATACTATTTTCCTTTGCTCTGTTTGGTTTGCAAGTTCTTTAAGGTCATTCTCATATGTGTTTGTGTAGCACATGGCACAGAGGGCTGTAGTGTCATCTGGGTTCCTACTTCAACAATACATAATTAATCTCACTATTTCTTTAGAACAATGATGAATACACAGTTCACCTAAGATGCTCTATCAAATTGGTGCCTTACAACAGACATGTGAATTTCTTTACTAAATTATTCTAACTGCATGTGCTATTTGGGTTATAAGAACAATACAGTTTCTGTGTTATTTTGTGACTGACCTGGGACAAAGTTGCCCACTTCTTGGGATTGTTTTCAAACCATTGTGTTTGCTGACTCCTAAAATGGAAAGTACGAGAGATGTGTTTAAGAAGCTATTTTACACATGGCTGCAGTTTAGTGCGTCTGCTCTTCCTCCATCTGCAGCCTCCACTCCAGCTGGGTTGTTCCCTCCTAGGCTCTGATGGGACAGCATTTTCATGGGACCTGTGTCCTGTGAATGTAGCAGCCAAGGTGCACAGTTTTGGTAGTTCCATGTATCAAGGTGCTATTTGATCATGGTGTAAAGAATATGGAAGAATAATGTGCTTGCTTAAATATGTTTACTGAGGATTTGACAAATGTAAACCTTTCTGCCTCTGTTCAACACTGGTGAGCCCACACCTGAAGTGGTGTCCACTCCTGGTCTCCCCGGTGTAAGAGAAACATGGGCATACTCTAAAATGAGGTCAGTGAAAGACCACAGAGATGATTAAGGAATTGGGGCATCTCTCATATGTGGGAAGACTGGAGGAGATGGGATTTTTCACTCTTGGAAGACAAAGCTTAGGGGGACCTCTCCAGTGTGTGTATTAACACCTGATGAGAGTAAGGAAGGGGGAGCCAGACTATCCCAGTGGTACCCTATGACAGGACAAGCAGCAATGGGCACCGATTGAGTTACAAGAGACTTCATCTAAGCATAACTTTTTCTCTGTGAGCACTTTCACAGGTTGCTCAGAGACATTGTGGAGTCTCCATCCTTGGAGGTATTCAAAACTAGACTAGACATGGCCCTGAGCATACTGATGTAGCTGACCTTGCTTGAAAAGTAGGGTTGGACTAGGTGATCTTCAGAGGTTCCTTCACACCTCAACCATGCTGAGATTCCATTGTTTGTGTTGACTTTAAGTTATAGAATCACAGAACCATAGAATATGCTGAGTTGGAAGGGACCCATCAGGATCATTGAAGTCTCACTCCTGGCCCTGCACAGGACACTCCAAGAATCACACCATGTGCCTGAGAGCGCTGTCCAAACCCTTCTTGAACTCAGACAGGCTTGGTGCTGTGACCACTTCCCTGGGTAGCCTGTTCCAGTGCTCAACCACCCTCTGGGTGAAAAAATCTTTTCCTGATATCTAACCTAAACCTCCCCTGACACAGTTTCATGCCATTTCCTCGCTGCTCACAGTGAAGAGATTGGTATCTGCCCCTCTGCTTCTCCTTGTGAGGATTTTGAAAACTGCAATGAGATCTCCCCTCAGTCTCCTCTTCTCAAGGCTGAACAAACCAAGTGACTTCAGTCAGTCCTCATACAGCCTCCCCTCAAGGCCCTTCGTCATCCCTGTGGCCTCCTTTGGATGCTCTCTAATAGCTTAATGTCTTTTTTTATATTCTGGTGCCCAAAAGTGCGCACAGTTGTCCTTAAATGGCTCATTAAATGAAGCTGGGTTTTTATAAAGGGAAAATAGATGTCTGTGTTACTTCCAATGGTTATAATACACTACCAAGTGAAAGGCTTAGTCTAATGAATATCCTTTTTTGGTCTCTGCGGTAACTTTCATCCTTTTTCTGAGGATTTTTTTTCCTCCTCTTTAATTCTTTTGACAAATTAGGGAAGGCTTTCAATAGAAGATGAAAATTATTTTCTCTGCTTTAGGGGAAGAATCCTGGACCCAAATGCTCATAAATTTTGTCTGATGATAGCCAGATACACTTTTAGGCTTATTAAAAAAATAATTCAAATAACAATATTGTTCAGTGATAGAGGGCAACTTTTACTTATGAACATCTTCCAAGTATAGAGGGAGGAAAGTGTTAAAGTCCCACCACAGGTGCATTTTTTTCTTTTAGATCAAAATTTACCAGCTTCCTGTTTCATTTATATAAGTGTTTACTAAAATGGTCACCTCCATAAAGCCAAGTATTCAGCTTTTCAACATTTTATAGTGCTTCAGGTATTTTCACTGATTAAGCCTCTCAACATCCCTATGATGGAGATGAGTCGGTATATATTGCAAATTAATAACTAGGGAAGTTAATAATTCAACCACACAGCTATTTTATTTAAGCTTTAGTCCTTTGACTTCTAATTACATGCTGTAGCAACCACACTATGCTTCCCTGGTACGGAAAATCCTTTAATGAAGAGCTTTATTCCAGGAAAAATCTTGTTCACCTCCTGCTGAGAGCTCTGTCGGGTGGGTTTCTGAATCAGTGTGGTAAAAACGATGGATTTTACTCCAAGAGAAACTTTGGAAGGCACTCTTGACATTTGATTGGCAGAAGCAAAGGATTTGGGTAGACTTGGCATTAAATGAGGGCAGAAGTTGGTTAAAGTGCCTGAAGCACTGTCAGTCACTTACTAAAGATCTGCTCATGAAATAAGAAAATATGCTGGTAGCAAAACCTGGGTAATCTTTCCTCTCTCTTCCCGTCAAATCCAGGGTTGGACATATTCAGTAGCCTCTTAGCTCTGTCTTCTGGAGCAGATAATCTGTACCTATGGCATTTTTCTATGTGAGGAAATCCTGACAGTAGGCCTGAGAGGGGCAAGTGTGCAAAATTAAGCCTGCTGGTTCAGCTCTTGGAATGATTCAAAGCAGCCTTAAGATTATTCTAACATTTTCCAGGTTGACACTGGCTCCAAGCAGCTGTTCCAGCAGCTGGAGAACCACAGTTGTGAACTGCTGCTGGCATTTGCCTACATCACCTCTGCAGGGAGGAAGAATGATACAGAGTTGGTGTTTCTGACTTCACAGTGTATGAATTCCCCATGCAAGGGGAATCTCTTGCTTGTCAGCCAGCATGGCTTTATGGCTCCTTTGTGCTACTGCAGAGGTGTACATTAGAGCCCAGATCTATGCTGAAATAAAGCAGAAGATGGCTGCTACTACTTGTAAGGGCGCAGCTAATTCTTTTTACCCATTTCCATTCTTGCTTGAGCACAAGGAGTTTGCCAAGTCAGTGCCAAATTTTTCACCCTCTGTAGAGATACATGGCTGAGAAACTTCTCTAGGTTTTCTCCCAAGAAGCTTGAACCATCTGTGAAAGTGTGTATTAGAGTGCTCAGATATGATTTGCATTGCTGTTCCTTGTAAAAGGTGTTGGTCAGATGTGGGATCTGTGTTGATACAGGTGTTTATACTGGGTGGTGATGGTGGGACTGGACCTGGATCACAAAGGCAAAGAGCTGTACAGTTTTCCTGATGCCCAAACTCAAACTTTTTTTCCAGTGCCAAATGCTTCAGATGCTAAATCAAAATCTGAATACTTTCGTGATGGCTTTTTTCTCAGAATGCTTACAGGGCACTTTCTGCTGTCAGTGTCACTGCAGCTTATATGATGCAAATTCTCACTCTCTGCTACCCAGCAACGCCTCTCGGGAGACCTACTTCATATTAAAAGACTGGCCTCTGCTCTCAGTAACCTCAGTATAAATCTAGAATAAATTTTCTATTGTCAACAGCAATTATACATGCCATTCAGAGCACAAGTTATAGATGCAGGTCCTGCCCGAAAGTTGATTCAAAGCTTGGATGATTAGAAGGTGCCTCTCACTGCCCAGTACAGATAGTTCCCATCTGCTTAATTTTTGGTGTGGACTCGTTCTTTCCCTTTGGATTCATGTTCTATTCTGTGTTGCAAAACCTAACTTGCATATGAGTGCAAAGTATGACCTGGCCATGCTCATTTCTATGCATTGCTTGGATTTGAGCAGACTGTCCATCAATAACTGTGACCTTTAGCATTTAATTTCTTCACCCGACTACGTTCACCTGGGTGGTATATGTTGGTCAAACTAATGCTGCTTTGTATGGCTCTGATTTTACCCATAGATTGGGAAAAAGTTATCTAGCCCCTATTTCAGACTCTGCTTTTTGTCTAATTAATTTGAAAGCAAACGCCACATTCTTAAAAGAAGAATAACCACCAAAAATTAACAACAAAGAAACTTAAAGCAAAACAATACCGCAAAATAACATTAATGAAAAATATAGTAGGTACAAAGTAATCTGAAACCCTGTTTCAGGTGTGCAGATGCTGTGATATCCCTCCTGGTTTTTATGTCAGCCAAGGTTTCTACCAAGCTGTAGCAGTTCACTGAATAAACCACTGAACACTGCAAATTCTCCCACTATATCACAGTAACAGAAATAGAGGCACTAAGTAAGTTTATGCTGTTCCACTGGGAACATTTTTAAAAAGTTTAATAGCCCTTAAAATTTCTCATTTCTAACCTGTCATAGGCTTACCTCATGACTGCTCATTTTGTTGTGTTATAAAAGCAGATAGAAAATGAGATTTCTGGCTCAAGATCTCACCAAAAGCATAATTCCTGTTTAAGACAGCAATAGCCACATAATATTTAAGCCTGGATAGTAATTTCTTTCTACATCTACTGCAGCGACAGAGCAATGCATTGCATGGCTTGAAATGCTTCTGGTCTAATTAGAAGAGCTTATGAAATTTTGTGTAAAGATTATATGAAAAGATCACTGGAAAGAATAAATAACAGGAGTCTAGTTTCCAGTTCTGGGTACCTCACAAATGAGAAAGGCATGGATAAAAAAATATGTTTTCTGTTGATAAGATCATTAAATAGCTGCAGTGATTACACAGGCTTTGAATCTCAATCAGGAACTCCAGCTATGATTCACAAATAAAGGAGTTTTTTAACTGTCTGATACACTTCAAGTCTAGTAGCTCCAAGTATCTGGATCCTGTCCAAGTGCACCTGAGCACAGCACCTGTTGTGGCAAAGAGCTTAGCAACACACATAACTTTAAGCATGTTAATTATCCCCACTTTTTAGAGATCATTACTCAATTGAGGAAAGTGTCCTTGAAGTGAAGGACATTCATCTAAGCATTGCTGGATCAGAACAGAAGTACCCAATATATTACAGGAATACATTTGTGAAATAAGGACTCATTTATAGTTGCTTTACATATATGACTGAAAACACGAACTCTTATTAGTTGATTCAGTAGTCAGTGGAGAAAGTTGGAAACTAGCCTATAAAATCACTCCTGTTGGGATGTTAAACAGCTATTAAAAATGGAATTGATTGAGGGTTCAGTATAGTTCCAGAGAAAGGTGATTAAAGACTTAAATATCTGCCTTCTCAATAGGTTGACAAATCAAAAGGAAGGCCAGCTGCTGGGAAGCTGCATTCATAGAGTGTGCATTTTTACGTTTAAAAATTAAATGCGTTGTCAAATATATAACCAAATTAACCTGACAAATGGGGTTTATTTCTCTGTCATTATTTTCCCTGATGTGTTCTGTACGTCTTGGGTGGCTCCTGTCCAACTGAAGCAAAATGCATGTGCAGAGGTACAGGGAGGGTGGGGAAAGGCAGAGGCTGTTTTAGAATGAGCAGAGTACTCTTCTGTATGAGCCCAGTTTTGGGGCATAAACTGAATGTGCTGTAAGCGAAGGGTTTGTTCGGATTTTATCTTTTTGGTGGAGTAGGAGAAGAGTTTCAGGTCAATTAGTGCAAAGCCTCTGTAAGTACTCCAGGAATCCATCTACTGATGGTAGTGGTATGGTAGTCTACTCTACAGGTCTAGGTTTTAAACCAGATCACTGAGCCTTACTTCTATAAAGACACATGGTCTGGTAGAAATCTCTGCTTGTCTGGGATGCTACCTGAAGTTCTGGATGAATCCTTCTGCATATAAGAGGGAGATTCAATCTCATAATTGAATCAAACATTAATCACAAAGCTAATGTACAGTTAGCATTGTTGGCTGAATATTTTACACATGCAGTGGATAAAGACTGAAAGAAAAATTTCACAAGGTCCCTTAAAATACTGTCCTCTCACTCCTTGTTAATGCAATTTCATAAATTCTTATTACATTTCTTGGAGTGTGCAAGTTAAAGACTTCTCTCTGGCCTTGAGGTTCCTTATATGCTGTTCCTAATAATGCTCTTGTTGACTAGATGACCTTTAAAGGTTCCTTCTAACACTATTCTATGACATTCTGGAGTGACTTCTGTATAGAAAAAAGCCCATAACATTCACTGAATAGAATTATAATTAACCAAGAGTTAAAATTCAGCCACATTTAAACCAAAGAGGAATCAAAACCAGACAAGATGAATGAAGCATTGCTGAAGAGATCTTAGAGGCCTTACAATGTGTTTCTCACTTTTAAGTTCCCATTTTTCTTTTCCAGAGTGGGCTGTGGGGATCTAGAGGTGGTCTTGCTGGTATACTGGTTACACGCAGTTTGGAAAGGGAAGGTTTTGGGAAGAAAACGCCTCCCACTCAAATTCTCTGCTGGTGTGGCTCTGCCAGCTGTAGCACAGTTTCCCCTGGTGAAAAATCTCTGCCTTGTTTCACATTTTCTCTTCCTCTGGGTTAATTTGTAACAAGGTTTTTTTGTCTGTTTGTTTGGTTTTTTTTTTAGAGCCAAAGTACATCCATTCTTGTTATGGCATTTTATTTTCTGGTAACAAGCTTATTTTTAACAGGATTAAAGTCTCAATTTCACCTGTTTGACTTATACCAGGACTTTATCAGGTTGCTTCTGGTACTCATATCAGTATTTATAATTCAGCTCATTCAGAAAGAAGAACTGTGCAAGCTGTGTACAAAGGAAAAGAATATCCTTTGTGAGCTCTTAAACATCCATTGATTTCAGAACACCAGCTAAGTCCAATTACTGTTATTTAGGCCTGCAAATGTGGGAAGGGGAGGGAAAAATTTTTTTTAAGAGCAATGCATAGACATATGGGATAGGGAGGGACCACCTGGGATGAGGCAAGTCCTCTGTTTTGCAAGTACTTATATCATACCACATAGAGGATCACGCTGCAGTTTAAAACTAGAAGGAGTTTTTGTTCTTTTTGAGTTCTTTTTACCACTTTCCTGCAAGAAGATGGCTATTCTGCCTGTCTCCTCATCTGACCTTTTTCTTAATCTGTGATCATAACAAATAGATGCTTTTTTGTGCCCATGTTGTCCTTTAGCATAAATCACCATATTTCCTAGAAGATGTTTATTCTCTGTTAGGCTTGTGGACAGCATTCATATCTTCAAAAGCCTTTGTTTCACTTCTGTTCACATCCTTTTGGAAGATGAAGTTGTTAATTTCCTTGACTATCCTAATCACCTACTCTTGATTCAATTTTTTTTTTCTCTAGAAAAAACTACCTAGAAGTGTACTGCAGTTGGTAACTCTGTGACATGTATGAGCATACATATGAGTACAATCACACTGATACTTCCCTGTTTCTACCAGAAATATTTTACCTGATGATAACAAGGACTGTATTTACACTTTACACCATGGCTCAGTCATCCTGTCTTCCATGAATACCCCCAGGCCTTTTTTCCCTTCTGTCATCACTGACTAATGAGTTCTCAGCTTAGAAAAAGGCTTCTTGTTTCTAGACTGTAAGTGCAAGGTGATGCCACTTTTGTACTAGGCAATTTGAAATCAATTCCACTACTCCTGTTCTCGAACGTCTCAGGTACTTCCCACACAATATGATAATACTCATCTTTACCAATGACATCCCTCAGCAAGTGTTGTAGCTCAGTCCTCTTTTTAACTGAAGTCGTTGTATGAAAATACGAGATGTAAATGGTTCACATTGATTTTTCAGCTGCACCCACAGTCAGCTCCATTTTGCCCAGGAACTTCCTTTTTAAACCCATGCTGCTATATTTCTTGCATTAATCCCTGTCTTTTTCTGCTTAATTAATATTTTCCCATGCACCATTTCATCAAATACTTTTCTCATATCAAGTTTGATGAAGACCTTGCATTTATTTCATCTAGAAATTCACCTATAAAAGAAAAGCAGTAACTTTATTTTGTGTTGTTATCCAAACCATGCCCCTGATCATTAGCTATTCCATAGCTATTCCATTAGCTATTCTATTTCCTTTGTCTGCTGTTGCTACTGGCAATATACATAGGCCCAAGTGTTTCCTGGCAAGACAACTCAATCAAGCATTCAAAAAATCCCTTACTAATTTTTAAATACTTATGGTGGTGTCTTTTTATCCCCTTTAAAAAGCCAATTTCTTTCCTCTTATGATCTGATGAAGGTTTGCCATCAAATCCAGGTTGTGGGAAAACTAGAAGTCATGATCCTTCCCAGTAGAAATATTTTAGGAGATAAAAGCCTAGTTCTCTAGTTCTTCAAAGTTTAAGGCTTATTTTTGTTTTCAGATGAAGTACTCTTTATTGTTTTCTACTACTGCCGCATGGATATTTGTCTGCATCAAAGTGCCTCAGACAACTAGAAGGACATAGCTAATTATCTAGTTAAAAGACACCCAGTTGTGAATAGCAAATTTTTTTTTCCTTATTTTTATTTTGTCTCCTTATAAATTTTAAAGTGAAACATAGAGGGAGAAGAGTAGGTTTGAAATAGCATCTGCCCAGGCTGTGCTTGGTTTTATCTAGGACCCTATGTACAGGCCTTCCTGAGCTCCTAAGTTCATTCTTTATTGCTAAAGAATGAATGTTAACACTACCTTTCATTTCAGTCTTGACATTTCAGCAAATTTACCTCTCTGAATCACTAACTGAACTCAACAAAAGGTTTTTATCTGCTGATAACTTTCCATCGGAGAGATTTAAAGTGCCAGATGACATTAGCTCTAGCTCAATGATGTTATTGAATTCTCACCTTAAATCTCACATACAGAAAGCTCTTGTCAGGTCACATGAATGAGTTGATTGTATTAGTCATACTACAAGAGTGATACTCATTCCACTAAGTTCACTATATTCAGGCTGAAGTTTGATCTGTGAGAGGACACTTCATATCTAACATGATGTGGTTTCTTTACGTCAATGTTTTTACTAGTTATATTCTTGTCACTGTAATTTATACCCCCTTTGCTCTGTAGGATTCATTCCTCAGTATCCTTGCTGCTTTTGTTAAACTGTGATATGCTACAGTATAAAAAACCTCCTCACAATTAGTTTATTCCAGACATTTCTTCTCTTCATAGTTCAGCTTGAAACTAACCATACACTTTTGAAGTACAGTGTCCCTGAACTGGCCTCCAAATTACAAAACTAAATTAGCATGACTGACATTTTGCATGTGGGAATTTATGCAAGGATCTATTTGTGCAAAGTTTAAATACACCAGCTGAAACATTGATGAATTATGAATGATTATAATTAAATGGTTTTATTTCTTCATTTTTTTAAATTTCTTTTCTTGCTTTTTCTGTCTTCTCTTAACCCAGTAATATCCAGATGGCTTGGGATGGGTTGATTTGTGTGTGTGTGTGTTGATCTTGAAGGAAACCAGTGCCATTGACTAGATTTGGGGATTAAAATTAATTTATCTACGGATTAAGAACTCCATATGCCAGTTTCAGTGGGTGTTATGAAATAGGGATCAGCTAGCTACAGAATTCCTAATACACTTATGTACTTTTATAGCCTAAATCATCTTAGTATCAGAGCTCTTCAGCAACTTGAATGCACCTACAACACCCATGTGAGTTAAAAGGGTTATCTCCTGATTCTCCTAATGGGATAACTGAAGTGCAGGAAGATTAAACAGCTAAGTCAAAGCCAGTAAGAAATCTACAGCAGTCTCGGAGCTAGAATAGAATTATCTGGGTTTCAGGCCACTGCCTTAAAGACAAAGTTGTTCCTCCTGGCATAACAACCTTACTGAAACCAGCAGCACAACTCTCAGAATGTTCCATGAGGGAGAGCTCCTTAGGCAGCGTAGAGCAGGGAGGCCTGTCCTCCTTATTTTCACTACTATAACTCTGTTTATGGCATCTTTTGTGGAAAATCACAGGATGCATTACAGACTTGAATTGTGCCTCCTAGCCCTTCTGGTAGTTATGAAGCTTTGTAAGTATCAACGTTTTATAGCTGGTGAAAAGGGAAGATGTAGTGCTTGGAAAGTGTGTGTATCACTGTAAAATGAAGCTGTGCATGACTTGGGAATACATTTTGCTTTTCTGAGTCTGTCCAGTGTCTCATCTGCCAGAGCCAGCATGACCTATGGAGGAGACCCCACCTCACTGGCCATGTCAAGGAAACAGCAGCAATGCTCAGCAACACAGCAGGGATCTTGCAGTTAATTAAGATTTACAGATTGTTTAAGAGAGTAGTTTTTTTAAGTAACATTGGGGTATCTGTGACGCATACAAGTCTCAGAGAATAGTGATGGCACTGCTTTCTCTATGTTCCTTAACTCAGCTGCCCCAGCCTCCAGTTAGCTAGCTTGTTAGCTTGTACCACTGGTTTGTAGTACAGCCTTATTTCCTGTGACTCAGAAGCACGAAAACCATATACCTACGTGTGTCACCCTTGTGCAGTGAAAACACAGTTTGCATTCTGTGCTGAGCAGAACCAGATATGCTTATTTTTGTGTCTTATTTTATCTTATAAATTCCAAGCAGACACCATAAGGAAGTTTCTGGGAGTCCCAGAGCACCAGCAGATGTGCCCTTTTGGTGCTGGGGTTAAATGCATGCTTCAGCATGGACTGTTTTGTGTTCAGCCTTTCTTATTGTCAGTACCTTTCCTCTTGGTATTTAAATGCTTTTCGTTTGTTTTTCCCTTTTTTCCAATTTCTTTCAAAGATCTAATAATAACATAAAACTATTTGGATGCACACTGATGTTTTATACCGTATATTTTCCATCAGCCCTGGGATTGTTGCTCCTGAGTTTCAGTCCTCAGAGTACTTCTTCATGTCCCACAAGTCTGGTTTTCTCTCTCTCTCCTGACAGGCCCAGCTCTATTTTCTGCTTCATCCTGCTGCAGGACAGGACAGTGAAAGACCTAATTTTTGATACTGTTTTCCACCAGTGTGACCACACAAAGCTGGAATTGGCCTGGTGTTTCTTGGTTTCTTACCAATTGTGGCTGGACAGGGGCTGTCCCAGTCTCTTCTATGGCCCCACATCGCTGATAGGGGGTTTCCCTCTCTTGAAGCCCAGTGCTGAAGTTGAGGGGCAACTGGGACCATACTATGGGCTGGCTTCTGCTGCACCCCACTCTACCCTCCACATTCCATGACCCCAGGACCGTACCTGTGCACCTTGTTCAGCAAGAGCAGCCAGCACTGAGCGCTCCAAAATATCTCTGCATACAGAGAGCAATAGTGCAGTGGTGTGGGACCCTGCAGGATGTCATTTCTCCCTCTGTTTTGGCTACGTGGACTGTGATGCAAATGGATGGGGTTTAACCTTTGCAGATGGGCAACCTGATCCTTGTGATAGTCCAAACCCTCTGCTCTGTGGTGGTGCATGAAGTGACAGAGGCCATAGTGTGAGGTGTCACCAGTCTCCTGTGCGTAAACTTTGTGCTTTCAAGTTTTTGGCCTTCCTGGTTGCTGACAGTGACATTCTCTAAAGCTTTTTCAGCTTAATGTACTGGCATTTATTTACAGTTCCACCTTGACGGAGTTTTGTTATTCTTTCATAGGAAAATACATTGTTCACGAAAGCAAGGTACTAATAGCAGACTAGAGCTAAGCCTAGTAAAAGCAGGTGTTATGCAATTTGTCACTGCATGACTCTACTAATGCATCGTTAGTCCAGGACTGTGGTACCCCTGCCATGTTTTAAAGTGCAGAAAGATAAGCGTACGCTGTACCCTGGAGTGCCTTAGTCTATAAATGTAATTCAGAAATATGGGAAACCGTTCTCTGAATCTGATGGCCTTTTTCGACACAATTACAGGAGCAGCATGAAATGTTGAACATTTGCAGCAAGGGTGCACAGAGCAAATGGAAGTTGGATGCGCAGGCTGTTAATTCAAGCCTAGATAAGCTTCTGACTAAGAGGGTTTTAATTTGTTTTTTGCCCTAATATGATGCTTGTATGATAGCAGTTTTCCTGAGAAGAACCTATTACAACCTGTACTCATCTGTAGAGCCACATTTAATGAGGAGGATAGCTGACACTTTTTAATGGCCCTCTACAGACTTCAGAGGATATGAATCTGAAAAGGCATTGAATATCAGAATGTTTTTATTTGATTGCAGATGAAGACACTTTAATCTGGAAAATATGTGTGTGGTTTGAAATGAAATGAAAAGGGCAACATGTGAAACAGAGTATTTTCTCTCGAGACAGAGACAGACAAGGCATCCAATCCCTTAGTGCCATATTTGTGTCCGTCCTTTCAGGATCACCTTCAGGGAAGGTACCAGGAACATCACTCAGTGTTCTCATACTCTTCCAGAAATGAATGGGTATTGAAAACTTTCAGTCCTGTAGAGGAGAAGCTGAATTCCAAGGGTCACAGATAGGAAAGCATATGCCTGTGCTGCAACCTCCCAATGTCCAACCTCAGTCTTAAACAACATTGGCAGAACAAGCCAGGCAAAATTGGGTTGGCTACTAACAATTTTTCAAATGGCTGAACAGAGACAAATCATTCCTCTGGTTACCCACTGAGACCTGAATGAATAATCAGAGCTGCAATAAAGCCTGGAAATCAATAATCACTGGTTCTGTGTATAGCTAAGAACTAGACAGAGGATGGGCAAAGCAAGCATCAGCAGGTGCACCCTTGCTGGGAACACACAGGCTCTGTCATTTCATGTGTATAAAACCAGAGGAAGCTTTTCTTCTGACTTCACTCAGCAACATGTGGTTAGCTGGTACAGGTGGCAAGTTGAGCTTCTGTTTGGCTTTCTGTTTCTTAAGGGTATAGAAGCAGTTTGTGTGAATGGGTAGATGGAGAATTCTCAGTTTTTCTAACATGGTTCGTTTTGATTTTACCCGTTGGAAATATATGATACCTAAGCAATTTTCCTGGTAATGAGTTATGACACCATCTCAGGAGAAGGTTTGGGGTGGGCTAGAGTCCTTTGATCTCTGTGTGTGTGCAAATGAGTGTTCATACAGCTATATGGCAGCTCTTTGAAATAGCATAATCAGAGAAAGAGAGTGCTCTTGCTCTTTGTATATTTATGAGTCCTTATTCTCTTAGTATTAGTTCTGTGAGAATTTTTTGCTACCTCCTCACTTTGTATTCAGCAGAGAGTGTGAGAAATAAGATACTTTTTTTACATTCTGATCGAGTAAAATTCACAGGTCTGGTTATCTTTCAAGTGTTTATCAGTAGCAGATGCTGGACCTGATATCATTTGGCTTGACTCCCTTTTTTCCAAATGTACAGGCTATGTGGCTCCCAGCACTGCGTGTGCTTGACCAGGCACTTCTACAAAGAGCAGAGATTGTGTTCTCTGGGGGAAATATCATCAGTCCTGAGGGTTGCTCTGTAATTTACTCAGCTGTAAGGAACGTGGTCCTTCCAGGTGCTGCTACCAAGCATGGCAGGTTGTCTCCCTTTTCCTCTCATGCACTTCAGTGTTGCTACGCCTTCCTCAGGAATACTCATTCCTGCAAACAGGGAGATCTCTCTTTCATAAAGTGGTAACAGGCATGCACTAAGGCAAGCAGAAACACCATACGGCCTTTAGCATGACCAAAGACCATGGTCCAGCTCCTTTTCAGAGCACTGAACTCATATGGGCTGTATCTGTCTTAAATTTTGGTAATATTTTGGCCCAGGTTTGGATGATGCTTTAAGGGCATTTCTGCCAGAGAAGCTGAACCTGCCAACTTTTGCCTTTCCTCAGCCTTGTGGTCCGCTCTTCAGAGTCGTTCAGACACAGGCATTCACACAGTCACTTGTCCTGGCTGTGGCTTTTCCTACACAGGTAATGACTTGAGCCCATGCTAGTGATAGAGTTGCAAAGGAGAAAGGACGTGACTGTTGCTGCAAAAGGGTGCTCCTGCCTCTGAGAACATCCTCTGTACATTTCTGCTTCAATCAATCCTTCAGATATCACCCTAAAGATTATTTGCCTTCTTCTGCTGTGCCAGGTAATCCCAGCGTTTAGCGTGAAGTATGCTGTTCCTGGCTGTTACTAATTAATATATTTTAACCTGTCAATAATTAATGTGGAAATTGGGAAGAATAATGCCATGGAGGCTACAGCCTGAGATCTGCTGCCTGGCAACGGTGAATGTACATATCCATTATATAAGGAAATTAGAAACTGAAGCAAGAACTGATCTGTCTGACATTTTGTAAGATGATATAAATGGGCCCACTCAACAAACACTAGATTTATGTGAGGGTATGAATGATACGTGTCTGGGGAAAAGATATTATCTCTCTCATGAAGGTGCAGTTAATACCAGACATCAATTAAGTATAGTTCATTAAAGCCTCCGGGTAATCTTATTTTTGGATGAGATCAGAGGAGCAACTTAGAAGGACTGATAGAGGGTTATCTTGATAGTAATCTCCAGTTTTGCATGTAGCATCTCTCACAGGATGAGCTAAGTGAAGTAGCATCTAGACTGTAACAACAATAACCTTTTCAGATGGAGAGACTGTGCAGTGAAAAGTAATAGTAGCTTATTATGTTTGAAGTAGTTGCACTAGATAGGTTTTTTGAGATATGCTAGTTGTGTTAGTAGGGCAGATATGATAATGGTTGGTTTATACACTCACTCTGCCTTATCTAAAACATTTCATCTCTACAGATAGAGTGACTGGAGGCAGGGAAAACTATGGGACTGTTAGCGATAAGGAGGTGATATTTTATTGTTTCTTCCTGCTAGGGCTAAAACATTCCTGTATATATTGAGAGATACAGTGTTTTAATGGAATCAGTTTGAATGTTGTTTTCTTGAATTTGGTCAGTTGTCTCTACACTTTGAATCCCAAGTGTAATGCACCAGTTGCTGTTAGGAAATAAAGTTCAGTAAGTGAGGTGGCAATGGCAATTGTGATCCCATATCTTATTCCCAGTTAGTGATGTGGCTCTCAGGCAAAGAGAAAGAAGAAACATATTTCTTCAGCACACCTGGAAGAAACAGGGTTAAGCTTGGCATGGAGCCCAAGTTTGCAGCGTAACTTCCGAGAACACCTTGCTTTCCTAGGTTCTGCTACCGAAACAAGCTCCGCGCTTGCATTTTGACGTTAAAATTAACTGCTTCTGGAAGTTGCCCCTCTTTTCTATTTTTCTTGTGAAATCTTCTGTGGCTTCTTGCCTAAGTTTAATTTGCATCACAGTTGCTCCTATGTCATGAAACATGTGAGCTTGCTGTAGCGCTGGCTTGAGGATGCAGGAGGCAGCAAGGAGACTGAGCATCACTGGAGGCAGAAGGAAACAAAGGCCCAAAAGGGGCTGCTGGAGGGTGTCATGAGGAAAAAGAAGAGAATAAAGAAACACTGCTCAGGGAGGGTAATGATTTTAAGTTTTTAGATGTTAAGACAAACAGTGTGCTGCCTCTCAGCAAGTAGCATTGCCATCCACCTCTTCCTTACTCACCACCTCCTTCCATTTCCCTTTTTCCTACAGCATGGAGCCTCAGCCTTGCTTGCTTTGTGGGTATAATAACATCTACAGCTCTCCAGAGCTCGACACAGCCTAAAGTATGTTAGGTTTATGGCAGTGTATTTCAGCTAATCCTTGTTCATATCTGGAGTTTTCTGTTTCAGAGACACTCAGAGTAGGAAGTCATGTCAAATACCGTATAATGAGAGAAAACTGGAAATGCTGACTTACTGAAGGGATTATTTCCCACGGGCTGTGTTTGAGATTTCTGCTTCCCACAACTCTCCTCAAAGCTTTTGGGATCCTCAGATATCTTTTTCTAGTAATTATTTCGCTCTGTGGATTTGGGTCTTTTCCACTACCTGTGTTAATTCGACAAACAATTGTACATCATATCCAATGGAAAGAGATAATCCATGGAAGTTTTTGGACTTGAGGGGAATATTCAGAATAGAATAAAAGCAAATCTGGTGATACAACATGAGGCAAAGCACTGTGATTACCAAAAAACCTCAGCTTGAAACATCCCTATGAACAAAGTTGCTGCACTCTGCTTAAAGAATTGACAGTAATATAGCCTGCTTCAAACCCATAACATTTTATTGTATTACCTGCCTTGCTGCAGTATAACTAGCCCAGTTCTTTGTCAGGCCATGCTGTACCTCAGCTGTCAGCTCCCATGGCAGAGAAGATAAGGGAGAAGCATATTTCACAGTGCCAGACTCCGGCCAGTGCCCAGCTTGCTCTTAGTTTCAGGGCAGCTCTGACGCAGATTTCTGCTGTGGGGCTTTGAAGTAACAGTGCTGGAAAACCAAGTGTCTGTGGGGCTGCTTTGCCCTTTCGGAGCACAAAGAAACTCGCAGCTTCCTGAAGCAGACGGATTTTAATTAATTTTCCTTTCCATCCCTCCCCTTTTCTTTCTGGCAGCTTCTCTGATGTTGTTTTTCAGGTTTATTTGCTCCTGTCTCTGTATGAGAACCTGGTGTTTTCCTTGCCAAAGTGCTGTCCCTCGCACTAGAGGAGACTAACCTAAGCAGGCTTTGCTGAGCTGAATTGAGGCAGAAGGACTCTGTAGCTCTCCCTAATGCCTCAGCTCTAGGGTTAGCTCTAGGATTAGCCTCAGCCACTGCTGTTACTTGTCACCACCTGAGGTGCCACTGAACCCTAAGTTCTTCATCCCTCCTATAAACAATCAAATTAGGCCAGCAATGTTCCCCAGAGTATGCATGGAGTAGAAGGGGGCAAATAAAGAGAGGAGAGAGTAGATGGTGAGCTTTCATATATATTTTTAACAAGATGAATTAAGAAAGGCACACTTAATAGCAATTCTCTCTACAGCTTTTTCTGAAACAACTTTGCTGTGAGGCTGAGACAGACTTCTAAGGCTGATGTTCTGATTAGACATCATGCTACTGAAGGGCAGCTAGTTATCAAAGCCACAGTATTTTGACTGATACAGTAGGTTTGATCACATATTGCAAAAGTAGAGGAGGTGTGAGCATCTTCCAGTGTATTTTTCAAAATGCATCCTTTTCTTCAGGCTGGCTAAATAAAACATTTCAGTGTTTACTCCAGTTCACATCAGTATGCCAAATTCTCACAAAATATACATATAATTTGGTGTTCCAGGAAAATTTGTGTAAACATTTAATCTCCTGCATTTTTAGTGTTCGATTTTCCCCACTGCTTGCATTCACTGGACATCTACTAACGCTCTGTAACTAAAGGAAAGAAATAATCTTTTGAAGTCTTGATACTGGAGGCAGAAACTTACAATGACATAAAATCATCATGGTGATTTGTTTAAGTGATTAAAATTTTTCTAGATAAATTTTTTAGTTTATGTATCTGAACCAATAAAAAAAAAAACCCCGAACACCTGCAACTAAACCCCTATAAAACAAATGAGGATGAAAATACGATACATTCATTAAAAGACCCACAGATCTTTATATCTCCATCAAAAAATCTGCACAGTTATGCTGAGCATAGTAAGTTCATCTCCTTACACTGCTTTTCTATATTTCTTCTTATTCTATTTTTTTCATCGTGTGCACCAGAGTTCATCTAGATTGTCTCTTATGTAATGTCAGAATCCAGACAATGACTAGTTGGCAGATGGTCTGTATCCCTTTATGATCTTCTTACATGTCTCAACTAGTCCCACTGTATATCTAAGGGGACTTGACAAGCCTTGGAATAAAAATTAGGAGAGTATGACAGCAAAACCATTGATATTGAGTACATAAAGCAGAAAAGACTTCACAAGAAGGATCTGAATCCCTTTTACTGTGTGGGTCATTGAGACATGGCAAAATAATTCAACCTTGGTCACCCAGGAGGCAAACAGCAGAGCCAGGATGAAGACTCAGATATCCTGAGCTCTGATTTAATCTACATCCCACTGGCCAACAGTGCCTCTGAGACCCTGTTATCTAGAGAATGCTGGTTTTGCTCTTAGTAAGAAGCAGACCCACAAAGAGATCTGTGAGAGCAATCCCACTGAAGGTAATGAGGATGGCTTACTTGGGTAACCCATGTCCTGCCCTTAGTGAAATAAAAAAGACCATGAATCCCCTCATTCAAAATAAAGTTAAAGTGGAAGTGTAAAAAGATACTGTCTTATGCAAAGAGTGAAAGATACACAAGCCAAGAATGTGCAATGAATTACATGTTGGTGCTAAGCAACCAGCTCCTAGTATTATAACTTTGATGATCAAGAATTCCCTGTTCTAGATATGTGCGCTGATTCACTGAGAAATTGTACAGTATTAAATCCCTGTGTCACATTTCTTACCCATGCTGGGGTTAGATCAGAGATTGCAAACTTGGTTGTCAAAGCAGCATATGTGGGATTTCACTGCTGTGAAACCTGGATCTTTTAAACACTCATTTAAAGTCTATTTTCACTTAAAAAATCCTAGAAGATGGGAGGATACATCAGGGGAAGGACTACCCTGCTGCTTGATGTGTTTTACAGCAATTTTCCTCGATCATCTTTTCCTGGTAGCCATCTGAGAGCAGGCTACAGATGAGGCGAACCTTTGGAGTGAACCTAAGGAGCCATCCATATATTTTTATGTTATGTTTCAAGAATACAAAGAAACAAGCAGCAAGCATCCACAGCACTAGAGCTTGTAATAGCAACACAGTCATGTTTAGCATTTCCTCTGCAAAGTACTTCAGCATTACTGTAAAAGTAATAGTGTATTATGCCCACAACGTGCAGTAGACAATTTCCTTTGATACCTTTTGGGATAGAATCAAGGAGAGGGATTTTCACTACTGTCACAACCTACACAAAACCCCACTTTTGATTCTTGGTATCATTTTGTTCTCAAGAGGAAATGGCATGATTGAAGAGAATGACACTGTTGTCATGTCTTCAACTTTTTTTTTGGTTTTCTTTTTTTTAAGACTGCTTAGTATCAAGATTTAAATGAATTGTAACAGAACCTAGTCAGTAACTTGCCCAGCATAAAGGAGGGGCTGCATTTTAACTGCAGAACTGAAGATTTGTTGAAGTCGGGCCTCAAATTTCAGTAGTCTTTTTGGGTTTTGATTTTTTTTTCCTCAGAAATATTAACATGAATAACATCAGGTCACACATACACAACATTAGGTCACATCGTACACATTGCATCATAGATATAATTCTTCTTGAGGGGTATATAATGAAAAATGATTGAAAGCTACTTACTTATTTGGCAGAATTGGGTTGGGTACAAGGCATTTGCTCTCTGACATATTGATTAGAATATTGACAATCTCAGCAAAGATAGCTCTTTAATAAGCGTTGAAGGATTTATCATTAATCTCATTGAATTTTCAAAATATCCATTTTCCCTGAAGCCAACGCTGTGAAAACATCCACTCTTCTATCTTAGTGTTATTGTGAACGAAATTGTTAAGGATTTAGTGGGCACCAAGACTGTCCTCTTTCCAGACAACACTGGTGCATGTCACTGAGATAGATGTGATGTGGTTCGCATTATCCCCTCTACCAAGCAGGCTTGGTTCGCCAGCTTGGCTTTGGTGCTGGGTGTCTGGAGCAGATCACGTAAAAGATGCTGTGCTTGACATTTCTGTGGCCTCTTGCTCTCCTTTTCATGAGTAGTTCATTGGAATATTGTTGCTGGTCTTGCAGACTCAAGTAGTAGTTGTCTGGGTATTTAAAAAAAACCATTATATTATTATTCCAATTTATACTTCAGGTCTTGTTTCTCATTGCAGGTAAATGCATATTAATAGTAGGAATATTACATATTCAGCAAATTATGTCACAGCTGAAATCTTCACACGCAGTACAAAATTATTTGTGCTGAGATGGATGGATGGTTATTACCTCTTTGTTTTCTTTTTCATTATCCTTTTGAATTAAAATCTCCTTGTAAAACCATTATCCTCGTTTTAAACAGCTCTCTATATTGAATATGTCTTTGCCTCTTCTACTCTTCTTTCCTTTGCTTAGATTGAGTTCTAATTTTCTGTGATTTCTGAGGCCTAATTTCCTTATTGTTTCATATTTTTACATTGTCCTGTTCAAAAACTCAGGATGCACATACTCATTTTTTTCCTCCGGTTCATGTGGGCCAAAAAGTAGCAGGAACATTATCTATAAACTATATTTACAACTCTAGTGGCAACCATTCGCCTCTTAAACTGGAAAGCTGTGAAAAACTGTCAAGATGTGAGTGCGCATAATAATGTCCCTGATGGAGCTGATTTATTTTTTAAACCATGGCTTCATCTTGTCAGTTACACCAAACAGAACAGGAAAGAAGCTCTTCTGATAAAGCCCAGTGAAACACAGACTTCAAAGCTATTTAGAATTGCAGCATCTCAAACTACACCGTCCTGTTCTGCAGTGCTGCATAGACTGGACATAGGTACAACTGTACCAAGAAAGACCAGTTGTGAACAGGCCTAATTAATTGCTTTTTGAATTCCAAAATGATCTGAAATGTTCTTTCTATGTGTGACATTATCTGACAACTTCCAAAATTCCTCCTGCTGCCTACAAGACTCACTTGAGGACAAGAGTGAAAGAGGACCTCAAAATTGCCACATGCCACAGGAAAGAAAGAAGAAAGGCTATGGTTGTTATCGGTGTCATAGATCCCTGCAATGACATTAGGTGCAGTCCTTAAAGGTGGACAGTGTCTCATAATACAGAGAAAAGCCAATAATTTCTCTACCCCCTGTTGGTTTCTTTTCAATAGGACCAGGAAAGAAACATTCCTTCCTGTCCTTAATTTAATGATTGATTTCACCCCAATTATCCGATATATAGGTTTCATCCTGTACATCAACCAGGCACCTTCAACAAGGTGAAGCTAGTAGTAAGGGGGATAACTTTCCATAACTCTCTCATTATGAGCCAAATTCTGATACTACTTCTCATACTGGACCCTATTTTACCATGGGCTGATTCAAAATGTGAAGTCAATGCAACCACTGGCTCTAATTACAGCATATTTGGAGTCACACTGTACTTGAATAGTCCTGTTAGAACCAATGGGAGTTCTTGTGAAATATGGCATTGGAATGTGGCTCTGTGTCATCTGGATGAATAACAAAAGTATTTCAATTCTGTATATGTGACATTTACCTGCAATGTAGCATTTTCTCTTTCTGCTGTGTTTTCTGTACTCAGGATAGATAAAACCATGTCTAAGGAGAAATATGGACATACAAGAAATAACTGGTTTATTCTTCTGTTTGCCTTAGAACTTAAGCTGAATATCCAATAGATATTTAAAAAATCAAATAGTAGAGAGAAAAAAAACATAGAGTCTTTGGCTACAGGTTTGGTTTGTTTTCTTCATTTCATGGTCTTAAAATACTGGTAATATTAAAGCTGAATCCTTTAAAAACCCATTGGATGTCCAAAGCATGGAGATAGGATTAGTCTAATACTGAACTTCTGTCAAATAGATGCAAGTGTGATACCTGTTTCCTGAAAATTTCTGTGATAACCATTTCTCCTTTATGACGTTATCTCCTAGACGGCCTTCAGGTGGCTTTTTTTTTCTCCCATAAAACTTGTGTTTGTTTATGGAGGTTTTGGGGCATTTTAATGGAAGTCCTGATTTGATTTTGCAAAGGTGTTCCTGTCTAAAACAAAACTTGCACTTGTTAGATTTGATGGCTTTCATTAGCTAAACAAGCTGCCGGGCTGGTACCTGCTTGGTACGACTGGGAAGAAAACCTGCCTGACTCTTTAGCTGAGGATTAAGTATTCTTAGCCTTTGTCTGGCTTGTGAAATATCTCCACCCTTGTTCTGTCAATGAATGATTTCTTACGTGCTTACTATGTACATTGAAGATAGGCCTGCAATCAGATTCTTCTCATGCTGTTATCTACTCTTCTCCTCCTCCTGGGTTTCTCCAATTCTGGAACCAGGAAAAAGGAAAAAATGCAGCAAATCTCCAAGAAGGAAACACAGCATCAAGAAATGGTAGCTACCATCTCTTTTGCTAGGCAAATGATGGATGGGAAAGAAGGCTCGTGGAAGGGTGGAGAAGACTTAGATTCAGGAGTCTGGAAATTTGGGAGATGGAAAATATTGTCTGAGCAGTGGGATGGGGAGCGAGTGAGGTGGGGTAAGAAAGAGCAAGACCAGCAAATGCTGAAAGAGATGAAGGGGCACCAAGGGGAAAGGGACAAAAATTTAAAGTGAAGAACAGACATAAGAAAAAGGAATGGAGGTTTCTCAGTGGCATATCTTCACTTCTTTTTACACAGGTTAAGAGAGTACTGGTTCTGAGAAAGCTCATGCTGGAGAGAGAATAAGGAAAGGGGAAACAAGATGGGAGTAGGAGGAGGGAACAGGTTTTCCATTGTCAGCTTCTGTAGGCCTGACAAATAGAATACCTTTTGCTTATCTGGAGAGCACATACAATTTGTGTAGACAAATGTCGTTGTTTATTTTCAGCAGATAAATGGGTTTGCTGTGGTAGGCAGGCATATCTGCTCTTATGGGGACATTTACTCCAGTACCCCTTATCACCTCTGTCCTTCATGTTGTGAGTGGGTTACAGCTTCAGCAAGGGCATCTTGTTTTTCTAGACCTTACTTGCAAAACTCGGTGGAGTGTTTTAGAACTGACTTAACAACTGCAAATGAATGTCACATCAGACTGGTGTTTTCATTGGTCCGGCAGTTCTCAAAGCACTTCTGTGTGGTCTGTTGTAGGAGCTGTTATGAGAAAAAATTCAGCTGTTAGGAAAGAAATGTAGGGCATAGGCGGTTGGGTACTGACCCATCAGATTGATGTATTGGCAAGAAAGCACTTAAAGATACTTTTGAAATTTTCAGGCTATGGTCTCACTGATACACTCAGAATAAGAAAAACAATAATTTATTGGTAGCTTACGTTTGCTATAGCGAGAGAGACTTAGGTTTCTCTTAGGGTGCACAGAGACAGATGCTTGTGTGAAAGGTGTAAGAAATGTTTTCACAGTCAATTAAGGATGAACTCCTCAGTAGACTTTTCTTCTAAATTTCAGCAGCAGCTAGCTTGTGTCCTGGGGCAAAATCTCTTACTGTTTGTGTAAACATTGCTTAGCTTACCTAGTGTAATAAGAGATTAATATCTTTGTATCCCTTTAACTTGCAAAAGTCTGAATAATTGATTATTTCCTCCTATTTCTGGCCATTACTCTTTCATAAGTGTGAAAGTCAGTCTTGCTTTGTACACAGCAATCAGTAGTGTGTGGCCCTGTTATTCGTGGTCTGCTAGTCCATTAATCGTGAACAGAATGTGGGATGCCTGCATGATCAACAAATTCCTCTGGCTAGTCCTCTATGTACTGCTTTTTATCAACAAATAGCAGTCAGTCAAGAAATGAGCAAAACAGCCACAGATATACTGGCTTTTCTCCTTATTTTACAGATATTAAGAATCAGGGGTTTTTTTGTTTGTTTTAATTTGGTTTTGTTTTATTCTGTTGTTGGTTTGTTTTTTTCTTTGTCGTTGTTTTGGTTTTGTTTTTCCCACATACAACCTTCATTTTGCTGCACAGCATGAAATGCTGGTGTTTCAGTATGGGAAATACTGACTCTTTGAGCCAAATGTAGAATATTCTGAAGCTTATTTTGGGGCATGGACATTACATCATCCAGCAAGGAAATCAAGCTAAACTCAGACCTCAAATCTTTTTTAGCTCACAAATGAGAAAACTGAGTGGACCTAAGTCCCCAACAACAGACATTTATTTGCCTTATAGAATGGCTGAACAGTTGATAGACCTGAGAAATTGGTATATCACAGGGAGGAAAGGACCAATATGTTTACCTGTTGGAAGTTTTGCTGTAAGTATGGGCATACTTTATAAAATGTCATGCATTTTAGGGTAATATACACCACCTTCAGCAGTGGTTTTATGAATGAAGGATAGTTATAATATTTCTAGAGCCTTTCTATCTTCTTATGATCAGTTTTCAGAATCTGGAGATTGAAGGAGTTTACTGGAGGGTCCTCTCTCCTTTATTCCTCAGCTTCTACAGTTACTCTAACTTCAGTAATAGCTCCCAAAGTGTTAGTTAAGTGCCCTAAGCTTCAACATGGAAAGTTTATCTTATTTCTGTCGAAACTCATCTTGCATAAAAGTGGTGTCATGACATACAGTGACAATTGGCATGATACACAAGGATTTTTCAGCTCCTTGTCCCTTGGTTATCAGCAGAAAAAGAAAATTAGAGTTGCTATGCAAAACACTTGGGCCTCTAGTGCTTAGTACTAGATGAATTGGCTTAATGTTTGCTGATATTGTGTATGAAAATAAAAACTTTTTGTGACCTCCAGCCAAGTAGAAGATATCTTTTGCTCTTGGATAATGACCTGTTGTTTCTAACTGCCAGGTCTGACTGATTATTTTCTTCAGTGCTAAAAAGAACATTCCCCAAATTTGTCAAAAGGGTCTTGATTGTTCCTTTGTGTTTTCTAATTTACTTTTTTTTTTAAGCAGGTGGGCAATGTGTCCAACCAACTTAGAATTTGATTTTAAGGGAAGGGAGGTGCTCAGGGAGAGCTGCACAGTGCTAATGTAATGCAACAAGGAGAGACCAGCTTCAAAGAATAATTTTCAAAAGTCTTTTTAGGACTTGTATCAGAAGAACTGTGTCCCTTGCCTTCAGGACCCCACCAAAAACTGTATGTTCCCAGACCATGTAATTGAAGATCATAGAGACCTCAGTTTGAAAAGTCTCTCTCTGCTGTTCAGTGTACAGCTACATAAATGCATTTGTTTCCTGTCCTCACCATTTTGCACTTGTCTGTTTCTGATGGATTGGTAACAGAACACTTAATGTCTGGGAAGTCACACCCTATGTCCAGTCACAAAAGAGTTGGGTTCCCTGCAGTACTTCTTAAAAAAACTTTTTAATATGTTTCTCACATGAAGATCACAGGTGGGTTTTGCTTGTGAGATGGCAATAATAATCTCTTCTTTGGTCTGTCTTCAGGACATGTCATGCAGTAAAGAGCTGAGCTAATGTTCTCCTCCCCTTTCTGGATGCTTTACTCTCTCCTGGTGTCTCTCCTGGTTTTAAGTTCTTAACGTGCCAAAGAGAACAGCTCGCTTCTGACAGTGAAATCACATTTGCAGGGATTGACAAAAAAAAACCATTTGTCTCCTTATCTTGTTCCTGAAGACACCAGCTGCCCAAAAATGTGCCATCCTTTATATTAGATTTCTCAGTTGTCCTGTCTCAGGTTGTGGACGGATTCTCTCTACTTCCTCCCACCCCTGTCCTCCTGTCCCTGGCATGGGACAAGGAGGAACAGTTCAGAAAGATATACCATTTGCACTGCTTATTTATAGCCCAGAGGAAAACAAATGGAAAACTAAGCAAATCATGAAAGCAGATTTTCTGTCACATACAAAATAGACTGGAACTGTAACACAGCCAACATGCTTAAATCGAAAAGACATAGTATTTTGGTGAAAGAGTGGGATCAGATTAGGGAAGGAAAATGTTCAGGTCAAGAACTTAGCTAAAGAGTCTGGTAGCAATGGGAGCTAATGTAGGTTCCTCCTCTGCACACAGCTACACCAGAAAACTGAAAGCATAGTGTGGTGTGACCAAGTGTTCCATGTGTCAGGGAGGGGCACTGATTTTTCTCCTGCACAGAGGTAAACCAGTAGAGTGCTGCCTCAGAGTGACAGACAACATGGGGGGGATATTCAGACCTGAAAGTGAAGCATAATCTCTGCTTAGATATGGAGATATTTATGTAGACTAGCCAAAAGAGTGTTAAGATTGAACTGAAACTATTTTCTGAAATACTACCTTCAGCTGTCTCAAAGATATCAAGGCAGTGACAGAAATGAGCAACTTATTTTGCCTTCTTTCAAGCACAATCTGAGGATGAAGATTTGCATTGCATTTTAGAAACTACATGGGAAAAGAAGAGTGGGTGCAGCATGACAGAAAAGAGTGCAAGAAAAACAGAGGTGTAAAAATTAAAGCAGATATTGCAGAGCATAAAGATGGTTTAACAGACTAGAAAGACAGTGAAGCACAAGGAGAAACCAAAGACAGATATATGCTATATATAAAGAGTAAAACCAGATCAGAAAATATATTTTAAAATGCAACAGAAACAATTGGCACTGCCTAAATTTTTATCTCCAAACTCCGTTTGAATTGTGTTTGTAATTTAAGTAATAAATTTGTATGACGGGCAGGTAGCTACAAGTGTAAACCCTGGTTTCTAAGTATTTTTGTGATTTCTGATGATAAATGTGGTTTCCTTCATGGTCCATAGACTTTCTTTTGTTCCCTCCTTCCAGTTCCTTCCTTCCCTTCTTGCTTGAAAGAACTTCTCTATGTTATCTACTTTCTAAACAGTATCAGCAAGAGACATGTTGTTTATCTATCATGAGGAATAAGCAAAATAGCCAAGTACTGTCACAAGATCCTATGACTTGACATGTGACTACATGTATGCATAATTTATGTGTAAGTTCCCACTGCCTGCAGAAGGAATGTATGAATCATTAGTCCACACTGCCCCCAAATTTTCATTGAAATGAACTCTTTCTTGTAAAAGTTTGTGATTTTAAAAGTAGAAATAGAAATTTCACCCAGTTCTCCTGAAAATAAATTTTTCTAGTGAAATGAGAGGTAATTAAAACTGGATTTCTCTTAAGCTAAACAAGTATTTGCAAACTTACTGCTGGATTGTGCATAGGGAAATAGCCTAGGTTTTAGTCTCCCTGGGCAGCTAATCCTCACCCTTTGAAATATATGAATAAATCAGTATTATTACGACCATCTTACAGGTGGCTAAGCTTTCACTCCTTGGAGACCATAGATATAGTCAGTGCTGTAGACATGTAATCTTCTGTCCTGATAAAACACCTATTTTAATCCTGAGGAAGGCTGGAACATTTGTGGTGTAAATGCAGAAGAGCGATTCAAGAAAGCCTGTACAGAGTAGTTCATCTTGCATCGAGCTGATTAAGAATTAGACAGAGAATTTATTTTTTGAGCATGAGTCATTTTGTTTAAACATTAAACTGTAAAATCAATCTTCTGATTGTTTAGTTATTATTCCAGAGGAATGGAGATTTATTTACAGTCTCTTTCATTAAGTACCTCTATTGTCACAAATTGAGACATATTTCAAAAGGTCACAATAACTCGATGCATGAACTGGTGTTTCTTCTCAAACTTATGCAAAATATATTCACTTGTGTGATCTATGGACTGGACCATGAGGCTGTGCATTGGGAGGTCCCATTTCTTATTCCTAATGTTGTCAAACACTATAGAGTCTTGGGCAAATCATGTTGTTAATGATTTTTATATTTGTTTGGCTTTTGTGAGGAGGTAGATCTGTGGAAGGGACAGGCTTTTGTTAGAGAAGGCTTGAAAAAAATTAATTAGGCTTTTATTTACAGAAGTGCTCATAATACTGGTGAGGGGCTTCTTATTTGATCCTAATACCATAAACTTCAGGATTCTTGTGGAGATTCCTTAATCATTATGTGGCTGCAGTAACAGTGATACCCATGTCATTTCTTCTGAAAGGCTTGTTTCTGGAAGTCATGTTTCAGGAAAGATTGTTGTTAATCTGTGAAAAAGAGGACTATAGTCCCCACCCATAATCAGGCTGTAGAAAACACGGCCCTGTTGTCCACAATTCTCCATCAGGGTTTTTATCTCAGGTTTGACATATAGAGAAGATCTGGACAAGGACATGTTGTCCCACTGTATCATGGCTGCTGAGCAGATTAAAATGGAGTCCTTTCTCCTGCCAAACCGGAGATCTTTGCTTCCGCAGCTCTTATGAGAGAAATATGCATTAGACCTTACAGGCACATTCATTGTCTGTTGGTTCATACATGTGCCACTGACTGCAAAACTGAGACTTATGTCCGAGAAACAGAACGTGTTTATGGGTAAGGTGGCAGACTGGGTGTTGACTGCCTTCTCTGTTGATTGTACATATGCAAATCTGAGTTGAAGAATAATGTTTGGTCTGTGGAATTTTGCTTGAATTTAACACCCAAATATAGTACCGGGGAAGCATACTGAGAGAAAATTATTTATTAGACATACTCTGTGTGTGTGTTTGTGCATATGTATTCTATGGTGGTGTTATATATACATTTTATGTATTAGCTAGATGTGGATGAAAAAGATGCTTTTTTGAAGGTTTAATTTCTTGGGTGTTGAGAGAGAAAGAATGGATCAATTTACAAAGAGAACATACAGTAACAGCAAATCAAATTGACAGTTAAAAAACCCTATAAAATTTCTAGCACATTAGGAAAGCATTATGTATCTCATTACAGATAGACTATAGGAATAGAGCAAAGAAAAGATGGCTAATTACATATGCTCAAAGAGAGCACTTTGTGCAGATTGGATCGGATCATGAAATTAATCAAGTATACATGTTGAATTAGCCTTCAAAGGTTGAAGAAAAATAAGAAGGATGTGTGTGAAACTGATCTTCCCCAAAAAGCAAGTACACTGTACAAATTAATGTTTGCATCCAGACACTTTGTTAGCAGTTGACAAGATTTTCACACATGCTCCTGTCTCCCTAGGTGTATTAAATCTCCCTTTTTCAGAAAGAAATTATGGAGTGGGGAAAGAAGCATGTGATCCCTTACAAAGGACATTTGGAAGTCAACCAAAGAAACCTTGTTATGAGTCTTTTTGATAAAATGTTCAATCTTCTCCCCAATGCCCTGTCTATTAAGAAAATGACAACATGATAGGGAACTTGGCAGAATATTGAATCTGAATGTGTGTGAGACTCCAACACCCCCAACAGCTAAACTACTACTGCTGCTGAGAAGGCAGCAGAAGTCTCTGCTGTATCTATGGGGAGCTTAAAAAGTTTTTAGACTAATGTGCTTTGTTGCTTTTGTCACTGACACAGAAAGTATCTTCTGCCTTAATTTGATTACAAAGACAAAGTGAAGACTTTTTGTAACTTCTCAAATTATATATCTTGCACATATAATTTTACTTCTTTTCTCGAAAGATCTTCTGCTAATTCAAAAGACCTCTATTTTGTCAGAAAGTGAGCTTTGCTAAAGTCAAGTTACTATAACAACCAAGTACACCTTTTCAATCCAGAAACCATGTTCTTATGCTAGTCTTTGTCCTTCTTTTAGTATCATAGAATCATTTAGGTTGGAAAGGACCTTTAAGGCCATTGAGTCCAACCATTATCCTAACATGTCTACATGTCTTTTAAATATCTCCAGGAACAATGACTTCACCATTTCCCTGGGCAACCTGTTCAAAATGCTGGATAACACAGATGAATACCCTCACAGATGAACACCCTCACAGATGAACATCAGGTTTATGTAGACTTAAAAAGTTTCACAGTTTGTACATATATTTGAGAGACATGCAATGTTATGCGAACGTATTCCCTTCTTCATCTCTACAACTACTCTAGAAATGAAGCCAAGAATAGACGAAGAAATTTGTCTTAGTTATTTCTACACGAAAATACCTACTTTTTTCTTAATATGATCCTTCTGAAAAGCCACTGGAGTATATTAACTAGGATCATCATTGGATGAAGTAGATTATTTACCTGTTGGTGTGGCTGGGATCCCATTGTGCCTCTCCTTTCCCTTTCTGTGCTGTGGCTTCTTGAAGCTTTTGGCAGCTGGTGGAAGAGCAGTCTTCAGAAAACTTTATATATGGTAGAGGACTAAGTGAGGCAATTTTCAAACCAGAGACATGGGCAAAATTGTGTAAATTATTTTCTCTCCATTTTCCTCGCGAATTGCTCTCTTAGAAGTACTAAGAATTTGACCCTCTAACTTAAATAAGAAAGCACAGTGTAGTACAATTTAGTTTATGATGGATCTGTTTGCTAAGCACTGTTACCTTTTTGACTTTATAATTTGCTGTCTGAAAAAATACCAATAGTTTTAGAATTGCATTGTCAAAAATGAAAAAATAGCGCAGATGAATGCACTTAAAAAGCCACAGCATGCAACTCAGCCTTGACCCTCTCCACTTCCATCTGTTCTTCTCAAGTAAATTATTACAGTGTGGGCTCTCTACTTAAAGTGCTGCTGCTTGTGAAAGAAAACAAGCTGGGGTAAGCTATTAAGAAAATAACACTATTTTGGCTTTAAGGGTAAAGTGGGGGAAAAATAACTTCATTTAGGCTACTCAGAGATTTTTAAAACTGGAGTTGGTCTTCCCTGGTGTCTATTAAATGAATAAACCCCCAACCTTTCTGCAGAAATCAGTCAGAACTTCAGATGAAAAGCTTTTGATGTATGCCATAATGATTGGTTTGGAAGTTGTTGAAGGCAGCAGGAGTGAAAATACTGGGGAAAAAAAATTTGTCCTCCAGGGCTGGAGAGAATCTGCTGCAAACAGTGGTTATAGTAAAGGAACTTTCTCATGTCTTCTACATTGCAGATTGAGGCTTGAAAAGCAGAAGTGCCTTTATATGTACATCGGAATGTTTTTGGTGAGTTGTCCCATGCTGCTGTGTGAACCTTTCTCAGTAAGGCCTGTGGCCTTCCTCTGTATCTGTGAGCAAGGGATTTGGAGGGAGGGAATCACAGGTGAAAGAATGAAGATTTTGGAAAAGGATAGGTAAGACATGATCTTTTTGCTCTGGGGCACTGCTAGAGGGCTGCAGGAGAATCCTATTGCCATTGGTCTCTCAAGTGAGAGCATATTTAGTAGTGTGCTCTGCAAAACAGAAGCAGAACATCTGGCAGCATTGAAGATTTTAGGTCTGTGAAGACATTTCCTGACAGTTGTAAGGAAGAGGAAGAAGTAAGGACCAAGTCCTCATACTGAGTTGACAAAAGAGGTGGGATTGAAAAAAAGGGAAGCTGGTGTATTTTTTTCATGTTTACTGCTGGTAAAAAATATGAAAACCTAGTTGAGACTCTTGCCAGGAATAATACAGAGAAATAAAGAAAGAGAAGATCTGATAAACGCATTCAACACTAGTGATCCCAACAAGACTGTAACAAGCTTCATAATAGAAAGAAAGAAATAGCAGAACTGCTTGACCATGACACAGGATCCACATATTGTTCCCTACAGAATCAGGGGTCCCACCTTGAGAAAAGCACTGTGATTCTGGATTGCACTGGGAGAGAAATTTCCAACACAGAAGGGAAAGCATTAATGCTTCTCTGCAAGGG
The DNA here is from genome assembly GCF_001715985.3 of Manacus vitellinus. Taxonomy (NCBI): domain Eukaryota; kingdom Metazoa; phylum Chordata; class Aves; order Passeriformes; family Pipridae; genus Manacus; species Manacus vitellinus. Next base: position 6,515,646 of record NW_021940535.1, read on the forward strand.
GTGTGGATGTCTGTGTGCTCTTCTGAGCAGCCATACTCAAGAAATATAATTCAAATTGGAAAAGATATGGAGGAAGGCTACTAGAGTAGCTAAAAGAATGGAGAACCTTATCTTATGAACAGAGATTAAAGGGACACAGTCTCTTTAGATTAGCAGTATCAAGGATGAACAGGGATGATTGCCAGCTACACACGCATCAGGATAACAAACACTACAGAGGGATAAAAAACACATTAAGACAAAGAATGAGGATGGTAAATGAACAAAAGGTCTATGCTATCTGTTAATAAGAAAAAGATAGAAATTAGAATAAGATTTTCAACTGTCAGGGCAATGCAGAAGACCCCTTCCTGAAGGTTTTAAAAAAAGGAGTTTGATAGATTTATGAAAGGAATTTTTTGATGCCTTGTTTATGATTTAGAGTGCTGTTCCTGATGGACCAGAGTCAGCTGCTTCATCCCACTCTCTTAGGATATGTATGTTACCGAGTTGAGATCTCTGCCCTCCTTGTGTATCTTTGGAAACATAATAGACTGACTAATTAGAGCCAAAGAAAATCATTTGTATGACCAGTGTCTGACCACAGTTTACAGGAGTGGTTACAGAAAATCTTGTTTAGCCTTAAAGAAAGGCAAGCAAATAACAGGAGGAACTCAATTATCCGGGGTAGGGGGGGGAAACCAGGACCAAACAAGACAAGCAAACAGTAGAAAACAAGTGCAAGACCTTAAGATAAAAGTTTAATGGTAGCAAGAGGGAGACAAGATAGTCTGAGAACACACAAGTCTTGCTCTTGAGTGTTAGTGCTAGGCAAAGTGATGGAATGAGTAAGGCTTGGCCACTACCCAAGAGTTCATAAAATGGGAAACAGGACAGTTTTATGAACTGTAGCAGCTACTATCCTAGGAAAAACAAAGCAGGAGAGCATACAAAGGATTGATGATAATGTGAGTGTGGCCCTGAAACTGTACTCAAGGTGAAACTTCTCTTGTATATAAGTTGTTAGATGACAATTTGGGCTCAGGTGAAATTTTTGAATGAATTTTATAGCATAGATGGAGACAAAGCTCTGGATTGAGCTATTTATTTGAATGGGCTGAGCTGTTGTGTGGAGTTTTCTTGACTGAAGTTCACCTCAGAAGTAGATTATCTACCTTTGCAGTGACAGCAGGTGGCTAAATGTTGAGTTGGTAAACTGGCCACGGAAGTCCCCCTAGAAGATCTTTTGTTGTATTTGGCAAGATAAGACAGCACTGGTGGGAAGCCATGGAATAACCCTAACATGCCATCTGAGCTACAGGTGTCCTAGCTCTCTGGCCTGCACTCCTTAGATATCACAGAAACATCCATTAAAGATGTCTTTAAAGTGTTTAGAGAACTTGCATCTCTAGCAGGTCCAAAGGGTCTTAATGGAGCTGCTGGATGAAGGAGGAGCCAACAGACATTACACGGGGCATTAAATCAGTGACCAGATGGATTTCATCTGCCCTGTGGCCCAGCCTCAGTCTAATCCTGGCAGCGCTGATAAGCAGCAGGCCTAGATCAGAGAAAGATGAATAGATCCAATTGCTATGGAAGGAAACCATTTTGAGGCTAATAGCATATGCAAGCTTCTGGCATGAAAAGCAGCAGAGTAACTTGCCAAGATAACCCAGTACAGTAAAAGATCCACAGCTGAATACCATCAAACATCTACAGTGTGTGCTGCCAAGACCTCAGTATGTTGAAATGAACATAAAACACCTGGAAAAACCATTGCTGATGGAAGGTACCAGCAGCTGGAAATAACTGAGTACTAGAGGTAGCTATGTGGAGGAGGAAAGATAGCATACTGTTACTAGCTTCTTGCATTTTTACCAGGAAGATGTCAGTGATCCAAAAACGTACTGAACAGGGTGTGTGACAACGAGCAGTCAAAAGATTCATACTGCTGGTGTGAACAGAGCTCAAAAAATAAGCAGCAAAGGAGAATATGTTGTGGGATTAGCTGGGAGTGCAGAGTGGGATTTAGGTTAAAGGGGTGAATGTCAATTTCAATGGGGTTAGGAGTTAACTTCATTAGGTGAATTAGAGTTTAGTACTCTACAAACTTTCTTCTAAAAATTTGGTGTGACTCAAACAATTAGTTTCTTTGTTTATTTGCTCAGGAGTTCGGTTTGATGACTGAATTGGAAAAAAAAATCCATTTCATGCCCAAATTTGAACTTGTAGAATACTTTGGCAAGGACTGTGATCAGGCAGCTGAAAAACTTAGATGCATCAGAAATGAGACAAGCTTGAGAGCCTTTATCTGGGAGTTTTCTGAACTCTCTTTTGCACAGAGTGAGATAGCGTTTAAATAACTTAGATGAAACTTGGTTAGATATTGTGTGTTACAGTTAGACTCAGATGAATTCTTTATTGTTTCATTTGAAGTTATATTTTAGTGTACTGGAGGGTCAGATTTGTAAAAAATCTTTCCTACTTGAAGGAATGACATGGAAAGGCAGGGGTTCTTAGAATTCATTGACATGTTCATGATAAACTTCTGCAAATCTTGCTGAATATTTTGGTCTTTACATGACAGTAGATCTCTTCTTAAAATATGTCTTTACATATATATTTCATAGGCACAGCAAGCTTATTCAGAACTTAATGTGTTGCTACTAAAGCCTTATAGTCTCAGGAGTTTGTAAATCTCAGAGTCTCATAGACTTCAGAATAGGGTAGCTATATGCAGCCTCCCTGGAGGGTGCCACAAGTTTGCCTTGCAAACTCTTTGAGATCATGTGTGTGGGCAAAAGGCAGTCACTGCCCAATGCTTTAATGTACTTGCAGGGATGTAGCTACAGAGGCTAAACTCTGAGTTGCTGATGTGGTTTTGCATCAGTTCTTGCACTTTAATACTCAAAATTATGGTCTAACCCAAAACAAAATAAAAATTTCAGGTTTACAGCCCTGTACAGCTGCAGGGAGAAGAAAACCCAGAAAGCTTTTATAAATATATTAGATGGTTAATTGTTCAATTTAGTGCTTGGTTGGTAACAAAATCAGGCACATATGGTAATAAGGCGGTGGCTTTACTCTTGTAAGACACTTTGGGACATTTTGAATATGCAAGGTGCAATAGAGTATTAAACAAAATTGTAGTTCTGTATTTGACAAATTAGCTTTGTTAGAATAATAAAATTTGTTTTTATTGCAGCAGTGAAGAGGGAAACATTTTGATAATTTGCTTTCATTATCCATTTATATTACTTCTTCTTACTCAATATTTTATTTTTATTTTTAAGCAAAACAGACAGCCTTTACAACCAAAGTGGCTGATTGAAAAAAAAAAAAGAAATCCCAGTCTGATTAGTACTGTTTTCAATAATATTTAGTAAGGAGATTGTTGGTATAAGAGCACAACTGTAATATCCATCAGCTCTCCAGATAAGATATTACAGATATGTTTACAAGAAAGCCTAAATATTGTATTTTAAAGACAGCATGATAATAAATAAAGTGCAATAAAAAGTTATTGCACTTATGAGTCTCTCAGGATGTAAAAGAGAGATGGTTTGAAGAAATGATAATATCTTTTATTAGGTCAACTGCTATAATTGAAAAAAAAAAGAGAAGAATGATGTGTGAGATATTGCTTGTTATTTTCCTACCTGTATGCCACCTTGTCTAATCAAAGGTATTGTTTCTTTCTTCAAATCTTGCCTCTTTTAAATCTCTCCATGCAAAATCCTGCTAAGATACTGTTTGTGTCTCATGTCCCTCAGTCTTTAACATGATGTTCAGCTACCCCTAGATCTGGTCATTTTCTTTCAGAGCCCACTCCTTCCTTACACAGCTGGATTTTGGCCATCTTCATGAGTGGCCATGGATAGCTCTGCTACTCCCTTTCTGCTGCTGACACCCTATCTTGCTTTTCCCACAATTAGTTTTCCCTTTTTTTTTATCCCTAGTGTCAGCCTCAGCAAAAAAATACCTTTTTTGCTGATAGTCTGCTGATCCATTAAATTCTCTGTATTTTGTTTCTAATCTGTGGGTAGGAGACTTGCAAGGAACAGGACAAAATATCCTTTTGGTTATCTAGATTTACACACCAAATATGCCTGAGGCCATGCCTTGCACTCCTCCTGTTGGTTCGCTGAACTCCATAGGGGCAATTGTAAGGAGGTTGGATCCTGCTAAATCTGTGGCTCAGAGATATCTGTGTAGTGGTCTGGTCTATATTTAATGTGTCTGATGGTGGGTCCTGCCTGCCCACAGGGAAGGACACATTGCAGGTAGGACTTAAATCTGTGGCTGGGCATCCTTTACTTCCCTCAAAAGGAAGTACCCTCTGCATTTTGGTATCCAGCCTTGACCTGTATTTCAGATTCTCATATTACTGCTTCAAGTTGCTCTTTTTGCAATACAGGCATAGTTTGTTCCAGCTTTTAGCTGTGGTCAGTCATTAAATAAGATGGCGTTATTCAGCTAATTAAAAAAAGTCTAGCAGGAGAACAGAGTGCAGACTTCTGCAGGATGTACAATTAACCTTAAGTGAGAGAGGAAGGGAAACAGCAAATTAACAACCTGGCTGCCATTATTCAGTTACCGGACTCAGTTTTCCTCTCTGTGTTAATCAGACAGATTGTTACATGCTTTGGGAAGTTTAGCTGACTTGCCGTATCAGCACAAAGCAGAATCTCGCCAAGGAGATCACACAGTGTTTCCAAAAGCATCTGAAGGAATTTATAGCTCGTGAATTACAAAAGCCACTCTAATTAGTCCCGAGAGGCAGTTGCATAAGAAAAACTGAGAACACTGCCTCGTCATATTTGCTGCCTTCTTGCGATTTTCATATGAGATTCTGATAATGAATGTTTTCTAACAACTGAAGCTCAGAGACCCTATGGCTAATAATACTCCTGAGTAAACAGCGTCTTGTATTTGCAGTCCCACTAAGAGCAGCTGGATACTGGTAGTTTTGCTATGTGTCAATATTGCCACAGTAGCATAGAGGTTTCAGCTGGAAGATTCTGTAGGCACCTGGGAAATGCCTGAAGGAAAAGGAAAGTCCTCGCAGTCGAGTAAACAGTTTTCGTGCTATCAGCTGCAAAAGGAAAACTGATATCATGCAGTGGCTATCCTAGACTTTGCAGACCTGTATGCCTTCATTTACCAGTCATTAGGAACACTTTTATTTGATAGTTGCCTGAAGTCCCTTAGATCAATATGTATAACTCAGTGGTACCATATATCAGTAGGTTTGACACTATACAGGATATAAGAAGTTATCTCCTTAATCCCATAATTTAGAGTTGTCAACCCAATTTTGATATTTTTCATTTCTTGTATCAGGGCAGAGTTTTTTAAAATAGTCTTTCTGAAGTGAATATTTTCAAATGTAAATACCTAGAGTTAGTCATTGTGTATAAATACTCAATTTTTCACTTGCAATGAAGAAAACAAAGTGACTAGGGAAATCAATGGGAATTGCTGGAAGTTCTGTATTTTTTTAAATTGGGTTGTTTATTTGGTTACTTATATATGGATTTATGTGTTTGTCCTTAAACACCCAAGTACAAAACTCTTGTCCTCGGGTAGTTTGTGATTTCTCTTCTATTTATCTTGATTAGTGGATGATTGCAAATCCCTTACAGGAAAGTGAAGAAAATCTTCATTCTCTTCACTGGTGAAAAAGGAATACTTGAATTAACATCTTGATGTTTAAAGAGTTCCATTACTTTTAAAGGTAAAAAGGTACCCCAGAGATTCAGGAGAGAAAAACAGGGAAAGTTAAAAAAGAGCTATGCAGGGTAGGTAGAAGGGATGAAAGGCAAAACTGAAAATTATATATCATGGATAGATCATAAAATGACATTAATGAGAGTATTTCTCATTTAAGTTTTGTGCTTGATCATGAATTAAAGGCTTTGGAATCAAAAGAATTTGCCTTTTTGATTGTTTGTTAGTTTTATTTTTAATTCTTAATTCTTAGAAAATCAACCCTAGCCAATGGCAGGATTCCTGATCAACATTTACATATGGTATTTACCAAGGCAAATCAGGCTTTCTGAAAAGATATTTGCAGTATTATATGTTTCTCAGTCATGGTCTTTGTTATGTATAAAATGGTCTCTGACTGAAGCACAGAACAGGGCACTTACTAAGATCACATTACTCTGAGGTGTGTTGAGTACCCCTTGAAGCTCATTAATTCCCTGAACCTCACACAAACACACCTCAAATGTGTGTTACCAAAGCAGCAGGTAAGTAACAGTTCATTGAAAAACTTGTATCTACTGCAGCAATAGAATGATTTTCTATGCTGTGCATTTGATAAAAGACAGAGTATTATCACGGCATTTTTGCTCTTACTCTAATAGAGGATAAGTGGCTCTTTTGCAATGGTATTTGTTCGTTAAGTGCTCAAGAAAGGTGATCTATCTTGCCAAAGCATGAAATTGTGACAATGCTGTAGTCCTCAGACATTAATTCTGCAGTCTTATATGCTAATAAGCATATTTTCTAGGCCATTAAACAAAATATGTAAAACATTGAATAACTAAAAGCCATTCGGCCCCACATTCCATTGTCAGTGAGATGCCATCCTAACATCCCTGCATCAGATTAAAACGTAAATCCGACTGCTCAGAGTTTGCACATGCTGAGAGAATTGCAGCAGGACCTGCTCGATCACTGAAGCAAGAGAGAAAGGACCGTGGTATAGTCGATATTTGTCTGATCCCTGAAACAATATACGCAAATTGATCGGTTCAGCAATATGTGCAGGTCGTAGTAAGGTAGAAGTGTATCAGGTGAGAGGAATGTGAGAAATAGGCTGTTATCAGCTGCTTCTCTGCAAGTTTGAACAGTCCCTCCTCGGTAACTCTGCAACAGCAAAGTTGGAGTGAATCTCAGGGGAGCTCCATAATATTTCACTGCCTAGGTTGCTCTGTTTGGTTGTCCCTAATCTAAAAGATGTCTCTTTTGTGCATTTTCTAGTGGTTACTTCCTTCGAGATGGCATCTGACCTTTGCTTTTCCAGTGCTCATGTCAGGTTGCTGCTGACCCTTCAGGTAGACCCTGTGATTTTGGCTTAATTGCTTCTGCCAAAAGGCCAGCTAATTTGCACTTCTCAGGTGATGATCTTGCAGAAGATGCCAAAAAACCCCCCCCAATGCTGACAGCAAAAGAAAAAAAAATTGTTGAGAGGGACTACATTTTGAAGTGCCTTGAGTGCTTCACAGAAAGACTTTAAGGACTCTCTGGTCTTTCCAGCCTGTTAACAATTAAATTTAATGGCCAATAGGCTGAGTCAGTCAAATGATGAATTGAGACAATGGTTATCTCCAAACAACTCATTTACTGTACCTTTTATCTTTGAGGCAGTGATCTTTCTGAGGGAATCTTCGGATAGCTGCCATTTGCCTAGACAGATGAACTCATTTACAGGAAAAGGGGAGGCAGAGACAAAAAGATTGACATTTCTACCACGTGGTTTGAAGCTACAGTGTAAAGCTCAGGGTCTCTACTGTCCTTGGGATGCTCATCTGTGAAGGTGAGTAAAATGCTAAATGGATCTGGGAAAAAACGACTGCCAAGGACAGATAAAGACAATGTTCCTGTGAATCCATTTCTACACAGAGATCAAAAGAGGGTGAACGCCAGAGGACTGCTGACATGCCATGTCATGACAGTCACCCTCGAAAGTGAGGTTAATTTGCAGCAGACCTACTTTGAAGGGATCTTGATGGCTGGGGTATGAATCAGGAGTGTGGGTGGCAGGCTGTGGATGTCTGTTGGCAGCTGTTGGCTGCATGTGTATTCTGCGGGTCACAGCTGAGTCTGCAAAATAGGCCCTTCTCAGGTAAAGATGGGGAAGAACATTCAGAGAAAAGGATGATGTGAGGCAGGGAACCTAAAGAAAGGGTAGGAAAAGGATGTGGTGAGAAGTGTTGAAGAAGGGTCGAGGAGGAAGGTGGGAGAGGTGCTAACGTAGCATGCAGGCAGTCGGCAGCCTTGAAAAAGAGCTAACCAAGAGATTTATAATCATTTAATTGAGGGAATGACAGTGGGCCAGGAGAGCTGACATGTACCAATTAAATTGAACAGAGCAAAGGAGGGAGTGTTTATGTTAAAGAACAGCACTCAAATGCTCTCTAAATTGGAGGGAGATGCACAGGAAGAAAAATGTTTGCAATGACTTATATGAATCATTAGCAATGTTCCTCCAGCTCATTTCTGCACTGTTCGGAACTCTGAGTCCTTTACTTGTTTCTCTATTCAATTTTTTCTTTTTTCATTTATTAGCCATTTTTTGCCTTATCATGCAGGTTATATTCAAGTAGGTTTCCCTTTCGGTCTTAAATTAGTGAGGGTTTCACCTGAGTAATGGCAAAAGTATTTGGTTCTTCAAACTATTATTTCAGTATTGTAAAGCTGTTATTCATCAGTAGTCAATTTGTGGGTGTACCTGACTTGTGTCCTACCCCAATTAAAAAAAGGACACTGCAAGAAATTTTACACCAAAGCCTATGGAGCAGGAGAGAAGGGTCCACTTTTTACAAGGCTTTGAGCACTGTCAATGTGCAGTGCTTTCTAAGAAATACTTTCTACTGATGAACGAAGCATAATTAATTTAAAATTAATTTCTAATATTTATAAGTTATAGTCAACAAAACTGTGCTTAATTGAGTGAAATTGCATTTGTTTTTTTTTTTTTTTAGTAGTTTCACAGTTGATAGAAAATTCAAAAAGAAATACTTCAAATTCTGAACAGGTACATTCAGACTTTTTCTGTGATAAAAGGTATAAAGGCTGAGGACATCTAAAGTGACTTTTGGTGGGGTTTTAAAAAAAATCAGAACATTTTTTGAACTCTTTATCATTGTGATACGAAGGAAGTTTTGCTTTACTTTGCTTTACTTTCCTCTTGGATGTCTACATTTCTTCTGCCCTTAGCATGTGAAGTTCTCCTCATGCCTGTGTCCTTTGCTGAACTTTTCAACTGTGCCACTGGCATCAAAACATGTTTCAGATTTACCTCTGACTCTCTACCAGCAAATATCCTTCTATGCTCACCTGATATCAAGGGGTTGAATATCTCTCCACAGGTTGTATAGTTCATCCCATAGTCTCTTATTTAAAACACCTTGTTACTTTTAATTTTTTTTTAAAATGAATACTTTGACTTTTTTTCCCCACATTTTCCCAACTTCTTTCATAGCTTTTTGTTTACCTTAAACCTGAATTAAGTGTCTTCTACCTTATCTGTACTTGTTTTAGAACTAAAAAAGCCCTGTGATGTTACATGTACTGTGTGATTGGTAAGAACATTCTTGAAACCTGTATTTTTGGAAAAATGACGAGGACTTTTTTTTTACCTCACACTTTAGGTCCTTGTTCTTCAGAAGAAGTGAATCTGCTTTCTGGGCCAGAAGCTCATTGCTAGGAGCAGTCTTTATGTTTACTTATTTACTTTCATTGTTTGGTACTGTCTGGAGGTGACTCATTTTGAGGGAAAAGAAAAAAGAATCAAACTTTGCAATGACAGAGGACCCCAGGAACTTTGAGTACTATTCAAAATATTTTGAGAGCTAATAAAAGCAGATAACATGCCAATTCTTGATGATATTTCTCTTAACACATTCTTTCAGAGCTAATCCGGTGCTCTGAGAAGGGGTGCTTGTGTATGAAAAAAGGAGTTCTTCATTGTCACAAGCCTTAGCATGGTACACGTGCCCGTGAAATACATTTCATGCCTCATCTGTTACCTAAATGAGATGTGAAAGCAGTTCACACCTCGTTTACATTTGCACTGTTTTATGGAACAGCATAGATGCAGTTCCACTGAAAGTAACGAAATGAGGTCACCAACCCCCTTCTCTCTCGTTGGATTGCATCCACGCGGCCTGATCCTTTCAGTTCACTAAACTGGAAATGAATCTATTTCTCCAAAGAAAGTTGCTACAAAAAGCCAGCATCCTCCAGTGTGCGGCAGTCGTTGGCATTTTACAGAGATATAAGCCGTCCACGCTGAAAATAAAAATGTAAGCTATGCATTTACATGAGATATCTGAACCCAGAGTGATTTTTTCTGCACTGAACAGAATATAATCAAGGTGAATAAACAAGAAAATTGACTAAACTGATATGGAAATAACACCATAAAAAGGCAAAAAGAAATCCGTGCACCTGTGCTACCCTCTCCTTGCAGCAGACAACTGCAAGTGTGTCCAAGGGGCTGAGGGCAGCTGAAAGTCAGGACAGTTCCATGGCTCTGGGAATCCTGGGTGCTGGTTCAGGTCTGTTTCTGGAGAACTGCAGAGATTTTAACTTCAGAGCCTGGGTCCTTCCTGCCTTACATTTTACGCCAGAAAAGTACAAAATCCTGCCTTTTAAAATTTTTATTTCTGAACATTTTTATAAATAGTTGTGTAGGAGAGGACAGCAAAGGCCCAAGAATATAGTTCTTCAAATTCAACGACTTCTATTCTTTTGTCGACTGAGTTCCCAGTACTGAAAATAGTGGAAATGTAAAGCTTACAAGGTACCATCTCCATTTGTCATCTTACTAATGTTTCAGAAGACACAAACTGAAAATATTAGCTTTCTTTGCAAGAGTGCCCTTGTTTTTCTTCTAATGCTTTGTGTTTTTTATGAGATCAGAATGTATTGTCTGAACTTCACCTGACGTAACTCTGAGAGTATGAAATACCCATTTACATCTGAGCAGTCAGCCTTGACTGCTGCTGTGAATGGAAAGAGGCAAACATTTCAGTAGCATAACTATTCTAGGAGTATGGTATAAAGCATGATAAAAGGCAAGACCTCTTTACTTTTTGTGTCTACAAAAGAAATCTGAGGTGCATGTGTGTGCATACTCAGGTTAGGTGAGATGAATCCCTCTCCTTTTTCTTCTAATGTAAGGAAGACAATAGGACAAAGGAGAAAATCCTCATGTTTTCCTGAGACAAGGCAATGCACAGCTTCTCAGTGTCTTGCACTAGAGATGCAAATGATTCTCATTTAATTTGATAACAGCAAGAAAGGCAGATCAGGGACACCAGTGAATAAACATAGAGGCAAACAAACCAAAGCTGTCTTGGCTCCCACCATGTGACAGTAGAAATATTATTGGCCAATTGGAAAAAGAAAAAATCTGTTGAGGAAGAAATGCTATTTCCAAGCTTTATAAGAGGAGTCACAAACATTAAGAATGAACAAACTGGAGAGTATAAAATATTGGTTATGTTTGCTAAAATGACAAGAGGGAATGTGCTTGACCTGGTAGAGATGTGAGATGTGCTGAAATGCTTGTCTTAGAGGGCTCTGGGGTTAAATCACTATATGAGCATGAAAAGTTAATAAGTAGGTTTATTCTAATGGCTGGCTCTTTGGCTCAGTTCTGTACAGTGCTGTGGGCCCTTAGGCACCACTGGAGGAGGTGCCTGGAGTGATGCACAGGATCCCTCTCTTTGTGCTCAGGTTTAATGAAACAGAAAATTGTCTGATTTATTCCATCATTCAAAACTGTACCCACCAATAGTATTAATGCTTTTCTCTCTTTCTGCACAATGATACTTCTACATTTTTCTCTTACTATGTGCCTGTTGTTTCTGCAGCCCTCAGGTAGGGCAAGTTGGTGAGTTGTCTGGCCTGTGCTACAAGGCACTTACATACATAAATTAACACGGTTTAAAGCAGATTTGAGGTACTTTTCTGTTGTGTGGGCAAGGGTTTTGGGCTGCTTTACTGGGGAGCAGCACCACACACTACGTTCTTGACAAAATACATACCCTTCTTCTACTTTGTAGCGTGCCACACCTTTGTGAGGTTCAGAAAAATCTCAGCCCAGAGCTTTTTCTAGCCTCTGTCATGCTAAATGTGTCAGGTGTGTATTGTATTTCCCATTTTTGTTGTATTTTGCTTTGCTTTCACTTTGTTCTGGCTGCAACGTTAGAGGATTCAAGCCATGATTCCACCCTCAGTTTTCCTCTGCAAGGAAACTTTCCTGGGAAACACCCTGGGGACAGGATGCTCCTTCAAGATATATCTGAAAACACTGAAAAGAAGCAGTGGTATATTCATTGATGAGGAAAATTTCTCCAAGGCCAAATTATAGTGTGTGGATGGAATGGAAATGTTTACAGTGAATCCTACCAGACATGAGAAAGTAGGTGCAATATCTAGTTTTGCAGTGAGAAATTTGACCAACTTTAAAAGTACTAATGAGATTTTGAGAATTTTGTGGGCTGAAAAGAGTGGGAAAAAATACACCTAATTCACAGAGAATAGGTGTATTAACTTCTGGGGTCCTGATATAAACATATGAGCTGGTAGCCTGACATTGCTATATGCATTTTGATCTTCTGTGTGAATGACTAAACACTGTGTTGATGGCCAGTGCACTAAGTCCTCTGCAGACTTTTGTAACCTGAATGCATGTGCAAAGCAGTGCCTGGCAATAAGCCAAGAAAGCTTGTGTATGTTAGCAGGCAAATGGTCTTGTTGGTGCCATACATGGCATAGGAACACCTTTGTGAATGAAAGGCTGAAAATTGGAAATAAATAGAACGGGCATCTTGATTTCTTTTGAGATTTTACGTCTTTCTAATACTCATAGGAAATTAAGTCTCACCCCAGTCAGCAGTGAGTCAAACCATACACAGTTTTGCTTTAGATTTCCAAAATATTTTATTTTCCTTCTATAGTGTCAGTTTATTCACAAACTCCTGCCAATCCTATATTTGAAGTTGTTTCCAGTCACTGTAAATTGGGCAAGCAGTTAGGTAACATTTTCCCTGGCTTGGCACCAAAGTGCTACTGGTGATCTAAATTGTAAAGCTCAACGCTATAAAATAACTTCACTGAGCATATTCTTCAGGTTAGTGTAAAGGTCAAAAGTAAGTATCTTTGAAGGGTTCATGTTGACCTGTGGTAAAAAGTTTCTTGGATTTAGCTCTGTAGTTTCCAGTGCTGATCTCAACCAAGACCTCTGACCAGTTGCTTGAAGTGAAGGATGGTTTGCACAGGAACTGACCACACTGTGAACATCTAAGCTCTAAAAGTAATCAGACTTGAGATCTATTCATATCTGCTGAGAAAACACATGGAGGCCTCTTTGAGCAAGCAGTGTTTGGACCACCACGACTCTACCACAGGTTGAGACCACCACAAATGCCAAACTAGCAACTTCTGTGGAGAGGAAGAGAGGGGAGAAAAGAGAAGTAAAGGGAAAAATGGGAAGAGAGCTTTTCCTAATCATAGGACAAATAGGACAAATGAAAAATTGGAGATGCAAAAAGGTTTGAAAAGGATAAGGGGAAGCCCTGTGTTTCTTAGCTAAGGCCAAATAATTCTGATTTTACCTAGCAGAGCATCCCTTCTCTGGAATAATGAATTTTTTTTGCACAAACTTTTACGTTGGAAAGATGTGTTGTTTCTTGAGCAGCTAAAAGTTCAGTAAGACTCTCTTATGTTACCTACAGACTTCTGTGAAGAACTTTACATCTGATGTGAATCAGAAGAATCCTGACCTCTGAGTCACCTGGCCAGTATTCAGTTTCTCCACTTAGATTAGCCTTTTCAAAGAAAATGCTGTGTGCTTTTTTTGCTAATGCTTTCCTGTTCTTCTGCAAAATAGTAAAGGTGCATAGCAGTGCTGCTAGAAAATGCCACTTGGGTTTCCTTTATACTCTACCCTAGTGCAAGGGAAGAAGCTGTGCTGCCTCTGAGGGACAGGGGAGAAAGGTTGTAAATACATGGAATTTTACAAAAATTGGATTCTTTTTCAGCCTATCTGGAATTTCATGATCTCACTCCCTGGGTTGTGGAGTGAGAAAGTAGTGAAAGTCAGGGGCCTGAAGAAATATTTTGTTTTTCCATCTGCCCATTTCTCAGTAAGTGTGTCTCATGTAGGCAGATCCCCAACTAAATTGTGAAATGTTGCATCCATTATTACAGCATTTACTGCTTAGACGAACATCTTAAGCTGCCAGAATATTCAGTAGTAGACCCCTTAGTGAAAATGTAGTGTCCTCCATTAAGAACTTAGCTGTTCTTGTATGTCAAGGATTTTTCAGAAAGATGGTGCTTTATTTTTGGCTTTGTTTAGAAGACCATGGAAGTGTCAACAATTTATTCACAGTGTGAGACAAATAGATATTAATAGAATTTTAATGAAGGCCTTTCAACAGGATTTGAAGTTGTTTTTTAATGGAGTGTCGTGTGTGTTCCTGCTAATACTGTGAGAGTGAAAAATACAGGCATCATAGGACAAGTATGGATACAACTTGCCAGACACAGCAAGAAAGAAGACAGTAAGGAGGCAATTTCAGCTGGACAGTGCTAGAGGCTCCAGACTTCCTCACAAATTATCATGTAATGGAGTGAACAGACTCAGGGATGCTTGAAATGCATCTTCACATATTGCTCCAAGGTGGAAAAGGCTTTCCTGTTTTGGGTTCATCTTATGTCTCTCTTTGAAAAATTGCTCCTCAGTTCTGCCTTTTTTATATATATATAATTTAAAACAGCTGCTACCTGCTGATACTCCCTTAAAAGTCTACGTTTTAAGTACACAGAGGCACATTTTCAGGCCTCGGGCTTCCCATCCTTACACCTCAGTGACCTTAATAGTTCCTCTGCCTACTGAAGTGATAAAGAGAGGATGTACTTCTGTTGGGCCCTACTGTCTAAAGTGAAATATTGAAGCTTTCATTTTGTTAGTGAGAAAATCCTTGCTATGCATTCTCTCATCTCTGACCCTGTATTTTGTTACTGTACTGTAATCTTCTTCTGGGCTAATGCTAGCTCTAATGCCAGCTCTTAGTGGGGAGAGCATTATGTATCTATGGAAGGCAGCTTCTCAAAGGCTGAATGTCCTTCCCTGACGAAAGACCCCTTGATTAGTGGACAAAAATATAAAGGTCAACTATCACCAAAAGCACAGTACCAACCTACATACCATCTGAATGCAATAAGGATGCTGGTGACTTCTACTGTGCTAGTCCTCAGATTGGCTTTATATTTATCAATTTCCATTTCAACGCAGCACATTACTGAAGGGTACAGCATCAGAGGCAGTTCATTCCCAACTGAAAGATGATATATCCATCTCTTCTAAATATTTCCGCCCTTATATTGTTGAAAACATTACTTGCTCTTAATGTAGGGTGTGGTTCAGCCATATTTCCTTTGCCCTCTGCAGTTAATACTGGCTTTCACCCAGTTCTTTGCTTGAAAGTTGAGGTGTAAGCTGCTGGGGGTATTCAGGGTGTATGTTCATTCAGGGTCCCAGAAAGAGAAGCCAGATTGGCAGTAGTGATTTGTTGGGATATGTAGGACTAGGATATGTCAGGACTAATTAATTTAAAACTTAGTATGTATCAAAATAAAGAACTGTAACTGTAGACAATTTTTTTTCTCAGTCCCTGGACAGATTTCTCACATGCATCACTGTTGCTTACACCTGCCCTTTTAGATTTGGGCTTTCAATATGGAGGCCAGAGGGAATCAGAGCCTAAAAACCTTGCTCTTATATAAGGCTTTTAAAGGAGCTTAGTTTCAGCTAAATAGTAATCATACTGAAAATAGGTTACTAACCTCTTCAGGAAGCCAACTAAACTTCTAGATTTAATTCAGAGAAGGGCTTTGCTGAAGTCAGTAGAAAAAAATTAGGATTGCTCCTGCCAGTGTTTAAGGGCCTCAGGGTATGAAGCCATCACTGCAAAATACTGTGGTGATATCCAAAAGAGAAAAACAAACACAGCAGCTCCAGTTTGGTTTGCTCTAACAGCTTGTGCTCTTAGGAGCAGCTTCCATTTCAAATTTTAAGCTTTTATCTTAGAGGGCAGAGCAAGTTCACTGCTCATATCTAGCAGGAGCTGCTACCGAAAGGACAGTTCAGTTTGATTCCTGACATTGCACGTTAGCAAAAGAAAAGAGAAAAAAAGGATTCATTGGTTATGAGGGAGCCTGTGTTTGCAGAAACCTTTCTTCCCTTTCCCTCTCCTATTTTTATTGCTTTCACTCTGTATGATGGCATCTTGTTTTACCAAGATGCCTCTGAAATAGCTGACTTCTTTTAAAAGTTCTTTATGCATGTTCACATGCATCAGAACAACAGAAGCTACAATATATTTTAGCTGCATCTAGGGGGAAATGTGTTATAGTTGCAAGAGACACCAGACAGGCCTTTTTTTCCCCATTAGACTCTAAGAATCACTTCTGCACCTACTTATGCAATGAAACACCCGAGGTCCCATTGGCAGTGTATGAGATGCAGCTCCTTTCCCCCAGTCTTCAGTACCCCCATCTACTACCCACTAGTTTCATTTATTATGCAAGCCTCATGGGTAATTGCCCAGTCTTTCCAGCCTCCTGTGTGCATGACCTTATCCATAAGATTTAATTCCAAAGGCACTTAAAAAAATAATCTATTTTCTCCCCCTGCTTTCCTCCTTTTTATTTGTTTTTTTTCTATGTGTGTGTCTCATGTGCTGAATATTAAATAGGAAAACAAAGATGTATATCATCAGGAGCACAGATGCACCTACCAGGCAGTGAGTGAAAACAAAACAATTCATTTAAAAGGTTTTGATTCACTATTGTGTGCTCATACTTTATTTGACAGCCCAATATGACACCTTGAGTCTGCCTACGCGTGCATGCAGCTTGGAATGGAGATGTTTTCTTGGCTCCTGTATGTTGTAAATTTTTGCTGTGGCTCTGCTTGAAGTCACTTGGCAAGGGTGCTTTGCTAAGTATACTGAGGTGGGGGAGGATAGGGAGGGGATGAGAGAAGAGTGAGGGGTGAAAAAGGAAAAAAATAAGGAAAAAAGATGAAATGAAAAGAATATATCAAATATTTATAGGTTTATTTCTTTCCCAAATGTTCTAGTCTCACTCCTATTGGCTATAGGCAAAGTTTCCATTCATTTTCCAGGTCTGTGGTTTTGGTGTGTGCTGGACAGTCCTTTGTCTAGCAGGACACAAGAGCAGAGCTCAACTCTAGGTGGCCTTGGCTGAAGGTTGGAGGTTGGAGTGGCAAGAACAGAAAAGCAACCTCTGTGTAGAAATCTTTTGTTATTTATCAGCCTCAGTTTTCATTTTTAGAGGAACAAATGGTTAGCCAAGTTCACGTAATATTTTATTCTGTTCTGGTCAGGGTAGGCAGCAAAAATGCCTCTTACATGACTTAGGGGTGGAGCTGCCTCTCCTGTTTTTGCTCTGGCTTGCTGCATATCCTTGTAAGGTCACTTCACTCTGTGTGCTTTTTCTTTCTTTGTCTCCTAAGACTAAGCTCTTCTTGAGACAAAATTTTGTACTTGATACATTTGCTTCATATTTTCCACACAGGAATTGGCAAACTCTGTGGTAGTGGTGGCATGTGGGTGGATTCTGCTCACTCTTGTCTCACCTGTGAGAGAAGGTGGTGGGACGTGAATTGTCCTGATATCCATGTTTGTGGCCTCACTCCATCTTACTGTAAATCCATCTTGCTGAATCCATCCAATGGATTCAGTCCATTTGTTTTACTCTGGAGCTGGAACCAGAGAGCAGCAAGCCTGACTCCTGGTCCCTTTCAGGATGCTGTGAGTGCATAGTGGAGAAATGGAGAGTTAAAAATGCACTGGTTCCCATGTTACTTCTACTGTAGCTTCCACACTGCTGGCTGTGGAAGGATGTGCATATAGGGAAAAAACCTCAACATCAGGCTATATGTTTATGGGCTCTGGGCCAACTGTTGCCTCAGAAACTAAATGTTGGAGTTCTGACATATCCTTCAAAGCATAAATGTGCTCCATTTTTTTTTTTTTTGGTGGAAAACCAAATAAAACGTTAGGAATTACCAGGAAAGGAATAGAGGACAAAGCAGAAAATAACCTTGGTTCAATCCTATCTTTAATACTGTATGTATTTTTAATCTCCTTGTCTCAAGAATAATGTAGTGGAACTAGAAAGGATTCAGAGGAAATGGGAGTGGGTAAAGATAAGTAATGACTAAATAAACTAGGGCTCTTCAGTTTGGAAAAGAGATGGCAAAATCTTGAAAGGCGCAGAATAAAGCAGATAAGAATTGATTGTATGTTGTTTGTGCCAGTGGGAGAGCTAAGGTGCATGGAGCGAGGCTAGAAAGAGCAAGGCTCAAAACAAACAAAATGCAGTGGGCAATTGCTCATGCAGTGGGCACAGCACATCTGTGCAGCTCTGTGCCAGAGGAAGCTGCAGATGCTAACAGTTCACACCGAGTTTGAAGAGAGGCTAGGCAAATTTATCCATTTTCCAGTTGCTGTAACTCCAAGATGATAAAAGTGTTTCGTGGCAATAAAAAAAGACAGCGGCCATGGGACGAGTCTGAGATCTGTGAATACTGGATGGATTCTGAGCTATCACTTTCCCCAAGGAATCAGGGTTACTGGAATGAGCACTAGTTGGTTTGAGTGGTGATACCTAACACTTTTACCAAAATTTTCAAACTAAGGGTCAAGGATATTATAATAGTTATAAGAATAGTCAGAATCAGCTATTTCCCTAGGACAGGAAGAGGGAGCAGAGGGGAATAAAAGACAGAGTGGCATATTAGGACAGGAAAGGAAAACCTGGGAGAGGTTTCTATGTGTATTAACAGGATGGGTTAATAGAGGTTTTGCCATGCTGCCTGGCAGGACAGTAACTCATGTTTCATAATGTGCCATGCCAGCCCTGGACCCAGAGCATGGCCATCTCTGAGCCAGGAGAGACACATTGGTTTGAAAAGGCACTTAATGAATAGGTTACTAGGGGAAAATCACAACCCACTAGTAAGGGAGGATAAAAAGTACAATAAAAACTTTGGACCTGGTTGTACAAGAGTTACCAAGAGAAAAGCAAGAAGCTATTTTCTTTAAAAGGAATTAGTTCTCTGCAGAGTGGAGATCCATCCCTAGAATTGTTCAAGGTCAGGTTGGATGGCACTCTGAGCAACTTGATCTAGTGAAAGGTGTCCCTGCCCAAGGTAGGGAGGTTGAAACTAGGTGATCTTTAAGGTCACTTCCAATCCAAGCCATTCTATGATTCTTTGATGGTACATGAAGGACTTCAAAAAATATTGTTAAAGTTGTGGATCAAAAATGGAGGAGTGAGAAGTGCAGACTAGCTACTTGTAGGTGTCTTCTGTGGGTTAGATGAGAGAATGACTGAGGAAGCAATACTCACTGAAAACTGCCTGTGCATGGGAAGGGCATACCTGGTTGACAACACTGGTGATACAACCCTAACCATAAATAACAGAAACAACAGCTCAGGAGAGCCGGAGCTAATCAGGTGTTCTTCTAAAGGATAAAACTCTGGAAAAATTACACTGGGTTAAATTATGCTTGATCAGTAGAAAGTGTCCAGGTAGGAACTGGAAGAAAATATATAGTCACCATATGTATACTTTAATTTATAAAGCACTCATAGTGAGTCGCCACAGCTGGCACAGAATACCAGTTACTACTTAGCATAAGAGTGCTGCAACCCCAGTGAAGCTCTGTGGTGTCACTCTCATGGTTAATGCTGTGTACACTTTCTAGCTGAAGGATATTACGAGAGCAGCTAAATATTTCTGTGTGATATTCAGTTATACTTACCAGGAGGAGGAACTAAAAGAGCAGTACTCAGTGCCTTAGAGGTGCTTTTTTCTTGCCTACAGGGAGATTGAGATGAATTGGTTAGAAGTTATTTGTAACTTTGTCAAAGGACATGCTCACAGGAACATCATTTGGAAATGAGCAGTTGATGGCAGTGGAGCTAGTTACCTCTGACCCTGATTCTGCGTTTGCAGAGATGCAGCCACTGAAGGCTGAGATGATGGTTTGTGGGTTGCCACGTTGATTTATGCCTGCAGTCATCGGGTTATTGTGATCAAGCTTCAGTGTGCCTTGGTTATTTCACAAAGTTTTCCAATGATTCCAGTCAAGCAGGCTATGCCATTGTTTTGCTCATCCAACCTCCTGAGGGCTCTCAGGAAAGTTGAACGTGATTGTACTTTAAACTGGGTCTGTTACACTGCATTAAGCATTGGAAAGGGCATTTGTGTTCCAATTTTAAGAGGTTTTATTTCAAATTTCTTTATTCTGATACCAAAACAGAGCCTAGAAAATGACAAGTTGCATTTTTATCCAGGAATTCCAAATGATGCCCTGTTGTGAGAAGGCCTTTGTATCCTATACACTCTTTTTTATACCCTATGTCTTTTTGTAGATCCAAAACTGAGAGCTTGCCCCTCTGTACTACTTTCCAAGCATCTGCACAGGAGGAATAGAAAAGAGTGAGCACACAATTTTGGGTGAAAAGAAGAACCTATACCTTTCCATTTCTGTTCTTTGGCTTGATACTACTGAGCATGGTGGGAAAAGTGACAGCTCCAGGCACTTGACCAAATGTGTTTACCAAGAAGTGCTTAACCAGCTTGATAACGATTTCTAATTCTGAGTCAAACAGATTTATCTATATAACTCAGTCTTTTTGTGTGCAATAACCTTTCTACATGAGTTGTTTTTCCAAGATGGTTGGTGAAATGAAGTTGGATGTAATTTCATTTGTACATCTGCTACTACTGTTTTTATTTACTTGCACTGCTGAATTGTTGTGCAGCTTACAATACAGGCAGTGTTTTTGTTGGGGGTTTGAAGAATAACTGTCACATCTATGGAGATGAGCAGAGAGGAAGAGGGAGCCAGTGGACATTTTTCCAAATTTGCAAGGAAGACGTTGAATGATTTACGCAACTTCAGAAGACCCATGTGCCAATGTACTGTCACTGAAGAGCATGAATTTGTAGAATGCCCTTCTGAAACCTGCCCAGAGCCATTGTTGCCTTCCAGTTTTGGAAGCTGTCTGCTTGGAATAGAAGCACTTAAATAAATCTTTAATGCTCAATGATAAGTGCATTTCAATGGAGTTTGCTGTAATGACTGATTTTCAAAAATCAATGATGGCCTTGGAGTGGAACTGTACTACCTAAAAACATGGTTACCTGCAAAATGCTGTAAATGGAACTTGCCAGAATTTTGTATTTCTGACATTTGTATAGTCCAAATAGGATGGGATTATTTTGTACATTTAAGCAGGAGGATGGGACAGAATTCTTTTTCATGAGTCTGTTTTTCAAGTGATAAATTAAACTTCTGTACCATAAGAAAACCATATCTATACTAGAAAACTTCCCAAATGTCCACATGCATCATAAAAATGAGAGACATTCTGTTCAAACAGAAGTGTTCTTGGTAAAAAAAGATTAGTAACTGGTGAAAGGCCGGATAAAGACTTATTTTAAATGTTACAAAGGGATTTATTCTTGAACTGGAATTGTCAGTAGGTATTACTTTGTTGTTGAGCAGTGAAGCATTGTATAACACAATAGACATGACTAAATGAATGATTTCTTATTCTGGCAAATCTGTAGCTCTCTAGAAATACCAACCAGATTTTGAACTTTCATTGGAACTGCTTAAGAACAGTTGGTTAGACATGGTAAGAGCTGAATAGATGTAACCCACTTGTCTGACTGCTGGAGAGTAAGTCCAGGGAGGAGATATCGATGACCTACTCACAGCAACAAAAATAAGAGAGCAAGTGCATAGTGATTTCAAAAAGAACAGTGATACTTTTCAAACTGACCTTTCCTTGAAATATGACCAGATGGCTATTGGGATAGCAGAAATAGCTGATGGAGATTTCAGAAAATGAACTTATCCACATCACATTCCAATTTTTTGGATAATCCTGTTAATTGCTGTCCAAAGATGGAGCAAAGTGTTCAGTAAGATCTATTCTCTGGCCACTTGTGTGGTTCAATGAGTCCATATAAAAACCACATAAGGCAATAGAGGTATAATACGGAGTGCAAGTACTGCTGAAAATGTCCTCTTGCCATGTGGTTGGGAGAGAGAATGTTCCAGAGAATAAATGGTAGTAACAGAGCATTTTCACAGCTGATGGACTGTGCCTGGTTGTCTGCACTGTGTGAAAATGTAGAAAATCCAGCAGAACTGGTGCAACTTTTAATGTTTACCAGGAGATATCAGTAAAAACTTCTGAGATATGCAAAGAAGATCCAAGGCAAACAGTCTTTTCAGGAACATAGCAGCAAGACTCACGCCAAGGAACACTTTTTTTTCAGCAGGTCAGTAATGTCAAACCTAAATAGATCCTTGAACAAAGAATATGAGAAAAATAAGCACATTATAGAGGAAATTTGTCGCTGCTGTACCAGAGTTCCTATGTAACATGCTGACCAAAGATTGCTCTGTGGAAGTTGAACTCAAATTATCTCAGAAGCAAGAAGAAATAACATGTGTTTAATGACTCAGATGATAGCTGCAAATCAGTCATAACCCACACATATATCCTTGAGCAATTCCTGCATTCATGTCTTGCTCAATATCTCAGAAAACTGAAACCCAGTCCTAATTATGACACTGTTAATGTAATGTAATGGAGTGTATAAAAGTAGCATGTTCTCTTGGAAATATACTTGAAGCACTGGAAAGCAAGTAACCCTAACACTTAGGCAAAGAGAAATCAGCTGTCACCTGCCCTTTTTCAAGCTTGGCAAATACTGTGCATATATAGATTTTGGCAAATATTTTCGTATCAGTGATCCTAGTCCAAAAGGGGTGAAATAGTCCACCAAGCTTGCGCCATGGAAATCCCATTTGTTCTGTCAGGTTTTCTGTGCAAACTCTCAAGAAGGAATTTGGGAGCGAACTCTGCTATGTCAACTCCTCCTCCTGTTCTGAATCCATGAAGCCATTGTTGGATAACTGATGCCAAGAAGCATTTGGGCAGTTAAAGTGTTTGTATTGCCATCACCCAAAGCAGTCTGGGCATCTGGAAATCAACTGTGTCTATTCCCCACCAAAAAAGTGACTGCACATGCACAAGGAATGGTCTCAAGTGCCAAGAGGCAGGCAAACCACAAATCTGAACCAACAAAATACTGATTCTAAGGAGGAGAATGATATGCAGTATCATATCAAGAGAGATTCTGAAAAGGAGAATTATAATATTATAAATTTTAGAAACGGTTGTTTCTTCAAAGAGGTTTACAGCCAATCTAACATGCTTTCTCTGACAAAAAGCATTTCTAACATTTGAAAAATTATTTTTGCTTCTAGTTCCCTATTTGCTGTAGCAATCTAGGTGTGATAATACATATGAAAAGTGTCATAATAAAAAATAAATTTGTCAACATTTATGAAGGTACTGTTGCTAAGAATGTAGTCACATATACTGAGCTACTGGTGAGCAAAGATTGTTATAATTATTGTGAGCCTATAGACAGAGACATCTGAAAAATAAAATCAAGAGAAAAGTCTCAAGTGGTAACAATAATGTATTTGTTTCCATGATTCCTTGACTTTTAGGAGAACTTGGGGCAATCCAGCAAGTTCTTGAGGCTTATTGTGAGACATTGTGAGACATTGGTTACAGACTAGGGCTGAATAAAATTTTTAGTAAAGTGGAAAGGAATTACTGGCTAGAGTTGAACTATAATAGAAATCAGGTAAGGCTTTGATCAAAGAAAAAGTACTTCGTTGTGCAATCAGAATAATTTTGTGTGATGAGATAAAAAAATATATTTTTCTAATATTATTATTTTGCAAAATTTTTCACTCCTGCTGTTAAATACTGGTTAGCTTTTTAAAAAAGAGTATGCAGTTTTAGAATGAAAATCCGAAGTTTTAATGAGAGAATGATACGAGTAGGGTTTTCTCAGGTTTTTCTTTCTCTTCTTGTCTCCTTCTCTCCCCCCTGAAGTGATGAAACACAGAACAGGAAACAGCAGCTGAGGCAGCCAGTTGATAGGAAACCCTTCACACACCGTGTCTGCTGAAGGGAATTCTTTGTCGCCTTTGATCACAGGGAGGAAGCGGCCACAAAAAATGTTGAGTCCTGCCTGTGTGTGGCTGAGGTGGTGGTTTGCAATGTTCCTACAAGTTCTTTGATTTCTAGGGCGAGTTGTCTCTCCATTGTGCCTCTTTCTGCCTGACTGCTCTGGCCTCCCTGGTAGACATCACCTTCACTGCCACGTGTTAGAGATGCTTCACCTTCTCGACAGAGGGAAACATTAAAATGAATGAACTTGAAATCTGCAGAGGGGCTTGTTTAAATGAAGGGTGTTGATAGCTGGCTTGCTGGGCAGTGAGGGCAGCACAGCTGGACCTTGTTGGAGGAGTTGGAGCAGGCACTCCATTGGGAGTGTAGAAGCAGGCTGGGGACCTCTACTGGGCTCCCACTGTGGCTAGGCTCAGCAAACCATATCAATCAGTCAGGCTGACTGATGGGGTGAGCTGTGTACATTGTTTTACAATTGGGGTTTTATGCCAGATAATTTTCTGGGGTCTTTCCTGCAGTGGTGTCCTTGACAGGTGGTCATCACTGTAGTAGGGTGAATTGTGATGCTTGAGAAAACCGAACCCTGAAGTGACAGCATCAGACTGTATCTCCCTCCCTGGATGTAGGTTTCTGTTTTATTGAGCTGCCAGAAATCACTTTTCCTCCTTTCACAGAATCACAGAACTACTTAGGCTGGAAAAGACCTCCAAGATCATCGAAGTCAACCTTTGGGTTGGTCAGTCCTTTGACCAATCACTACCTTGTCAACTAGACCACAGCACTAAGTGCATGTCCAGTAGTTTCTCGAACACTTCCAGGGATGGTGACTCCACCATCTCCCTGGGCAGTCCATCCCAGAGCTTAGCAACTGTTTCTGTGAATAAATTCTTCCTGATACTCAAACTGAACCTCCCCTGGCATAATTTGAGGCTATGTCCTCTTGTCCTGTCACTAGTTGCCTGGGAGAGAAGGCCGACCCCCACCTTGCTACCACCTCCTTTCAGGTATTTGTAGAGAGCAATAAGGTCTCCCCTGAGTCTCCTCCTCTCCAGGCTAAACAACCCCAGCTCCCTCAGCCACTCCTCCCAGGACTGACTTTCTAGACCATTCACCAACTTTGTTACCCTTCTCTGGACATGCTCCAGCACCATGATGTCTTTCTTGAAGCGAAGGGCCCAAAACTGGACACAGTACTAGAGGTGTGGCCTCACCAGTGCTGAGTACAGGGGGAGAATCACTACTCAGGTCTTGCTGACCACACCATTTTTGATACAAACCAGGATACCATTGGCTTTCTTGCTCACCTGGGCACACTGCTGGCTCATGTTCAGTCAGCTGTTGACCACCACACCAAAGTCCTTTTTCACTGGGCCACTTCCCACCTGCTCTTCCTCCAGCCTATAGTGTTGCCTGGGGTTGTTGTGACCAAAGTGCAGGACCCAGTACTTACCCTTACTGAACCATACCATTGGCCTCAGCCAATTGATCCAGCCTGTCAAGATCCCTCTGCAGAGCCTTCCTACCCTCCAGCAGATCAACACTCTCACCTAACTTGCTGTTGTCCGCAAAGTTAATGGGAGTACACTCAATCCCCTCATCCAGATCCTCAATAAAGGTATTAAACAAGACTTTGTGAGGAGATAAGTCAAAAGTCTTTCCTAAATTTTTTTTCTTTCTTTTTCTCTTCAGATCAAAATAACTCTCCAAGTTCTGCTGGATGAGTCGGGGTGAAAAAAACCTAAATAAGGCTCCCAGTCTTGCCATGCTCTCCAGGCACAGAAAGATAGACAAGTTCTGGACGTGAAGATAAAGACTCCTGCTCAGTGCACATCTTAAAGATCAGCACCCCTGACACCACATTACTTCCTCCTACTTTTAGGTGGCCAAATAGTTCACACAAACCCAGGAGACAGGACAGAGACAAATGATTTAGATCTGTAGCTAGATTTCAAAGGCTCCAAAAATCAACTTTCTCAGCAGATCTGGGCTTAAGTTTAAGCTTATTAGGAAAATAAAGTTCAGCTGCAAAAACTCCACATGGAGATCTGTTTCACAGCTCCAAATGTGAGCAGTGGGAAAAAGTTATAGTGTCAGATTTTGTCCCTGCTTGATTCTAGCAAAACTGGACATTTTGTTCTTCAAGAGGAAGTTCAAAACCCTGCTGAACTAGTTGACTTGGTGCTACAGTTTCTGAAATCTCTTCTGAGTGCATCTGTCCAATGCAGTGAGGCACTAACTGCCAGGTAAAACCAAAACACATTGCTCCTCATGAAATTCAACATTACGCCATTAAATGTTTGGGGAGAAATATGTATGCAGCTGAGTGATTAATGGATAACTGGAAGTCAGTACTGCCAACATATATATTTAAAATCATAAGAACGTTTTTTTCTTCTTCTTCTTTGAAAGAGTTTTAGGGTTAGGATGGAGAATGAAGGTGTAAGCCAAATGAACCCTGTGTTGTCTTTTGCATGGCTGGTCAGACCTGCCTGCTGCCTTTCTACTTGCAAGCTGGGGTCTGCACTTTCCCTTACCTTCCTTGTACAAGCAGGGAACCTACCTAAAACTATCCTTTCTGAAGAGCCGTCCCAAAGGAGGGCAGCTATGTGCAAACCCCATATAATCCCATGCATTGGTTTCTGGTAGCTTCCCTGTTGTGCAGATCTCCTGATTAATCTCTTGTCTCACAGTTCATATTCATACATTTAATTTCTCTGTGGAGCACTTGGGCTAAATCCTTAAGTGGTGTAAATCATGATGGTGCCATTAGCCATGCTGAATTCAGCAAAGCTGTGCAGCTGAAGACCTGGACTCTTATTTAAAAACAGTTTTCTTAACTCTGAATTCCTGAATGTTATTTTAACCTATTACTTAGAAACACATATAGCTGAAATAAATAAATAAATGCATAAAGTCAAAGAGTATTATAGGATGTGGCTCTGTTTCCATGGAAACCTGATCTTTTTCTTATCTAGTTCTTTTTTCTCTGTTAGCCAATTTAACCTTTCTATCCTTCTATTAAAACTCCTCCTCATTAAGCACAAGGTTGCAGGGTTTCTGCAAGAAAAATGTGGGCAGAGAAATATCAGCTTTTGCATCAGTTTGGTGAATTTAAAAAAAAGCATCTCAGCTGTAAGGGAAGAATGTGGAGGAGGGTGAAGGTAGCAGGAAATATAATCATATTAAAAATAAAAATGTGAATCATTTTGAATAATCAGTCCATAAATTGGTAGCAGCCATGCTATCCATAAGTCTGTGTCTTTTTTCCTGTGTTTGTTCCACTCCACATTACATTAAGGGATGCTCTGTCACTTAGGTGTACAACAGGGCTCAGCTTGGAGTAATATGACACGATATTAGTTACATAATGGTATGTGACCAATAACATTTAAAAGCAGAATTCGCTGGCTGACTGGCTTGATGACTTGGTGTTGGAGGGGGAGTTGGGTATTGTGGCAGCTCTCTGTCTCTTTCTCATTTTCGAGTCACTTTCTCAGCCATGAAGACAGAACTTTCACATTGAGAGCTGCCAATAAAGGATTCAATTCTTTTCTGAAAGCCTCCTGCTAATTAATTCGTACTCTGAAATGCACCTTAATGACTATGGAGGCTTCTGAACTATTTTGAGTGCTTTCTACTGGGCTAAGTTGCTCTTTCTGTCATAATATTGGACATAGCTTTTGTCCTGTCTGTACTTCCAGTAATATTGCAGTGATTTTTTTTGGTGTGGTGATCCGACACAGCCTTGGAAGAAATAACATTGTTTTTCTCTCTCCCTCTGTTTTGTGATTGCTGAATAATGTAGTGTGCTTCAATGGCAAAGTGCTGAACTTCCACAGAGAACAGGAGTACAAGTGCACGAGTCAAGAGATATTACAGAAAATTACAGAATTATTCTGCATTTCTGTCACCCATGGCAGATAGCGTTTTTTAAGCACATCTTGTGTAAAGATCTTGTTCCAGTAAGCTCCAGGCTGATTCTGATCTAAGTATAGTCTTGCTGGTCTTCACAAAGCTATGATTTCTTCTCTGTAGAGAAGGGTCAAGAAGTTTGACCATAAGTGCGATAGAGGGCACGAAAGATCCAGAGGGGTGAGAATGCTTTTTTTTTAAAAAAAAAATTCTGAAGGAGCACTGGTTTAGTTTGTATGTTGTATGTAAATAACATTCATAGTGAATTTTATGATACTAAATGCAAGTCACAGAGAAAAACTTACACTTCAACACATCAAACACTGTCCTTTCCCTTATCTCCTGTGCTTCCAACAACTGTAATTCCTCCTTTACTTTGCCTGGTTTCAGGACATCGCTTCCAGGGGAGTTCTACCTAACCATGTCTGAAAATGCATCTGGGAGCAGAGCAGATAATCTACTTTCAAGAGCTTCACACTTGCACTGCCTCTCTCGATAGCAAGGAAGTGCAGCTGACTTCTCTTCCTCATTACAACACTGCTGCCCTCTTCCTTCAGCAACATCTCTTTCAGTGTCCTGTGAACCTGGTGGCTAGGAGGGAGCCAAGGCCAACCACAGATATGGCCAGACTTCTGACTTACTCAAGGAGCAGTTGTGAAGGTGCTAATCAGGCTAATCAGGCCTACAGGGGAAAAGCTCAGCTGTGATATAACAGCTTTTCTCACCCTGAGTATTTAGCAGAGCTTCACATCAAAGAAATAATGTGTAAAACTAGCTGAGAATGTTGTGTTCATTCCGGGTTGGTCGAGCCATGTTACATGCACTTTGCAACCTGTGGGGCTCATTTGAAGCAACCAGGTGGGATTTTCAAAAAAATCTCCCACGCTATGGCTCAATCACTGGCCACTTACCAAAGCGTCCAGCCCTGGGAAGGGAAAACAAAGTAAGCTGAATAATTTTTTTCCTGGGCTGGAAGCAATTATTGCCACCTTCATATGCAACTGCCTCTCTTTCTTGGGATCCAGTATTTTTTGCCCTCTCACACAAAAAACTGTGAGCTGTCATATGGCTAAAATGCTTCTGTCACATGCTTTGCACCCTTTGTGTGACAAGGCCCTGCTTATGCCTACAAGATGTAACCAGATGTGTGCTTAGTCTGTTACAGGATCTGTCAGTCATATAATGATAAGGCAGAAGTTCTTTTTGATGAGACAAAAGGTCAAGGTGATCTGGGAGACAACAAATTAGAGAAAAGGTGATAGGTGACATGAACAGCACATCCAAATAGTTGGATATAAGGGCTTCAAATCACTTACAAACCATCTCCTAAAAGCAAGTTATGATTCTTGTCTGGGATAAGTAGAAGCACAGATAGCCTCCATTTTCCATTGCCAGAAATGCCAGAGTCATTCAGTTCTCATAGTGATTTAACTAAATATGTATCACTTTCTCTAATTGTATCTTGGATAAACTTGGTGGAAGCAGGGAATGAGATAAGGTAGTTCCCATGGGAATTACTCATTACTAATTAGCATGCTACTAATCCTGATTTAGTGTCTTCACCTAGGAAAATATGTCATCTGGTAATTGTAGAATGCCTATGCTCTTGCATTGGACATACTTGCACAAGATTTCTCTTGAGAAGGGAACTTCT
This sequence comes from Manacus vitellinus, assembly GCF_001715985.3. Lineage (NCBI taxonomy): Eukaryota > Metazoa > Chordata > Aves > Passeriformes > Pipridae > Manacus > Manacus vitellinus. The sequence continues at coordinate 6,545,047 of NW_021940535.1, forward strand.
ATCAAGAGAAGATCTTGAGATCTTTCAAGCAGAAATCTTTGCTACAGGAGTGTTCTGTGCCTCCAACAAATGCCCAGTTATAGATCCACAGACCCAAGGGCCAGAAGGAACCATTTATCTTACCTGAGCTCCTGCATAACATAGGACATAGGATTCCACGCACTAATTCCTGCATCAAGCCCATGACTTCCATCTGAGCTAGACAATCTTTTCTGTATGCCCTGCATTAGTTCTTTGTTTCCCATTGAGGGATTGTCTCTTGTGCTATGGATGTACCTGCAGAGGAAAGAAGGTACAATGCCTTCTTTCCCTCCCCTCAGGTAGCCACACAGTGCTGTGGGGCTGAGGTGGGAAGCAGCTCCCTGAGGGTCAGAGGACTGCTGACCTCGGGGTTGTGGTGCTGGGAGCTGGAGGGATGGCCTGGTGCCATACTGGGAATGCAGAAGTTGCTGCTGCTGTAACCAGAGACAGGGAGTAAAGTTGTGGAGGGAGTGGAAATCTACTAGGAGTGATGTGGTCCAGCAGGAACTAGATTGAGCTGTCAGATGTACATCACATAACCACTGACCGCCCACCAGGTCATTATAGAGTTTGTGGGATTTATGAGGACAGCTCTGGGATTTGATACTTGTTTTCTCTTTACTGTCATTCTACTTCTCATAGTGGAGATTTTTTTATTTTATTAAATGTTTACCTGTTTAGGATTCAAATATGCATTCAGATGCACTCTATAGTAAAGCAGCTCTGAATATTGAACTAGTAATTTTGCAGAAATACACGCCTGAGATGACAGCTCACATAAATGTCAAAAAACAACAGATATATTTAACTCAGTAGACAGTTGGATAAACTGATAAGGAAAATATACCTCTTTAATCTAATGTCTATCAAGAGCATACTTTAGGCTCCTAGATTTGGTTTTAGGTCTGTCTTTGATCCAAATCAAGCACTTATATTGAGATGCCCTGGTTCAGCCTCGATATTAACCAAAATTGTGATTATCATCTTTCCTGGGAAACAGAAGTGAGTTCCTTTGCTGTAAATTGCTCCCTGCTTTCTTCTGGTGATGCCAGCTCTTCCTTGGAAAGGGTGTTTGCTGTGGAGAAAATGAGCACAGGAGTGAGACTAAGTCACAGGCAAAAATATAGGGAAAAAAGAAGGGTGAATTTTAGTTTTGATAAGCAAATAACTGCTGTGGATATTTCAACTGTCCTGGTGCAACAGGAGCTGCTTCACTGCAGCCACTCAGACTTCCAAGGGGCTTGGTGGAGACTTCAGGGGTAGGATGCAGGTAGGTGAATTCCTATGTGCTTAATGCAAGTGTTACATGCTTGGCAGGATTTCTTCTGCCTTCTAGACAGCTCTAGGTATGTTCATTCAGCCAGCATAAGTATTTAGCAAGCTATGTCATGGCTCAAGCTGATAGCAGATGGGATCACAAGATGCAGTGTTGGAAGACAGAAAGCTGTGAACCAGGTGGTTTTGTTGGAGCCGGACTCTGGCAGGAGATTAGATCACTGTTCTGTTTGCTGAAATGCTGAATAACAGTCCTTGTGCCCATTGTTAAAAGCATTTTCCTAACCGATCTCAAATCAGAGGTGCATGAGAAAGGAAAATGTGAATAAGAATAAATCTGTATTTTACAGGTCAGGCAGAGGACATGGTAGAATATGCTCTCCTGTGTTTTTACTATCATCTTTTAAATTAACACTGCCTAAAAAACAGCCTTGTGCGTTTGTGTCAGTCTATTTTCTCCACAAACTCCAGTCCACTGAGTCCACTTCTTGCCAACTTCATGAAATCCAGGGAATACTTGACACTGGATCTATGTCAACACCACATTTTGTTTTAGCTGATGGTACTTGCTGGGTGCTTCATCTTCAACAGCCATTGGGGTTGCCAGCTACCATAACTCTTCGGGGGCTAGTAGCACTTAAGTTTTTTTTTTTAATTTTTTTAAATTTTTTTTTTTAATTTCTGCATCATGTATCTCTTTGAAGAAGATTTATTGTTTTCAGAAATTACCTCTTCTATTTTAAAGGTGTGAAGGAAATTTAAAATATGAACCTTAAAGCTAAACCCACATTTTAAGAAATGCCACATAAAATTTCATCAGATCAGAGGAGGTGATCAGTGAGTTCTGAATACTCTGTATCCACTCTAACATTTCTTAGGTAGTCTTTTACTGCTTTTCACTTCACCCCACCCCCCTCAGCAGTTATCCATGTTGCCTTTTGCCTCTTTTTTTTCTTGTTTTTTTTTTTTTGTCAGACAATGCCAAGAGAAAGAAAAGAAGCACTCTTACATGTGGCATTTGCTGGAATATATTATCAAATTTAAAAAAATGTTAGCACCACAATAGCTACATTATGTCATAAACTTGAGAGTTCTGTGTTGTATTGACTTCATTATAATTACTCCAGGCTGAGTTAATTATGTTAGGTGTGCCAAAAATCTAGTGGTTTCAAATGACTGAGCAAACCTTTAATTGACAAATGAAGATGAATGTTCTGTCCTTCAAAATCCCCCATTTAGGAGAGAAAATTCTGCCACTCATCTTTGAAATCTCTGCAACAGTTGGTAGCTTGGCACTGAATTGCCCGATTTTGCTGTCACATATATAAAACCTGTCTCTCCATAGCAACAAGAGATGATCATGGTAAAGAAATGCAGCTAAGCCATATAAGTGCATTTTATTCTGCTGCTCCCTATCCGGTTTGCCTTAAGTGACTTTTCCTTTCATAGTCAGTATAAAACCACCACATAGACTTTTAGGAAGGAGTAGTACCAATACACATAGTTAAGCTTTACAAAATTGAGATGAATTTAGCAGTTACCCTTCTCAAGCATTGGCTTGAATAGTTCAAGGAGGACTATGGGAAGGTGACCATTTCTCAGTGTAAAGCAGTTGGAGTAATGTGCCAGCTTAAATTTCTTAATGATTCTTCCAAAATCCCAGTCTTGTTTCTTGTTCTAAAGTGCTTTCTAACCACCTTCTAAACTCACTGGGAATTGCTATCTTATTCCCATTTTGACATGAAGATGTGATCATGGACTTATTTAAATAAAAGACAAAGAAGATGAATGCAAGAAGAGAAAGGAAGGACAGGACTGCAGCAATAGTTTTACCCACTATGACTAGTTAGTAATGCAAAAATGTCTTCTTTTTCTAAAAATTACAATGCTTTTGATAAATCTTAAGTTATTTGATGATGTCATTCACTGCTTTCACTAAGTTGCTTTAAAGCTTTCTGCCTGAATGCCTAGCGTCAGGAGGATATTACCTCCAGCCTATGGGTCCTATCCAGTTTACACATCGAGTGGTTTCATCCCACTCACAGTACTTCCCAGATGATCTGCCATGCCTTCCCCTCTTGACTTGAAATAATTAATCCATAATTCAGCATTTTAACAAGTCAGACCTGTGGGTTCTTACACCAAGGCTGTGGATTCATTCCCATCAGATAAGGAAAAGGAAAGGCTTTGCATCACCTGACATCCCAGCAGAGGGCTGGCTACTGTGCAGAAGAACAAGAAAAAGAGTCTTTACCGCAAAGAGCTTCATGTTGCAGACACAAGAGAGCAGCAGTGGGCAGGGCTGGTTGTACCAGGCAGTAAGAGACATTACTGTTCAGGAAGGAGAACAGTCACCTCAGCCTACCTACCATGTTTGCATGTCCCTGTGTATGACTATAGAACACAGTTTTTATCCCGCACAGTCATAACCAAAATAGTGGGATTGTGGCACATGACATGTGACCATATGTTGGAAAAAATGTATTATAAAGGGGGCTGCATCCCCTTAGTATGTTTCTCAAAAGACCAGTGGGTCCATGGAATATCCCCTGTGAAGAACCCGCTGCTCCTGCATACCAGAGATTTTGTAATCACAGCTTTAAATCTGCAGCAGGCAAATCTTAAAAGCAGATCCACCATCTCAGCTGCAAAGAGACTTTACTGTATTCATCCAGATTCCTATAAGCTATACAACCATGTAGCCTAGCTAATTTTTCCTTAATAATTGCTTTCTAACATAAAGATGCTTCCTACCCAAATTGACTCACTCTACAGCCAAAACCAAGCAATCGAGTGGAGACTGAGAGTGATAAGGAAGCATCTGACCTCCTGTTATAGTCACATCTCTGCTCAGGAGAGGACCAGGAAAGGTTACAAGGAGCACAGGGCTAATAATGAGAGGCTTGAGAAAACTGGCTGCACAGGCAGGTCAGCTTTTTTTTTTTTTTTTTTTCAGGTTGCAATATTTTGTACTCAAAATGTCCTCTGCTTCTGGCATTTAATAAAAACACAAATTATGTTTGCTCAGTCATATCCAAAAAATTCTAGATTTTTATTGACACCAACTGATCTGCAAAACAGAGTTAATCTTTTTTCTGCTTTCTTTCAGTGTATCTGCAGCTTCAGTAGATTCAGCATAAGACACAGTAACATACTGCAAGGAACTAAATTATGATTAAGCTTGTAATAACAGCAGAGACATCTGTCAGTGCTGAGCAATAGGTATGTCAGCCCTCCTTGCTTCTTCTCCTGAAGGAGAATTATAACAGAATTATAAATGGAGGAAAATAAGGTAATGACAATTGTCTCTAAACTTACTCCGATTGTTTTTTACTGCAGCTATACAGATGGAGATGCTTCGTATGCATAGCAGTCGTGTGTTGATTCATATCCAGAGAAGAGTCAGGAGTATTTTTATTATTTCAGATTTATGTATTTTAGTTGCATTAAAATAAAACTTCTTTCTTTTTTATAATGTGATATTAATCATCTGTTTTGATGTGGAATAGCAGTGTATGGTTGTAGGTATCATGAAGAACTCAGTCTAGACAGCACTACCAATGGAGACAGTGAAATTACTCAGATATACAAAGTCAGGTTTGAATACTACTGTGGATCAGGACCTTAAAGTGTAATAGAAAGAAGGGAGGAGACAATCCAATTCTGCTGCAAAAAGCTAAACTATCCCTAAATGCTCTAATCCCATTGATAAGGCAAGAGCTGTGAATGTTCTTTTCAGGAAATATTCAATTAATAAAAAAAATTATTTAGCAAAATAAGGTCTAATTGTGTTTAGTTTTTATTTGGTGCTCAATTTTACCTGTTCTTTAATTACACAATGGTATAGATGTAAAAGAAACCACTATTTTCCTCTGAAGAAGTAATTTCACTTTAGCTATGAAATAATTGGAAACTTGAAGTAATTATAGCACCAACCAGTCTTTCAGAAATACTTTCTCTAAACTAAATGCTTTCTTGAACAAGTATACCCTGAGCTGAGTTACCTTTACACCCTGAACACATTAAATTATTCTTGATCAGAACACTGAAAATATTTCACTGGCCCATCGCTGTATTCAGAATGCTCCAATAGCTACATTTAATTAATCCCTTTTTTTATCATTTTAATAAATATAATTCTGTTAATTTCCTCTATTTAAAAAGAAAAAATCCTTTTCTGTATGTCTAGCTCTATGCATTCTGTCATGTAGCCAACATTACTGCTGATGGACAGCTTAGGCTTCTTTCAAGCTAATGATTTCATTGTCTGAAGCTCATGCTGGTATTTGAGACATATTTTCAAATTTGAAATCCCAAAATAGCAGAAATATGAAGTGAATGTGGCCATGGCAAAATAATTGGGAGAAAGGGAACAAAACAGAAAAGCGAAGCATATATAGCAATAGATGTTAAAAAGAAAATCTTTAAAATCCAAATGCCAAGAGAAATAGTTAAGGAGTTTCTCGTTTCACTTAAAGCAATGAAGGAGAAAGAAGTTGCTGCGCCACAGAGAGCTAGAGAGAGATGAAAATGGTGCTGCTTAATGCACAGTTGTGCCCTGGATTTTATGCCCAGATCTCCCACACACCTTACAAAAGACAAGAATACATCAGTGGTTCCAGAGCAGTTTTGCTGCCAAAGTATGAATGCAGGCAGCAGGGAGAGGCATCTCTAGAAAGGCAAGTCCAAAAATTGTCCTGCTTCTTTCCCCTGCTGCTATATTTTTTAAAGTCTCTCCAGAAGCCTCTTTGATGGGTAGGAAAAGCAAACTGAAAAAATACTGGATTTTTTCCTTGTAAAACTGCAGATTGAGGCCATATGTGCAGGGCAGAGGAGCCCAGGCTGACCCATAAACAAGCTATTAAGGTACTAAGTCTTCCACGTCTGGTTATTGCAGAGCTGGAAGGATGGACTGATATTAGTGCTATTCCTTGAAGACAGATTTAGCTTTCACAAGCCTCATAATTTCAGAGAGTACACTGTGCTAAGACAAGTCAAGCTTTACAAATGCCAATTTCCTGGCACAAGTAATTTCCTGGATCCCTTTACCTGCTCAGAGCCCAGCTCCCCATTCTGGTAATACTGTTACCTAGAATTTAAGCAAGGTTCTCTGCAGGTAAGGTGGGCTGCTGTCAAAGCCATTTGCAGGATTCGGCTCAAGTAACTAATGCTTTTAGGTTTTCATTGCAATTAGCAGTACTGGGAATTAAGCTCTTTATTCTTTCAAAGGGTGGTCCAAATCACAACCCAAACAATGAAAGTCTACCTCCAAGTCTTCTATCCCTGACCTGTAAAACAATATGGTTGTTGCATGGAGTTTGCATTGGACTACAGGGCATCATATCGAGTGGCGCATGCATCCACTGCCCTATATGACAGGAAACATTTCTCTTGTGCCTGATTGTAAATACAGTTGTAGTCCTGTAGGTTGCCTTTTTGCAACCTTTCTTCTCTGTGTATGTGCACATGCAGCCTTACTTTTGTTAAATACAGACTGCCTTGATGTTTGTGCAGCGTATGTGTGTATTGCTATCAAATCGGTTGCAATGGAACATGCCAAACTTCCCAAAGCAAATACAAGCTGCCTGCTACATATCCACTAGAATGCAGCAGAGAAGCCAAATCTCATCTCAGTCCTTTCCTTGGGAACGACTAATGTTCACTCATCTGAGTCCCACTTTCTAGAGCTCATGTTACAATGTTCCTACCCAATTATGCTTAAAACACAGTGGTATATAGCATTTCTATATAAGGAACATACTAATGTGTTTTGTCACCCAACACATGGTAAAAGTACTTCAGTTCCCAGGAGAAATGGTCTGTGTGTGGGGGAGTTACAGCCACACAAGTCCAACTGCATATATTCTCTGCAGCATGCTTCACTTTTCTGAAAGTGAAATAAAACCAGTTCCAATAGCATCATTTTTTTCTGCTTTAATGAAAAAAAAAAAAAAGGACCAAGTCCTGGCAGAAAAATATGAAAAAAAGGAACACAATGAGGCCTAAGGAAACATTATTAACAGCATACATGTACTTGCTGAAGGGAGAGAAAGTGGAAATTGAGTTAAAGGAATGGATTTGGCTCCTTGCTCACAGGGTAACACAAGAAAAGATGTGTGTACTTTTGCCATGGGCTTTGATGGAGATGGGTATCTGAGGTAAGCAAATGCAACTAGATTATGCCGTATGATGTTCACTGTGAAGCATCACTGTGGAGCTATGATGAAAACAGTGGCTGTCCAGGGGGAGCAGCTGTTGGGAGAGGGTGTGTTACTGCTACGTGATGTGCCAACCTGCTTCCCCATTTGTCAGCTCCTCTGCCTTGTCTTGCACCATGCAGTTCCCAAAACAGAGCTCCAAACAGCAGTTAAGACAGAAAAATGCACATATGTAATAAGCAAAGAATTGCAATGAAAACCCCCAATATGTGTTCCCCAGCTCCTTCCAAATGCTTCTAGACTTTCCTTTACCAGTACTTCTTGTTTAAAAGAGATATGTTCTGCAGTGTCCAGGAATTAGTGCTGAAGAGATTGCAACCTTTCCTGTCTGTCAGCTAGCCTGCTGCTATTCACTGTGATCAGCAAAAGGTCCTTACCTTGCCCTTTAAAAGGTACAAAATTATCAGGAGACTCTTCCAAATAGACTGGACAGTGCTTGTGGATCTGGAGTAGAAGTATTTTATGACTGTGCTGCTGTGGGTGTAGGTCCATGTGCCTTGACCTTTTCCATAATTACTGTTTAACTTTATGGGGGTTTTATCTCTGAATGGATGAGTTCAGTGCAACAAAGAAGGAGAAATTATTGGAAAGTCAAACCAGAAAACAACAGAAAGGCTTTAGGAAAGAACATCTGGTTGGTGGGGAGGAGCAGGGAAAGAAGTGGATAGTGATGAACTAGTGACTGAGTTGGTGATACAGGTGACACTCCCAAGGCCTCTTCCCAAGCTGTTGTCAAGACTGGCAGTGCTGCTAAGGAGGTCATTAAACGGTTAAGCAGATTTTTGGAGAGGAGGAAAAAGGGATGGCTGCTCCATACAAGATACACAAGCCTAAGTTTTAGTGGGGTTATCTCAGAGCCCTTCAAACTGCCTGGACCACATCACACACCCCAGCTGCATTCCCAGATGTATAGGGTTAAGGGGCAGGTTTGCATCCATCTGCATCCTGCTTAACCTTGTGGAGGATGCCTCTGTGTTTATGTTGGAGAGGAGCCATTTTGTTCTTAGAGCAGGTTCCTGGGTCTGGTACTTTGAGAGACTTGAGGCATGGATTCAGGAGTACTTGTTATTTCAGATGCAGCTGTCATTTTCTCAGCCAGCAAGGGTGGGGTTTTGGGGCAGCAACCATGCTTACAGCCTGTTCCTGGACTCCCTTGCCCCCTTACTTGCCCTCAGAGAGCTGCCTACAGCCGCTCAGAAATGAGGTCTTAGTCCTTCATTGGGAGCAGAGACAGCTAGCAATCATTTTTTCAAAGAAAAACATTGTTTCTAAAACAAATCAGCATTTCTCAGTCAATTGGATGAACACATTGCTTGGGTCGGGGCTCTGCCCCACAACATCCTTTTGGGCAGAGAGCTGTACATCTGCTCAAGCTTATTTTGTCAAACCTGAAAAACATTTATCAATCTCTCTCTCACTCCTCCTTATCCACCAAATCTCTGCCTCACCTGCTGCTATCCTCACAGGACCATTCCAGCCAGGGCAGGAGTCCATGTTGGAAAGCAGTGCTCAGAGAGGATGTTACTTTCACATTCTCTTCAAAGAAGCTGTTCATCCTTTTCTGCTCAGTTCCAGATGGCTCAATTACCTCCAGTTCAGGTGAACGAAGGCAAACATCCCACTTTTTTGCATAGGACTTCTTGCCTTTCAACTTCAGGCAAGAGTTTGACCCATTCCCCTTATGAAAAAATGCAGTCTGTTGAATCACAGGACTTGAAAATTAAAGTCTTTGAAAATATTCTGATGTTCACCACACTGAAAAAAATTAAGTTTTAAGACCACCCTGCTAACTAATTGTTCTGATCTTGACACTTCACTTTGTAGCAAATATTTCCCTGTGAGCATGGCTGTAACCCTGTTCTTTAAATCTAGCATCTTTCCCAAGTTTTCCATCTGCTGCTTCGCTTTTACACCACTTCCAGCCTACCCACAACAATCACTTCAATTCCTAGTCTTTTCCCCTTACGATCAGTACCTCCTTAGTCCTTTGAACAGCTCCTTGCACCTCTCCTTGTTCCCTGCAAGCCCTCTCAAAACACCTCTTGGCCCCTTTGCTAAGAGTTCCTGTCATATTGCCCTCCATATGGCCGTACCAATACAGCTAGTCACAAGGGCTTGGTAGTGAGTGTAATCCACTGGGAGAAGTGGTTCTGATGTTAAAATGAAAACACTTCACAACCCAAGCCCTTAGCATGGGAACTTGAGTTTGGGAGACCATCGGAAAGAAAAACAGTCACATGAAAACAGTAGTTTTACGCTGCACTTGTTTGTGAGATTAGAGAGTTTATAAGTGCTAAAGGAAAGGTTCAGACTTTAAAGTTTGAGACAAAGACTTTTTTTGGAGCGTGGATAGATAATTTTCATTCATTGGTGGCTTAAACTAGTTTTATTTTTGACATATTCAAAATGAAACAAGGTTTGAAATAGCCATATTTCCCTGCATAATGAAACTTCTTACATATTCTGAATACTCCTGCTTCCTACTTCTTTTAGAAGCACTCTCTTTAGGTTGAATTATTCTGAGATGCCCTTTTACATACTTTTTTTGTGGTGTCTTTCTTCTCATCCAGTCATGGTGCTACCACCAGTGGTGTCCTGCTTTTCAGTCCCCACCCAGTTTACTGCTCCAGAACCATAGCTGGAGTGGCACAACCCCTGTCTAAGAAAGTTAATTTTGTGTAAAATAACCAGAAATTAGATTCAAAGTTTTCCCATTTTGTTACAAAGAAACCATCTTTGTACATCTTGAGCCTTTACCCAACTCTCTCGGTTTTCAGACACCACAAACAAAGGTTCTCCTCCTCCACCAAATGGTAAACATTTTCCTTCAGATGCTCCATAAAAATAAAGGACAAGACCAAGCCATTTCAATATCTGAAAAAAAAACCCCTTCCACTTTCAAATTTCCCATAATTTCAAAACTTGCCTTGATTCCTACCAAACATCTGGGAACAAGAAGGGATAAAAGGCAACAGAAAACAATATAATACAATATCTTTTCTGTGTGGGTAGCTAAGAGACTTAAAATCACATCAAAGTTTGATTTATGATAGTAAAGGTGATGAGTCTAAGCAAATTATCTGAATAGGGAATCATTAGAGGACATTCAGAGCTACCAATGGGATCTTCTTTTACTTGTGTTTTCCGATAACATTTCAGAAATGCTCAAGAGACACCAGCAGCTCAAGTGTTGCATCTATTAAAGGATCCAACAGGCTCTGGCTAAATTATTATTTATTATTTTTATTACACTATTGCCTAAATGTCAAATGATTCACAGCTGTTGCAAAAAAAAAGGCACAATCTTTTTACTCGCGGCATCTTTCCTACGTTACGGGAATTTACTGCAGACATTTTCAATCTGGGTTGCTGCTGAGGTGAAATTCTTACTCCCTAGATAGCTGCTGTTATACCAAGTTGCAGTCCATTATGCTGTGTGTCATGTCACGTTACATAGAACGGTGGCACATGATTCTCTCTCCCAGTTGGTGATGCTTTTGCCCTGGGGAGCATCAGTTGTGATGCTCATACAACCCATACAACTGTGTGGGTTAATACATCCGGGCACCTGGTGGTCCCTGAAGGGTTTGATGAGTAACACTGATGAATGGTCCCTGGATGATGCTCTCACTTCGGCCTCTCCTGCAGTGCTGGGGTCTGCTGAAAAGCAGAGAGAAGGTGAAAGCAAGCAGAGGGATTGGATTCCAGCTTTAAGTCACAGGGATTGCACTTTCACTTTATTCCCCAACTTTATACTTCATCACCTATCATGCAGCTCTCAGAGGAAAAAGAATAAAAGTAGATTATACACTTTGGAGAGGAAGCAAGTATATTTAGCTGCTGCTGATCTTGTAACTTTTGTTACTTTGTATGTGGCTAGCCATCCATTCTTGCCAATTACCAGTGCGGTGCTTTGACAATAGCGGAATGAGATTCACAGCTACGCAGTCACAGCTTGAGACTTTGCAAATGAACATTCATGGCATGCTTCTCAGCTTCCTTTTTATAGAAAAATTGGCACTTGCAATTATATACTTTTTAACAAATACTCCTTCTGCATCTTTAGTTTCCAACTTTGCTTTGTGATCCTAAGGGAGCATTCCTGCACTGCTAAAGTTCCCAAAAATAAAATGAGACATAGGCAAATTATGTCCTCTCATAAGGAGAAGTAGCTAACAGAGGCTATTAAATGAAAATATCAGTCATCTGATTCACTCTTTGAAAAATATTGTTAATCTAAAAGTTGTATTATTTTTGGCATCATCAACTGCACCTAATGCAAGACAAAAGATTTTCTAGCTAAAAGTTTTTATTTCTTGGGATAAAAAAAAAAAGGATGTGAAACATTAAAATAGCAAAAACCTCAAGGCAAGGAGAAACAGTTCATTGTCCTTGAATCTACAATAAAGCCTGCTGAAAGAGAAGTGATAAGCAACCAGTACTAATGGTCAGCAGGTAGACTTACAGTGCTGAAGGTCACAAGAGGCTAAGGTCAGTGATTCTCTCAGGGTCCCTAAAGTCAATGTCTCATTTATATCTCACATCCAGTGCATACTTATTTCAAGTTTTTTCTGAGTGCCAAATGAATTTTAACTGTTATGAATTGCTATTTGTGAAATCATCTGGGGAAAAAAACCCCAACATCCTGACTCCTTAACAGGAGATAGTTGGGGGATTCTTTTGTTTTGTTTTGTTTCTGGATTTGACTAGAACAGAGCAAAACTTTCTCCCTTGATTTCAGATGACTGCTGTTGTGGCTATGTGGCTGCATAGCCACATAGCTATGCAAAAATCTTTACTCTGTATTTTTGGTTGATTTTTTCTTCCCTTCCTTCCTGTTCCCACAGATCTCATGTTTCTTCTCTTCTTCTATATCCTCCCAGCATCAGACTGGGTCCTAGTTACTGCACCCCAGCTTCAGTCACAGGTGGGGACTAACCCCATTTTCTTCCCAGGAGAAGCAAATGGCATTTGTCATTGGTGACAAGACAGATTTCCTGGCTAAAGTGAAGCAAACCTTATCAAACTTTCATGTAAGAGAATGGGGTTGTAAGGTAAGAAAAAGTCTTCACCTAGATCTTCATTACTTGAAACTATTTATTCTGGGAAAAGAGGAAAATACTGCTGCCTTCAAATTTTCAGCAAGGTCTCCTTGTTCTCCATCAGGTGCTTTATCTGTGAATCTGCCACAGATGTTCTCTTTACAAAGGTAGCTTTCTTTAACCAAATTTTATGCAGAAGTAGCTATCATTAGAATTGTATTGATGTACCAAATTTTGAAGAAGTTTTAGGCATAAATAGTTCTCTGAGGAGCAATCATATTAATAATCAGTCCTTTTAGAAACTGAATTAAAATACAGACCTTTTCTGATTTTAAGGCATATTCTGCAGTCCTAATTCACAGAAAACTGCTACTGTCGTCATGTTTTCCCTCTAGAGACATAGACAGGAAACTGAAAGTCCTTATTTCATTGGAGTGTTACAAATCTGAATACTTTAACAATATGACTATGAGGTAGGTATGAAAAAGTTCTAATTCTGTAGTTAAATGTTAGAGTTGATGAGAAACTAGATTTAAAGAAATGCATAATCTTATTAAGAATTTCATATTCAGTTTTTAAAATAGAATGCTTTCTTACTTTTATTTTTAAAATTTACATTGGAATATATTATTCAGAAATTTTTATATTAATTCCTCCCTTTTTCTGTCACTGAGACTAACAATATGAATAGCATCTAACTTTTTTCCTTTTTATCTCTTTTTTCTTTCTAAAGTGTTTACTCTTTTCAGCTGTGGGACTCGACTTTGTGAAATTTAGATTATTGACTGCATTTTTAAAATTTATTTCTCCTTTTGTTACTCTGTCTTTTCAGTCTTGCTGAACTCTCTGATGATTCAGAAGATGGAAAAAAAGTCAGCTCTGTTCACTCAAATGCTTAGAGTTACAAAAGAAGAAAATAGAATGAAAAGCCATGAGAATCTTGAAAGCCACCGAAACTAGAATGCTTATTTAATTTAAGATATCCTGTTAAAAAAAAAAAAAAAGAAAATAGCATTTTTTAGCCAAACCCTGTTCTTGACACAATCTCATTTTTTATAGGAAAAACTTCCAGATGACAGTTTTCAAGTGCAACAGTTGTAGGAATGACAGAACAGTTGGAGCAGTGAAGCTTTAAACTATTGTTCTTTTCCTTGGGGTAGCCTTGAAAGAATACATTCACGCACTTAGCAAGGCTGAACAATTTTTAAGCAGATGACTAAAATTTAATTTCTTTTTTATTGCCATCAATCATCAAGATAAATATCTTGATTCTGAACTGTCTTGTAGTCATTTGCAAATATGGAGGGTAAGTATAAAATACTACTAGACAGTGTAAATGGTTGCAGAATTCTGTGTTGACAACAATTTGCATATATGTTTGCTGAGTTTGCCTAAATACAAATTTGTGTGATACAGTAGTGCAATGGAAGAGTGGACAGTCAAACTCCATAGCAGTATTTTGATCACAGTTGACGATATTCAACTGGGAGCTGAGAGGAGTCTGTTCTGTTTCAGTCATGTGTTGTTACACACACACACACACACACACACACAAACACACACACACACACACACACACACACACACACACATCAGTATCTGCAATCTGCATTTTTTGAGAAAATATTACATCATCTATAAAGAGAAGTGAAAGTGGCCTTTGCTAGTAAACAGTCAATGGGCATGGCAATCATATTGTATCAAATAATTAATCTGAAATAATGACATCTAAACAGGAAGACACCATCAGTTTGGCAACTGATAAGATGGGATCCATTTGCTAGTGTTGGAGAAAGGTTTTCATTATGAAAGAAAAACTAACCTTGAGATGAAAGCCATCAAAGCTGTACACTTAATGCGGACAGGCTCTGGCTTAGCATGTAGCTGCTAAATTCAGTACAATTTACAGTCCCACAGTCATGATTACGTTTTCCATAGAAAGCATGGGAATTCAAAAGTTTCTATTTGAGGAGTCATTTCATATTACACCTTCAGGAGCCCAAAGAACCTAAATCACACATGCTGTGTATTTCTTTGATAAGCCAAGCTGCCCTGGCTTCAAAAAGCGGCAGACCAATGATACTGCTTCTGCCAGTGCACTGGCCTTGTATTGAAATCAGTGAGCTTTCCTGTGACTGAACCCAGACTGAATTTCTCACGTTTCCAATTCCTGCTCTTCTGTGTGCCACGTCGTCTCTTCTCTCTGCCTGTCAGCGCAGTCTGTCTGTGTGTGTGGGTAACTGCCATCATGTGATCTGCTCTTCCCTTATCTTATGTGTCTATAGCCTTAGGGACCACTGAAAATGATACCTGATGTTTTGCAAATCTCTGGGTGCATGTGCGTATGTATGAGTACATATATATGTGCATGTTCATAGAATATAATGTGTATTTATGCCAATGTCCAGGTAGACAAAATAAATCGTGATTAAGCTCTATTCCTCTCTGAAATTCTTGTTTCAAATGCAGGCTTACATCACAACAATATCTAGGTTCCTAAAAACATAGATGGAAGTCTTCCGGGATTTAAAATGACCCCAAATGCTGAAATACCAATGGGTATTTTATGTTGAAAGGCTTGTAAAAATCCTACCATACACTGTACCTCTAGATACTAAAATCTGATCCAAAAGTACTGTGGTCCTACTCTGTTTCCCATATGTCAGATTGTGCATCATTCTGTAGTCACATCAGTGATGGTGTTGACTCAAGAGAGGAGCCCTTCAGCTGTCTGAGCAACTTCACTGCTGAGCAACTTGAGTGCACACCAGGGCTTAAGGGAGACAGATAAGGTGGGGAACTGAATCTTCATAACTGATTTGTAGTAAGAAAGACCTAGCCCAGTGCTAGGATGGCTATGCTTTTGGACAATATATAAAGGAAGGGAAGAAGGGAGATAAGTATAATAATTTTTAAGTCTCCTTTTGTTTGGTTTGTTCTAAAGAAAAATTATCTGGAATCTTGGTTCTTGTTTATTTATTGAAGTTATTGAAGCACTGCTTGAGTACTGAATTTTTAGCATTTGGATTTCCTGTGGCTGTTAAAATAAATATTAGCAGAAATATCAGCATGAAAAACCCAAGAAATTCAGCAAACATTTGTATTTAAAATAAGACCATAAAAGTCCTGCTCAGAAAAAGACTGAGAAGAGAGTCTGGTGCACGCACAAAGAGAGGACTGAAACCATTAGGATCAGTGACTGGAAAACACTAACCTGGTCAGGGACATTAGCCATCTTCTAAGGTCCTTATCTCTAATTTTGGAGGATACAAGCATCTAAAGTTGTCCCTAAGGCGCTTAGGCTGGATAAGGCCTCAGACACTGAAACCTCTAAAAGACAAGATGAGGGACAAATTGAGATTAAACTGATCTGAACTGCTCCCAGAGAGGCCTGCCTCCATCCTCTAGAGGGAACTGAGGAAGACTCATTTCTCCAGGCTGAAGCTGGTCTTGCAAATACCTCTCTGAGACTCTTAAAGCATTTTAGTTCTTCTGTATTTTAATTACTTGATCCAAACCTCTACATGAGTGCCCACATACCTTTGAGAATTTATACAGTGTATGGTTTGGCTTGTAGTCAAGACTTTCACCTGAATATTAAAACCACTAATGGAGGAAAATATTTGTGAGTGGTAATTATAAATCTTTTTGAGGTGTCTTTGTAAAACAAGGGAAGACAAATGCCTTCCTCTGCCCTTCGTGGATTATCTTTAAGATACTATAAGAAATACCCTGTGGGCTCCAAGGCTCTTGAGGAAGGATATTGGCAGTATTATTTAGGTAAAAATCAGTATTTTCAGACTGAATTGTTCCTTTTAAAAATGTAGTATTTTAGTTAAGTGCTACAGATGTAACTACATCCAAGGATGATCATCACGACCTCTCTCAGTCCATGTTTGTTTTGATAACTGGACATGTAATACCAACCCACTTACATTAAATTCTTAAACTGGTGAACTTTTAACCCAGAATGCATGGCAGAGATGCTAGCATTTTACAGTTGGTATTGATTGGTTTGCCTGGGTTCTAACAGCCTCTAGAATGTGCTTTTATCATTAGAAATATTGACGTATATTTACCACCTTGGCTTCAAATACATATAATGAATTTTTCTGTGTTTCTACATAACAGCAGGTAGAATAGCAAATCTTGAGACTGCCAAAGAGGAAACTGCAAGCATAGACCAATATCACTGCAGTTTTTCTCTATAATTTTATTATGGGTCCCTATATGTTTGGGGCTTTTTTTGCCCTGAGATAAACCATGCAGGAACACCTGAACCGGTACTTCGAATTCCTAGCAGGAACTTAAGAGAGAGGGTGACTTGGCAAGTGCTTACAGAGAAACACAGGATATGTCTAGCTTGAGAGAGCCGGGAAAGATTTTGGTTTCTTGAGGTGAGATAGTCTTTGTCCTGGTCATACCTGTGTTAGCAAGTTGTGTGGTAAACCTGGAGTGGGTATGGAGAGTAATACATCTGGTACTGTGAAAGCAAAACTGCTTCAGAACCAATGCCAAGACAAGGTCTTACTTTCACCGGTACAGTATATTTTATTTTTGTGTGAGCAAGAAATGAGTGCAGCTAAAATATCACTGCTAACCAATAAAAAATGAAGCACTCTACAGAAACATTATGATTCATAAAAAATTAACTCCAGGCTCATGTATGCAAAACTTAATTACATAGGCTTCAACTCTCATCAGAGTCATTGTTTAACTGCTCTTTCCTGAAACTAGGTTAACTCTTGAAACATTTCATGTCTATTATTACTTTAAAAACATTTTAAATGCAGCAAATGTTTAAACTTGAAAGATAATTCAGCTTCTTTGTCCTGGGTTAAGTTTGTTATGAAGATTTTGTTGTATTGCTATTTAGGCAGATACTCTACAAATACCAATATGAATGAGACAAGACTCTCGAGTCCACTATTAAAACCAACGTAAACTGGCATTGCATTATTAAAGCTCATGGGGGCAGATTTGCCTTAGTAGAAGAGTTTGCTCGTTTAGTTTTGAAAATGTGATTCAATATGGTTGTCATCCTAGTCAGAAAGCTGGGGTTTTTCGTTCTGAGTAAACCACAGTACCTGCAAGAAGAAGTAAACAGTCACCTAATTCAAGAGTCTATGCAAATGCTTGGGGTTTTTTTTCCTTCGCTAAAACCCAGAGGTATTCATGGGCACTGGATGCTCAATGAAGCACAAAGGAGCTGTTTTGAGATGTTCTAAACATTTTAAACATGTTGTCATTCAGTGTCCACACAGATATTTAAGAAGCATACCTGTTCTGAGGCACAAATAATGAACTCAAGAAATCCTAGATGAAAATCACTGTATTTGAGGCATTGAAATAATAGAGAATGTAATGACGAATATATTTTTTTCATTACTCATTTTTAATACTGTACTGAAAGATAAGAACTGGTTTTACTTTGTTATTTCCAGCCCTGCCCATGCTTAAATAACATTAGTGTTGAAGTAACAGTGATGACAGTACTTGCTGTGAAGCAGTATCGTGGTCTGCCAATGTGTCACTCCTGCTAATAACTTCTCTGTCTTGGTCCCTCCTTTCCCTGTTGTTCAAAGAAACATACTTATAACAGGAATATATTAAATCCAGCTGATTTTTTAATGCTCTGCAGAAAATAACAATGATGGGTGTACAGCCTGACAACTTTTTAGCATTGTTGAAGTGCTTCATAAGGGATTTGGCTGCCTGAGTCCCATTAAGGTATATGGGAACCATATGGCCAGATCCCTAAGTACCACTTTAAAAAATGTAAGTGATTTTGTCTGTAACAGAGCACAGGATTTTGAAAGTGCTGCTCAGTGCTCCTCTTTTTTAACCTGTCTCAGGTTTTTATTTTCTGCATTTAACTCATGAAAATTGCTGCAGATAAAGAGTTATCCTGGAGGGTGGATTCTGGGTCATATCCTGCTTCCCACTGCTTTAGTTTTCCTGCTGCTGACTGTGTGGACATGTCTTCTGTAGAAGTTCTAACAACATGTCATTTGGGGCATTGTAAACATATAGCTTGTCTCTGTTCTAAACATTATTTATTAGATGTCTTGGACTCATTTACAGTATCCTTGAAGAGCAGAGGCAGGTAAATATTTATCAACTGAAGAATCTCATTTGCATGCTGAGAAGCCTTCTGAAATGCAAGCCTCTGGTTTCTCTCTGGTTCCTCTGACTACGATGTGCTATTTAAAGTTTTTATTTCAGAATTAGTAAGCACATTTTAAAAAGGCCTTGTCCCTTTGTGAGAGACAAGGACAAAAGCCCTTTAGACCTGATTATGAAAGTAGATGCTCCTGTGCAAAATTTCTCTAATATGGGAACAAGTACAGGAGAAGCCTCCAGGGAAAATGGAGGACCTGGGCTTTGGTCAGTTAAGATACAGAGTGAATACTTCTTGTAGGTTTTCAGAGCCATAGGGGGACCACTGCCCCGGGAGGCCTCAGGGGTAATCCCCATGTGGAGGCCTTTGGCTGAACCTGGATGGCTTCTCCTGCTGTGAAGGGCAGTGGAATCACCAGTGCTCAGCTTTGGGGTAATCCAGTGGAGGTGACAACTTGAAGGGGCCCGAAGAGGATGGAAAATTTGCAGAGCTATACATATATGTACATATACATATGCACACTCATGTTTTGCAAGGTGCATGCTGTCTGGCTACCAAAGCATCTCCCAGCTGGTTCTGTTTATCCACTTTTACACTGCCCAATATTGCAGGAACTCACAAAAAACTCCTTTAAATAAGCAAGGAACAACAGAAAGACAATAAGATGGGAGGAGATGATAAAAGAAGCATATTACCAGAGAGGATGATTGGCACATACTGCATCCAACCTGTTTTTCCTCATTGCTACTTATTCCCTGACTCTACTCATGTGGGCTCCATGGAAATTATGTTTGGGATCTAATTGCAGCTGACAAGGGGACTGTTTTTTCTGTCTGGATAGATGTGTTTATGTTGCACTTGAATATTTTAAACCAACTTCAGAACTGCATCTGACAAAGCTGGAACCTGCTTTTATTACTGGAATCTCAGGTGGTCTTTGCTGCCTCCTTCATCATTCAGGCAGTCACTTCTGTGCAAAAGGTGACTGTGAGCTACAACAAAAATTAGATGGCATTACTTCCTCATAATTATGTAGCAGAGATCCTTTTGTCTGTATCTGAGATTATAGGGGCATAAACACCTTTGTACTTCAAAATAAAAGCTGGAACTTAATTTTTAACATAAGCTGAAATGTGTAGCTGGATTCATTATAAACCCATCTGCACATACATAAAACTGTTGGCAAATAAGTATCAATGTACTGTCTACAGATATGACCCTTGCACACATGCTTTTCCAGATGAGAGGAGGGTCTACCAGACATTTAAGTGATAAGGATTAGACAGGAAAAAAAGGAAGAAAAGAAATTTCTTTGATTCCCCTGAGTTCTTTTGAGTGTCTCCTGAATATAATAATAGCCTCACTGGCATGTAAGGACCAAAAACCTGCCAGAGAGACCTCCAGAGACGACACTTAATTCATCCCCTGTCAATCTGAACAATCCTTTATTTTTGCAGTTTCTGGATACAACAGAGAATTTTGTCCCTCTTTGCTCTCCGTCCCACTAGCTGCCTTTTAATTTCCAGTCATCGGGGCCAACCCAGCTGAATTGCTGCTTGACATAGCTGAAACTTGGTTGTAATAGCAGGTTCTCAGAAATGCCCCAGACAATGGACAAATATGCCAGTTCTCTCAGGATCTGTGCTAACCTTGAAACTCTACCTGGTAGGCACAGTGTAATCAAAAACTAATCAGTGAAATCAAGCTGAGATTTGGGAGCTAATAGGGGAAAAAAAGATGACTGTGCAAATATGGTATGGCTTTCAAGACTGGAGATGCACAAAGCCATTCTTAAGTATCGGCATCTCAACAGTCATGATAGAAGGTCCTGGCAAAGCCTGTCAGTATCTGTGTTAATCCAGTTAATTAGCAGGAAGGGACGAACTCCTCTGGAAGCACCTATGTGGTGGGCAGGCTTTCTTCATATTTCATTAGGATGATTATTTTAAAGGTTGCAGGCAAAACTGTGCCTGTATTCCTTTAGAGCTTTCCTTTACATGCTAAAGTTGGGTCATTGGAAGTATCATGAGCATGTGGAGCTGGGAGGTAGCATGGGCAAAGAGCACCCAAGCAACTTCGTAAGGAAGCAGCGCAATATGGAGACAGTAACTTGAGCTACAACCTACACAGTCTGAGTGATTTTCCTCTCCCTCCTTTTCTGCCTTGCTCTTTCAGCAAGGAAAAAAAAAGGGAAAAGGCTGCAATGTGTCACAAAGGAACAGACTGGCAGACATCTGCCTCTTGCCTTATTTATTTATTTCTTAAAAAAAAAGGAAAGAGTACAGAGCCAACTCTTCACTCCAGAGCCCCCAGTCCCTTAACAAACCAAATGGTGGCTGTTGGCAGGGTATTGACAGCTTGTTAATGAAGGAATTCTTGACAAAATGACAACCTGTGTGGGATGCCGTGTTAAGCTGAATCCTCCCACAAAACAGTACTAAGTAATTAGGCGGTGGTGAAAATAGCAACTAACTACTGTTAGGGAGAAGAGGGGATGAAATCTCCTAAATTAATTATAAAATCAGTTCTCCTTCGAAAAGTATCCCTCTTCCCCTTCCCTGAGAAGACACAACAGTTTTCCATGAACTATTTCATCCTGTGAGTTTCTTTTAGCAGGCCAATGGGTGCACCTCAAAAAACTGAGCCTGATGACCATGAATTCAGTGCCTTTTTCTCTGAAAATGTGATCAGCAAATGAAGTACTAATGAAAACCAAACAATAAGCTGGCTGCTGGGGCCGCCCCTTCTGCTCACCAAAAGGGCCCTGTCTGGTTTACCTCACCCTGTTTTTCCCTCTGATTGCTTCAGGTAGGTAACCTGTTTGTCGACGAGAGCATAAGGTTTTAAACCCCTGAAAGGGTGGGTGATGAATCTGCCAAAGTAGAGTGCTTGAATTACAAAGTGGGTCTTGCAGAAAGGCACATTTTTAAACAGTAGCTCAGCAACCTGGGCTCACAGCAGCAGCATTCACTATCAGGATGCTACACAAGCACTATCAGGTGCTACAGAATTGGTTAGTAGCAGCTATAGCAAAATCCATGACTTGTGGTGAAATTACATTTCTGGTGGCCATTCAGTTTGGCTCACTAGGAAGATACCATTCTCCACCCTGTCTTGAACAGGAGCATATGATAATTTAACTAAATGGTTCAATAAAATAGAGTATAGCAGTTTGTACAAGAAGGAAAACAAAGTATTCCTTTTTAAATGTTGATTTTTTTTCCCTCCCAGAGGCCAAAACCTTTTGATCGACTGTAACATGCAACAAGTAATTGAAATAAAACAAATGGGAAAAAAAATCAGGGAGATTTGATTTTATATTTATTTTTTCCCTAAATGAAAACCAGAATTTTGAGAAGTTCAACTAACTTTGTGTTTTGTACTCTTAATCTGTTTGGTCTTTTCCTGCCTTGCTTCTGGGAGAGACATTTAATTTCTCCAATTATAGTTCCAGATAAACAATACAGACTGAAATGAACATTCTATACCTGGTATTTTTAAAATAAGGTAGAGAAACTAAGAACTTGTAGACTTTAAACAGCACTCAAACAGCTTATCTGCATTTTTAATTCTTCATGACTTTTTGTTTTGAATGAGCAAAGGAACCTCACTAACATTTTTTATCTCATCTGTTACTCAGGTAAGTTGTTTCCATTTGTGGCTTTTGTAGTCATACTCTGTTTAAACATTACCAAAGCTACAAATAAATAACTGTCTGAGGAGTCACTCATTGATTCTTGAAATGGATGAGTAATAAGAGATCTCTACATTTAATTCTATTAAATATTTTTGGAAGGAATAGCCATTGACTTGGTTCCGGTTTGCTGCATGAGGTCGAGAATAGACATAGGAAAGAACACTTTAAAGGTTAAAGGTTAAAGGCTTCACTTTACAGGGACATGTCAAAACATTTAAAGTTTCAAAAACCTGTACCAGTGAGAGGCAAAAGTCAGGTCAGTATACTAACAGATCTATGAAAAACTTGTTTATGCTGCAAGTAGACAATTTTGATTGGCCTGTATTGTGTGCCTTAAATTACTGATTTTTTTTTTAATGACTCCTCACCACACTCAGTTTTTAAGAAAAGCCAACCAGCTTTTGATGTTGGATAATTACACTGCTCAGTAGTATCAGCAAATTAAGGATGGAACATAAATGAATGTTTTATAATTTGGATAGTCAGTATGTGACTGATAGTCACGTATGTGACGTGAAGAGGTATAGAAATACTGATGATGAAATTTTGACCTGTGAAAATGTATGAATGTGTATTAGCATTGGCTCATAGAATCTTGCAGATAAAAAAAAAACCTGAAAATAATTTTGACTTAATTCCTAGCATCTGGATTAAAGCTTTTGGAGGTGCTTTTATGACAACAGGATCAAGAAATTACTCTCGAAAACTATTATACAGTCCACATGGTGAATCTATGCATTGGTGTTGTTAAAATTGCAGATTGTGAGCTCCTTTCTTCTTGGGAGGATTTAGTCTATGTTCTGGCCCTCAGCACAGGGCTACAGGACTCTACCAACCAAAGGAAAATATATACAAATACAAAGCAAACAAGACTTGTCAGACGCCGACTACATTAAAATAGTAAACATTAAAAAATTAGTCACATAACTTATTAAAAATTGGACTGGACTGTAGAGAATAGTCTTTCTTTCACAAAAGTGTATATAAGGTGCTGTAATCAACTTTCCCACAAATGGGAAAGCAAAGGTATATGACCCCTTTGTGTTTCTGCTGACAGTTTAAGGCTGACTTGGTGATACTGAATCAGGGCAAAGCTCATTTACAGTGAATAGGATTGCTTGTGTGATCATGCTCCTGGGACCAGATTCTTTGCTTGAAGACTGAGAGGCAAATATTAATGCTACCACTGATTTGAAGTTCTCAGTTCTCAGGGGGGTGCTGCAATCTGTGCTATTCATAGATCTTGACCTCCCACTTCTGGTATCTGTGGAGGAAGTGGAACTAGCATTGGTTTTATGAAAATTGGTCTTGTGGAAAATGCAATCTTGCAGAGTAGGTAAGAGCTAGCATTCGTCACTGCTACAGAAGGCGACTGTGAATGCGGCTTGCTCCTCTGATGTGATAAGAAAAACACATATTTTATGTCAAGTGCTTTGCAAGGCTCAGCCTCAGTGTGCTCAGTCTTTTTGCTGTATCAAACTGTCAGTGAGAAGCCATAAGAAGTCAGAATTTCTTCTTGCTCCGGGGTCTTACTTGTCCAGAAGCAATCTGAAATGCAAGCAAATTCCAAATAACTGCATGAGTGAAACAGTTGGAACATTGTCAGCAGAGACAGACTTGTGCAAGCAATGCAGACTATGCTAAACTCACTTGCAAGGGATTTGTTCAGCTGCTGAGCTACAAAAATGTGATGAGATCTCTCTCATACTTTCATGTATTTAAATAAGTCTGTACATTTCTTGTGCTAACTGAAATAAGAGGAGAAGGCTTTTCAAAGCCTCAAAAAGTTTACCTAATAGTACCCCTTTCTGTATGGGCTCCTGTTAAGCTCAGGTGCTCAGAAAGGCATCCAAGGTGCAGCACAATAATGATATTCTTCAAAGACCCTTCTCTTCTCTTATGGATGACAAAGTGTATCGCACTTTGCATTTAAGCATCATGCTATTGGATTTCACGTAGAGCAGCAATAACCAGTTGAAATAGAAGTGCCTTAAACCTGCTCACTTCTGTGACGTTGTAAAGTTAAGGTTAACATCTGCAAATTGGTTATCTAAACTCACATTCTGTCTAATACACAGTAAATATTGTGGTTCTTTCAGAACTACTGAGCACCCACATTTCTTTCCTATTTCTTGTGATTAATCAGGGATACTGAATACTTGACAATTTTGCAAATAGTATTGCTCAAATAGGTACTGAAGTATGGCCAAGGCAACTCTGTTTCAGTGGGTGATTTTGAAAATCTTGACCTGAGATCTTCTTTGTAATGACGTATGTAACACTTTTGTGTATCCTACACATTCAGTACCAGATCTTGACTTGTCCAGTGTTTGTGTTTGTTACAGCTTCACAGTCAATGAGTTCTCTTCATGAAGGCTGTCAACCAAGTGTCTGAATTAGAGCCTGCAATCCAAGTCTGTTTAAATTTAATAATTTCTGTAGAGTAGGTAAGGAAAAGAGCAGCAATCAGGAAGCAGCCTCTTTTCCCTCAGCATTCCTGGTTAGTATTGTTCAGAGACTCTGCATGAATGACATTTGTGAATTTAAAAGCAGAATGCTGCTTTCTCTGTTTCGACTGTATGAGCTAATAAAAATCCCAATAACATCAATTTGCCTCCTCCCTAACCAGCCAGCACCAAAACAATTGCTCTGCCACCAGTGGTTACCAATTCCAGCAACTGGTGATGGCTGAGAAAATTGTAATCTGGTATCTCTCTTTCCTGTACCATAGCTTACTTGTTTCTCCCCACCACGACCTCAATGATGGGCTGCAAATAGTATTCCATAACTGCATAGTGCCACACACAGTGTGACAGCCTGATCCCTGACAGTGACTGTGCCAGCATAGTCCAGGTGCTGCCTATAACACAGGACCTCCAGAAGAGTAATGACACTGTGTTAAATTGCTGTTATACACTTTTAAATAATTTACAAGAAAAAACCTAAGGTAAGCAAATAAAAAAAACCTGAAAAGCAAGAAAAAAGAGGTAAAAGAAACTGTCCAAGGACACTGCAGTTAAACCATGAGAATTTCTGACTCCCAGACGCATATTCAGCCTTGTTTGTCAGACTCTGCTGCCTGATTATTATTTAGAGTGAAATGTATGTTGGCTGTTCACTTTAGTTATTCACTTTAATCATCTCACTGCTCCTTCAACTCCAGGGCATTGCTGGTGGACAGAAAACTTATAATTTGGAGAAATCCTGAGCCTGGAAATGCGTGAATTCCTACAGCTCTTGTGCAGATGTCATTTTATAGCAGCAGATTCTCTGATTTAGACAAGTGGACATTCTGGGCTAACAGAAACAAAGCTCGTTTAGCAGGCAGCAATATATAATTGGGAAAATAGATGTTGCTGCATTGCTATTAGAATAAAAACTAGGGCTAGGAGACATTTGCTCTGTCTCAATAGCAGGCTATCAATATTCTCAGCAACATTATTAGTATTTATTGACAATCTTTTTTAAAGTACTGCAAGTTTGCACAGAGGTAATTTAAATCACATAATTAGGATGCCTAAAACCATATACAGAAGGATAGATGCTACTAGTGCTAAGTACTTGATGGTATTACATTGCATTGTTATTCTAGGGGGATTAGAACATTTTATGTCACTGTTGACTGTATGGCAAAAAAATGAGGAGTTTTTTAACACATGTTTCTGAGTTTGACAGGTTATGAATTCTAGGCTGTATCTCAAAATTAGCCTGATCCTGCACAATCTAGGTGATACTGTCCAGCAAAATGGCATGCAAGTGACATGTCTCAAAATGCTGAATCTCGTCTTGCATAAACTATGCTGAGGGCACATACAAATGATTTTATAAAGCATCTATGTGTAACCTATCCACTTTGCTTTTACCAATACACAATTTTGAAAGACAATATTTCCAAATTCAACCAAATTTAGCTGTATTTATTGATTGCAACTTATCATAACACAGGCTTTTCCTTTTACATGAGTTGTTCCATTGTGTGAACTGTGAAAAGATCTGGATATCACCAAACCGTTCTTCTGTCTACACAGACAAGTTTTAATTTCAGTTCCATGTATTTTGAAACTTTCTATTTGTCCAGTAGGAAGATGTAGTTCTGTATGTTGTATGAAAATTTAGCATATGCTTAAATTTAAGTTGGATCTTGAGCCGCAGAGCAGCCCAAGCTGGTGTCAATCAGCCCCTAAACTCACACTTTTCTGGAGCCCTAATCAATAATGTGAGCCTGATACAAACCCCACAGAATTCTTCAGGAACTGTTTGACCTACTCAGTGATCCTGGGAAGAATCTTCTCTGCTGAACTGAGCTTTCTAGTTAAGACAGAGGTCTGACCTTGCTGCAGGCCTGTACAATCTCAGAATGGGAAATCAGTAACACTACACTTTGAGGAATTTTTTTGCTGCTTGCTCAATGTATGTTGTGAAGTGACAATATGGGATAATTTTTTATCTGCCGCACATCTGTCATCATTTGCTGAACTCTACTGAGATGCTGAATGGAGATGAGACAGCACTGGTGCCCCTGCAGTAGGGAGGGTACAAAGTTCATTTCTCCCCATATGTGAGCGGTTAAAGGCTGTGAAAGTCTCTATGCCCCTTCTACTGCTCCTTCCTTTAATAGTAACACGAGGGCCAAGCAAAATGTGTTGTGTCTGACAGAAAAATTTTGCCAGGTCAGGCATGGGGATGATGCTGTCCAGGGCTACAGTTTCATGAAGAGTAGAAGCACAGAGATCCAGAAGCATTACTAAGTGGTCCAATCAATACTGAATCCATTTTTCATCACTCATTCATAGGAAGAAAAGGATGTCTAACTTAATAATTCCTTACAGAAAATAAACAGGCACCTTGTCTGCCCATGAGAAAATCATTCACTGATGCAAAAATAATGTTTCTAAACAACTGACTGGATCAAAGGTGAAATTTAATTGATTATGTGTTAAATATTCTCTCCCTGTCTCTAACATAATACTCTCTCATATACAGAGTGAAAATACCGAGACAGAAGCGTGGAACAATTTTCTTGTTGCCATAGAAATTTCAGGCAATTATCCAGTACCGTGGCTGAATTGCTTCTAGAGATGCAGAGTTTGATCCTTTTTCACCTAAATGATGTAAGTCAGGCATAGCTCTGCTGAATCGAAGAAATTGTAGAACTGGTGTACTCTCTACTATCAGGAGGTTGAGTTGGCTTGGACACAACCCTGGCACAGAAAGGGTGTGACCTGGTGGTGCACTGAGATTCCAGCCCAGGCTTGGGCAAATGCACCATCAATATCACATGTCTACTGGGGTCCTGTGGCTTCACCCTTGACTGTATATACACTTCCATTGCATATAACAGTGGCTGGGAACAGGCTGCGTTGGGGATCTGCAAATTCCAAGGTTGGCCTTGTTCATACATGTAATTATGCACACAGAGTTTCAAATATGTTAATTTGGACTTGTTTCTGGCCTCCAACATGGGGAGCATGAAGTCCATGATAGTCCCTGGGATGCAGTGTTGATTATGCATTGGAAGCATTCACCTCTGAGGGCAACAAGGTGCATGACACACCACAAGACTAAGTTGTTGTTTCTCTAAGTAGCATTAGTGCACCATTTGTAAGCTGCTTAGGCTCTCAAGTGTTAAGCCTGAGGGGATTGCAGTAGTAGGGATATGAACCACTGCTACAGGATCCTTAAGTTTATCATGGACAAGTCTGTCTCCATGGCCTACAAAAGCCTTGGTCTACAGACACAGATTTTTCAACAAAAAGTCCCTTACCAGCTAGCCCTTCTCCAGGGAGACTTTCCTTCCTTCTCAGATACCTAGAGTCATGAGGAGAGAGATTTGCCATGTTATATCTTTCCTTCTGTTTTGTAGTACAGGAATTTCTAATATCAGGGCAGGGGTGGTATTAGGCACTTTCCTTGTGCACTACTGTTATTACTTACCTTTGTCAAGAAAAGTGATTCTGTACAATTTGTGCTCTACTCTTGCCTGACAATAATTTCACAGAATTAATGGCTGAATGCTTGTCAATAGTACTGCTCATAGATATTAATGCTCTTCAAAGGCATTAAGATGCTGTCATCCCTGAATGAGCTGTATGTTCTATAGCAGTGTTGCTGGAAGCACTATGGATTTTCACATTTGGACCATCTGTAAATACAGCAGTTCCATGACTCATGTATTTCTTTTTCCCTATTTGAACCCAAAGAAAAATTAATCTGGCCCATCTGCAGCTGGACTTGTTTAGAAAATCTGATTGCCTTCCAGACACCAGCCATCCATGCTCCAGGGATGACAGTCTTTCCACATGCTAATTAACTGAGGACAGAAGAAGTCATCACAAAACATTCCCATCTTTGTGCCTGCAGCTGTAAATTCAGAATTAAAGTAATTTGGGGAGAAATAATGTTGTGAAGTGTCACAGAAGGTTTGCAACTGCCAGTGCTTTTAAAGGAGCTAACTATGCTTATAACCATGCACTGAATATGATACTGAAATATAATATTCACTTGTTTAGTGACTTCTGTGTTCTGCCAAAAAAGCCCAGCACAATTTGGGCTCTAGAAAGCATCTTCATAATTGAGATTACAAGCTTGATCAGGAAATTACAGAGATAGGGGCTAGAAGTAACTCAGGTGTGGACCTATGATGTGCACTCTATTCTCTGTTAAACTAAGCCACTGAGAGTTATTAGCACTCTAAGATGTGCCAGGAGAAATGACAGAGGCGTGAGACTCAGCTGCTAAATAAGGAATCTAAATGAGCAATATCTTGAACTCCATAGATTTATGTTACACCAGCTGCCTGAAAGAGACAAATGTTAGTTATTCAAGCGGAGCCACATGCAGTAAAGTCTTACATGTTAAGGATATTATGACATTAGTAAGTGCTGCATACAAATGGGGAAGGTGAAGGATGTCCTTAAGGATTTTTCAGTGATGACTACACTTTCATCAGCTCATATCTTTTACCAGAAATCTTAAGATATGTGCTATTTTCCACTAATCCTTGGTGCTATGATAGAAGAATCTCAGATTGCATAGGAAAGAGAGAAAACAATGGGGGAAAAAAGGCTAAAAACATGGTTTAAAACATTCCCCATCCAGAAGATGAATGAAAAGAACCTAGCATTTTATCTTTATCTCAAAATTTGCCCTTCAATAAAAATGAAAATAACTCCCCAGCTGCAGGACTTCACTCATCACAGTGGCTCTGAGCTGCCTGTGTACTCCCATTTACACCCACCCTGATTTCCCAACAGAAATCTTTGTGGAGGTGAGTGCATTCAGGGCTGTTCCAAATCCCATTAGTCAGAGTCTTTCAATTGCCTCTAGTGGTCTTTGTATCAGTGCTGTGATCATTAATAAGAAGTTAGAAATGGCCACTCCAGTGTGTGGCTACCCCAAAAGACTTCCTATAACATTTTTCTGCTGCAGCAAGCCTAATCAGTGACTATTCTACTTTTACCTGTTCCACTGAGCATAGTAGGTCTGCATGAGGAGTGTGAAAAAAGCAGTTAGGAAAACGTCTTCTGCTTTTCTGTCTTCCAAGTATCTTCTTTATTTAGGCATGCCTGCATCACTGTCAGTTGAATGCTAGATGCCTCAGTAATGAATTAGAATTCAGCTTCCCTTGAGTATTCTGCACTGAACAGTTTTTAAAAAATAATCCTTTTAAAAGAATGACAGATTGAGAGCAAAAGCAGTCCCAGAAGTTTTCTATCCACTTTACTTGTGACTCAAATCCAGGGTGTCTACCTGGTTCAGACAGAGCTTGCAGTTATTTTCATCCTTGTAGCTCCTGGCTCCTTGGGAATGTGTTATTAAACAACCTCCTGTTGCATGGTTACACTGATAAATGTGTGTGCTATCCCATGGCTTTGAAGGCAGCGAGGGTAGAAAATTTCAGATGAAATCTGGAATGTTTTTGTTTACTAATACAGTGAGCTGGAGCACTCTACAAATACATAGCAGTGGTTTCAGCAATCTACAAAAGGTGGCAGAAAGCAGACAAATTTTTAATGACAATCAACGAGACTAGTGAAGTGCTTGGAACTAGTCCATGAAATCTGCAGACAGGTTATCTGTGAAAGGTGACATTGGTTGTTTTTTTTTGAGGGGGAAGACTTGGTGGCCCTTAGGAATTTGTGGATCCTCAGCCTTATCTGATACAAGACAATACAAATCAGCTGAACAGCTACAACTTTGCTTATTTCTGACTCCTGCTGGGCTTCTACTGGGAAATCTGGTAAAGTAAAAACATTTTAGCCAGCCTCCTATGAAAACCTACAGTAAAAAACCTGAAGATTAATTTCTTTGACTATTTATGTCTCTTTTTATTTCTAGTGCTGTGATCCTGGAAATTTTAATGAAATTGTGTAGCTCAAAACAGCTCCTCTGCAGCTTTCTCAGGACCTGGGATTACCACAATCTCTTGAGACAGGTTTTACTATACAAAGTAAAAGACTCGTACATGGGAGAGCAGTCTGAACCTAGTTCATGTAAGCAGGGAAAGAATAAGAGTATTAGAGACTGAGTCTGTGGGTTACATCAGAAGGGGATCTCCTGTTTTATGAAACAAGGGAATTCAGGGGCCAGGCTGGCACATGCTGGAGTTGCACCAATCCATATACTCAGCCTCCAGCCATGGAAACTAGGCATGAAAGAGGGACAGAGTCTCATCTTGGACTGGAGTCTGGACATGACCCTGGCAGACATCAGCTGCCATCTGGCCAGAAACTTGGTTCCACAGTGTAGGTAACATTACGTATTGCAGCAATTTATTATGTGGATTGTAAAGGTGCACATATAGTGCAATTATTATTGTGGCTGACACTAAAAATGCATCACTTGTTTTGCTCCACATTGGCTAGCTTTTGTGCCTACACTGCTAGAGCCACTTAGTAGACTACGGTAACTCCCTATGTGAGTTTTTGGTTTACTACACATTCCTCATTCAAATTCTTCCTGGGAAAGGAGCCCTGACAGACTGTCAGACTCAAATCTGTCTCCTTGTGATGATAGCAGTTCCATACTTCTGTATTGGTATTCCTACCTAATAAAAAAGGACACTAACTTTTATTTGACTACATCTCAGTTGCATTTTGATTCCTCAAGCAATCATTTAAACCTATTAAAAGGGAAGTGTAGGCTATATAAAATATGTAGGGAAGACAAGAGATGTATGAGCATCTAAGATGTATGTTTTATTATCAAGGTACTTTTTCGTGGTGCATCACATACAGGAGGATGTGGGCATAAGGCATCAAAGCTTTGTGTCCCACAGGGACCTTGCTGGAATTGGGGATGAGAACCTTGTTTCTCTTATAAACTTGTGTGTTTCCAGTTGCCAAGGTTTTCAGCAACAGAAAGCAAACTCTTTTCATTGAAAAATACCTACTCAAATCTTTTAGAACAGTTCTGAAGTGTGACCAGCTCTAAACTCAATAAATGGTGCTTTCCATAGTTGTTGGTGGAATTTGCCTCAGATGAATGGCTATACCTCACAGATACTGTGGATTTACTTAGTATGGGACTTAAAAGAGAAATATGCAAAGTCATAAAGAGGAAGCAAGTATCTTGTTTCTGTCGTCAGATGAAGCTGTTCATTTAACTTATGTTTCTGTTCTCATACATCTATGTTTCATTTGTGTTCATGTGGCTGATTCTCTGTGTTGGTGTTGTAATGCCTGTCTATCAAGCACGAAGTTAATTAATTACATATCTTTTACATTGCTGTGTATAAGGCTCTATTTGTCATTCATGTGATACTCAGAAATGTTTTTAATTAGGCTATACCACCTCTGCATTTGGGCTGTGACAGTCTGAATCTGTTTGATAAGAAGAAAGAGCAAAACATGTCTCATGTGACCAATGGGTGGAGTAGATCCACCTTGATTTGTCTGAGTTTTGAACTTGCTGGTTCATAACGCACTGAGCAGATACTGAGCACTTTCAGAGATTTTATATCTCTGCCCAAAGGGATTGGCTGTTTAAGCTGTGCCAGCTGCATTATGTAGTCACAAGGATATTAATGGAGCTTAAGTTGTATGCCAAAACAAAAAAATAAAATGAATCAATAGGAAAATATTATTTAAAGAGTCATATTGACTTATCAGTCATGCAAAGTGAACCTTTATTTAAAGTCTCAGTTGCAGCTGAGTAGGCCCTGCGAACTGCACATGCTGCCACCAGACTGCACTGGCCCCAGGACAGCAAATTATTTTAGCAACTTGTGCAACCTACTCACTTTCTCATTTGGGAAGCTGACCTTGCATGAATACCATCATTTCTCTTTGCTTCAAGCTGGTTTGGCCAGCAGGTTTAGCACTGGAGATTGCTCTGAGATGCCAAGAATATTTTCTTAACACAGAATAACCAGGCAAGTAGACTACTTGATCAGGAAATCTGTGCTGTCACTCTGATTTCCCCTGAATCTTTCTGAAAGCAGAGGAAGTTTAGGTTGCATTTCTGTGTACACACAATTGATGTGGGTTTAGTATGCTATTCATAAGTGCCAGTGTTTTGTCTAGCATTAAGAAAGCAACCATTAAAACACAATGTGTGTAGGTGAGCAAGAGATCTGATTAAATTTCTCCTCTATTTCTGGATGAAAACATGGATATAATGGAAATAAAATGACTTGTTAATGACTTTGGTAATGCAGTGTCTCTTAAAAGGGTATTTAGACAGTGGCATGACATAATTGAGAAACAACTGAAATTGTGAGTTTTTGCACTTACTGCTCCATTTTAGCCACTAGCTTCCTTTTCTGTAGCTACAAATTGCCAGAGCAATAACTGCAGCCTCAGTTTAGCTCACGGTGAGTGACCTGGCTGAGATACAGCAGTCCATGGCACAATTCCCTTTGGCTTCAGCAGGGTTCTAATTTCTATTTGAGTATACAGTTGCTGGAATTGCTGAATAACCCATAAAAATGTTTCTAAGCTCTTAAATGTAGAACAAGATTTAATTAAGACTTGACTGAGATCTGGCTCTTCAAATGTCTGTGCACACTTGGGCATGTGAATGACTGAGTAAGTAGGCAAATATAAAGCTTGTAAGGGCAAACTGTTAATAGTGCTCTTATGCTGGTTTTCTACCTTAACTAGATACTTAGGTTTTAAGAACAGATCTGCTTCTGTTAGCTGTCTTTTAAACCTTTCAGACACACATGTGCATTTCTCGTACTTACTGAACCTACAAACCTGCTTTCAACTCAGCAATATCTTTAGCAAGGTTTTTTTGTCACTCCAAAGAATGTCTATGTGTGCCTTGAGCAAGGGAGATGTGTACTAGATTTGACTGAGGTCTTGTTAAGGGTCTAAAGAGAAACAGGAACTGCAAAAGGTATTGTTCTCTGCTACAGTTGGAATAAAGGAAAGCCTTACACAAGATGATTATCCTTTTCATTTTAAGTGCAGGTTTATGTTACAGATTCCTAACACCTCTGGGGATTTCTGTTGAGAGATTGCTAATGGGAAGACCCTTTAACATGCTGACACCTTTATTGAGTGAAATCCCTTTATAGAGGAAGTTCCTTAGCTCTTGTTGGATTTTTTCACTGGATGGTTTTCTTATCCCATGTTGCTGTCTGCAGGCTGGTCTGCCTATGTCTTCAGTAGCAGAAAAATATTTTCATATGCAGTATGGAGGCATACACAGAGTCTCCATTATTTTTTCCAATGTGCTATTCATGCTGTGGATGTTTTCAATAAATGAGGTGGGAGATTTAAGTAGAGGTCGAAGTCTGAGCAGAATAAAACGGGCTGAATGTCACTGAAAGAAGGGCATGCTTTCAGTCCTGTCTGTGGTACTGAACTCTTGTGGAAAGGATGTGGCAAGAAGCCTTTTACACTAGTGGGTACTACATGTGAAGGCAACTGTTACATGTGCAGCTACACATGCATCAGCTGTTAGATAGTATGAAAATGGCCCTTGGTATATCTGGAAAATCTTCCATGAAGAATTATGTGCTAACCTATTATTATTCTCCTCTATTAATCTATTCTTATATAACTATCATATGTACATATAATCCTAATATTATTCTAATCCCTATATAAGCCTAATATTAGCCTATTCTTATGCTCTAGCATCAGAAGCAAAGGGAGAAAGGGTCTCACACTTTTGTTGCTTTTGAAAATATTTATTAGTGCTAAAGATAAATATTAACACAATGCTCTCTTCAATTGTGTGTCTCATTCTGACAGATGCATCGACAACATCTGTGGAATAAATATGCAGAACAGGGCAGCATCTACCCAATTTGGGGAAGAAAAAAAAAAGCAGAGTTAAGGCAGACCACATCTTTTGCCGAAGTCAGTGAGTGATTTAGCTGTATCACAAGCTTCTCCATTGTTCTCTTCCCTTCTTCAAAAG
The DNA here is from genome assembly GCF_001715985.3 of Manacus vitellinus. NCBI lineage: Eukaryota > Metazoa > Chordata > Aves > Passeriformes > Pipridae > Manacus > Manacus vitellinus. Next base: position 6,579,793 of record NW_021940535.1, read on the forward strand.
TTGTCTGTGGTTTCAGCTCTGAGGTCTCTCATTCACCTATAGTGTATTGTCTGTAAAGTTTCCTTTTAGTATGGATTTTTAGCACTATAGCGAGCACCCTGGAGGGTGAAATTAAATGTAGATGACGACAGAGGCTGAAACCCAGCAGAATTACAGTTTCAATTACCCAACCAGAAACATGGATCAGAGGCATATTCCTAAATCCTCAGTTCCATCTGGGTCTCAAATGACTTCAAACTCACACACAATTTCCTTGTTCAGTTGAAACCTGTCTTATTTCTTCTCATGTCCTTCATTTTCCTGTGACAGCCATTAAAGACATTTAGTCTGGGAGGCACTAAGAATTGCTTTAGAAATATGAGCTAATATCACTGCTGGGAAATGGTCTTCTGCCATCTCACACTCTGTGTCTCCAAATGACGTCTGGTGTAAGTCCAGAGGCTGAAATTAGAAAATACACTGCAGCTGCTTAAATAACCCAAATTCATTTTTGGGTGCTTTCTCCTGGAGTATAAAACTATGTGCATGATGAACCAGCCACTTCTGAGACCTCTAGGCGCTGCTAGACCATAATCTTATAATAATAGATATGAAATGTAATAAGAATTTTTATTATGAATGTTGACCTAAAAATATGAGTGAATATATCAACTCTGGCAAGTACATCCAGATTTGAGACAGCTTGTTCTGTTTTGTATGGCATTTAATGTACCATGTGTCAGGGCTGAAATGGATGGGTATCACAGAGTTTGGTCCATGCCAAAAAATAACAAAGAAATAACATGAAGTATAGGCTGAAATATATTTTTGGTAAGGTTATTAGAGATAATGTGTCAGGAAGACAAGCATACCAAAACATCATGTTTTAGTGACTTAAAAGTAGTATTTTAGAACACAGCCTTTGGAGCAATTCCCCAGCTTACCTCTCCTAGTGAAAAGCATGAGCCTGCTAATTATATGTGAAATATCCTACTAAGTTGTGCAAATTCTTATACTGTGACCAAGCTGAAAGTCAAAGATAGTTCAGATGCTGGCTGCAGCCTTTCAACAAGTGCCACATTTTAAGTAACTACATAGCTCAAGCTATTAGACCTTAAGGCAGAGTGAGGATGTTCTGGGTTCATGCTATTTTTTCATGTTGCTAAGAATTTTAGGGAATATGTGGTACAGTTGAATGGAGTTTCAACTTTTCTGGTATGCTGCTCATTACAGAAATACAGATTAACAGAGAAAGAATGTATTAATCTAGTTAGAAACTGCTGAAAGAACTATTAATGGCGGGCCAGCACTTCAGTAAGTATAAATTGGCACAGCTCAGTTCAACTCAGTCAACTATGCCTATTTTAAATCTGCTGAGATTCCAGCTCATTATATAGAAACCTGCATCCATTTATAGATCATAGCGAGAAAAGGTTAAAATTTAAGACCACAGAAGCAAAGCTTTAGTGGATAATACTACCTTTTCCTTTTTTTTTGAAGTATCAAAGTCAAAATGACCTTTAAAGATGACATGGTGTTTGTGGTGCTAAATTTTGTTGCAGAAAAAATCCAATAGATTTTAAGGAAGATAAATTAGCTGTATTTCTTTTTGTTGTAATTTTATCTTTTACTCCACTTTTACAAAAGATATCATAAAAAGTTAATGTATCTGACAATTCACAGAAACAACCCAAACCCAGCATATATTCATAGCAGTGTTCTTTCCTTATTTCAGACACAGTCCGGATTTTTCCATGCTAGCTTTTCTCTTCAGATATCTCAGCTCAAAACTAAAATTTTAATTCTACACAGAAAGTTATAAAAAGAAAAGAATTTTGCCCTTCTACATTCTGCAAAGAAGGGAGCTGCGCTGGAGGTTTGGTGGTGCTCAACAGCAAAGGTATTGCCACTGCAGAGATATTTTGTGATCCCTTGCCTTTCAACCTGTCTAGTGAGAAATGATCTGTCTTTTGCCAGGGAGGCTTCATGGAGTAAGTGTTGTTCCACTATCATTTCTGCTGGAGCAGCTTGAGGGAGGCAGCAGCTGGGAGATGTGAGCAGCTGCAGCCAAACTTTCCCTCTGCCTGGTTCCATTTCTGCCTCTTTGGAATGCAGTGCTGGGGGACTCCAGTTTTATGGCTCATTTTATTGGTACAAACAGCAACCACACACAAAGTGGATGTATCATGCACACTGCTGAGGGGGTCAGAAAAAGTCAAGCCCTGAAATGAAAAAAAAGAGCTTTGTTGAGCTGTAAGCTCTTTTGCCAGTTTAGGCACTGCTCTGGCTTTTGAGAAGAAAGCTGACAGGCTGTTATGGTCCTGATGTTTTGATTTATTTTCTGATATAGTTCAGTAACAAAAAGGTCCAGACAAACATGGGTAGATTCTTTTTTCCCTTGAACCAGAATAAATCAGGAGCAGTGGCATTACATGAAAGCCACACTGGTGTAATCAGAATCGAAACAGAGTTCATGTAATAATGTGATGCTATGAAAGATGTTATTTTGCATAACCCTTCTCACAGAAATGAGCCCATTCCCTTTCAGTTTTAATACCACAGAAGAAACTGGTTTTGATACTTGGCTAAAGTTTTCTATTTTCAGACTCTGTTGTTCACTGTTTATGACTTTAATCCTTCAGGCTTAAATTCTCCATGCAGGCTCCCAGGCTTAATGTTTTTGTTAGGAAAGCTGCAGGTGAAGGTGAGTCAGCCATATCTCAGAATGCAATTTGGAAGAAACATATTATTTTGCCCCAAAATAGCCTCCCTTTTCTCCCCAGCTCTTTGATTTAAAAATCAAACCCTCTAGTGGCACGGGTAGGCCACCTGGATGGGGGATGCTGCCTTCTGTCTCCAGCTGCCTCTCCTGCTCCAGAGCCTGGTCAGCCTGATACTTCTCAGGTATGGTGGGGTTGTGTTGTCCCTGTTTGTGGTCCACAACAGTGGGCACCATGTTTTCTTACTCTCTGTGGGGGAAGAATATGATGCTAAATGAACTTCATTAAATAGCAGAAGAGGCACCTGTTACAAAAAAGTTAAGGCTGCAAGGTTAACCCCTCAAGAGCTATGAAATGTCATTCTCAGTCTCTATAAATATGAATTGTTTGGCCAGTAATCTTTTCCCACAGACCTTTTTCACCAAATAGCTGCTTTTCCAGTATTTCTTTTCAGTCAGGCCCACACATGGCTGTGGGGCTGTGCTCAGGGCACCCCAAACAAACCGTGCTCCCCGTGTGCCATGGCTGCTTCTTCCCAGGGGCATGTCAAGGGTTTTCAAGGTTGTGTCTAAATGTTTATGAGTGTTTAGTTAATGCTCATCAGGCTGGAGAGGTTAGATAGTGCCTCCACCCTAATGCTGGAGGATGAAGACCTGAAAGCAGAGGTTATTTTAATGTTTTTAATATAAAATATTGTATTATGTCCTTTTAAGTATCTGCTAATGTGAGATACCAAGCCTGAAGCCCCAGACTGAATGTTTGCTTTGTAGACTATAGAAATGTATCATATTATTATTATTATTATTATTATCATTATTATTATTATTATCATCATTATCATTATTATTATTATTTATTCATTTCAGTCCTGGGTGATCATAGGTTCTACAAACCTGATGCTGTGCATCTTAAAATAGGTACCCAGAATACAAACATATGTAGATAGTGACATTAGCTAACTCTCTGAGCAACGTGGCCACCATCAATGGAAGTGCTTTGGAATGTGCAAAGTAGGTGTAAATTCATTCTCATTCCCTGCATAGGTCAATGTGGTTTTTACAGGCATGTGGTTTCCTGACAAAATACTTGTAGAGACTTGGTATAGCAAGTATCTCCAAATGTTGGGTGCATGTTTTGTTTTGAGAATCTCTTGTCCAAAATTATTGCTCTCTTATTTCTATATTTGCTTAAAGTCTTCTAAAGGTGGGAAAGAGTTAATGTCTTTTTGTTTTGCGAGCATGATGCTTATAAACCTGTCCTTATTGTAACTGTGTAGGAAAAAAACCCTTTGGATGAGAAAAGAAATATGTATTTCCAGTTTTTATGTTAATCTTTTGCATCTAATCTTTCTGAAAAGCATTCAAATGCATAGGTCTTGTTTTGGTGTACTGTAATTTCAAATTTGCACTTTATGGTGAAGTTCTCCAAATGATTGCTATTCTGTGGTCTTGTCTGTAATGGTGTCTCTGTGCACATGTATACCTAAAATATAAAAATATATATAATGTATGTTCCATTTCATCCTTTTTCATCCTTTGTTTATAAAATGTGAATGTAGCTTTTGGACCCAGATATTCACTCTTTGGAGCTCTAAAATGAGTTTTAATTTTTTACTCTTTTCTGACTCTTGCACTCTTACTTAGATGAAAAGTGATTTCTATGAATAGAGAATGCATTTAATCTGCTGTGGTCAAGTGATAGGTAGTAAAAACTGGTACTATATGCTGATCCTTATTGTACTATTTGAGCAAAACTGGCATGTTTCTCAAACTTTTTTTTTAGCTGTCTCTTTTCCCTATTGTTCAGTAGTAATACTATTTTTTTAGTATTCTAAGATTAATTATTATATTGGTTGGATGAACAAGCATCAGGGCCTTAATTAAAGAATGAATTTTGTAGAATTAAATTTGTATAGAAAATACATTTCTTTTAAACAATGAAACTATTTAATCTTTGAGCCGTAATAAATTCCGTATTTTTTACTTGAGTGCTGTGTCCTATTACAGTTAGATAAAAACAGTGCTAATCTCTGATTCTTCACAGTATGATTTAATAAGAGATAAAATTTATGTATTACTGGAAAATATTACAAGTAGGAAATTTATTGAGTTGTCAGTATAATAAGCATACTGAGGACAAAGTCTGAGGCTTTTGGCAATTATGTATGAAATTAATGTAGCAGAACTCCATGCGAGACCTTATTGAAAATTAAGGTGATAGTTATCTTAAATACATTTGATGGCAGTTACTCTCATTTTTTCACAGATTTCTCCCACGTGCTCACTAGCACAATGCCCAGGTACTCTAGCTAGGATGACTGGTGTGCCACATGGAAGAAAAGGAATGCAGGCTGTTGAGCCCTCATTACACCTTTGGGGTTCCCATTCATTGGTAATGGCAACTGCTCTTTGCACAGGTCTGTCATACCTTTTTGCAGTCAGCAGTTGCATCGTATGAAGAAGCTCGTCATAGAGTTTCAAGATGAGACAGGCCGTGTGGAGAAAGCCTTATTGGAGCCGCACTTCCCCCTCTAATACCTTATGACAATGAGGCCTTCAATTCAAGGATAGCTGCAGCCTGGCTGCAGGTGTAGCATCAATAACAAAGATGGAGGAAAAAGCAGATTATATGCAGATACCTGCTTCAAGCAAGCTGTGCACATAGGCTCACACATACTCATGGTCTGGTATATCCAGCAATACAAAGTTAGTGTATTACAGTGTGTCAGGTACCCAAATGACACCTCATTGTGCCAGATGCCCAGTATAAAACTGTTCCCTTATACAATGTCCTGATAATATAACAAGGTGTAGGAAAAGACTAACAGGTAACATGGATAAGACTAACTAAACATGGATAATTGTAATATGCAGGGGGTGTGTGAGCTAGTTCTCAGATTTTCCACCAAATCCACAATTCTGGTGCCTTCAGGCAGTATGCTTGTATCCATATTGCTTCAGAGCAAATCAAGTCAAGAAGGGCAGTTGCCCCAACACATTTGTAAGCCAACCTTTTTTTCAGGCTGGTCTTTTGAAAAGCTAATGTTTGCAAAGGGCTGCAATCCACTCAGTTGAGATGTGGATGCACTATAGAATGGAAAATATTAATATTATTGATTTGAAGTAATAAAGTATCTTTTTGAATTCCTGTTCTTTCAGGAGACATTCCTGAGGGACTGGATGACAGGGCCTTTATTAAACTGGCAGGATGCATTTTGAGATGAGAAATTAAACATTTGATTCTAGCATTTGTATACAGAAAGCAAAAATCTCTGAGAGGTCCTCAGAGATGGAAGTGGAAGGGGGAGGTCACTGGTGTTATTACAGGTGGACCGTTCATATTAAACGAAATAAAAAAGAACAGAAGCTATCATTGCAATTCTGTCTGATGTGAGTTTCCTTTATAGAAAATGGTATGGCTTGACATAATGTAACCTGACATAAGTGATATGATGTTATAAATGAGAGGTACCATGGTTAGTTGTAATGTATAATTTGACACACTACCTAGGCTATGCATGAGCTGGCAGCAAGTGTACTGTGGTTCACTGAGTACACAAATTGCTTTCAAATGACAAGTTTGCCATGTCACGATGCACAAAAGTAAACTGGCTGTTGTTTAGTCATTCAGTCATAGACTAAAAAACTGTAGGCACACAGACACGCTCTTCTTTTGAGTTTTGGGCTTATGCATAGGCACAGGTGCTGGACTAAGGAGATATAAAACACAAATTGGCATGTGAAAGAGATCACTGCTACTACTATAGAGATAGTAATAGAGTAGTGTGGCTTTTGTTTTTGGCCATGAGCTTGGAGAGACCCAGCCTGGTCTGAATGCTAAAAACCACTGCTCAGCAAGCTGGGATACAATAAAATGCAAAGATTAACTTTGAATCAGTGAGTCCAAGTGCCCACGTTATGACAATTCCAGCAGTCTCCAGATCAAGAAGAGCATGTTGTTGAGAGATCATGAATTTTTTGGTAAATTCTGCCTTTTGACCAGGAAAAGGATGAGAGTAGTCACTAATACATGTTAGTGCACTAATACATGTTGTTACTGCCAGTATCAGCATTGTTGAGAATGGAAAAAATTCTTTATTATTTTTAAAAATGGGCACAAGAGAGAAATATCTCTAGAGTGGGGAAAAAAAAGGAAGAGAGACAAAATGTCTGCACTCTGTGGAGCCGTTCTTTCTTCTGGAAGAAAGAGAGCTCAGCTGGATCAGAGAGAAGGAATGTTCAATATTCTCTTTAGCATAAGAAGATTTTTTTTCTACCTTAAAATAGGAATTATTTTCAGGTAAAGATTATGTAGACTTATCAATCAAGCACCAAATCAGTTAATACTTTTTCTAAAAACGAAGAATGTTGCTGATGTTACATGGATAAAATGGTTTCAACTGAAGAGCAGAAACACAGCATGGTTGTAACAAGGGGAAGAGGAACCATGCAAAGGAATGTACTACTAGATGAAACTGGCAAGAGAGCATCACCTGTAAGGTGCATGAAGGAATTCTGCACTGTTCAGCATTGATAATGCTCCAATCTGGATCAAGTTCTGGGGTTATTGATTGCTTAGCTAGTTTATCATAATAAAAGACTTTTATTAAGCAGACAGTGCTCCATAATCTGGAATAACAATGGATTGAGCAGTAGTAGAAAAATATGAGACAATTGAAGTATGCTAGCATTCTCTGTGTACCTATATAGAGAGACAATCTAGGTCCAACTAGGTTTATTAGTGCTGATGAAGGGATGGCCCTAATAATTTCAGTCCATCTCTTGTGCTCCCTAATGCCTTAGGTTTTGGTTATAGTCCTGGAAGAAAGAAAACAAACAAACAATTTCCCATCTGTTACAGCATTGTGTCAAAAGGGCCCTAAAGAAGTATGGACTGAGGTGCAAAATTGCTTATTCTGAGGAAGGCATTTTGGGTTGTAAAATACTGAGCTAAGTCTTTGGTGAATCTCTTGCAGTTCTGTCAGTGTGGAACTGCACAGTATCCACAGGTTAATTAGCACAGGTTCTGTGTATGAGAGGGGCTTGTGGTCTTAGGTCCATCTTTGTCCCGGGTATTCTTCCAGGGCATTGCATAGCACTGTCCAGAAGTGATTGTTCTCAGTTTAAAGCAGGAGAGCACTCTGCAAAGTTAGAAATGCCTTTTCTAGGAGAAATTTGAGAGACCTCACAAACCTGTGATATTCGCATTGTCAGGCAAAAACCTATTTGTGGTTGGCATCTAGAGTTTTGAGTAATCCTGCTGAAAATTGTTCCTGTTGGGCCTTTCTCAGTCTTCCTCTAATAGCAGGTGCGAACTTTTGTGGCAGGTGTGTGGTGTCTTTTGCAGTCTTTATCCCCTCTGGTGAGTGACATGGAGGAATATTCCCAGGTTCACACATCTGGATTTCTTTCCTAGATGCTAGGAAGAAGAGTGACTTTTATCTTGGTATGTGATCAGAACAAGGTAGGGCATTCCCACCGGTTCCACAGCAGAGGTCCTGCTTTGTAGATGTAGTCATAGAGGGATTTCTGAGCTGGCCACAGTCTTTGCATCGCTGGATCTTTCTTTAGCTCATCTGGCCCACAAAGACCTCTGAATAATTTGCTGTGCCAGCATCCATGCATGATTTCCATGCTGGATTACATAAGAGCTAATTATTATTGCTACACAAAGTACATAAGTGATTTTTTGCTGCCTCTGTGCAAAGCATTTAAGAAAAAAATTCACAAATCCTTCTGCTTGCCTTTTCAGAGATGTGGCTGGATATTCTATAAATGTAGAATGCACATGCACATTTATTCTGATTCTCTGGAGGACAAGTGTATTGTTCTAAAAGTTGTAATTATGAAGCTGCAGTATTAAACAAAACAATAATTATTTCAATACAAATATTTTCAAAGCCAACAACCATGAACGAAATGAAAATGTTCTTTTTCTTGCTGGTTTGTCCAGTGCTGAGTGACTGGATTTCTGCTCATCCTGTGATGATATAAATTCATCATGCATACCCCAGCAGAGGCTTCTCTGCAGGCAGAGGTCTGGCAAACCAGAAACAGTCTGTGACCAAATTTTTGATGGGTGTAAACCATCACAGTTCTGTGGATTTGGAGGTCAAATTAAGTGATCTCAATTTTTTTGGCCCTCGTTTCATGAAAGCAATTTTTTCTGATGAGACAGATAATTTTCAACACCCTTCTCCCTCTCACTTGTGTTTTTTAGCTCTAGAAGGACAAGAGATAAGGTATATTTAATTTCTGAAGTAAATTGCTAAAGTTCTGTTTTCTAACTCCTTGATTGCTTGTTTTCACTTTGGTTTTCTTTCTTCCTTGCTTTTGACTATGTTAGCATTTTGCAAAGCCAGAAATGAGTAGGATGTAGTGCGTTTGCTCAACGAGCTGCTATGTTTTAGAACTGCTGCTGTGCAGGAAACATACAGGCATGGCTCCTGCAGATCTGAGCACTTTGTCAAGGATACATCAGAGGATCTGGACAGAGATTGGCCATGGCATGGAGAAAAAAAATCATGGCAGAGTCAGAAGAAAAGCTTTTGTTTCAAAACAGAACACCCAGCTTGTGTGCCAGAATGGACTCCATTAGCTCCTGTGAAGGAAGAAAAGCAGATAAAGTGCAGGTATGTTTGGAAGAAAAGCCTGAAAACAAACAAATGCACTGACAGAAACCCATGAAACATCAAAAAACAACAAATCTAAAGTGCTTTCTGTAGCTTAGTGATACATTTGTGAGGACTAGGGAGAGCTCTGACTCATCTCTGCGAGCTCTCTTTGTCTTTTAAGACCTTCCAACTGCTGCTCTTGACTCTGAGATAAATTCTTCATCTGTGTGGTGGTGGTTTTTTTTAATGACTTGACCTTGATTTCACTGTTTAAGTTTTGAACTTTGTAAAGCTCCCTCATTATTGGCACACCCGATACAAGAAATCTGCCTGGGAACACAAAAAGCATATTTTCTCAGTCAGCATCAGGACCTGCTGGAGTTTGGATGTGGCTGGGTACTTGTGGTGCTGCTCAGACTAGCTGGGGTAGGACTTTGCCTCAGTTTTCATAGAAGTTGCCCTTCCTCTGAAACTAAGACAATGGTTCTTGGGGTCTGTGGGCATCCACAACTCTAGGTAATGCCCAGCAATATTAGTCTAAAAAAGGATATATGCACTCAGTACTGGAATTTCACAAGTAACAAACATTACCTGTGAAACCAGAAAAAAGAGGCAGATGATTTTGGTGAAAAAATGTACATATTACAAATGATTCATTTTGTAAAGATGAATTAATTGGTTTCCATGTCAATTTTTTTTTTTTGTGTGCTTTTGTTTGGTTGGTTGGTTGGTTTTGTTTTTTGTTTTTGTTTTGTTTGTTTGTTTGTTTTAAAAGTTCTTTTGAACTTTTTGTTTCAGAATAACTTTTACCTTTTTAAAAAAAGTTGACCTGGGTAGAATGAGGAGAAAAGCAATAAGCAAAATGATCATATAATGCCCAAATAAAAACCTTTCACATATATTGTAACTTTTCACTGTGACTGCAAATGGATGTTTTCCATTTCATTCAATATCCTTTCCTCTTATTGTACATTCCTACAAAACGTACATATCAAAACAGAAACTTTTTTTTCTGCACTCTTTCCATTTGGCCAATTTGATTCTTGCTCAGACACATCCCATGATGTCTACTGTGCTGCTGCTGCTCCTGTGGAGGGAGGATGGAGTGGTCTGCTACTGGATCAGACAGTGCTGCCTTCTGTCACTGTTAGCTGGCAGGACACGTAAACTCTGCCAAACACCTTGACTCTACCCTCTTCTTTCTCTGCAGGAGAACTCAGAACTCTTGCATTAAATCTCTCAAGCTCTTTTACTGGCTGGTTTTCAGGTAAGGGTAAACATGAAAGAAGGTTTAGTGGATAGGTTTGAGTAATCTTCGAGGGCAGAAAATGCTGTTTTAATTCCTCTGACTATAGAGGGGAGGAGAATATAGCTTTTATGCCTCTGAAGTTTAAAAAAAAAATACTTAGATGAAAAATTTTTGCAAAAGTGGTTTGTGTGACCTTGATGGATTCTATGATATTTCAGGGACAGTGAGCACCTAGAGTGACTGAGTTTGGGTAGATTTCTGCTTGTTTGCCATGAGGACCTAATTATTTAGACCCAGAATCCTCTGGAATTGAAAGCTGTCTGAAAAGCCTGGCCTTTTAGTTGTACACCAGATACAGAAGCAGTGCAGCACTTGTCTCAGAACCACCACGTAGCCAGCATGTTGAAACTCTTTTTTGTAATCTTACACTGTAAAATATAAAGAAAAGGGACAAGTATTGACATAAAGCCATTATCCCATCTTAATGAGGAGGTAGCAACTTCTTTTTACTCCACAACAGGAAACTATGAAAGAGAATAATGAGCAGAGTACTAAAGTGAAAATTTTTACAATGTGATTTTTCTCTGTGTGCTTATTTAATATCAAAATGTCAACATCAGGACTTGTTAACAATAAGTTTTAGGAGCTTTAAAAGAAGATGGTTAAGGAAAGTTGAACTTTTGTCTTATGTTGTCCTTGACTTTGATATATCGTACAGAAGTAATTCTGTGTTTTGTAGTCATGAAAGTAATTGTGTATATTGTTCTTCAGAAAGATTAGAAAATATCAGAGTAATCAAACCAGTTATCCTTTTTAAAATTTCACGTTAATGTTAGCTATTTTAACTTCTACATTCTGACACAAAAGCAAAAGATGCTGAAATCTTATTCTTTGTCCTGCTGTTCCCTGTAAAACTTCTTTGTTTCAGATATCACTAGTATGCACTTTCATGGTGTCCTCAGCCCTACTCTGCAAAATACCATACAGTCCTGAAACTGGCCTGTTCCCTGGCCTGGATATATTTTTATATTTATATTGCTTGCATACTCCACCATTTTCTCCTTCTAGTACTTTTCTGAAAGGGTGAGTGGGATTCAGCTCCCATGGAAGTGACTGGATTCAGACCTGAGCATGTATGAGAAGTCAGCTGGGATGAGTAATGACAGCAGAGGTTCAGCTTCTTTTTTAATGAAAGAGAAAGTTGGTCATATCTCTATGGCTCAACAGCAGGATGTGGTGGGAAAGGATTCTTCTGTACTTTAACAGCTGTGTTTTCTTCACATGTAGGTGAAAAGGACACAGGATAGAAAGAATTCAGAAATACTCAACTTATGTAAAAAGGCTCACATCAGGGGTTTGTTTCAGGCAAGCCAGCTATATAGTCAGAGTGCTTTTAAAAAAAAATTCCAAATGGTGTGAAAATGTACTAAAATAGCTCATGTTAATGGAAGAGAATGATTTTTTTTAGGGTTTTTTCCCCCCTCCCAGTGGAAGTGAATATGCATAAAAAATATTAATCCTTGCTTAAAGGTGTAAAAAGATGCAAAGTCTTTCCTGTTAAGTATTCATGAACAATGACATTGAAAAAAGAAAGAAAATCTTGCTTCCTAATGTATTATATTTTGTATCTGACTAAAGGGCAGAACCCCATGAGAAGTTGAGTAATGGCTGTCGTGACTGTTGCCTACTTGCTATTGTCCCTGAAGCAGAGCTGCTGTAATGTGGACTCTCCCAATCTGCTTCAGCACGAGGTACTCTGTCTTGATTTTAATTACTGCTAGATAGCATAGCTGGGATGTGAGGAGCAATCACAAGATTAATTCTGAGGCTCAACTGTAATGGAAGTAGCCAAGAGTTTCCAAAGTCCACATGTGACTTTGTCCTGTTAATATCAGTGACAATCAAACTGAACCTCAAATATATGTATAGTCTTTCTACCTGAGGCTTTCTGAAAGTCTTTTAAAAGTAGATATTTTTTCTCTGGTATTTTAAGGGAGATATAGGGAGATTAAGCACATTTGCACAAGGTTATTTAAGTCTAGAAGCTAGGAAGAGAATTTAGTTATCTCACTAAATCTGCTTCTCAGATAAAACTCTGTCATCTACCAAAACCGATTTTTGCATAAAACATGAACCAAGCAAGGCATTATTATTTTTGTCTCAAAGTAATGTATTCATATTTAGTGAGGGGGAAATATCAAAATCTGTCTTTTCCAGCTATTTGACTGACAGGCTTCTGCTGTGCTTTTAAGAAGTTTTATAACATTCATGTTTGATAAGCTAGTGTAGATGCGTGTGTACCCATGTATACACATACATATATATATGTATACACATGGCTTTCTCTACATGCAGATTTTCTGCATATGGAGGTACTAAAGAAATCAAACAATTGAAATGCTGAAATAATAATACTTAAATAATCCTGATGGGTCCCTACCACTGTCCAGGGAATAGAGTGTAAATCAATGTAGAATTTTTACAATGGGTATAGATTATATGAGAGTTTGTTCTTAAATTTATTATTGTCAGAATAATCAGACCTTCTGCATTCCATTGGTGTCTTTTTCCTCAGGACTGTGTGGTTTTGCTTCAAGTTGGCAAGGAGAGTCCAAGACTGGGGCCATAAGTTAACTACAAATATCAAAATCACATTGGTGACACTGGGGGAAATGCAAAGAAGATGGAGGCAGTATTATACTGATACTCTTAGTATTGCAATAGCAGTTCCCTTAAAATCCTAGATCCTGAAGGTGCGTAATTATGACAACCTCACCTTTAAGAACAGTAACAAAAGAGATTCTACCCTCAAAGCTATAGGAAAAAAAACTTTCATAGTGCTAATGCACTAAAGAATCACGAGATGGATGAAAGGAATACTATTTTTCTGTGGTAGAAGAAAGAATATGACTCTTAATGCTAGTACTGGGATCAATAATAGTGGAAATACTTTCCTGGCATATGCTACTGATCCAGTATAACCAACAGATGTTTTGCAAGGGGTTGTGACAGGGGAGCAACATCTCTTTTGTAAGAGAACAGCAATAACATTAAAGGTCCTGGGAGAAACTATACTGTGAGCATCAACAGGTAAAACTTATTATCTTAAAACTTGTTACCTAAAACCTCTAAATGTAGAGTCCTCCCTACATTATCATAATTAGTACTAAAACAAGATCTCAGCAGCTGGTATATGTATGTCTAATATGTCAAGAAATCAGACTTCGATTGACTTCAAAATTTTAGTCTACGGAAACAGACTCTTAAAAATCATTATTTTCAGTTTGGGTGTAAATGGATGACATGCATATGCACACAAAATCCCCAGCCCCAGGCCCAAGGATTAAACCGAATGACCCCAGAACATTTTCTGTATAATAGAGATAATTTCAATTCAAGTAAACTTTCAGACTCTAGAAGTAAAGGTAATAGGAAGGGGAGAACGTGGTCTTCCTAGGGATGAGGATTTGGCTAGGTATGGGAAAGCTGACTGTCTGCTTTATGCAGTCTGTTTTTTCCCCCATCTTGCTGAGTGAAAGGAAGCACATGTTTTTCTGCAGGGTCTTTCTAGAGCAGCGAGCCCATCTTACCTTGGTGCCTGCTGGCTGATGACTGCTGCACCTGTGTCTCCTTACATTAGTCACAGGTTGGCTAGCAGTGGTCTAATGGCATCCAGTTGACTAGAGATAGCTTAGGGACTCATTCTCTGTCCCAGGAATAAACTGGGATCATTGAACTATTATTTTTTTCCCCCCAAGGTGATCACTCTTTCATGGGCAGCAGGGGAAAAGATGAAACCAGCTAAACTAGATTAAGAGATTTCCTCTTATTCCCAGCTCCTATTTTCATTTGTTCTTGTTGTTCCTCCCCCCCACTGCTGTGGAACTGCAGCTATGCTTTACCTTGCAGTTAACCTTTGAAAGAGAAATACAGGAATGTGGATCCTTTCTCCTCCTCTGAGGGGAGACTGAAAATGCAAGGTTACAGAAATTAGAGGGAAATTAGGATGTTAAGGGCTATTGCTTATGGAGGAGTTTGCCCTGTAGGTAATGAGCACAGAGGATGCACACACAGCTGCGAGATATGTATGAACTCATTTTGCAGTGTGCCAGAACCTTCACCCCCCCTGTATAAAACCAGTATGTTAGGTGAAGAGCTACTCAAGAGAAGACATAAAGAAAATGCATGTAAGGAAGTACCTGTGTCTGCCTTTCTTCTGAAATGTGGAAAATGAGGGTTAGGTGCTGGCCACTGTTGCCTGTACAGACAATTTGGGTACTTTGTCAGAGTGTGAAAGGTGTTAATTTGGTTTTCTTTCCTCTCTGAGAAAGCTGAAAGCTACCTGTCTTGCTAAGAATGGCACTCATCAGTCATTTCAGCCCTTTGGGTTGGCTTGTTTTTATTAAGGAGATGCTTGCAATGAGAAGAGATACATGAGACCAAATAGAGCAAAGGGAGGAGGTGCCCTATATCCTAAAAGTTAGAATATTTCCTTGGAAATTTAGGTAATCAGCTGCCTCAAAAGATTAACTATTTTATCTTATGATTCACTTGCATAAAATGCTAGCTTGCCATTTCATTATATGATGCAGGTAATCAAGGCAGAGCTGAGCAGGGTTCTTTCTTTATCCAGAGTTGCAATTTTTATGGAATATATATGTTCTCTACTGAGGTATTGCTTTAGATCCAAAAAAACCTATTCTGAGCCTGGTCCCAGATGATTTTTCTAGACTAGAATGAGATATATTTGATGGGAAACTTGTATGTGCATATACTTTTACATATAAAAAATAAAAACTCTCTTCTCAGTTTTTTGAAAGGGGAGAAAACTTATTTCCCATTCCTGGAGGGAATGCAGTTTTGGATGCTGAGATCTGCATGGAATTTTCTGCACATAGCTGAACTTGGCTTGTTTGAAGGCAGCACCCATCTGTTGGGGGAAACAAAGGAGAAAGAAAAGGATCCCTTATTTATCCTGCTGTTTAATAGTAAAACACAAGTCAGCAGAAAGTGGCTGTAGTCATCACCTGTGGAAAAAGTGACCACTGAAAATGCTGCCAAAACAAACATGTCTACATTGTCAGCAGTTATATTAGCTGTACACATTAGTTGCAAAGCTGAGCTGTGGGACTTGTGTGCCTAGATCATACCTGTGCTTTGGGGAATCTTGTCCTTTTTCAGGAACTTAAATTTACATTTTGTTTTATGAAAGAAAATGGTTAGTCATTCTTTTAAAATATTAATTTCTTTACTCCTTTTTCTCTGGGTTTAATGTCTCAAAATTCCATCCAGACCAATTTGCGGTGGACCCTGCAAAATCAAATTGTTAGCTGTACTCTATTACAAATTATACAAGAAAGCAGCAGCCAGGCTCCTCCTTATTTAAGTAATTTCCAGAGGAGTTTGAGAGGTTTGTCATATTGTTCCATAGGGCAGGATTAGGCCCCAGCTGGGATTAAAATTAAGATTTCCAGCCTTCCAAAGGCACATAAATAAATAGACACAAATGAAGTGTTTAAAAATGCAAGAGGAGTCTGTCCTCTTAAGAATGTTCTATTAAAGAAAATTATTCTAAACGTGCATGGTAGGGTGGAGTGCCATAAATTATGATACTCCGCTGTAAAAATAAATAGCAAAACAATAGGGAACTGAACAGGCTTCACTGTCTCATAAAGCTTGGCGTTTTTCATCTACCTTCCTACCTCCATTAGATGCAGCAATTAAAAAATGGGCCATGGAGCTGTTCAGACACAGAAAGTGAAATAGAGCTTTGAAGATGTCACTCTAAGTGTCTGTGAACTGTCTGTCATCTCTAACTAAAAGAAAAGAAAAATAAAGGTGACCATTTGGTATTTGGCTGCAGAACAGTCTGAAGGTTTCTGGGATGTGTGTCAGTCTCCTGGGACGAAGTAGTTCGGTTTCTGTGCACTTAACCATTTGCCTGCTCTGTTGCCAAGCATTTCCCACACAACTGTAGTATAGGATCTCAGCTGTCTTGTTCTGCATCCTGATCAGCACAAACAAAGCATGATGGGGCTTCAGGGCACTGACAGAAACTCATGACTTTAATCAGCAGATCCATGGCTCTAGCTACTGAACTGCTGCTTATTCCTTACAGCATTCACTCAAAAGGACTTGTTTGAGCCACTACCACAATTTTTTTCATAGCTGAAATGAAAACCCTGTGTTCTCCATCTTCTTTTGTTTTGCTCAGCTCCTTTGATGCTGGGCTGTGGGTCTGAAGAGTGTTTGGACTACAAAGTGTGTTTGTGTTTACAAGTGCTGCAGAGAAAGCCTTCCTCCTCAGGACCTTGTAATGAGCTCGGGCTCAATGAGTATGTTCTAGCACTGGACACTGAGAGACCTGAATTGCTTTGCTGGAGTCACTTAAGTTTACTGACTGACTGACTAACATATGCCCAGGGTCTTTCTCTGAGCCACGTGTTTACAGATGCTCCGGCCCTTTTTCCCATAGGTGAGAGATTTACCCCACATGTACCAGGCTATAGATAGATTCTATTGACCCCAAGCTGCTTTGTTACTCACCATCTCCCACCTGTTCCTATTTCTAATGGTCAGGCTGTGGCTGATGCGAGCACACCCGCCCCCGGTCAGAATTAATTGCCCTAATTTAAAATTCTAACAGGTGTCTTTAAGCCCTTGCTTGAAACATGTGGGGGAGTGCCAAGATGCCGAGACCTGCCAGCCAGGTCTGAGGGAGCAGGGACTTCCTCCACTTGGCACAGATGGAGTTTGTCCACTCTCAGCCATGATACCACAACAACGTCTTGCTTTATGGCTCTTTTGGAAATCTGCCGGCTGAACGGTAACTGAGCTGCCTCTCTAATTCTCTGAAAAACTTTGTAAAGCAACCTGTTTGTGCTGTGGGCCCACGGGGATCACAACTAAACTGGGGTAGGGAGAAGGGAAGGAAGTTAATCTCATGGTTTTCTCCTGAATGGTAACAACTGAATTAACTTCTGATACCAAAGTGAGCAAAGCGGTATGTTTATAGCTGTAAGGCTCCTGATGACAATACCATCAAAACAATTTTCCTATTTTTCTTCTCCTCTGAATTTTTTGATGCACCTGGTGTGAGCTGCTGTGAATCCAGACTCGTTTCAGCATGGGCTGGAATAATATTACTGAGGGGAAAACACAAGTAAGATGTTTGTGCTGATACACAAAAAGCCTCATTTGTAGACCTGTTCCAAGTTATGTCCTTGTTGCTTTCTCTTGTTTGACTTTTCTTTTTTTCTTCTGAGATTTCTGTTGCTATTTCAAGGTTTTCTGCGATGTGGACTCTGTCTTTGATCTTGTTTTGTTTGTTCTCAGTGTTTTTGCAATCCAAGCAGAATCAAATGATATTTGGAAAACAGTAAGTTTGAACCTTTTGGCAATTGCTTGTTTCTGCTAGAAATTCAGAACATAACTTTTTTTTTTTTAATTTATTTGGAATACTGCTGATTCTTGTACAGCTTTTTTAAAAGGGGGTTTTTGTCTGTGAAAAAGATAGAGTATTAATTGAAAGACTTACTAAGTCAAGCAGTTTCAGCTGGCAGTGTTATTCAGTGATTGTCCCTGTTCTGCTTTTAATTCTGGGAGTCTAAAATTAGACCACTAATTCCAGACCTGCATCTTTCAATGTTTATTTGATGCTGTCACAACACTAAAGGCATTTATTTCAGCTGTATTGCAGATCACTTAATTTTTCTAACGGTGCTACAAAGTATGTTCCTAAATATGGATGTAGAAACTTATCAGTAGGCACTTATTTTCTAAAGTCTTGGACATAATTATGTATCATTGAATGTATTTGTTAGTTATTTCCATGTTGGCTAAGAAAACTTCGGTGGCTTCTCATTCCAACATTTTCTTTTCTTTAAAAGTTGTCAACAATCCATAATTCCCTTTGAATGTAGCCCGGGAGATTTGGTTTTGTTAATGTTCAGTAACTGTATGTGCTACAAAACTGTCTTTGTCTGCTAGTCTCAAGTGGCCTGGGATCTCAACAAAGCTAAGGTTCTAGTCATATAAAGTCTTAACAACATATGATGTGGTTATATTTATATAGTGTGGTTATATATATTTATATGTTATATCTTGTGTATGTTGTTGCAATATATAATGTTCCCTATTATGAACATGCTTCCATGGTAATGGCCATGTTCCAGACAAATCTGGAATGAAACTGTCTTGTAATTAAAAAGTATATTTTTTACATTTTTCTGTAAAAAGACTAAGCCTTTCAGTCATCTCCCCACCCCCAATGATAAAGCTTTTGTTAGATTTTTTTTTTTCTGGGGGGGGGGGCTTTTTTGTTTATTTGGTTGGTTAGTTTAAGGTTTTTTTAAGCTGTGCCTGTTTTATTTGTGAGGAGTTTTAGTCTTGTTTTTTTTTCTGAAAACTTCAGTGATAAGAAATGTTTGTGATAACTTGCTTATCTTCCAATAGACTGAAAAGGGTAGCATTATGCTTTATTCCTTTAAGGAGCTGTCAGTGTACCATGCATGACATGAAAGGTAGGTAAGTGGCTTAGGGTGAAATGAAGTTCCAAATTATTTATTATATCTCCTTAACCACTTGTTTTTTACTTATGTTTTTTAAACTCTGTTAAAAATTAACATTGAAAGGTGTTACAGAATGCTATTTGCCATAGATTGACAGCACTTTTTTAGCTAAATTTTGACACTTTCTAGTGCAGCAAACAGATATAATTTGTGTTATCTTTATTTTTTTGAAGTGAAAGACAACAGCGTAGGGGAAGGGAGAGGAGAAGAAACTCACACAGCCCTAAATCTTAAGGACAGTTGACTAAAGTATCTCTTTCACACTTTATTTAAGAAAGGGCACTAATAAGGGTTATGACTGAAGGTATTAAAAATCTTTGTAGGTCACTTATAATAGCTCACTTAACAACAATTAAAATCATCTTTCTGGAAACTGCTTCTTTGCTAGCTTGCTGAGATACTGCATTAAAACCTGAATTTTCTTGCAGAGGAAAGAATTTTGAAGGTGGAAAAGTAGAATTTCTCTTTTGCAGCAGCTAAGCTAGCTTCCCAGGACAGCTGTCACAAAACATTTAGGTTTGTTTACTGTTAATTTAGGAAAAAAAAGTTGCCTGTGCTGTGTTCAGTATTGACAATGCCAGCAGAAACTCCATGTTGTCAAAATGGATGGAAATCACGTAATCACAGAGCTGGGGCTGGTGGCGGCTGCTGGGCTTTGCAAAACCATGGGGGATATAGTGCTCTGAAACAGGCTCAGCTGTGGCTTGGACCCTTGAAAGCAGCAGCTTGTTGGCATCATCACCAAGTTCTTTCAGGCAAAATGTCAAAATGTGCAACTCCTTATGCATGTTGCCTAAACCTACTGTACTTTTCTGTGGGCAAATTGCATATAATGTCATAAATTAGGTTAAAGAAAATTTACTAATATTTAGTTCTTGGTATCTCAGGCTAACATCTCCTATGACTGAAACCTGACTATCTCAGGAAGAAAAGTCAGGCAAGGGGAGTATCTTACATGCCCTAAATATGTGATACTGGGCAGCCTCGAGGTCTCTGCAAGACAATTGCTGTGGGTTTGTAGGGTTTGTGAGGAGTGAGAGCTAGGGACTTGACATTATTTTGCAGAGGAGCAAAATAGGATGTGAGATGGAGTAGTTTTGAATTTACAATTAACTCAATTGTGGTTGTAGTTTGTTCCAACAGGGGGGAACATACCTTGTTGTCTCAGTCTCCAGTTATATACAAGAGCATTCCAGGCCTTTAACCATGACAGTCAAGTCCTTACACTGTGTAAAGCAAGCCCTTAGCCATACCTGTGTTGGCTGTAGGATTAGTTTTTTCTTTCTTTGGTTACTTTTTCCACAGAGCCAGTGAGCAGACCAACATACAGTGGTAATACATTGCTTCAGAGTAGTTTCAAATCAACCTCTGCTTCTTGAAACATACAAGAGATGCTATTTATACACAGAGACAACTATGGTAAAAATCAGATTTTAATTATTTTCTCTCATAATGGCTCTCTAATGTATTTTGCCTGTCCTGCAAAAGCCTTAAGGTTATAAAAATGGTGCAAAGGTTTCTCCCATGCATATCTGGATTACTAAATTACTTTTGTTTGGGGCTTTTTTTAAGACTATGACATCTCTTTGTGCTAGAAAATTCATTCAAGATGAAAGCTGTGTGGTCATAGAACATGCTGAGTTGAGAGGTACTCATCAGGGTCATTGAGATGAACTCCTGGCCCTGCACAGGACACTCCAAGAATCACACCATGTGGCCTGAAACTGTTGTTCTAACGCTTCTTGAACTCAGATAGGCTTGGTGCTATCATCACTTCCCTGGGGAGCCTGTTCCAGTGCCCAACAGCTCTCTGGGTGAAGAACCTTTTCCTGATATCTAACCTAAACCTCCCCTGACTCAGCTTCGTGACATTTCTCTGAGTGCTGTCACTGAGCAAAGATGCAGTAAGATGATGTCCTGCTGCCTCAGAGCATGCCCTCTACAGCAGTGTATGGGAACGATTTTGTAATAAGTTACAGCTGGGTCCCCCCAGGCTCATCCAGCACAGGGACTGAATTATCTTATTGATGAATGCTTTTTAGACTTTAGCAGATCATTTACTGACTGGGGCTGCTTCCTCTGGTTGAAATGTTTATATTGCCAAAACCCTGAATGTGGGTATGAATTTACATCTCATAGCTAGTTTCTCTTTCCTGGTAGGGAGGACAGAAAGGATTATAGCATGCCCCTATGCCGGCATGAGTCTCTTACTTCAGACTAGTAACTTACGGGAAAACAGCACTGTAATTTGCCAAAAATCATGAGGTATCCAAATAGGAGCAATTCACTTGGTTCTGGCCAAGCTAGCTTTGAAAAGAATTTTTTATTCATCACTTTTCATGTGAAAACAGTGACAATTCTAAACTGGAATGAAAAACTGTCCCCCTCTGCTAGAACACACAATTAAAATATCACAATATTTTGCTTATGAAACTGGTGTGCTCCCCAGGATCCCCGACTGCTGCTGTGTGAAACTGATGGGGTTTGACAGTTTTGCTGCTGCTAATCAGTGGGGTTTGCTAGTGAAACTAAAAGGATTATAGCCGTCTTGTTCGGCAGCATCATGGGCTCCAAGGGTTTCCTGGTGAGTGGAAGACTGTCCTGGGAGTCACAGGCTGGAGTCAGGCAGCTGGGAGCTCAGGTGGCTCTGAAACCTGCAAGTCTTAGCATCTAGCTCCTTATTGCTGAGGAGACAGGTAAGTAAACTGTTAGAAAAGAGCACATTTCCAGCCCTGCCTATGTATGTGTTCTGTCAAAAGGAAGTGTTTCCATGAAATGTTAGCATTTGACAAATTGCAGTTTTATGATAGAATAAAGATCAGTTAGAAAATTTGTTGTGTCTGGATTTTGATCTTGCTTGCATCTCATTTGGGAACAATCTGCTCTTTGGATAAACAGGCAAAAACTAGAAGTTTATTTCTGCCTGAGAAACAGTCCATAGCAACATGCTTTTCACTCATTAGGCCTTATTAGTTTGAATTTCATGCTATATTGACCTCAGATATGTAGGTCTTTGCTGTCTTGGAAAGCAGACAAGTCAGTGAAGGTATGTCATCTCTCCTGGGGTTAACCTTCAATAGCCTGGGCTTGTGTTCATGCACACAAGCAGGTGAGGATGCTTGTGACCTGTTGCATGTATGGGAATAAGGTGTAAATATAACTGCTCCTTCCACAGGCAAAAAATGTTAGTGGTTTAATTTTTAATTCTCTTTTAATCTCTGTTCTTTAAAAGGAGAATATTCCAAAATAAATGTTGTGGTTCATATGCCTCTTTGAAACATAGGTGATCTGCATCCCCAAATTCTATTTGAGCACTTATTTAAGTCTATGAGTGATAGTTTGTTATTTAATCAGCTTTTTTTTTTTTTTTTTTAGCTTTTTTCTCTCTCATATAACCTGACAGAGCTAAATCTGGAAGTATGTGAAGCACCTTTTGGAGAAAAGAGAAGGAGGGAGAGAGGGAGGAAGGGAAAGAGGAAGAAACCTGTCATTAACCAGGCTTAGGAACTTTTCTTTTTATCACTTAAACTAAGAAATGCAGGCAACAGTAGTCTTTGAGAAATTACTTTTCCTGCTTTATGGATTTTGGCTAGGAAATACGAAGTTTTGACTTTGCTTCTGACTCTGGTGGCTCATCTAAACAAAACCAAATTATTTTGCTTCTCTGTCCCTTTCCCTCTTTCCTACCAATGGTTATTACAGTGGCCTCTAAATGTAGCTGTGCAGCTTGGAGACTGAGTGGTTTGCCAGGTGCTTAGCACAATGGAGATCAGTGCTGCTGGGAGATAGAGGGCTCCATATTATGCGTAAGAATTTCCAGACAAACAGTCCTACCAAATTAATGTTCTTAAGACAGACACACAGGTTCAAATACTGTTTATAGGAGCATATTATAGCAGATGCAGGGGGAAAAGTATACTACTTAACGAAGCTTTGTGACTATTCCATTACAATGAAATGTTACTCAATTAAAAAGTAATCCATTTAGAAATTTCCGGTGGGCTCAGAATACAATTCTGACTTCACAGTTTCTAGCCAGCACAGCTTGAATAAATACATCCTTTTGATACAAAACCTACTTGAAACGTTTTGAGCTTCTTGAAACTGGTGATTTTATTGTGTAAGATACCCACTGTGTGTATTGTGCTAAAAAAATCCAACACCTCGCATAGAATGATTAAATCAAATGGTTTTCTTAGAACATTCTCCAGTCAAGCTCCTATTCAGCACACAATGTTGCTGACATTGCTAAAGTTCATAATGACATCTTTTTTGTTCACGCAACAGAGGAAGTTTTTTTAAAAATTACTTGTACTATTTATGGACCTTAATAAGTCCTTGAATGTTGTGAATCATAAAATTCTTGCCAAGTGATTTATTTTAAAAGGCATGTAGCATTCTGGCTGTTTGTACAGGAATGGTTGGTAGGGTCAGGTTGGTAACTGACTCAGGTTGGATACTATTGTACTCAATGCTGAGCATCTTAAATTAAGGGCATACCGTCTCTAAATTTGAATTGACTGTTCAACTCAATTGATATTAAATCTTATACTGGGAAATTGCTTGCTCAGGGATTTTTCTCCCCCCTGAATTTTATTATGTATGTAATTTTAATGACCCTTGATTTATGAAAGGCAATTCTAGAAAAAGAAAAGAATTGGCTTGGTATTTGCAAAAATGGGTCTTGATGTGCAGGTGCAATATCGTGGAGGGACAAATGTAATGAGGAAGAGTCCTGAAGTAAGACAAGGGAGTCGAATGGATATTTACTGAAATGTAGAATTAAGGGTTTTCTTGGTTATGAAAGACTGTTTAATCGTAATTCTAGGTTGGTTCTTTGGTCACTATCCAGCTTTAGCCTGTTCCTTTCAAGATCCAAACTTTCTGGTTGTGAAATTAACTAAAAATTTACTCTTCAGGTAGACTTATGACTGCTGAATGTCTCAAATCCTGGTCCCTTCTAACATTAAAAGAGAAGACTTGCAAATGCATCTTAGCCTCATTTTTGCAAATTCTAAAATTTTAAAAGTCTAAATTTTCTTGAAAATCAGTAAGATTGCATCATTCATCTCTGCAAATAAGAAGTGCAGCTGTAGAACTTTGGGACAGTTTTGGAAATATTCCATCAGAATATTTATTCTGAGGTACTTTGTGAGCAAAAGGATGAATACCCCAAAAGCAGAGTGTATTAAATAAAATCTCTAGCTTTTGCTTATATTTTATATAAGTTTTCTCCAGCTGTTTCTGGACCTGGATTTCTTGAACTTGTTTTTCAATAATATTGAAGGATCCATTTCACCATTTAAACTTGAAGGTTCAGGTTTCTCCAGTCAAAGGTCAGGTTCTGGGAAAGAATACAGTTGTTGTAGAGATGGAATGAATCAGAATGAAGTTAGATCAATAACAAGTTGGCTATTGTCAAAATTCAAAGACAGTGCTCCAAATACAATTTTTTTTTTTCAGAGACGGGTCTCTGTAAGAATAATTTCCTTCCTTTATGGGAGAACTGTTAGCTGTTATTTTCCCAAGAAATATGACTATATAGTATTGGAATGGCCAAATGTAGATGAGAACTTCTTTCATAGGAAGTGGTTCAAGTATGATGTACTTTCTCAACCTGTGAAAATGAAGGAATGCTATAAAGAGAAGGGAAACACATGTTTGACAACATCGTGGCTGACCTAGTAAAGAGAACTTTAAACTAGGAATTACAGAAAAGGGAGATGTCAACCCATGAGCAAGTGAGGGCAAGAGAGACCTTTTAATCAACAAAACAGGAGTGAAGTGGGCCCATTTCAAGTGTATGCACACAAATAAGGGAGTAATGACAAGACAGCATGAAGGAAAAAGCTTTCATACCTTTACTGGGAAATCAGCACAACTGGGTCAGTCTCTGAAGTACCTGTACACTAGTGCTTACAACAAGGGAAGCAGTGTCCATCTGTGTTTATACCCATCTGGCTACAATCTCAGTGCATCAGAGACATGGTGGCATATCTCAAACAACTGATGTGTTGCCATGGATGGATACAGGTTCTTTAGGAAGGACAGGCCAGGACAGTGAGGTGGTAGAGTTGACCTTTATGGGAAAATCCATTCTGATTTTCAGGAAAACAGGCAGGGGTGGCAGGAGGCCTGCATGGATGAACAAGGAGTTCCTGACAATACTCCAATATAAAAAGTAGGAATCCATGTAGGCAGATGACCTGGGTGGAATATAAAAATAATTCTGAGTGCAGAAATGAGACTGGGAAAGCCAAAGCCTACATGGAGTTAAATCTAGTAAGTGATGTGAGAGGGAACGAAAAGGGCTTCTGCAAAAAGAAAACTAGAGAAAATGTGGGTCTCATACTGAGTGTGATGTCCTGATGACAAAGGATATTGAGTAGGCCAGGGTACTTGCTGCCTTCTTCGTCTTGGTCTTTACTGGGAAGATCTGCCTTCAAAAGTCCCAGTCCCCAGAGACAACTGGGAAAGCCTGGAGCAATAAAGACTTATCCTTGGTAGGGGAGGATCAAGTTAAGGCACACTTAAACTGGACATACATAACTAGATGGGACCTGATGGGCTATGAATGTACCCATGAGTGCTGACACAGCTGGTTTATGTCACGAGCTACACTTGTTTGCCTTTGAAAGGTCATGGAGTTTGAGATGTGGTGCCTACAGATTCCCATCTTCCAGAAGGGCAAGCAGGAGGATCCAGCAAACTGCGTGCCAGTAACCCTCACCCTGATCACTGGGAAAGAGAGAGAGCAAGTTCTTCTAGAAGCTGTTTCTAAACACAGCAAAGAAAAGAAGATACACGCTGGACAGAGTGATTGTTAGATGGACTGTCCAGAGAGGGAGTGTGTGACATCTTCGTCCTTGGAGTTACTCGAAATCCAGATACAGCTCTGAGCAGCCTGCTCTCTTTGACCCTTCCAAGCCAGAGGGGTTTGACTAGAGGACCTTCAGAGGTCTCTTCCTATAATTACGGTTTTGTGATTTTATGCTTTAATTAGTGAAATAGTTGAAGAAACTGATCTGCTCATGGCCATTCCGTGCACACAGAGCGATCTGCAGTCAGCAAACAGAACTTCCTATAGTTTACTTTGTTCTCTTCAGAATTGAATATGCTGAATTTTATGTCTCTTGAATCATTTGTGCTATCCTTGTTAGAAAACTGATAAATCTGATTTTCTTCATAGATTGAGAAAAGTTTGTCAATTATTGTTCCAGACTTAATTTGATTTCTTTCACTATTTTAGCAGCTCTTGTACTTAATTTCTGAGCTCAAGAGTTGCCATCTTCTATAAAGACTGTACTAACAGTCTACAGTTTTGGTTTCTTGAAAAAACTTTGAAAAGTTTCTACTTGGAGCATCTTAATGCATTTACTCTTATAAATTTTAAAAAGTAATCTTTTGGGGGTTTTTTCAGTATGAACAAAGATAGTAAATACCAACACAGAGTGTTTCTCTCTTTTAGGCTCAAAGTGCTCTGAATTTGTTGTCTAATTAATATTCACAATACCCTTGGGAGGTTCATGCATTTAATTATCCTCATTTTATAAGCTCTGGGAGTATGAAACAGTGGCACATGGGCCCAACAAGCCTTTGCTTTTTTGCATTTCTACCCCAGTACCAAAAAAATTGATTTCCTGAATGACACATCAGAAAGTGTGTAAGTGGAAAGAGAAGTGACCTTGAACTGTGTCAAGATCTGCTTTAGCATCTAGCCTGCCCCCAAGCAGAAAGCTGTTTTCGGTCATGAACTTCCCTACCTTCCTTCCATGACGCCAACACCAATGAAATTTGTCTTGGATAGGGAACAAATAGAACTTCATTTTTCCTTTTCTCTTGAAAGTTGTGGCAAGATTTTTTTTTTTTGTGGTGTATTTTGTAAGTTTTGCTTATGAACATGTTGCAGTGAGTGACAAATGCACAGACAAAAATAACATTTTAACTGATATTTTGTAAAAAATTAGAACCTGACATTTCAGTAGCATTTCTGTTGTGTGTCCCTTCCCAGTCAATCATATCTTTACAGAGAAAGGAAAAAGCAGGGTAAGTGCTTGTTTTTTCAGATTTTTTTTGGAAGGTTGATTAAGTGTGCTAGAATGACGGGAGGAATAAACTGTTGCTCTTCTGGAAAAGTATGCCACAAAGTGAGCGCAAAGGTAGTTGAACTACTTGACTTCTGCACAGCAGTAGTGTGCTTAATTCTTTCATGAGCATCCCTGTTTAAGAAATAGCCTTCTCAGCAGACAAGGAAATATTTTAGAAGTGTTAATACAAATATAGGTTGAGTAATAAGACTGACTTGGTTTGTCCTACATAGTGAAACAAGTTACTTGTCTTGTCATCTCGTGTATTTCAAGAAAATGCAAGTACTTAAATTTGTCTAGCTCCATTTCTCTATGTAATGTCCTGACTTGACTATAGAGGAGGTAACTGGCTGTTTTGTGGTCAGATATCCTCCACTTGTGAGGAGAAAGCAAATAAATTATTCTTTATTAGGAATTGTTGCTTGATCCTATCAAATAGCTTACACTTGCTGGCTTTGAACTAGTAAGTTTTGTGGCAAATGACCAGCCATTCCCCCAGCCTTCTCAGGTGTTATGTTGCTTCAATGCCTTTAAGGCAGGGAGCAACTCTTGCACAGTAGCCCAAATACCAGTGTTTACCTGTGACAGTACTCACTGATACTATGGCACATATATGTATATATGCTGCCTTTTATTCTGCTTCTAAGGAAAAATTAGGCTATGCTGGGAAGCCTATATTATGTGAGAGGTAACTCCAGAACTCTTCACGTCCCTCACTTTCTGACAAGTGCTGTTAATCTCAAGCAGTTTCTTGAATAAAGTTGACCTATCAAATGCTACTTTATTTTAGGTCTTTGTGTCTGTGAATTAGCTACTGATGGACTTGTGGTTTGTGATAAATTTGCTATATTTAAAGTAATTCTATCAAGTTCAAGGCTGGAGTCCCAATTTAAAGCAGAACTGTCTCTTGTCTTTAGTCGTATGCAGACTAAAAAGTACTGTGAATAATGTCCATGTGCTTCAACTTATTTCTGCAGTCTCCAAGATGGTTTTAGGCACTCACTTATTTTAAAACAATAGTCTATTACTAAGATTTAAATTTCAGTTTTACTTTAGCTTTGTAACTGTTCTTCCCTGTACCATTGAAAGGATTTGGTCCACAACAGTTGTGTGAATTATAACTTCCACTGGAAAATGGTACTTTTAGAGGTATATTAATGAAACCTTTGCCGTGGGGTTTTTTGAGCCAAAGTGGCAATGAGGAAGATGCAGAGAAGTCAATAACCCAGTCATTTAACATGGTCTTCTAGCCTTAACTAGAGCACCAATTGGAACTTTTATCATCCATAACTGAGAAGAGTGATCTTGTTGGTTATTCTGTTGTGGGTCTGCTTTACTCTTCATGTGAAGAAATAAATATTCTCAGAACTGGTCCCTATCAGCCTTGATTTCATATGAATCCTAAGCAATGGGATTTTTTTTAATATGCAGGATGGAAAACCTCTTTTGTTCCCAAGTTCCGTTTGTTATTTCATTTTCATTACAGCAGAGAGGATTTGTGAAATGTCTGTAGGAATTTTGTTGTTGAAGTGTTGCATGCTTCTATTTTAAGACCAAATTTGTTGTACTGATGATAGCCATACCTACATGTTAACACAGATATTGGTGTGCAAAAGGGGATCACAGCTGGGTGTACTGACACAGACTAAACTTCATCCTTTCCCCCTTTTTTAGATGTTATTATTGGAAAAAGGAAGTGAATAATTGGAAAAAAAAAGTAGAAAAATAACAATAGAATATTTATAGTTGGATTAATTAATTTTATAATATTTTTGAGTGATTGAATTGATACTGTAGCCTAATAAATAGAGTAAGTTATTTGGGGATGAAATTAAAGAGGAAAATCATAAAGGGTCATTTTCCAAAAATGATAAAAAAACCCTCCAAAACTCAGTGCTGTAACTGTCAAGGGCACTCATAAATGTCAGAGGTAATACTGATTTTAAACCATCTGGTTCTTCACAGTAATTATGAGATCTAGCTTTAAATAAAATATTGACTCATGCAGATGACAATATAACAGACTTTGACATCCCAAAATATCTCCTCACACCCTTCTTCAGCCTCCTCCCTCCAGCATGGGTCTCCCATGGGCTCACAAGTCCTGCCAGCAAACCTGCTCCAGTGTGGGCTCCTCTCTCGATGGGTCTACAGGTCCTGCGAGGAGTCCGCTACAGTACAGGGTTCCTACGGAATCACACTCTCCTTCAGACATCCACCTGCTCTGATGTGGGGTTCTCCATGGGCTGCATGTGGATCTCTTCTCCAGCATTAGCCTCCATGGGCTGCAGGGGGACAGCTTGCCTCACCATGGTCTGCATCACAGGTTGCGTGGTAGTCTCTGCTCCAGTGGCTGGAACACCTTCTGCTCCTCCTTCTGCGCTGATCTTTGTGTATGTGTAGTTGTTGCTCTCACATTCTCACTTCTCTCTCCAGCTGCAATTGTGTATGGTTTTTTTTTTTTCCCTTTCTTAAATATGTTATCACAGAGGCACTACTGACATCACTGATGGGCTTGGCCTTCTTGCAGGAACCACCGCTGCAGCCCCCTCATTACCCAAACCTCACCATGCAAACTGTATACGTATGCCATCATTTTGCTAAGCTACAAAAGCAAGTCCTTCTTTTTGGTTTCCATGAGTGACTTTTTAATTGTTCTTCAGGACTTTTTTTTTTTTTTTTTTTTTTTAATGGAAAAGCTCTACATAACCTTCCATATAAGGTCCCCCCAGGGCCAGATATGATGGCTTTTTAATTTTCTCCCTGACAACACCTCTTGCAATGTGCCCTCTGTCTCTTTCATAGCCATGTCACTTGCCTTGAAAGCATAGGAAGGATTGAGTCTGTCCCAACCCCAGTGGAGCTCTCCATATGGTGCTATGTGGGAAAAATACTGTCTAGACTGGAGGAGAGGGTGGTTAATACAAATGCTTTGGGAGTGACTGAAGGAGATAACAAGAAACTGTGTTGAAAGAAGCTATAAGGCTGGAGGGAGGTTATTAGTGGAGTTCCTCAGGGACTGGCTTTGACATTGATCTTATTTATTATTTTCACTAATTACCGAAAAGTAGGATAAAAACAAGAATGTGTTAATGAAATTTGCTAATGGCTTGAAGCTGGAGCTACATAAGAGACCATCCTACAGGACTGACCTTGAATAGTGATGGAGATGGAAAGAATTAGTATTAAAATCATGGGAAGATGTGTGTTTAGAGGAAAAATAACAAACATTCCTGGGTTTCTGCATTCAGTGGGGGAACAAAAACTTCAAGGAGGGCTCAGTTGTATAATTTAGTCAGAGGGTGACCATGTACCTTGTTTTAAGTGTAGAGAGGTCTGAACCTCGCACCACTGGAGGGAGACAAGGACCAGTGAGAACAAACACGCGTAAATGTCAGATGATGTGTGAATTCGTAAGAACTGGAGGCAAGTTTGACCCTCATGATGTGGAGGATGTTACCTTGTATGGATCTGTCTGTCTTCAGTTGCACCATGTCAAAATGGACTGTGCAAGACACTTCATGTGTAGGAAGGGAGGATGCAAGAGGTCTGTGCTGAGCTGCTATTTTATTAGGACACGTCATTTTGTGGTAGTTACTTTGAGGAAAAAAAAACAATGAAAAAACTAAATACAAATCAAACCCAACTAATAGGGAAATGCAGTTGTCTTGAATCAAAACAGGCCTGAGAATGATGATGAAAGAATCTCTTAAAGAGCTGCTCTTAATCTGTGCTCCATGGAAAACGGCAATCAGTTTATTTTAAATATATTTCTTTTTTAACTGTAATGGAATCATTCTGTATTAAATGTTCTGTATTACTGTTACAAAATTGGTACTATTGCAGTTTAGCTAATAGACTAATTTCTTTTTACATGTTTTTAATAGAAGATAAAGAAACTGCAGACAAGCTAATGAGACTCCATTAAAGACAAAACACATGTTCAGTCATGAATAGAGAGATGTTAACAATAACACTAAACTGAAGGAGAGGAAATATTTGCAAAGAAAAGAGAAGAATAATCACTTAATCCTGTTCTCTGCTTCAAACAAAAAAAAAAAAATTGCAATACTCCCAAATTTTCCTGCTAGGAAGATTGGATAGGAACAAGACTGACAGAATGCAACTGCAATGATTGTTTTTTAAATGTGGGGAAAAAACAGTTGAGGGAATTATGATACATCAGACAGGTCCTAATGAAGTGATTACTCTCACTGTTTTTTTCCTATGCTAGCAATTTAGATACCCTGTCTCCACGGTGGAAAATGCTGTACAGGCAATGCTGTCTTTCTAACTAGCATGTACAGTACTTGGCCAAAGGTATCTGTGGTATATGAATTTCATAGTCTATTTTAAAAGGTAAGATTGGATGAAATTGTAGAAAACAAGAAGTTTCTATGCAGATCGCAGAACAACTTTTCCCTGTTATTTACTGGAACATTGCTTCCTGACTGGAAATCCCTCCCTTGCTTTTATCCTCCTTTCTTCCTTTGTTCTTTGCCCTTATGTTGGCTTCTTTGGGCCAGTGTCCTTATTTAGACCAAATTTCTTCTCTGTGTTGTAAAGCTCCTGGAGACTTATATGAACACTTGGCTGTTTTGGTAGAAGTCTCAGTGGTGCTACAGCGATCACGTTCACAGGATTTAGCACCTTTTGATGCAATTTAGCTCTGGTGATATTTAAGCTAGTGTTTCACCTGAAGTCTGCAGTTATTTTACTCCCTCATGAATATGTTAATGAATTATTTCACACTCTTTAAAAAATATATCTTTGCAGTCACAGAGCCAACTTGGCATCTCAGGGTGGTATTTAAATAACTTCATGGAAAATGTATCAGTTTTTTTTTTTTTTTTTTTTTTTTTTTTTTTTGTTTTTTTTTTTAGAAAAGGATAGTGAATAAATTCAGTGTGACACGAATCTGGCAGCTGCATTGCAAAAAATATTCAGTGCAAGTAAATTATGCTTTTTTTTGTTGTTGTTGTTAAGATAGTTCAGAGGATATACTTTTAAATGTTATTTTAATTACTACCTTTATTCTACTACTTCTAAATAAGCTTCTGCTTGGCAATTTACTACCTGAAATCTGATATTCTGAATGTTTCCTTATTTTCTGATGCAAATTGTATCCTTTATGATCAGTCTCATATTCTACTTTTTCTCTGTCAATTAAATTGGTATTTCAGCCTGTTGCTTTTGTTATACACATAAACACACAGGTGCATAATATTACTTTAATTTTCTTCATGTTGTATGTTATCACTTAGTTTTCTTTGTATATGGACTTTGCTGTAGTGATTATCTGTCCTCCACTTTACAATTTGAATTACTTTTATTCTAGGTGACTCCTGGACATGCTCTCAGACTAATAAGTACTGCACTGTTTTAAAGTTCATTTAAAACCATACCTTATTTATAAATTAGAGTGTGCTAGTACTGAATGTATTAAGAGTTACAAGTATTTTTTGTATTTGTAATTTTTGCTATTTTTGTGAATTACTAGAAACCTCATTAAAAAGCTTGACAATAAGAACCATACAACCTACTTTCCAGATCAAAGTAGTTCAAAGAAATCTAGATGTGCATATATGTTTTTATTAATATTGTATTTTTACCAAAGCTACTGCAGTCATTCGGCATGTTATCAATTGCTATCGGTGAGTTTGAACAACAGTTTTGATTTTACAATACCTGTAGCATGCTGGGGTTATTTAGGCAAATAAATATCAATCCATGTTTTGATTTAAGGGTACTAATTTCAACTCTTATGACCATTGAAATTGAGTTTTGCATATTCTGTACAGTCTGCCCTCTGGGGGAAAGAACCTGGTATAGGAGAAATGGTGCGATTTTACCCAGGACTGACTCAGAAGTCTTTGGCAGAACAGGACTCCCAGGTACTGGGATAATAAATACTCTGACTCCTCTTTCTCTTCACTCTCTATGCCCTGAATGCATCCTATCTTTCCTATCAGCACTTTGATAATGTGATTTAACTGATTTTTGTTGTTAGAGCTGTTGCTCCAACAAGTTGTTCTTCCACTCCATGAAAATGCAGGATGGGGAAGGGGATTATCTTCCCTAGTATTCCAGATTACTTGTGACCCCTGTGGGCCTGTGGGTAATGTAAGGAAAAGTACTGTAACTCAGACAGTTGAAGAGAGCTGAAGTTTAAACTGTAATATTCAAGTGTTAGGAGGAAGTTCTTCTCCATCCTCAAAATGAAGAGTTGCTTAAAAACAGCAACAAGAAATTTTGTCTCTTTCTGTGTATGAAATAATAGGCTTTAGGTTCTAGCCATAAAGTGGATGAGTATTCTAAAGCATCAATTACTCCTTTCTCTCTGTGTCCACTCAAGGGTGCAAAGCCTTTGGTGCACTTGGGTGCAAATGCACTCAAGGGTTTCCAAACTTTAGAAAAATAATTTATACTGTGTCTTTGCACTGCAGTAGACTGTGTTTGGGTCTCTAGAAGTAATTACTCTTAGCATTTGTACTTCAGATGCTGTGGCTTGGAACACCAAGGAAAGAGTATTTGTTGTTGATTTGTGCTAGCCTCAGTAAGTCATTTAGACAGATGAGACATGAGACTCAGATTGTAACTTAAATGAGGGACTATAATTGAGCCCTCCAGGGAATTAGGAGTGGTTTTGTTCTGGTTGTAAATGTAATGCAGTAGATGTTCTTTGGTGAAGAGTTTATGGTTTAAGCTCTTCCTAAAGACAGACTGGGACAGAAATTGGCACTGTGACTTCATGAAGTGAATCACTCATTTCTCTCAGTTATGAATAGGCCTCTGCTGAGCACTTTGTCTTGTGGTGTCTTCAGTATTGAAGGGAAGGATAAAACATTGATGAAAATTACTCTGTGAAATTCTCCTGATATTAACATTGGGGGTGAATGCTTTCCTTCTCTTCAAGATGGGCATTGTTTTAAAACATGTTAGCAGGTACATTTGGGTTAATCATGATTGGCTGATTATTCTGAAGTATAACAGTCTCCTTTACATCAGATGCCAAGTTATTGTCCCCCCTGCCCATCATTGTCACCCACAGTCTCTTGTCCTGGCTTGTAGGCAAACCTTGAAGGTATGTGGACCTGAACCTTCAACCCTTGGCCACCTGCGGAATGAGAATTTTTTGATAATACTTGGAACATATTAATTTTCAAGGAGTTTTGCTTGTGTATACATTGCAGGAACAAGATTATCACCTGGAATTTAAAGATAATTTAATTTTCAAGCACAATAAGAAGTGTAGTCTTAGACTGGGGTATGAATAGCTGTATATTTAGATGCTTGAAAAAAAGGAATCTGTATACAGGACATGCTGTTATGTTTTCATCGCTCGCTTTAGTAAAAATGCCACTTTAATTCTGTCATTTAATTCTGCCACTGTTTAATTCTGAGCTGAAATTTGCCAGTATGAAAGAATTGTGAGAGATCTGGATATTTTGGATCTTGGTGAGTTCTACCATGATGCTTATATATAGTCAGACAAGACCTCAGCCCATCCACTGTTTGAAACAACTGGTTGCACGTCAGCCCCAAGCAGACATTCGCTGTGTTGATGAGGGGCTGTGGCCAAGGGACTGATTTTTGTTTGAGAAGTTAACTCTGTATTATAAGAATACACAGAGAGACAATACCTGTGAATAACACTTTCATATATAATCTCTGATTTTAATATTTTACTCTTTCTGAACGGTGGTCATAATTAGAAAACTTCTGTAATGTAATTTAGGTTTTGTAAACCAATTGGTTGTAGAAAAAGGTATCCTACTGGGTGAGATGGAATCAGTTGTATGTGTGAGGATGCCAGATATGTTGGCCCAGCCTAAAGGGATGGTGACTATTTTCATGTTACCAAAAGTCTCAGTTCATTTTGAGAGCTCCACAGTTGAAGAATCAATTGGATTTGCATATCCCAAAAGTTCAGGAATTGATTTCCTAAATGGTGATATTCAGGGCATAATGGTCACGTCTGCCTGTTTTTATATGATCAAAGAAAGGTATTCCATGGTGGGCGAATTATTTAATCTTTGTGGAAACATGGAATTTTCGTGATGCATGAGGACTGCAATGGACACCTTTTTTTTTTTTTTTTTTTTTTTTTACAAAGGAATGAAATTGTTCTGTCTTCTAAACATATGATCTGTGGTGCCTTGAAGGCTGCTTGGAAAGGTAGATAATTAGCTACCCCACTGCCTAGAGAAATAGCTTGGAGATTTTTAGAAGCCTTAGGCAAATGGTTTGGGATATTGTACAAAATTAGTTTCAGTTAGGCTCAAATTTATCTAATTTAATTTAATTATTTGGAAAAGAAGTTCTTTGACTGGGAAAAGAAAGAAGGAGAAGACAGGGCAAAAAAATACATTGGCGTATGGACTGCAACAATTAGATAGTGATGGATTTATAGCTGCCATTCACTTCTTAGATGTTCACCTTTAAGGCATCAGTAATGACTTTCTTTTATAAGACTATCAAAATTAATACCCTAGACCACAGGTGAAATAATTACTTAATGGAATTAAACTCTGTTGCTGAATATGGCTGTATCCTATTTTAGCGAACTGTGAACTCAGCTGGCAAATCTGCAGCCTCCTGGGAAGTCCCAGCTCATTCTGCACATTTTGCTTGAAGTTTCAGGGAGTCTCTGGCATGGAGAGGGAAGGGGAAACTTGACAGTTTTACCAGGCCTGCTTTCATATGTGCATGAACTCTGGTGGTCTGTTTTATGCCTGTGTGGTGTCTCCAGCAGCCTTTCATTCTCTGTCTTGGTTATGGATGCATCAAATTTCTTCTTAATCCAGGGAAGATGGTCAGGAGATTATAGGAACAGGTGGTGCACAGCTGATTGCTGGTGACTAGCTGTTTCTGCCTTTTCAATATGCAGGGTTCAGGCAGAAAGCAACAAGGAAAAGGAAATATATTGGAAGCTGCTCAGGCTTTAACAGCTTGGCCTGTGGTTTGGTGGCTGAACTGAGACCAGAGAAGCTGTGAATGGGCAGTTGTATGGCCTGAGGTAGGAAGGAAGACTGGCAAAGCAGGACTGTACAAACAGGGATGTTTTGCTGCATGGAAGATAATATGAGGTATAGAGCACATTAGGGTGTGTGGATGGGTCAGTAGTGTCTATAAATGAAGGAAGTAGGGCAGATCACTGCTGAGATGATGGACAAGTGGGGTTATTACAGACAGACCTTTGATTCCATCAGAGCATGTAAGATTTATACCCACTCTTCATGAACTGAATTTCTGCAGCTCCAGTGAGTTCTTGTTCTGTTTCAACGTGCACAAAGGTTTTGTAGAACTATTTTAGCAACTTCAACTGTGATTTGACCACTGTAAGAGCAACTTCCTTGAGCAGTCTTGAATACATATTTCTGCAAAAAGCTTCCTCAGGCAACACTAGCTTCATTTACTGCATTTGGAATGTATGCTGAAGTTTTCATCTAGGATGTTTCCTTGTGAGCTCTTAATTTTCAGCTTGAGCAGTAATTTGTGGGCAACTTCAAGAATATGATTTGGAGTTTGATTAACTGCAGTAAAAGCTTTTAAATGATAATTATTCTGTATACTTACCATTTAAAGAAATGTTACTTCACAGGATGAATACAGGTTCAAAGAAACTCAAAAGTGGATTGAAATACTTTAGATAACCATCACAGCTATAGAAATGTATACAGTACATTGTTACTGTAAGATATATTGAGAATATAGTATTGAAGATACAGGAACCATTTGTGATAATTTGTTATGGACTTCTGAACACAGGATTCTGTTGACCTGTAGTTAAATCACATTTGAAATTCAAACTTGAAATGCTGTTCTAGAATTCCCCCTGGAGCCTTACAGCTTGGTCAAAGAAACATTGGAACATATATTGTGGGACTGAGAATTGTGGTGTTTTGTTTTAGACAGATCAGCATATGCTCAAACATTAATCCTAAAAGAATAAGGTTCTGCACAACAACACATTTATGAGAAACTGTATTGTACAGCATTTAATAACTTTTTTGCATCTTTAGAGTTTCACATTGTTTCATTTATGTATAGCAAATGCTTGATGAGGACACTTTTTCTCAATTCTCTATCGATTGGACAAGTAGGCCAAATGAATCAGCTGGAGAGAAGAGCCAGGGAAAAGCAGAAACCTGCTTAGAAGCTAGAGGACAAGTTAACATTCTGTTATCATAAAACAGAGCAAAAAACCCAACACTGACACAAGAAGTTAGCCAATCCATTCTGGGACAGCAGAGCTATCTTTACTGCCCCAAACAATATTTGACAGTACAGGAAGATTGCTGCTATCGCACCCATGCATACTGAATTTCTCTACATTTCTTTGGGATATATCCTGGAGGTAATGCAAAAATAGTAATTAAAAATATGAAAAAGAACCTTAAACTTTTTTTTGTCATTAAACTTCTTGCTGGAGAAAAGCTTTATTATACTTTGCTTATATTATTTTTAAATAAATACTTATTGCTCTTTGCTTACAATAAGGTGTTGAAACTTGAACCTATAACATTTTCTTTACAAGGAATTAATTTTTCTATTTTACATCATTTTATTATTACTGTAATGTTCATCAGGAATGGTTCAAGAATCCTTTCTGGGACCTCTAGCTCCCCATAATTGATGCTGTTCTTAGCCGAAATCTACAGTGTTGAGCAGAAACTAAAAGTAGGTTAACCATTGGTGTTATCTTCCCTTGATTTTCATTAGAACATGAGGGACAAAATTTTTAAGCATGTCTTCCTACACATGAGGAAGAACTTTTACTGTGCTAGTGACCACTCACTGGAACAGACAGGATGTTGTGGAGTCTCCCTAATTGGAGACATTCAAGAACCATCTGGGTGCAATTCTGTGCAATGTGCTCTAAGGATGACCCTGCTTGAGCAGGGGGATTGGACCAGATGACCCATGGTGGACCCTTCCAACCTGACTGATCCTGTGATTCTGTGACTTAGGTTTCATACATACTGCTCTGACCTTATCTCTGATAATCTGATACATTTGCCTCCTGTAGCAGTATCTCGATGACAAGATATTTTGAAATCTGGGTATCTATTATGTAACTAACCACTATCTTTTTAGGCTTCAGATATGAAAATGTTCATAAATTCTCCTTTCCAGTTTTTATTCACGTTTGCAGTGTGGTGTTAAAACTGGGAACCAGATGCAGACCTTAATGTGAAGCCTATACTTTTGGATCTGTTTTTGGCCTTCACTGGTAACTCACAATGTTCGAACTTTATAAAACCATCTTTTAATTATTAAAGGATGAAAAAACAGTTTCAAACTAGAGACTCGCTATTGCTAGTAAACTTACACCTGAAAGTGAATCTAGTATTTGGAAGACCTTAGTTGAAGGAAATGGAGAGAAACATATTTTTTTCCACAATACCATCATTTTTATGATTGATTAACCCCCAGTTAAAAATGATAAATAATAAATCCTCTTTCAAAAGAGAATGAAAATATTATTCTTGCAGGCAGGTATGTTTCAAAGTGCTTTGTTAGTTATGAACAGGCCTTAATATATGCTTAAACACTAAGAGAAATTTCTTGGTATTTTTGATAGCAACAATACCAGTAAAAATACAGACATGGAAACACATACCATTTGGCTGAAAGGTGAGAAGAACCTAATGTTCTGTAAGCATCCAGAGGGAGAATATTTGGGTTTTTTCAAAACATGGAAAAACACTGGTTAAAGGCATATGAGCTGCTAGATAGCAACGAATGGTCCTTTGCAAGCCAGCACTCTTTGCCTTGCAAAAAGCAAAGGAAAATCTTCTCTAGTTAATTTACCCTGACTTTAATAAATATCAAGTGTTCTTGTCCTTCAAGGCACATATTGACTTGCTAACCTTCTTCTAATCTGTCTTAATCTCTGTCAATATTTACCTCTTCATGCAATAAATACTGAGAAGTCAATAGAACCCAACTTCATCTCTATTTTTGAACTTGTGCCATTTCTTTGCCCATTTCAGTGAAATTTATATGGATCTTGAGAAGAAAAATTAAACTTGTTATGTAACTGCTATTATGCGTTTTATAGTAATAAACTTGCTGAACTGTTTAGACCTCTGGCTGTAAATAAAACTCTCCCACTTCTTCTACAGAGCTTAAAAATATTAGATATTTTGGACCTTTTATAGGTATTTCTTATCAGACTGAGTGTGGTATTGCTATACTGCTAACTGGCAGAATTCTTTATCAAATTAAGCATATCATACAACTTATAATAGGGTTCCTTAGGTGGTTGGTTTACAAGACAATCACAAAGTATCTTGTAAAAGCAAGTACTTCTCTAAAAACTAAATGATTACAAGCATATTTTTAACTGAAAATACTGGTACTGATCTCTTAGGACACATCCTGCTACACTCATCTGTTTTGGAGCTCCTGAGCAAAAACTGTGGACAGTGGAAGGGACCTGAGAAATGACTGCTTTTGTATGTCATTGACTTCATTATCCAGTTCTGCTGCTGACTGAGGTGACAAGAAGGGGACCTTTCATGGAGTAAAAATCCAGCCTATACCCCTTGATCACTATACAGATACTGAATCGAGGAGAGCTGAGCTGCAGTGTGGTGCTGAGGACAGTAATTCCTGCATCTGTTCTGGCAGAGAACACTGAGTCAGATCCCTCTAATACCTGGTCCCCATGAAATCTGAATGTGTAGAGCTGCTACTGCTGCCTCTTGAGGGTTTAGAGGATGTGGGAGCTGTTGGGACATATTCTGCCTTCACAGCGTTCAACTGAGTTGGTCTTCCCAGGTGAACAACTTCTCTGTCCTCGTTGCATCTTTAAACTTAACTAAGCTTCCAAAGGTCTTTTGAAAATAGTGAAGATCTGATTTTATTACAGTGTTATTGCTCAAGGTGAAATGTTTACTCCTTGAAAAATGCTTGCTTGATTGCAAACACATTGTTTTTGAGCTAGCTAATGACTCTATTGGTGATTAAGGCTTCCCTGTACATGCTTTTTGCTCATCTGAATGTTAGCCTGCAAGCGCCACATGACAAAGAGCAACCACTCGGATATAGTATGGGTACACAGAGAGGAAAGTCCAGTTAAAGCACAGAAATGGAAGTACTGGTATAACTCCATGCTGACTATGGGAAAGTAAAATGTGAGAGGGAGGGAAAAGAGTGGAAGCATACAAGAATGACTACCGAGAAGAAAGGGGAACTTGAGTAGTAATCAGCACCCCCAGTTGTGACCTACATTCCATCTCAAATCCCTGACTCACTGTGTGGGTGTCTGATGTCATACTGTTGTGGTTCATTGTCAGAGCTGAGTTACCCAGAGTGTATGTCTTTGGTGCTGATTAGAAGACTGCTGCAGACATAAATTAACAATATTGTAATGATTGTCATGGTATTTAATAGAACTGGTTACATATTTTCCACCTGAATATTTTTTTCACTTCAGAAAATCAAATCATTTCCTGGCAAATTGTTTATTTCATTGAAAATTTTGGGCAGCAGACTGTTTGAACACCTTGTTTCCTTTTGCATGTCTTCATGGCATGAGATTCAAAAGGATAGGTTAGCCATGAAAATTGCATAATGTCCTTTCTACCCAGTTTGAACCAAGAGAGATTTCCAACTGCACAAATTTTATGTGACCAAGGAGTCGAGGGGAAAAACTGGGATTATCTACAAAAGTACAGAGCCATCACGAGTTTGAGAATTATGTCTTGGGAGAGAACTGTGCTGAGATCCAGACCAAGTTTGGCTGTTTAAGTAGCCCTGTTAATTAGCACCATATCTGGACATAGCTACATTCCTTGATACTCATTAGCAGGAAATTGTAAAATAAATTATAAAACCTAAAGGGCATTAAATGTCTCTTACCTCAGACACTGAAAACAAGTACTGTAGTAGGAATAAGAATAGGCCATTCATGCTACTGCTTTCTCTTCCTTTGAAATTTCATGTCTTATTAAAAACCTTCCCAGTAGGATTATTGGGCTGGAATTATACATTAAAATGATAACGCAGTAGTTATTCTCTTGCCTGCAAAACAAAATGCTTAGCATAACAGTATACTGTTTAGAAAAGTCAATTATACCTCAAAATAGGAGGAGAAAAAAATGTTAGCAATGTCTTTTGAGACTAAGCCTCTGCTGAAATGTGTTGCATAAAAGAGCAGTGATGTATTTGGGGGTACACAATTATTTTGGTGTCTGCCTTTGTGAAGGTTTGGGACTGATTGAAACAAACCCCCTATGAGAGTTGCAGTCTCATTATGTTTGTTACAGGTTGACTGGTGTAATGTTTTTTTCTGAGGTTATCAGCATGTTCCATCAAAAAACTAATATGTGTGTTATTGCTTTGCTAGGTTTTAAGCCCTTTTCTCATTATAGGTATTGATCTTGATTAAAAGCTGTTCTCCAAATGTTTGGTTCCATTGACACGAAGTGATTCTCATCATCTCTTCTACCAGAGGGAAGGTACCTTCATTCAGGTTAATTGCTGGTGCCTGATGTTAAATGCAAACATCATACCACTGCTCGAGGTGAAAATTCAAAACTGGGAAAAAAACTCTCAAAATCGAAAACCAGCTGTTAAAATATCCTTATCTTCTGTATTTACCAGAACAATGTGCTTTCCTTTGGCATCATAATATACCAAAGAAAGTGTCATGAATACTGTTTTGAAGACTGAAAATTTTCAGTTCTTTGTCAGTGCATATGTATTGTTCCTTTTTTTTTTTTTTTACCAGAACCGGGAGAGCAGGAAGACAGTAACAGACTGGATATAGAAGTGGATATAGAAATACACAACAATAAAAACATAATAACCTAGTACCAAAAGGAGGAGTGACGTACAGTCATGTTGCATTTAGACAAAACCAGAAACCCTGCTACT
The DNA here is from genome assembly GCF_001715985.3 of Manacus vitellinus. Lineage (NCBI taxonomy): Eukaryota > Metazoa > Chordata > Aves > Passeriformes > Pipridae > Manacus > Manacus vitellinus. Next base: position 6,621,900 of record NW_021940535.1, read on the forward strand.
GTAATCTGAAATGTGTGGGTGGACCCTTATGTCAATGATTTTGATAATTTTCACAGGCATAAACTCCAGTCAGAGTTTGCAGGAAGATTTAGCCTTTTCTAATAGATAACTTGTTCAAAAATACTTAAAGATGCATGCATATACAAATATATTCTCTATCCAAAGCTTTATTTATGGTGATGCTTTGTCTATTGTAACTTTGTTGTGATAAAAGGAAACATCTACCTAGGTTTAAGATATCCTGAGGTCTATCTACTTACATACTACACCCCACAGTTTTCCACACAAGGTTCAAAAAAAGCTTACATACCAGATGGACAGGAGACAGCTTTTTAAGGCTAGCAATGATATGTGATTCAAAAATTTCCAGAATTGTTTTGTTTAAAGTGTCATAACGTTTAGTAAACTGTTCAAATGGCAAGTGATCCTCACTTAATATTTTGGCTTTATTCCTTGTCTGAAATGGTTTTGACTCTGTTTCTAGCTTTTAGATCTTTCTATATTCTTGCTCTTCTGCTGTATTGAGATCCTTCCACCATAGGTTTCTTGCAGGTAGTTAGAAGTAACCATTAAGTTATTCTTTTCAGTTCAATGGATTTTTGTTGTGTTTTTTTTTTAGCAGATAAAATCTTTTTAAATAATTTTCCTTACTCTTACCTGAATTTTACCACAGTATTTTACTAGATCCAAAGTAAAACCTGGAATCCTTTGTGACAAAAATCAATGCTTCGTGAACTCAGTTTCAAAAGAAGCCTAAATGAAATGCTTTGGTTTGGTTGCCTGTTTGGAGGATGCTCTTGTCAATATTTCCTCTCAGCAGACAAAATCCAGGAAAAAAAAATAGAGGCATAGTCATCATGGAGGCTAAATGCCTGGGCTGTCTGTGCTCTGTTGATGTTGACTGTATATCTGATCTCAAGGCAGCCATAGGCCCATGGCTACCTGCTTGCAAACCACTTGTCTAATTGAAATTGGTCTAAACTTCCCCGAGAGACAGACGAGAATCCATCACTTCAATTTTCCTGATGAAATTTTTTTCTTTTATTAAATCCAACATGTTATGATAAATAGATTTTTCTGTTTGAGAGGTGGGAGGGGTATGAAGAAAATGACTCCAGCAGGGATCCTAAAGGAGATTTATTGAAAAGAGCATCTCCCTTTTCAGGGGTGTATCTCTCTTTTCTCTTTGTGCTGTGCCTATGAGAACATGAGTTTAAGCCTGATTAATACAGCACCAGAAAAAGCTTTAGTCCCAGAGATTGTCATGAGAGAATTCCTTTTCTGTCTTCTCACAGACTCAAGCTTTGCTGCTGCTGCTCCAACCAAGCAGCACCTTGTCCCAGCAGAGCTATCTTTTGTTGCCCTTTGGAGGAACTGTTCATCATGTAGCAACTTGCCAACAAGTGTGATGGCCTTCAGGCCTTTCAGAAACATGTCTTGGGTTCCTTAAAGCAAAGCAAGAACTCCCAAAATCCTTTACTGATTACTGTGTCTTGTGATCATGAAGGTCCTTGGGGCACAGGTTATTTCTTACTGTGCCACCTGTCCAACTCCTTACCTGGCTATGATATTTGGGATAGAAGTCTGTGTAAAAAAAACTAGAAGAGTGTTCCATTTTAACGTGAAGGACTTAATCTAGCTTATACCTGTTCTTTAAAACACAATAAAACCTCCCATGTTGTAGATGCGTAATTTCACCTGTTTTCCATCGTTTAGCCTTTGTCTGAGAAGCAGAAATTCTACAGCATTCATCTCAAGCATACATATTTTCCTCACCTTGTCAAAAATTTACCTAGAAGTAAGATAAACAAATATTGTCTTTAACTAAAATAGCTTCTTTTTTTACTGATATTCCAAATCAATATAAACTGTCATCCTTAATTTGTTTTGTTCAAGTGTAAACGGAGTTGTACCCATAGTAATGAGGTTGGGAGATAATAAAGTCACTCCTATTCTTTAGGGATTTTTCTTTCTTTTTAGAAAGTCTCATATGTTAATGAAGCAGATGGTCAGTTTTAAGAGCCAAAATAATTTATATGTATTCTAATGACATGAAATACTTTTAGGCTTGGTTAAGTCAGAAACTAAATAGTGTTATGCTTGTGTGCTTGTTTTGAGTGGGGTAGAATTGTCTTCACAGTGGCTGGTATGGGGCTATGTTTTGGATTTGTGCTGAATGTAACACTGATAATATGGTGAAATTTGTTATTGCTGAGCACTGCTTACACAGAGTCAAGGTCTTTTCTGGTTTTTGTACTACCATGATGGCAAGATACTTGAGGGTGCATGGGAAGTTGGAAGAGACACAGCTGGGATAGATAACCCCAACTGACCAAAGGGATATTCCAGACCATATGACATCATGCTCATTATATAAAGTGGGGGGAAGAAGGAGGACGAGGGGGATGTTGGAGTGATGATGTTTGTCTCCCAAGTAACAGTTATGTGTGATGGGGCCCTGCTTTCCTGGAGATGGCTGAACACCTGCCTGCCCATAGGAAGCAGTGAATGAATTTCTTGTTTTGCTTTGCTTGTGTGTGTGTTTTTTGCTTTCCCTATTAAACTGTCTTTATCTTGATCCATGAGTTTTCAACCTTTTACCCTTCTGATTCTCTCCCCGATCCCACTGGTGGGGGAGAGAGTGAGTGGCTGTGTAGTTGCTGGCTGGGGTTGAAATCAAGACAGCTTGGAACAAAAATAATAATACAAAAATGCACTTAAAATCTTCTGTTTTGAAAAAGTTTCACAGATACTTTCTATTTTTACCATCTTGAATTCCCATAGAGATAAACTTAGAAGACAGGGTAAACTTTTAAGGACACACCTCCTTCTTCAATCTCACTTGTCATTTATCTTGTCATTTGAAGTGTTACATGATAAATGACCTTGTGAAGATGCAGTACTTGATGCTGTGCACCTCTCTCTTTTTATGCCTTTAATAAAATTTGAGATTTTGCTAGGAAATATTTTTTTTAGTGGTTTTCCTGATGTGTTTGGATTTCAAATAATGTTTTCATTTTGTTTAGTTCTGTGTGACATTATTGTGGTTCTTGTGAGTGACATTTAAATGATTGGTCTTAGGTAAGGAATATAATTCTATTCAAAGAATTCATCTCAGAGAAAGTTTCTCTGCAATAGAGGTGACAAAAAAAAGCAGCAAACAAAACAACAAACTGCACAAGAATGACTGAACCTTTGGCTTTTTTATATCTAGTTTCCACTGTGGAGCTTCCGAGGAATAGAGAAGTAATCAGTTGTCAGTCATTACACCAGTGGCACTGTTTCTAATTTGATTTAGCTTCAGATTAATTGAAACAGGCAGTATTGATTGCCACTAAAAGAACTGGAAGGTATTTCATATGACAGAAATCAAATGGGATGGTTTGGAAGATGAGTCCAACTCTTATACAGACATGCTTATTTTCTGTTTAGTATTTGTCCTTGAAGGAAAGAACTCTATTTGCATTTGTAAAGAGATGCTTCATAGTTGAATGTGTCATGCATGATCCCATCTACTACAATTTACGAGGGCTTTCTAGTCCTTGGTGTTCTTGGATGCCATCTTGAAAGATCATATATATGGGCTATCAGTTTTTGTATATCTCAGAACTTCTCTTTTACCTATAGAAACCTCTACCTTTCTACTTTTACTGGAATCAATAATCACCTCATATTTTGTCAGTTGCTGCCTGCCAGAAATTTCAGAGTAAGAAATAATCAAGAGCTTATTTCTGGATCTTAACAAATCGGGCAACAAAGCCTACAGCATTAGTGCAGGTCAATGAATTGCTCTTGAAAAAATGGGAGCATCATCTAACAACATATTTAATTTTATGTAGTTCAATGAATAGTTGTTTTATTCCTAGACCAACCCTGAATTGCACATATGGCAGCCAGGCAGTTCACTGATGCTTTTATCAGACTCATCCTACATGATGCTTTTCACTAGTTTTGTTTAGTGTTTGAGTCCAAATTAATAAGAAAAGCCTGAACCGGGTTTCACTCACTTCTTGGAAATAAGGTCAAAGCATGCACAGAAGCAGGAAATTGAGCCGCAGGATTTTAATCAAAAACTTTACCTACAAAGTTAATCCCTGCTAGGAAAATTAAAGTGGGAAGGAAGAAATAACAACACATACCAGGGCAGTAACACTGCTTTATTCCCAAAGCACTGCTCAGGTGCTTGAGAAGAGGTCTTGTAAACCTGTGCACAATTCCAAATGGTAACTCCTACTGGAATGAGGGACCCTGTCACATGTGCACATGTAATCTTTTAGCTTCCTTTTTCCACCAGTTTTTCACCAAGTTCTGCTTCTGGTTCCTACAGTCCTGTGGGAGTGGAAGACTGGCTCAAAATCCCATATTAATTTCTGTGAAGATATTTAATATTTAACTTCATATGCTGCAGTCTACGAGCAGTCTAAGCACTTAGAGTTTCAGTTAAGTTACCAACAGGGATGAGGTTTTCCTGGATGTAAGGTTGGCCTAAAGCATCATAATGTTCAGGTAGAAGGAGCTTTTGTGCCAAATGAAAAATAAATCAATATGAATTGATACATAGGTTTCTGTAGCTGTGCCAAACTGTCAGTCAGTGCTGGAAAAAGATATCCTGGGTTTTAGAAGGATCCTGACGGTTCGCCAAGCATTTGTCCCCCGAAGAGTAAGTTTGCATTTCTAGTAATGTGCTTAGTGGTGCTTGATAAAGAGGTGTATTTCCACTTCCATTTTGTTCAAATTGTTATGTTCATCTTCTGGGTGGATTTTTTTTTTTTTTAGGAGTCATCACAATTGGTATACAATTACGTTCAACACTGGCTGACCTACACAGATGGCCATGTAACTTTCTATTGTAGAACAGAGTTTAATTGAAGCTTTTGTCAAGTTTCAGAGTTTACCGGCCCCCTAGGTTGAGGAGGACTGGGTCATTATTGTTTTCTAGCTGGCTGCAACATGACAACCTCACTAAAAGTCTGGAAGGGTGTTTTTTTTGAAAATAAGTGTTATTAATTTTTTAAAGGCAGACTAAATACTGAACACTCAGAATCTTTTCTGTAATCTATGATCTAGTAGTAAGTGGCTCAAAATTTGCTTTTTCCCCTATTATTCTTGACTCTCAAAGTAGAACACTCTTCTATATAATTTCTTTTTTTGTTTAGCTATAGCAATGGTCAAGATGAATAATTTAAGAAAATATTAAACCAAAGTTGCAGTCATATGCTCTTAACCCATCCCCATTTCAAGGTAGAATAAGAGTGCATGTTGTCCCACCAAGGTGTTGACATATAACCTGCAGCAGTTGAAGTTACTTTTCCCAGGTGTCCATCCTTCCCACGAGGAGAGTCAGAGACAGAATATGTCTGTGAGCCTGAGGCTGTTCAGCACTGAGTCTGGCAGCCTTGCTCCAACCCCTCAGAAGTGTAAAGCAAGCCGTCAGATTTTGCACTCAAGTGGGAGAATTGAGAATACATTCCCTCGTGCTGACTGTGCAGGGTGACAGCCTTTCCCTACAGTGATAGTTAACTGCTCTAGTACCTTTCACTGCCATAGACAAGTATGGATCAGAGATCTAAATGTTTTTCATCTATTTGAAGCTCCACCTGTCTTGAGAGTGTGCTCTGCCTGGGCTTGGATCAAGGTCTTTGAGATCTACTCTGAGGTGATATAATTTCATTCATGGCTGTGTTCATGGACACTTACACAATATTAAACTGAATATTTAATCCCATATATTAACGCAGAGTGAAAGTTCCACAAGTGAATAGAAGTCAAGAGAGAAAGACAACTATCTTATTATAATATCAATTCCCATACTTCCATAATTTCTCTAGATTACTGGGAAAAAACCTGTTGAATGTAGGAATGCACAAGATGTGACAAACATTAAATGTATTAATGTCATACACTGAGTTAACAAGGCCTTATTTTTCATTTACTTATTTATATGTAGCTAAAACTTTCTACCTTTAAAGGTGACTTCAATGTTTTTTGCTTTTCTAAATTTGTTCTTTGGATAGATTATTTAAGAACCGACCTTCTTATGTTTACTGAAATGTGGATGCCTTCTGCTTGACAAATCAGGCTTGAATACAGAGGTAGTGCTTCTAGCAGGCAAATTGCTTTCTGAAGGAAGCAAACATTCTTGAGAACACCAAAACTGGAACTTTAAAACAAGAAATAAAAGAAAAGCCCAAACCCCACCTGCTGCTTCTCAAACAAGACATAAACTCCCTTCCCAAAGAATCTTTCATCTTTAGTACCTGTTACTTTACTATTAACTAGCTGTCAGTTATCAGGAGCCTTCTCTCCTCCTCCTTTCACCGGTATATTTGGAAAACTGATCAAGACACTGATTGAAAGGATTGAAAAGAATTCCAGTATAGAAACTAGATTAACTGCATTTTTCTTTGCTGAAGCTGTACATTTGCATCCTTTCCAGAGCTGGGTAGGTCGCTGCTACTTTGAAAGACTCTTTTGCTGCAACCCCCTCTCCTTGCTTTTCAAATTGTGTGTTGATTGTGACTCATGTCACAGCTCTTGTTTGAGAGGTCTGTTTTGGTGATTACATGAGAGTTATAGTCTGGTGCTCCTAATCCATTTAAATTACTTATAAATGACTTGCCTATTTTATCTCTTGCTTCTGCTGTTGTGTGGTACCTTCTTACTCATATGTCAAGGTGAGCTTGACATTTTCTTATGTGTCAAGAATGGGCTCACATAATCCCAAAAAGTATGATGAAAATATGGCAATTCAGTAACTACTGCAACTTTATTATAGGATGTATATGGATTTCTATTAGGCAGAGAGCTGAACTACCAAGCTGAAAATTTTTTCTTAATTCTCTTTATCTGCATAATCATGCAATTGTGTTAGATCCAGAGGACACCTAATGACAGGAACTACAGAGCTGTCTTGATCTTCACAATGGGACCTTCAACAGTGAATCTCTTGTCAAATATTTTTTTCTGGTCCCTACAGTGTCTATACTTGTAGTTGGACTGCACAATATTTTTTGTGTTCTCCTAGGCTTTAAGCCTTTTTAAGATGAAGCTGTCCTTTTTTCTCTGTGCTTGCTGAGCATGAAATTGCAGGAGTGGTAAAACAGTATAGCTGAGATGATGCAGTGGGTTGAAGCCACTGAAGTGGGGTAGACTGTTCCTTTTTTAATCCTTTTCCGCCCTTTCCCTCCCTTGGGCCCTGCTTTGGCCTGTTGTGGTCTTGTGTGGTCTGGACAACAGATCTAGCTTATTTATGACTTTGCCATAAATTAATTGAACACACTAAGTCAGAAGAAAAATGATAATTGCATTTGTTGGGTTAGTTTCCTGCTGGATTAATGAGGTAAACTCTTTTACTATACAGTTGTAAAAGCAGTAGAGTTGTGAATAATTGTTCAGTAGGAAAAGTAGTAGAGGCATACTCCTTCCAAATTTCTTTCATCTCTGTATGTGTAAATAACGTAGATAATGGCATTTCTTCTCTTAACAAAAATGTTGTGGTCTAACCACAGCTGATAACTTAGGATTGCTTGCTCATTTTCCCTGGTGGGATGGGGGAGAGAATTGAAAGGGTAAAAGTGAGAAAACTTGTGGGTTGAGATAAAGCCAGTTCAATACGTAAAGAAAAACCTATGTGTGCAGGCAAAACAAGGAATTAATTCACCACTTCCCATGTAGGGGCAGAGGTTCAGCCATCCCCAGGAAAGCAGGGCTCCATCAGGCATAGCACTGACCTGGGAAGTAAAATACCATCACTCCAAATGTGTCCCCCTTTCCTTCATGCCTCCCCAGCTTTATATGCCGAGCATGATGCCAATTGGTGTCAGCTGTCCTGGCAATGTCCCCTCTCGACTACTTGTGTACTCCTGGCCTACTTATTGCCGGGTGTTGTGAAAAGCAGAAAAGGCCTTGACTCTGTGTAAGCAGCACTGCTCAGCAGTAACAAAACCATTTGTCTGTTATCAGCACTGATTCCAGCACAAAAGCAATGCAAAATTTAGCCCTGTACTAGCTACTCTGGAGAAAATTACCTCTATCCTGGCCAAAGCCAGCATAAATACTAAGGTGCTCTCTTTTTGATGTTGTTGGGTTTTGGTTTTGTGTTGTTTCCCCCTACCCATCCCCCTGCTTGTTACCATCTAATCAGAGATGGGGTTTGACTTTTCCCTTTATGAGCTACCTGCCTTACCTCAGATAATTGCTTGTGCTGGTTATTAGCTGACTAATAGCTGACCGTAACATTGATTTTAATAGTCCATTATACCCTGTGTGGACCCTGGGAGACTAAAAAGTCTGCGATATTTGAACATAAAAAAGAAAAATATAAGTCAATTTAATTGTATTGGGTGAAAACTGCAAAGTATAGAACAAAATCAATCTTTGCAGCATTAGGTAGTTGTTTTTTTTCTTAATGTAGCTTAAATTTATTTTTCATATAGTTTTCTGTATTAAGATTAAAATTTTATTTTGAAAATACTTTAATTCTTTTGATAACTTTGCTTTGATACCTTTGTTTTGAACTGATACTAAGGAAGAAGATCAGAGTTCCCTAAAGGGAAATTTAAAGCATTCTAAATGTGTCTGAGTCAGCAGAACTTTTTGGTTTCCCATTTGCTTTTTTCCTGTGTTATAATGTAAAAGTTGATTCCAAAGGAAAATAGAAACACAATTCTGCAACTGTTAAAACAATGTATTAAATTCATACATGGTTCTAACTGATTATCTCAGTCCTCTGATCTCTGGGACAGGCATATTTTCTCCAATTCTAGTGTCATTTGAGGCAACAGGAGATGCTTGAGAATTATCAAGACTTGGCTCACCTCAACTAGAAAGGAGCCTGGAGTTGGTAAGCAGCAATATGACTCCATGTGTTAATGCAACTGCTCTCAGGAACAGATGCAGCCTCTGCAGGAATGGGCAGGCTGACTAGCCCTAATCACATCAGCTGGCATAGGAATGGGATGCCTGTCTCTCTTACCTTCCTCCTGCACCAAGTGCTGGCCAGCAATATCCCTGGGGCCTGGGGATAAATCTGCACTTGTTTAACAGTATTGTCAATTCCATCCAAATTTAGGAACTGTCGTGGCACATTGGAACTTAATATCCCTGCTCCAAGCTTATTCAGGTAGATTATAATTAACTTTTAACTACTAAAAATTGTGTAGCTTTTTTCTTCTTTTGAATTGTTTTGTTACTTAAAAATAAATAAATAACATTCACATCTTGATGCTGCCCTGATTTCTATTGACAAGTATACTTGTTAATGTGTACGCTTTAAAGAACTTTCCCTGTTTAAGGGCTAAAAGGTTAATAACTGAACCCAGATTGTCTCCAGTGAATCAAGCTCAATTTTCTTGAGCCTATTGAAAGCAATCTGCTCCAAAGAAGCTAATTAGAGAGAAGAATACGGAATGTCTGGGTAACACTGTCTGTGTGTTGTCATATATATAATGCGCTTCCTTCCTTTCTGCAATCTTGTGAAATTATGTAGTTGTGTCTAGCTCACTTTCCTTTTTTGGTGGCAGTGGTGAGGAAATCAAAATGCATCCCCCTCCAAAATGTCTAATTGGACCTGGTGTGACACAACAGCAAGGATACTCTAATGTTGGTAGCTAAGTAACTTTGCTTATAAAAATGATCCTGTTGGATTCATCAGCTTTCTGTGGTTGAACTGATGGTTATTGGCCGGCTTAGATGATGCAAAATATGAGAAAACCACATTTATTTAATTAAGGATACTTACTTGAGGCTTGCAATGTTAAGCAAGTAAGCAGGCTTTCTTTATGTGTTTTTATTTATATTTAAAGTCACATTCGTCTTTGATGGATTGTTTATTTTGAACTTGAGAGTTGTAATCCAGGAGTGTTTTGTTCCATGCAGGAAGGAAACGTTTCCTCATTATATAGAAGATGACAGCATCACCTCAGACCTGGATGTAGATGACCTTGAACCTAGAAACAGTTTAATCAAAAGATCTGATTTCTAGACTTTGCTGTGTTATGTGGGTGTTGGATTTGTAGGCTCAAGCTTTGACAGTAGTTTCAAAATTATTTGCTTAAGTACTGAAAACCTTATTTTGTGGGAACTATGATAGAACATGTTACAATTTTGAACTTGCTTGATATCACTTAGGCAATGGGTCTGGTGAACGTGGTGGATCAGATCTAATGGAGAGTTCCCTTGAATCTGAGTCCTTTAAGGACTCCATTCAAGTCTTGCTTCTGAGAAAGCTTTTATATTGGAACATCTATCATCCACTCCTCATACTGTTGGCCTGAGACCTAAAAGGTGTCTGTTTCTGTGAAGAATATTAAGGATATTGGCAATAATTGTGTCTGTCAGGTAGAAAATTCCTAGATATGGAAATGGGTGGGTTGCACAACCCACTAAAGATAAGGAAGTGGCTTTCTTTCAACAGCTACTTGATTGTTTCAGAAGCTTTCCTTAATCTTCTTTGCCTTCCTTAGAGTTATGTTTTAAGATAATAAAATTCCTCTTGTAAGCTCCAAAATGTTACAGCTAAAAATAGATCCTGAGAAACAGGTTTTTATTGTTTGTTTGTTTCCTTAGATTAAAAAAAAAAGGGGGGCTGCACAAAATATCAAGGGAGTGAAGGAAGAAATAGTTCCAACATTTTGGTCTGCCTTGTCTTTGTATGAGGTGGTTAACGTGAAAATCAGAGTAATTAATCAATGTGAACTTTTCAGATTCATCACTGTTAACATGCACCTGTGCCAAGCAACATTGTGCTGATTCTGGGCAAAAAATAATGCAGCATGTTCATTAACTACCTCTGGTTTTTGTGCCTTGTTTGCAGAGCAGGGACCAGGGAGAGGTGGGATTTTGGTTCATGCTGAGCCAGTTGTACAAATCAAGTAGAAACTTTGACTAAAGATCTAAGCTCTATGCTTTTATTCCTTTGCTGCTTAAACCTTTAGCATCAATAGAGGCTGTACCTGAGCACTGATGGTGGTTTACCCAGTCCTAAATACTACACTGTTCCTGTAAATGTGCTTTTAAGTGAGTTGAGTAGGTGGAACACATTTATTGGCATATAGTTTTGGAGTCTACGTTATTTTAGTATATTGGAGATGAGTCTGGCTGCATAAGTGGTTATTGGAAGGAGGGGAGGTCTTGAAAGATGCAGGCATGTGTGAGGCTGATGTCTTCCTTCTTGGCTGTAAAGTGCCTGAGAATTTCTTCTGCCCAGTGGTTATTAGCATCTGCTGATCAGTCTCATTTGTGTTTGCTGGGCTTGCATCTCAGCTTTCTTTGCTGACTGGTGTATACAGCTGTTTGATTTATTTATGTATCAGCCTTGTCTAAGCAAATGTAGTCATACAAAGTTTATTTTGTCGGTACTAATTTTTTTGACAAAATTTTGCCTGTGTTAATAACGACTTTGAGAAAAAAAATAAATTGAATTTGAAACTTTCCAAATAAAAATTGATGAATTCCTGAAACACTAATTTTTATTTTTTTTTTAAATATATTGTCTTCTCTACTGCTATAGGTATGGGAACATTATTTTACATGCTTTTGTGTCAAACAATTTAATAGAAAAAGTAAATTGAGATTCTCCAAATAGTACTAATTACAAATTGGCCCAGAGGATGTTGAAAATAATGGGATATCCATATACTGACATCAATAATAGTTACTACATCAATAATAGTTACAATTCTTTATAATATAATTATACAGTACCACTTATTTTTTGTGAAATAATGAGAATCCCTGCCAAATGTGGAAGAAATAACTGGAGGTTTTAAAAGTTCAGTATGGTTTTCTGTTCAGAACTGTTACTTCATGCATTCATGGGAATGAAAACTTTTTTGTTTATTTTGAAATTTCACACAAAGCAGAAATTCAGAATTTCAGTCAGCTTTCATACTCTGATAGTTAAAACAACCTTTTATCAAACAGGACAGCTATTCCTATTCTGTTTATTCTTGTGTTTGGATTATTAGACTGCTTGATAACACAACCAAGGATTTGAAGGATCTTTTATTCCCACAGTATATATAGCTACCAGCTAGCACTGAAATTCTCTGACTGTATTGGTAGGGTGTTCATTCACTCTTTATTTTTTGCCATTAGAGTTTAGACTGACTCAGGTATCTATCCACAACTGCGTTTAAAACTAAAAGAGAGATACTGATAGAATTCAGGAACTGCACCTGGATTATAATTAAATAATAAAATAAAGATAAGTATTTACTAAATCTTGCAGAGAATCAAGAAAAATGCCAATCCATATCTTCCACAGCTCCCCTGCTTTTTAGTTGTTCACCTTATAAATTGTCTGTAGGGGCTGTGCAGTAAGTACCCATTTCTCCTAGCTTGTATGTTATGGTGGTTTTTTTAACTGCAGGCATTTACAATGTCACCAACTTGGTCAAGTAAAATATTTTGAATGCTCAAAGTCTGTATGCAGATTTGACTGTTACTAGTCAGCTGCAATGATACACATCACATCAAATGAAAGGAATAATTCTGCAACTTTATCCCTCACCCTAAGCCCAAAGCCAAGTAGCCAAAGCTATCAAAGACCAGTATGACAACTGTAATAATTTCATATATGGATTGGTAATACCAGTTATTCATCTTGATAATATTGATAATAAACTGGAATGTCAATTTATGGTATTGCAGACCTTGTTTATGAAATTCTACTCACCATTAAAATAAATAGGTACTGAGAGGAATTGATGAATGTCAGAAAGCTCAGATGAATTCGGAACACATTGTGATGATACAGTATCATCCAAACTATTTTACTAATCTTGTCACTCATCAACATGTCAGTCATGTTCACGATGGATACGCATTTCTGTTGGCACTCCTGTCACCCCACTGCAGGTATTGAGAGTAAGAGATGGCTGTGTCACACAACCATAAGAGTTATAGATAACTGTGTCAGCCTGAGCTGAGTAAGGACATGATGCATACAAAAAACCAAACTATTAAACTAACTTTGGATTGCACCAGTTCCTATTGTTCTTTGTTTGCCCCTGCAGCAGAGTTGGGAATAAACAGAACTGGCCTAAGACAAAGTGTTGTAGCTTGGGATACTGAACATGGAAGCTGAGAGAAATAAGGTCTTGATAAAGCAGTACAGGACTCCCAATACCGGTGTCTAGGAACTGTGGTGAGCTTCAGGACCCAATGGGCTCTCTGGTAGAGTTTCTATCTCTTTACAGCTCTGAGAAAGTTTAAGGTCTTAAACTGTCTAGGCCCCTCTACTGTTGGACTAAACCAATCAATCATGTTCAGCCATGGGTATGAACTGATCTCAACTACTTAGTCTGTAATAATAAATTAATTAAATTAATGCCTGCTGTGTTTTGAGAGCTACTGCCTTTCCCTCTTCCCCTTCCCCTTCAAGATATTTGCATTCCATTCTCTTGTGATGTCCTAGGATTTAGCCACTGGGAACCAAAGTAAATTAACATAATGCAGAGGAATGGAGTGCTGCAGTTTTAGAAAGAGTATCATACCATAGGAACTCAAAAGCACTCAAATTACAGCTCTCAAAAATACCTTGACTTTTTTCATAGCTTATCTGAACATGACCCTTTTAATGAGACAATATTCCAGCAGTACTTTTTGTTGGGTCATGTTTCTTGTCCAGTCTCTCCTGATAGTCCTTCTTGCAAATCTTTGCTTGTGATGTTGACTAATTTTCCTAGTCAGAACAAAATGTTGCTCTTAAACACAGGCTGAATTACTACTTAAAGTGAGAAACTTCAAAACTGCCACCATAGTTTTTTTTCCACCCGTGTCCCTTTCAGGTTCTTGTGCTACGTATTGCATGATGTGAGTCAGGGTCTGAGATGTAGTCAAAATTCCAGATTTGCAGCCTTGATGGCTGTCAGACTGACTTTTAATCAGGTGTCTGAAAGATAGGCAGCTGCCTGCAGTGCTGTGTAGCAGGAAATCCTTAGAGCCAGTGTTCAGTGCAAAGAGCAAAGTAGAACATATAATTTTATATAAATTCCACGCTCCCTTCCTGCCCTATGCAAAGGACACAGTACAGTCTCTCTTGTGTTGCTTAGTGTTCCTCCGTAGGATGCCTGACAACAGCCCTCTGCATCTTTACTGCCCAGCAGCTTGTTATGTCTTCGAAGAAGCTATGTGTGTGCGTATCACTAGGCATCACTTTGTGAAACTGCTTTCAGAACTGTCATCTAAAAGCTGAAGTTTTAAGTACTGCTTTTAACTGTTCTTATTTCACAGCTATAAATGCCTTCATGGAAACCAAAAGTTACTGTATTAAAAATAAATTTTCTTCTAAAGAAAGGGGAATGGAGATGCCATCTGTACTACTTCTGGCTCCCATTCAGCTCCTTCAAATGAATGCCAAATTAACAGCAGCACTTCTTCCTCCCTGCTTCCTTCTCATCCCATAGTTCTCTTTCTGAGGTTCATCCAGATTCCTTGAGAAAGTAGGGAGTATCACCTCTGCAAAAACTTTAGTGGGAATTTTTAATTTATTTTGTGTTTATTCTCAGTGGCTGTTACAGCCCTGCTGTTTCTTTCCCGTGGTCTGACTTCCCTTCCCTACAGGGAGGTCACTGCTTATGCGGGAAGGTTGGACTGAACACTGTGTCAGTTTCTACCATGATGCTGTTTGCAGTTACAGGTCTTGGGCACCACTGCCCAAGGTTCATTGGCATCCCTGACATTGGTCCCCACATTTCCTTCATTTTCAGGATCTTCCCTCTTTGCCCTAGACCCTTCCCTGGGCCAGGATCTTCACCTTTCTGGACCCTCTTAAGTTTTCCAAGACCACGCCTTCCTTTCAGGATGCCGTGTTTTGGCATGAGATTTTTTTTCTGGAAACCAAGCTCCCAGTTAGTGTAGTGTAAATAGAGTATGTGCAGAAGCACAGCAGAGGATCAGCCTCTTCATTTATGGGTAGATTTAATATTTCTTTATTAGCAACCCATACTGGTGGCAGCTAGAAAGTATCAGGCTTCTGCTTGAGAGTTCAGGTGTTCAGTTTTGAGCATCCACCCATGCACTTACACACAGTTTTCTGCGTGCTGTTTGTGTTCACAATTTCAGCTCATTTTTGCAATGATTGCAGCTGTCTAACTCTATGTGCCCTCTTGGATGCACTTCCATCCTTGGACTGGGCACCAAAAGGAACAGACCTTATTTTAAAGGTATATTTTTTAATATTTAATAATTTTGGTTATGTATGTGAGTTTGGCATAGAACAGAAGAAGTTTTTGAGGTGGAGATGGAATTGCCCGTATACCATGTATTATTTCTGCTGAGGTAGGCTGTCTTTGCTTTGAAGAGGAAATTTAGTTACAGTGTGTTTGTTTCACGAATCTAGTTATTGGAGCAGTGTTTTTCAAACTGCAGTTTGCAAGGCTGACACAAAGCTAGCTGCTAGTGCATAACATACAATCCTGGCTAGCTCAAATTGCTGCCTGTACCTATTTTATAACAATAGCATTAGCTAAAACTCTTCTGAATACTTTAAAAATTCTCTGCTCTTCTCCCCTTTGAATAAAAACACTTTCCATTTTTTACTAATTAATTTGGGGATAGGGTAGGGAAAATATTTTTATGTGACTGGGGAGGGCTGTTGATGCTTGTGCCACTGCTTAGATGGGAGGCTATTTTTTTCCCACTCTTTTTTTTTCTTTTGGAAAAGGCTAAATTGCTTCCAAGGAGAGCGGAGTAAAGCTTTGAATTCTCCTGTGGACTCTTATTTCGTAGCCAGATTCCTATGACAGAAAATGTGTTGCCCCAGCTCTTATGAAGCTTGGTCTGGGCTTTGTGATCAGCATTGTCCCAAAGAAGCATGACTGTTTAGGAAATTTATAGATAGCAATTTGGTCTCCAGTGTAGCAGAGGCTCATCTGTTAATTGCTTTGAAGATTAAAGTCAAGACCTTGAACTGGCATCTGAAACTGACTTTAGAGATAAGCCCCAGCTGTGAACTTCCGTCATCTCCTTCCCAAAGCCTTTGGTATTTAGAGGATAATAGATAAGCAGGATATCGAGGACAGCATCTAACTGATGTTAAAGATTTGTATTATTGAGACCTAAATTGTTATGAGGGCAAAGCTAGTTCTCTCCAGTTCTGTTATCCAGGGACCTCTCCAGAGAAGATGTCAGCAAAGAAAAAATGCGTACACGTTAGGCTGGGTAGCCACAATGAAGTGACAAGTCACTCAAGTGTTGATAGCACCCACTACATAAATAACAGCCACTCCAGTTTGCTGATTGAACTGATATGAGGATTTTTCTTTTAAATTACAAATAATCTAAAGGAACATTTTCTAACATTTCCTCTTTCTCTCTCTTGATACCACACCACTCTGTTCACTCCCCCCAACCTCCCCATCCCCAACCCAATTTGGATTGAGTTGAAATCCTTTGCCTAATGAGGTGAAACATTTTATTCTGTGGTTGTTTAACTGTTTTTCATAACCTCTTTTTTCAAGGCAGCTTCATTTCAAAATGTTTGGGTTTTTTCCGTGTTAAAAATGTTGAAGATAAATGCTTCTGGCAAGTTAAACAATTTGTTTAGAGATGTTTAGAAATAACTGCGTTCCCTGGTAGTTTTGGTTCCATCACTCAAAATGTCATTCTTCATCAAAAGCAGCAACCATTAGTCAAGTATGATGCAAGCAAATAGAGATGTTTTCTCAGAGATACTCTACTGTCAGCATATTAAAGGTTGTTTTGAATACAATGCTTGTTAAATGAGCCCCATGCATGGCATTTGTTTTTATGGTGTTGGAGAGCAGTGCCTAAGGAATAGTTGTTATACTTGGCCAATTAAAAGGGCAAAGTTGCAGACGCTTCATGCACTGCAGAGCTTGTGGTGTGTTACCACAAGACCTTTTGAGGAAGATAGTGATAACAGATTTAATTATGAGTGGATACATTTCAGAAGAAAAGAACATAAACCATTAAAGAGTGAGGGAGACGGAGGTGAGCAGTAAAGAATGAGCAAGTAATTGGTGAAATCTAAACCAGAAATGAATTAAGATGCTGCATGGCTGGTAGAGAGAGACTGAATAAATAATCATCAGTGAGAAGTCTGATGAAAACACAAGAAATATGTTTTTTAAAAAAACAAACCAAATAATGAAAAAACAATCAGCCAAAAACCACAACCAAACCAACCAAAACAAAATCAAAAACCTCAAGTCTGTTTTGGCTATTTCTACTTCTATCTGGTTCCTTCCTAGATTTATTTTCCTAGGATTGCCTTACTTCATTTTTCCTGTTAATGCTGGTGAGGTAGTCCAGTATGGGATATGATTTGCCTGTATCATGGGCTTGGGTGATAGAGTCTGTCCTCTTTGCACTGCCTGGTCTGCGACACCAAACAGTGGAGTTGTCCTTTATGGGGCTTTCCTACTTGATTTTATGTGAAGGGAGATTGTAGATGGATGACTAATGTAACTAGCAGAATTGCCCATCTTGGAGAAGTGCAGGAGCCCGAGAGAAAACACTTCAGACGGCCACAGGTCCTTTCAATCTGTAGCCAAGAGCGAGGGTATTAAGGAGGTGTGGAAATAGATGTGGGTCCTGAGTTCTGTTTCAGGAGGTTGTTAGGGCACCTGGTGAGGGAAGAAAAGAGCATTTCCACCCTCTCATTTTATAGGAGGGAAAAAAATGGGGAGTAAGAAAAAGAAAGGACTTGAGTTTCAGGGCTCTTGGTCAGCTGCTGGGGAGCTTTCTGAATATGATGCTGGGAAAGATAAGTGTTCCCCTTTGCTCAATGAGCAAAACCCTCTGTTCTTTCTCTCTCTTTTCCCTGTTCCCTGCCTCCTCATTCCCACTGTTTATTATGCTGTATAAAGTGGATACAGTTCTCTCTGCTACATCCTAGCCCTGCAGATGGTGATCTATTTTGAGAATCAAGATGGTGAAAAGAGGATCCTATGATTTTGGTTCAATTTGCATGCCCTCTTACCAGTTCAACTGGGGTTCTCCAACTCAGGGGGTTCTCCAAATCAGGAATGTGGCCTTCCTTTTTCTTTTTTTGTTAGTTTATTTGTGGGGGTGTAAATAATTTTTTTTTTTTAATTTTTATTAGACATAAACATACTGATCCTGTAGGTAGTGGCTATCCTATGACATATGAACCAAGCACAAATGGAATTCTGTTTAACTTCAGGAAGCTGCAGATAACAATGGTTTTTATTTGTTTTCTTTGGAGCAAAGACTGGCTACCAAGTAGTTGTACAACTTGTTTGTGTGAAGAGGAATA
Organism: Manacus vitellinus; assembly: GCF_001715985.3. Taxonomy (NCBI): domain Eukaryota; kingdom Metazoa; phylum Chordata; class Aves; order Passeriformes; family Pipridae; genus Manacus; species Manacus vitellinus. The sequence goes on from NW_021940535.1 coordinate 6,640,144, forward strand.
CAAGGCAACCTTATAGAGCATGGTATTGTTTCTTTGCTCAGTTTTTATCATAAGAGCATCTTAAAAGTTCAGCTTCAATAAACATTGCTCGCATGTAGCAGAGGTGTATCAGTGGTCTTTTGCACAGGGATCTGTTATATATGTTAAAATTGTGTTTTCTGTAGAGCTAATTGGCAATCTGATTTATTGACAAAAATAAGTCTCATCAGCTTTAGAGGAAGATGGACATGGGTAACTGCTGGTTTATGTCCTGAACTAATGGCCCAATAAGAGAGACAGACTCAAGGATGTCTTAGTTACCGTGCTACTAGTGTTTATCTTAGTATTTATTTTAATACTAATTTATCTGGTTATTGAAAGGTAAAATGAGCTTTCTTTGCATACATGAAGAAAATAATGTTTCTACCTGATCCCTCGCACAAAATGTGCCTTAAAAATCATATCTGTTTTTATCTCCATGCAAAAATACGAGACACTAGAGGTCCTGAATTCTACAGTTAAAAATGGTACATAGCATACTGTTACAATAACCCCCACATAAGATCTCTAAAAGCAAGGCATCCTAAAGCAATTGCACTTAATATGGTAGCCTCACTGCATTCCAGATACACATGAATAAGGAAAATCTTTGTAGATGCTGTGACCAGTGTTCTACAATGAATACATAGGTATCATTAGCAAATTTGTTATAGAAGTCAGATGCTGAAGAAAATTTTCAAATATTTCAGAAAATGACAGCTTTAAGGAAACATAAGCAGTGTAATGGTTTTTTTTTTTTTTGAGGGGTGGGATGGGTGTCTGAGCTAAATTTGGACCATATCAGTTTATGCATAGTCCTAATTCAAGCGATACTTTTACAGAATCGCTTCCCTTTCACCTTTGAAAGTTGCAGCTTCAAGCTTTAGTACATGTTGTCTTGTCATGATTTCTGTAGTGCAGAAGTAATTGTGAGAATGAGGAAAGTCTTACATTTTCTCTTACAGGAAAAAAGTTTGTGACTTCTTTTAATTAAAAGTGTTGTATTTCAAAAATAAAAATTGAATACAAGTTATTGATTGTGTAGGTGCTAAAAGGATTGACTGGAATCTGTTTTTCTGTCATTGATCATCCATTGATCTATGAGGTACCCAAATCAAAAAATTCTTTCTAGTTTGAGCAAAACCATGATGCCAGTTGAATTTTTCCCTGAGTAATGGGCTGTGGTCTTTTAACCACATACTGAGGATTTTTTTTTGGGCCAGGTCTTGGCTTGTTTTTGGCATCTGCAGCTCTCACTGACCTACGACAAATCAGTAGGTAATACAGTAGCCTGTATTTCAGCCTCGTGGAACGGAACACAGTTTAGCAAATATCCTTTGAAATCCCATTTGAAGGCAGCTGTTATTTAGAAGGCTTAAAATACTTGTTATAGATAGCTTGTGACATTCCCATCCATCTTGTCTGCCATCAAAATAAATTAAGAACTGTAAACAAAGCAAGAGCATTCAAAGATAATAACCCAATAATACTGTACTGATTTCTCTCTTTTATTCCTTTCTGTCTTCAGGCTATAAAACTGAAATTTACTTAAAATTGCATACAACTTTAAAAATTAAATAAATTTTAACAGAAGAAAAATACTTCTGTTTTGGTAACAACAATGGCAACATATTTGTAGGGGAGAAATAATTTTATTCTTCACTGAGTAGAGAGAACATCATGCTTATCCCAATCTGTATAAATTCTAGAGGTTAATTGTAGGTGTCAATTTTGCATTGATTCTACCCTCCCCAGTGATGCTTGAAACTGTGATTCTAATGCTTATCTACAATCTTGGGCCAGTTTCTGCCAAGATAAATTTGTATAGATGCGTTGATTATAGTAGTATCATCAACAAAAAGTGTAGGCCATTATGAATGATACGGCTAGGACATAGATTATCTATTAACAACTTAATAACAACTATATCCTAAATAATAAATTACTCATTATTTAATCAAGGCAAAGAAAAAGGATCATCTGTCTCTACTTGCTAGAAATTTGCAATGGGACAGTCACCTAAGTCAACACCCAACTTTCTCATGTTGGTAACCAAATGTTTGGGTGCTCTCCAAACATTGTTGGAAGTTTTTTGATCTGCATTGTTGAACTGGAAGATCTGAATCTTAAAACACTATTTCTGTTTTTGAGTGTTGAGACTAAGCATTAAAATGAGAAGGTAAAAACGTGAATATCAAAGGCAAGAGAAGTTTGATGCTCTCAGATATCAAATAAGCTTTTGCTGGGTTAGAATTTGAGTGAGCTTTTGTCTGGAGGAGCAGATCAGATCTAACAAAGAGTTGCTTTATGTAATTTCTGAGTTGGTGACATCAGGCTGCTTTGGAGGAGAGATGATGAGAATACTGATAATTAGTAGCTTGCCTAAAATTGGACCATAGCAATTCATACTAAAAATTCTAGTGAACACTAATTTGCCAACTACCACCAGATGTTTAAAGATTTACCTATTATCTGTTACTTTTTCCTATAATGTTGATCCCTATTTAATGCTACTTCTTTAAGCAGTTGCTTTTGATAGCTCCTTAAGATATTTTAAAGTTTTGATTATCACTGATTTCAGGTGAAATTTTTTATTCTCCCTCTCCCCAGAAGTTAGACCTAGACTGTTTCACTCAGTAGTCAGAATGCCCTCTTTGAAAATCTACATTGTGCTATTTGCATAAAGGTGAAGAGTAGTTAACGATGAACTGCCTTGTCAACATGCGTCCTAGTAGGTTCAGATTAATTTTTGAGAATGATTTTTAAATATAATTTGGGACCTTTTGTGAGAACAAGAAAAAGGCTTAAACTGAGTTTTCACAGATCAAATCATGCAGCACTCTGGCTACCTAACAAGGCAACCAGCTCTGGAGATGACAAGTCCTCAAGAGATCAGCAGTGTGGTGACTGTAGTACTTAAACATAAGCAGCATGACATAACCTGAGTGTACAGCTGCAGTGGGAGAGGAAGAGTTTCTCTTTTTTATAGCTTAGACTTTTCATGTCCCCATCTATTTGTTCAGTGCTTTGGGTGGGTTGATAAGTAAGGCTTTTCCTATGTTTCTTTCATTTTGGCTTGAAGAAAACTGTACCTTTGAAAGAACCTGAAAGGGACCAACTAGGTATCTGTGAGGAAAAGAGGCATTTTTTAACAAAACTCTTTGGAGATACCAACTGATTAAAGGGCGATTTGACAGATGAGAAGGGGACATAACTGGAACACTTTTTTGCTGTGTGAATTGTCACAGTTCATCACGTGTAGCTGCCAAATTTCTCCTTAATTTAATGACACAGTAAAATTAAGTTCTTACTCAATGTTTCACTCAGCTCTGGGTTAGAGATCCTTGACATTCAGAGCTGTGATTGTCATTTACCCCCTAAATTGTGGCTGGTGCAGCATGCTTTACTTTGCCCTTTTTGAGGTTGGCTTTAATTTCCTGAATAATAAAGTTCTTCCACGAATGGAGACGTAATAATAAATCAAAAAACTGTCACAATATATCTGACTTTCTTGAACTTACTAAAGGCATTAATAAAGATGAAGAAGACTAAATGCAAATATAAAACTGAAATTACTATTCTCTTGCAATGTTAAAAAAGTAATTTGATTTTCCTTTTCAGACCATGAGGGAAATGACCATGGGAACAAACTGCAGGTGAGGAGGGAGTTACAGGAAGAGATCAAGGGAGTTGAGATTTGGTTGGTTTTTGGTTACTTTTGTTTGTTCGCTACTGGGGTTTGTTTGTTTTTTTTCTTTGATAAACCTTTTGAACACAGTACTTAAAAGTATTTAGACTTCCTTCAGTTAGTTTTGTTATATATAATTTCATTTCCCCTTTCATGATGAAAAAAATAAAAGTCTTTCCATATTTACTTGCAATAAAAGCATACCATTTCCTGTCATCATCCTCTGTTTACAGGAGAGAACCTATGTGTGGCTTCTCAGCATGGCTTTGTTTACCATTGCAGTGTCTTCTTGGAGGTTCTGTGACATTTTAGTAAGAGTACAGTTGATTTGTGCTCCCTACTTCTTCCTATCTTTTTTTTGTTTGTTTGTTTTCTCTATGTATTGTAATTCTTTCCCAGTGCCCAAGCATATCAGCTTAAATCTTATCAAAAGGAAGTAAACTTGGGCTACTTCTCTCTTTTGATATGTTTAACATATGTTAAACATTCCCAGGTTTTTTAATATCTTTGTTCTTTAAATCAAGCATATTTAATTTATTCCCTGTTAGGCACTTTACCCTAATTGCCTGGAAAATTTGGCCTGATGTACATTTGGCTTGTGGTTGCCCTTCCCGAATCTCATCATGAATTCCATTCTGAAAATGAGAAGCCCTCAATCTTATCTATATTTCCGTAAGAAGATTTCCTTTAATCTCTCAAATTCTGGGAGTAATTCAACTTGTGTTTTATTCCCAGTCTCCTGCCACGATCCGAAGGGGGGATGGGGCCGTGGCACAGCAAGGGTTCAGGAAACAAGGTAGGGTGCAGGTAGAATGCTTTATTGAAACGTGCATGCGACTTTTTATCAGCTCAGGAGGGCAAAGGGCCAGAACATGGGGTGGAGCATGAGACAGACAAGCGGGGGAACAAATCAGGATAGGGACACAGGCAAAAGGGGAAGGAGCGTAGGAGGAACCGGGGAAGGAAAGGGCGAATGGAGGCTGTCTCCTCTCTGCAGCTTCTCTAGCCAGTCAACAGGGAAGGAGGGAAGTGAACAAGCCTTGAAGTGCCCGGGAGACACAAATTCTGGGAAAACATACAATGTGTATATACATAATAACTGTAAAGTCTGCATCATAAAGTCCTTTCAATCTCTGTACATATTTTTCCACTTCTAAAATCGTTCCCATTCTGATTCTTGATCCTCGACAGTCTTCTGCACCATTAATTAAATTACCTGTGAGAATATTGTGTTTTGGTTCTTGGGGGGATGAGGAAGATGAAGGTGGAATATCTGAGCTGTTTGCTTTTGGCTTTGTCTTTTTTTCTCAAATAACCACAGTCTGGAATCTGTCTTAAAACATGTTTTCCAGAAAGCTTGTGAGTGTTTTTTAAGCCTCCATAAAATGACTTGTGATTTAGATGATAATAAAACATCCTGCTCTTATCAGAGATTAGATATTTATCTTCTTATTCTTTTTGGTTTGGATGTAAACTTATGTTCCCTACTTTAGTTTTCAAATTTCTAGGGACAGTCACAGACTGCATTCTAGCAACCATGCAGTACAATGAATGTTATCCATATATGTATGTCACCATATGACCATTTTGTCTAAATAGTAGTCTACTCTTATACGTTGTTTTCTTTTCTCATATTTTTTAGCATTAAATAAAACCACCACTGGATTTAGTATCTGTTCATATTTGACCTGGATGAACTGTAAAGTTCTAGCTATCATCCTGAGCTTGTAAATTCTTTCCTGCATATATAAAATTAGAAATTTGGAAGAGAGAGTTCTTACATAGTGACAACCAGGAACAGAAATAATGAGTCAAAGTAATGAGCAGAATTTTCAGTTCTGAAAAGGTCTGGACACAGAGGTTTATGCAGCATTTACCCAAAATGTCAACCCTATATATTGAACAGATTCTTCTTTTCACCTGGCCAGTGGAGCCAGGTGGACACAACAACGTCCATCAACGCTGGACAGCAAGTAAGATGAAATGTGGCTCTTTTCAGCCTTCTTCATCTCTTCCTCCCCTTCTGGAATCCTGAAAACTAGAGAAGAGGGCTACCAGAAAAATGAAAGGCCACTCTGAAGAACTGTGAACTATGTCCAGAGCATGTCTAGAGCTTCCTCTAGTTCTGTTTTTTCTACAAAATTTTTAATGCCGTTGTACCTCTTGAGATTGCGTTTGAAGGCCCTTGCAAAAATGCTGCCATTTCCCAGCAAGCACAACAGTTTGTAGACTTCCCAGGATATGGGATTTGAAAGAGAGATAAAATGTTGAATCCAAAATACTGCTCTTACTGGAGCTGGAAATGTTGCTGATACATCATTCAAACCTTTTATTTTCTCTCATGTAAAAAGAGTATTTCCTAAAAATGAATGACCAAGCTAACCTTGACACAGAGTGCCTATTTAAAATTAATCTTTGGGATCTGATATAACTGTGTCCAGATGTTTCCTTCTTTTTCTAGTAAGTGTCTTTTTATAGTGGTATATAGCATTCAAATTGACTTACGTTGAGCTGAGGGAAATTTTGAGCACTAATTGAAACAGTCTGAGAGCAAAATTGGATATTTCTCTGAGAAATTCAAAGCAGAAAGAGTTGTTAAATTATTAAATGGGGAAAATATAAAACTCTTTTTCTCTCTCGGAAATCTTACTCTAACTGAATTTTTTTAGTTTTGTAGATTTTTTTTCTGTAACCTTGCTTTAACAAGGAAGAAAGATTCATTTTTAACTGAAAATGCTTAAATACTAACAATGCTTCACTGGCTTACAAAACTGGAAAAAAAATGCTGTTATAGAGGACTAATATTTTTGCTTTATTTTGTATGTGTGTGTGTGTGTGTGAAGAAATATTTTGGTTTGGGGTGTGCATGTTTCCAGAACTGACACTTACTGGCTGGCAGAATATTTGATGGCTGTAGGTACAACCTTCAAATTATTATAAAAGTGACTTAAAATACAGGAATGGTGAACATAATTTGCAAATTGATCAGTGTTTCTTGTTTCTTTATGACTGTACAAAGACTGTGCAGTACATGATGCTTTTGAAATACAGTCCCTGTTTCCTGCCTATATGTCCACAGAGCTCACAATCAGAGCCTGCACCTGAGTCTTCTCTGTGAATGTGTAGCATATCAGTTGAATCAGCTAAGTGCTGCCTACACTATTCTACCAAAGCCAGGTACACCTCAGTTGTGCTTACTGACCTCTTGAGCAACCTCTTCTTAGGCTATGAAAAATTTGATCTGTTTTAGGAATATACAGCCTTGGGAGGACGGACGTGCTCTAAGGATGGAGATACTCTGGCTTTTGCAGCAGACAGGTTATGCCAAGAAAAGGAAAGGTGGCTGTGTTAGCACTGGCTGCATGACTTGTAGATAGAGCATAAGTATTGTCATGGTGATCCTGCTGTCCCTTACACAGTGCTCTCATTAAGTGCAATGAGGCTCATCTAAAAGTCTTAATAATCTTTCAATATATTATTAAATCCTAATTATTTATGAACAATGCTAGTGTATGTGAGGTCAACATAGCATGCAAGTGATTTAATTAGTGTATCATGTCCAGTTGTAATCACTTATATTGTTTTAATTAGAATTGTAATTGAGAATTGAGTATGTATGTTTTTTTCTTGCAGCTGCAGTGCCTAAACCTATTTGTTGCTGCTGTAATTGCTCCTTGCCCTACGTCTTCTACTGTCCCCCATTTATTTATTTATTTATTTATTGTTAAATTAAGAATATTTGAAGAGGAAATACAGCTATTGCACAAAAATTGTTTCGGTCTTGCTAGATCATGTAATAATGTAACTGAATGATCATCAGAGATGACTGAAAGATCAAGTCTTACCTATAATCTTCATTCCTTCTCTGTCATGTTGGAGCTTTGGTCCCAATTAACCCATGCAAACCCACTGTAAAAGCAAGGAGATGCCTTTAGTGTCTTTCAGTCACTTTGTATGATTTTTCTGACACTCAATGCATCATGTCACCATGTACTCTAAATACTAGCTGTGGTCTTGTCAACTGCATTAGCTGCAGTGTCTTGGAGAGTTTTGCCACTCCTGAGTTGGCTCGAATGTTCTGAGAGAGAAACAGGAATGGAGAATAAAAATGCAATTTTTATTGGTCAGGTTGGCAAATGGCTTCAATCTGACTTGGAGTTTGCGTTTAACATTTGAGTGCATAGGAGCTAATAATAATTTCTGTTGCAGTGGAACATCTGTTAGTTAATCAGAACTTGAATTAATGGAGAACTGAAAGCAATTAGCTAAAGGTTACAAACTAATTAGTACAATAATATTATTAAGCTAGCCCTTCCATAGCTAAAATTGCAACTATATTCCATAATTTAAAAAACTTTATTTTGAGGGACCCCAAAATCTTGGTTTGGAGAATAAAATTAATCAATGGAAAACGTTTCTGCAGAGTTTGAGAATTTGTATAGAATTGGTCTAGGAATATACTCCAAATTAAAATTAAATTTAAATTAAAACTAAACAGAGCCCTTTTCATTTTGGATTTTAATCTGTTTTGGTCTCACATAAGGTCAAAGCTGGTTTGTTTTCATTCTTTGTACCACTAATATAGTGAAATCTCCTTGGAAACAAATGCAGCAGCTTTAATTGAACAAGGTTCATTATAACTGAAATAAGTTTGTTAATTTTGTTGTGAATAATGTTGAGGAAGATCAGCTTATTTCCTTGACTTCACAGGCTGTTACTGACATGTTTTTGCTTTCATTCATGTAGAAGGATGTTTTGAAAATTTTTTGCTATTTGAGAATATCGTGTGGCAACTGATTTCAAAAGGGGACAGTTTGTCTTGGTTTTTTGGAAGATGATCAGTATGTAGATACTGGTTGAAAATTCAGAAGCCTATTTGAGAGCTGAGGGATTTTGGCGGGTGGGTGGGAATGTGATGGGCTTGTTGACAAGTTTCTTCACAGTTATAAGGATCTGGATCTTGCTCCCTCAAGGGCTGTGCTACCTGGAAATAAACCGTTCTCTCATAGATTGAACTAAAAAAGTCAAATTTCTTGTGGATTTCTTTTTTTTTGGGTTGTGGTTGGAGTCTCTGTAGTCTAACAGAAAGTGAACTTGTAGCTTTCCCGCGGCTAGGTGACTCGTAATCTTTGTTGTGAGAATTCTCTAGTGGCGAACAAGTTGAGCTCACTCTTCAGTCTTCCCTTGGGCAAGGGCAGTAATAATTCTTCTCAATTATCTGCTTGCTTGTTTTCAAAAAGTGTGAAGAAACTCAATATCTTTGAGACAATTACTGCTTTATTAAAAATAAAAGGGTCCCACAGTCAGTGACAAAGGGAAGGAAGAGGCTGTGTATAGTACATGGTTTCCTTAAAAGCACACTAAAGGCCTCAGTGTTACATTGCCAATAACAACTAATACAGCTCTTCCTTGAACTGCTGTATTAACATCCTGTATTGTTAGATTCATTGCTCTTGGGTTCAGTGCCGGTGGATGCATGTGGTTTAGTAAGGAATAAGCTCATCTTCTCCTACCAGGAGTTGCAAGGTCCCAGTAAAAGTTGACTTTTGGTTTTGTGCATTTAGAATAGATAAAGCATGTTTTTAATGAATAAAACATTTAATAATGATTTACAAGGGTTTTGAAATAGAAATACCCAGTGTTGTCTTTCAGAAGGTTTTGCTGTACATGTTGATTGATTTTTTTGTTGTTGTTGTTTTGTTTTTAATTTTTCTTTTTTTTGGAGAGACCTCTAAGAATACTTTCACACTATTAAGGAAACACATGTAAGAAAATGGACAACTGTACTTCATGCACAATGTTACATTTATTTCTTTATCATCAAATTTCATTCCTTCATCTGTCTTCCTCCCAAACCAGTGGCCGTACGTGGCAGGCTTGTGCTAAGTGCAAATATCTCATTGTCACTTCGCAAGGTTATTTGATATAGACCATAGAACTGACTGGATTGTTTGATTAATCAGCTTTTGAAATATCTGAGAAGTCTCCAATGAGAACTTCTAAATAGCTTATTTAATTTGTCTGAGAAAATAAAAAGCAAGCAAACAAAACAGAATAGTTTTGGCACCTCTGTAGAGAGTAATATGTTTTATTAATAGTCTCTCCTTTTTTTTTTTTTTTTTTGTTTGTTTGTTTGTTTTTTTCCATGGAGGAATGTCCTGGTCTCATTTGTGCAGCAGTTACTACTGCATTAGTTCTTTCACTTCTAACAAAACTGTGTTACATCATTAGCATCCAAAGAGGACACACCCCCTTGAAAAGAGAGAAAAATCAGGATACTTTCATAAGCTTTCTTACAAAGTGAAACAGAAAGTCATTTGCGATGTAGCTTGTTGGACACTTAGAGGCATTTTCCCACCTTTTCAGCAAGAACTTTTATTTTTTTTCAGTGGACATTGCTAATTCATTATTTAGGTGCAGGTAGAAGTTCTTCAAGATCAAGGCTGATGCACACTGGTGTTAATGCCTTTGGTTACACCTCTCCTGTCACCAGGCATCCCACCCTGTGACATGGTCCACCTCTTCAGCTGGACTTTGCCTTCCCTTTCTGGAGAGACAGAGCTCCTTGGTACTGGGAGCAGTCGTTCTGGCATATATTGTACACACAAAAAGTAGTTCAAAGCAATTCTGAAAGCAGTAGAAAATTATTGTAGCATTACTGTTTAGAGCGCTTCATTACCCATGCAATGCTCACATGCGCACCGCGTTTTGCATTTTCTCACTGCCCCAGGCCCCCCATATGTGTTTGCTGCCTGCCTCACTGACACCTTCTCATGTGAGTCAGCAGTCCGGGGGGGAAGGACAGGCATCACAGCCATTTTTCTTGCTCCTCTTCAGAAAAGAAGTCTGCTGCTACGACACAGAGAATAAAGCTGCATTCCCCAGCCCTTTCTAAAACATACACATTGCACTCAGTGTGATATTTGCTTCTTATTGGCAGTATTCAGTGTTTTGTTCCCGTGCCCTTCCAATTATTACTGTATATTAATTTTGATTAGACAGGAGGCTGCTTTGTGAGTCTTGACTTCCTGCCAGTACAATCAAGTGTGAGCCATGGGAATGAAAAGCAAATGTTGGTTTCAAAACCTTGTGAAAAATATATTACTTATAATTCACAGTACATATATATAATTTTAAAAAGAATACATGTGTTGTTGGCAGACCAGGAATTGAGATAGGGCACGTATCCTACCCTGAAAGGGGGAAGAATATATGAAAATAGATAGAGTATCTGTAAAAGCTATTTTGTTTATTTGTGTATTTTCAATACTCAACCTTTGTATCTTTTCAATTTTTAATCAGCTGTTCCTTTAATGTATCAACAGCTACTTTATAAATTAGATGTGTAGAACCCACATTAGGTAGAAAAAATAGGAATGGCATAGGTTCCTAAACACCTTATTGCAAAATATACTACGAGGAATTCAGTCAGGAATGCTTGTTCAGGCTAGTTCTGTTGTTTGTGCAATTGAGAACGGGTGAGCATAGTGTCATCCCTCTCCTGTTGCCCTTCTCCCTTGCCCCCAGTTTGATCTGTGAGTTTATGAATTCTGCAAATTTAACTCTCAGAGTTCACAAAAAGGGAATTGCAGTACTTGCACAGAGCTTTTGGGGGTGGAGTCTGGTCCGAAAAAGGAGTTTTGAATTTTTTCCTTTCTTTTTTCTTGCTCTGCTTATTTTTCTGGCTGAATTAATTGTCCTTCTTAGTCCCCTTGCTCATTTCACTCCCTTCTTTGGCTGGTGACTACTGAGATGTCATCATACATTACTTACCGTTGAGAGGATAACTCCTATGGTCCTGCTGTACATAGCTCAGTCAGCAGCAGGTGCTGAAGGAGCAAAGCATGTCAATATTTCCTGCATTTAACATCAAACACATTGACTCACATATGGTTGCTCCAAGGAGCATTATATGTAAGTATGCTTTCTTTATGTAGGTGTGCTAAACTGCTATCCCTAATGTACCTTCAGGCTGGCAATATAAATGTGATTGCAAGTAAGGAGTATGATAAAGAAATATGATGTATCTCATGAAATTAATTACGTGCAAATTACAAAATAGCAGATTTGTGGTTGGGAACTGAACAGGGGTTTTGTATTAATCCATTCCTATGACAGGAAAATAACTTGTAATCATGGAATTACAGAACAGGTCATAAGGGGTGCACTCAAAGGGGGCAAAGGTTTAGTATGGACACCTCCTATTTGTTTACTCCTGATTTTACAGCTGCAATATTACTTTAACTTAGCATTTTGTATATATTTTAATTCTACTGGGGTTAGAACTTCATACACTTTTTTTTTTTTCATTTTTCACTACTTAGTCATTCCCATTTTCCTGAAATCTTCCTTTAGAAGATGAGCTTGAGCTCCAAATTTTTGGTATTACAGCATGGGATCTCCAAGAGTTGAGCTACAGAAGTATCTAATTCTGCAGGGTGAGAAGGCTTGCAGGTTAGATGGGGGGTTGGCTATGTTTAATCATGGAAGAGCAGCTGAGATGTCTAGTTGCATTCTTCCATATGTTGCACACATTTTAAGTACAGTGCTCTCCTCTCTAGATCTGCCAACACAGGCCTTGGCTTAGCAGATTCATGTACCTTTGTTGTTCTTTAACTTGCTAATGGAAAGAGGACCACTCAAATGAAAATGAAAAAATAATTTTTGTTAGTCTGCCTCACTTGCCAAAACAAAAAACCCAAAGGGGTGTCTCTGGCTAATGACTTCCATATTTTCAAGTTTTCTGCATTAGAACTTAACCAAACAACAAAAAACCCACCTTATATGAGACCTTGGGCTGACTGCTTAGAAGCTTTGTGTTTAGGAAAATTTAACACCTTTTGCAAAAAGCAAACATACCCCCCCAAAAAACAACCAACCAAACAAAAAACCAACAAACTACCACCACCAAGAAGAAAAATCACCAAAAACAAAAGAACCAAAAAGTCTTTTGTATTAATCATGCAGCAAAGATTAGACTGTTGTGAAAAAAAGAAACTAGACTTTGGAACTTACAGTTTTTAGTTTTTAATTCTGTTACTGTGAGGCTGAAAAAAGCTTCTTTTGATTACTGAAGAAATCTGTGAATGTTTAGCTACCCTGGGGAGAAATCAAAGCATAGTGCATTGACATTTTTGTCCTCAAATTATTCTAGCTGATTCTTTGTACCATTGATGGACATGTAGTTGAGATTTAACTGTCTACTGAGCATGGTGGTGATAGTGCAGAGTACGAGGAAAGGGAAACAAGTGGAAATGTATGCAAATCTTTTCTCCATGAAGGTAAATTCACTATATGATTTTATTTTTCCTGGCTGGAATTTTACTTTGGTGTTTCTGTGTTTATACTGATGGAAAAGAATCAAATTTTATTTCCTATTTAAAGGGGAGGATAGTTATTGTGTTTTTTTAATAAAAAAAAAAAGAACTCCCACTTTGTTTTTAAGCTACCATATAGCAATGTTATTTCCTACATGCAATCTGGAATAGGTTTTTTTTTAATTGTCATTTCCACACTATCTCTTACAAAACTGCTGAAATCTTGAAATGGTCTTGCTTAGAAAATAACTCTGCCAGTTAATGTTGCAGTTGTAAAGTAAAAGATATATCAGGTCTGAAATTTTTTGATATATTTTTTGAATTTTTTTACAAATTTTGAACAAAATTACATACTTTTCTCATACTTCCCCCCTCTTCCCATTCCCTCTTTTGATGCCTGCCTGGCTTCAGGAGGTTTGGCAGTCTGAATACTTATCCTCAGGGACACTTATTGCAATATAAATCATGTTGATGCTGTTGAAACAAAATGCCTCTGCTTTGATTATATTGCAAAACTACAGAAGACAAAAACAGAAGCCAGGTAATTCTCTGTGTTATGGATTGAGAGAAGGCAGCAAAAACTAGACACGGTTCATTTTTGTCTGTTTTCTACTTATTATGTTAATTTGCAAAGCAATAGAGGCCTTATTAGAATGATGTGCTTTTAGAAAGATTTTTAAAGGTCTATTTTAAGGAATTTTATTTATCTCGACTCTCCTCTGTTTCCTGAACAATGGGTGTCAGTGTTATCTCTGCCTAGATATACTGTCACGTGAAAGCTCCCATCTGTAGATCCCGCCCCATTTCAAAACCTACAAACGTATTTAGTCTCATCCTTTCACAGAACCAGGAAACATCAGCGCTCTGTCAACAGCCTGCTCTTGACTTTTGAAAGAGATCTATTTTACCACCATGGGTAGTAGCAGTGGGTCTGATGTTAGATATTTGCAGGTATATTGAACAAACTCTGCAGCACGTAAAATTTTCTTTTAATTTCCTCTAAGTAACAAGTAGCTGTGTAGAGGGAATAAGCAATTAAATGCCTGACTTTGTTGCTAATCCTTTGTTTTATTAGCAGTTGCCCAGGAGTAGCAAGGATTCCCTTTTTCCTACAACCCCCCATGCCTTTTGCGAACTTGCTGACTTGTGGTCTTCTAATTTATAAGCAGGGTTTTCAAAAGTAAACGCTTGACATACAGTTGGGAGCTGTTTGTTCAACTGTGTGTACGTTTTCCGACATGCAGAGACCCAGGAATTTAATGTGTGTATTTTTATATGCAACAGTATTGGTCCCAGGACTTCCACAACTACCTGTTCAGCTTTGACTGCAGGAATAAATCTCTCAGAAAATGAAAAAGTAGGTAATAAATAAGTAAATAATTTACAATGTAGGTGGAGTGACAGAGATTATGGGCCTGACCTGCATTGTGCTCATTCACTGCACTTGGATTTTGTCTTCCTTGGGGCAAAACGCTGATTCTTCTTATCATTAAGTGATTGTCTTCTCTGCAAAACAAGCAACAAACCCCAAACCCGACTAAAATCTTTACAATAATAAGACAGATATTGTAATCCCACTGTAGCTTTCTGAGACCAAACCTACGTAACTATTTGTTTCTTGGGGTTGACTAGTGGAAAGCTAACAGCATGTTTCTGGTTGTATTTTAATGGAAACTTTCAACTATATTTGTCTAAAACAGTTGAGGTAACCTAACAGAATGATCAATTCTTTTTGACCATTGACTGTGTTCACCGAGACCACATACTCTGGAAGAAAAAATATATTCTGAAGTTTTGTCAAGCACTAGGGAGGTACTGCTGGTGGTAACTGTTTGTCTATGCTCTATAGAGTAATGAATGAGTGTTTCAAACTTTTTTGAACCTCTATGTAGGACACTGTGAGACAAGATCCAGAAAGTATATCTCATACAGAAAACGTGAATGTGGTAGGTCAATTAACTTTCCTTTTTCTTAGAACTGAGGACTTGGGAGGATTTACTTCATCTGTTTATCAACAGAGAATGGCGAGCAGCTGGGCTTCTCAAATTATAAATTCACCTTCCTATGTGCTTTATCAGGGAGATGTACTCAGTGCAGGATCTAAAATATACTGATAAGATTGAGCCACTTGTTATTTAAAGCATTCCTGAAGGACGGTTTGTGCTTTCCTATACCACAGTTCAATGGTTACAGTACGTATCCAGGTGTGGGAGACCTGGTTTTTCAGATGTCTGCTGGCTTCGAGGTGCCCCTAGCAGGCTACACTTAGACTGAAACTCTGGTGAAGACCAACTTCTAAGATACCTCCTTCTCAATACCATATCACAGTAACTGCTTTAAATGGATTTGCAGGAGCAAGTTCTGAATACTAACCCTTCAAAACAAAATTCAGTTTTCATCTAAGGATGCTGAACTGCTTCAAAACAATCTCAAATACTAAAATTAGATTTTCACTAAGTAAGAGTGCTCCATGGATGTAACCCTGCTGTTTCTTGCATTGACCTAAAGCTGCTTCAGATATTCCAGTGTGGCAATCTTTCTGAGACAGGCTGGTGTTTCATGCGTTGCATAATCTAAGGTTACAACTTTCCCTCATGTTTCTGCTGAAAGGTTAGAAGCTATGATGCTGTCCTTCTGTGCATATATAGTCTGTTGAGACTCCATTTCATCATGTCCCTAAAAGTAAAGAATATTTTAATCAGAATCGGTAACTGCTCAGCACAAGGGAGCATAAGTAAATCTTTAATGAAAATTACAAATGGTTTGCTTTACCAGTGGATATGAATTTTCTCACTGAAGGATTCACTGAAAGCTATTTGAAAACCTCTGATTAAATGAGAAAGGAAGACCTTTAGAACAATTTAAAATTAATTTAACAAACAGCCTAGAGCTTCATCTCATTTGACAGCCAGTCTCATCCAAAACACTGACCTTCTGACTTCCAGTCACAGTCTGTTTCTTTCTGCTGCCACCAACTCCCTTCCAGAAGGTGGATGCCTTTCTAAGAAATGGTCTCAGACTAACCAGCTGGGATTCTGTTAAGCTTGAAATCTGCACCTAGCCATTAGCTCACTTCTCTGAAATTCCTATGTTGACTTTCTCTTCTGCTTCATTTAAGAGGTTTAGTTTTAATTCTTTCAGTGTCCTACACACCAGCATTTTCTCAACATGCCTGTGCTATGCAAGTGAGAGGGTCATGCAGAAGTGCCTGAGATGGACTGAGCTGAAGTAGCAAAGTTCCTGTGGATCCATGTAGTGATCTGCCAGATTCCAAAGTGGTCCTGAAATAGGTATATCTATGTTTTCATGTTGGTACCTTTAAGCAGTGCTTCTTTCCTTGCAAATTGCATTGTTTTAGGAACTAGAGGGGTCTGAACTAGCTCCAGTGTCCATGCTGTGGTCTCAATTTGCATTTTAAGTGTGCTACATTATCGGGATAAAACCCTTCTGTTCATGGCAGAGCTCTGGGCTACTCCTCTCAATCATACTTTAAAAGGAATAGTGTTAAACTTAAGCCCTGATTTCTCATAAACTTCCACACTTGAATCTACAACTACCCATGACCATGCATGCAAACAGGTGTATGGGGAAAATTTTTCAAGTCCCTTCTAAAAATCAGGATTTACTGGGGCAACACTGTGGCTGTGAACTATGGGACAGGCCAGGGATCAGGCTGTTCTTCTGTGGTACTGCTGCTCTGGCTGCTGGGTGCATGAGGACCGATCTCATTTTTGGCTCTCAGAATACCTCCATGAAAAGTTTATCCTCAAAATGACAGCTCCCTAAAATATTAAAATCCTTGTATGTTCCCTGCTGTCCTCAGCTCACCCAGCCAGCTGGCAGAGAAGAACTGAAGGAAAATTTTTAGACACTCTTCCTCTTCAATAACGAAGGCTTTATGTAAGTGGATATTGGCACATAGTCATATGAGAACATATACAAGGACTTGCTGAAAATACATTTGCGTATTAGTTGATAGAAGCTCTTGGGAGTTTAGGTTTGTTTTTCTGTCTCTATATGAATATTAGAAATATCGTCTTTTCAGTACTACAGTTAGGTGTCTGTAAGGTTATCCTTTTGAGTGCAACCACACTTAGCTCTAAAAGATTCACTAATTTCATTTTTTAACAAAAAGCGATTGAAGCAAGGACTATAAATTGCTTAGAAAAGCAGCAAGATTTTTTTCTGTTTACGGATACTGAAAATGTTCAGGAAGTCTGTGTTATTCAGTATCATGTTCCACAGCTCTGACTACTTGTGAAAGTATTACACTGCTTGCAGTAGTGTGATTAGCATGCACACTTAAAATATTTCATAGATCTCAAGTCTTGTTTTCAAACTTTTATTAGATGCACAGAGTGCTTAATCTTATGGTTTTTCATGAGATGTGGATCCTTAAGTTAGTGATAGTACAACAAAATATGAACAAAAAATGTTTATTTGGGAGTAGGAGAGATGGGGGGAATATAGAGCTGGGAATCCTAATCTGGAAAGGAGGAGTGAATTTGGGGAGGGAATTGGAAAGTGTCAGGCACTCCAAGTGACACCTGCACTCATGACTGCACAAGGTATGACAGGACACTGTAGAATATGCTGTGTAAGGACAGGGCAGATGTGATGTAGAGAGAGATGAAACTATTGCACTGAAGACAAATACGGCGAAGTATATAATTAAATCTGAGATTAGGAAAGAGTGAAGAAAAAAATAAAATTGTTAAAAGTCCTCCAAGGCAGCATAGTAAATTCTGCTTTACACAATGGTTTAAAGGAATGGGGTTGCATTCAGAAATAGGAATTGAGAACAGATTTTTAAAAGTCTTGACCAGATTTCATGTAAGAAATTCAGAGAAGTTATCTAAGGATAGGGTGCCATGTTCACACTTACAGTTACTACAGATCACGGTTATTGAAAACAAGGAGGTATTTGGAATATGTGTACGTATAATATTTTTATTATTGATTCTTACAGATTTTAGTTTTACTTTGTGCCTCGTATTGATTATACTGTCTATTGATAACACAATGGTGAGTTTTCTACTTTTTGAAGGATTCTGGGAGGAAACTTTTCCCTAGATGCATGTACATTATTTCGCTGTTACTCTTGGTCTTTCTCCTGTCAATGTGAAGAATATTCTCTTCCACATGGGTTAGAACCTTTCTTTCTATAAGTTTCAATATCATTTCTTTGTCATACCTTCTGGCAAATTTAAAGAGGCAAATTGGATATAACAGAGACTGAGCTCTTTTTATAACCTCTTAAATAATTAAGTTCCCTCTACATCTGCACTGTCCATGAAAGCCTAATCCTCTCTCTCAATTAATGAACCTTATCATTTCCCAATGTGCCAAGTATTCCTTCAAGAATTTTTCCTCATAACAGTTTTGGCAATAGACTTGTAATCTTTTCTGAATTATGTTTTCATAGGTTATACCAAGTGAGTGTCTAATTAGTAAAATTTAAGATAGCACAGTGAGAGATTTGTTTGAATTTTTCTTTCCTTAGAAATGATGCACCCAGAAATATCTTTCCTTGTTTGCTTATTTTGAAACACGTAGAAAAAAATCGGTTTTAATTACAGACTTTATTTCAATGGCATAAAATAAATATGTTTAGCTGCTGACCATTGAAATGGTTATTGGATGTCAGGGACAAAAAATCAGTCAGATATTTTAGTAGGATCCACAGGAGACAGCCTTCAATATATTTGAATTATGTATTTCAAATATTACTTTTTCACATGGGACATTATTGCAGCATGAATCTTTTTTATTAAAATATAAAATGTAGTCTTTATAAAAGCATAACAGTTTTTAAGACTTCAAAAATAGTGAGACTCCTTGAGTAGGTGACAGCATTTATAGCAAGGAAGGCAGATGTAATTCATGTATGAAAGCTAGCTGTGAAAACAGAGAGCTTTATCCAAGGTCTTATTATAAGTAAGGGGGACTTCTTTACAAGTCTTATAACATAGAAAGGAAAGTATTAAGCTGGAGAGAAGTCGTTTATCAGGGCATGGCACATGCAATTCTGCTTTCCCCAAAGTACTTTCTGGTGAAAATGATCATGTGTCATTCTTTTCTAGGGGGTGCTAGAGAAAGAAGTCAGCAGAGTGCTCAACTTTTGCACTTGATTTAATATAAAATATGCCAAGGGTTTTACTAGTTCATTATTTAAAAAATTATCTTGGCTCAATTAGGTTTTCTTTTATTTTTCTGAATGAGTTGAGCATGGAAATAGCATTGATGGACACTTTATATTATCATTTTTCTTTGAGGGTATGGGTGATATTTTGTGTATGTCTGTTAGGCTTTCATCAGGCTTAATAGAGAACAAATAGTTCAGCTAGATTACTGTGACTCTGAGATTTCCAGTGCAGTGAGGGGCTGTTCTGTCCCAAGATCCCAGGTATTTGCTGAATTTGGTCTTATACCATGCAGAAAACTCTGCAGTTCTGTTTCTGATAAACATAGGCTGTAGAAGGCAATTATCTAGTGGGAAGGCAAAATTGTCTTTGCAGTTGTAAAGAAATAAATAGGTGATAGACAATAAGTAATACCAAGGGAAAAAAATTACAAGGGTGAGCTGGAAAAGACATGGTGCTTTGCTTACAACAGCAATTTACAAATGGAGGCACGGGACAGTAAGGAGGAAGGAACCTGTTTTCAAGATTTTCAATGAAGTGAAAGGAACCTGTCTTCAAATTCCTCAGAGCTGTGAGATAAAAAAAGCATTTCAAGTCAAAAAAGAGGGCATTATGACTGAGAAAAGGTGAATGTTCCTCCCATCTTCAGGGAAAGCAAGAATGACAACAGTACAGTTGCCCTCACTTCTATGCCAGGAAATGTTATGTCCTTAGAGAAGCCACCTCTGGGTGCATGATGGACCAACTGACTGGGAACAGCTAGCATAGATGTAATAAGGGAAAACTATACCTGAATAACATGATTGCTTTCTGTCGGGATTGGACTGTCTCTGCAAACGAGACAAGAACAATGGAAGTTGTATACCATAGCCTTAGCAAGACTTTTGTCCTGCTTCCTCACAGTATTCTTGTAGACAAACTGAGGAGGCATGGGTTGTAAGTGTGGACTACAAGGAGGCTGAGAAACTGGCTGATTCATCAGCTCCAAAGTGGAGTGGTAGTGTTTCAAAGCCTAGCTGGTGGTCAGTTATGAGTAGCATTCCTGAAGAGCTGATACTGGAATGTGGTTTAATGTTTTCAGTAGCAGCCTGGGCATGAGCTAGAAGATGCTTCAACAAGTTCACAGGTGAATCCAAGATGGGGATTGTGGCCAACATAATCACAGGACAGGGCTGCCCTTCAGAAACACCTTGACAGGCAACAGAAACAGAACAGGAATCTCGTGAAGTTCAGCAAAGGTAAATGCATTTCTTCATGTGGGATGTGATAACTTCCCACAGCAGCACAGTGACTGACAAGCAGCATTGCAGAAAAGGACTGAGTCACGGTGAACATGAATCTACAGCACTTTTTTGCAAGGTGACAGGTAACTGTATGCTAGTCTTGGTAAAAGTGACTGATTTTTTTCCCTTTTGCCATTTTGTGTTGGTTGGACCTGGCTCTCTTGCCAAGTCCAAGCTGTCTCCTCCCCCCTCCCGCTCTCTCAAGCAAGGGAAAAAAAACGAACCACAGAAAATCCGAAGGAAGTCTGAACGAAAATGGGATTATACAAAAAATATATATTTACATATATTTACAATTATATACACAATTTAAATGTATTATACACACAGTAGGAAACTCCCAAGGGGAAAGAAAGGGAAAAAGGAGGGGGAAACAGGGATAAAAAAACTAAAAACAAATACCCTCCAAATAAACACAGCTAATAGAGAGCTAGTGAACAAACGAATAAAAAACCCGAATTAAATGCTTCCCTGAACGAGGCAGCAGAACCGTGCGAAGCACTAACTAACTCCCCATGCCGCCTGAAGGGACCGGAGACAACGGCAGGTCTGAGCAGGCAGGCCCTGGCCTAGACAAGCAAAGACCGTCTGCGGAGGGACCTGTCGCCTTCAGCCACTGTAAGAGAGAAGAGAGTGAACTCTCTTATCTCTGCCTTATTTATATGTTGTGTTACACTAAAGGATGATATGGAATACTTCCTTAAATTCCTGACCCCTGTTGCTAAGGAAGGCCTAAAAAAATCCAAAAGCCAACCCACTACACATCTACAAAATAGTATCTGGAGAATTGTCCAGTTCTTCCCAGCCCAGTACAAGACAGGTGTTGATAAACTGATACAAGTTCAGTGAAGGATCACCCTGGTGACTAGTACTGGAATATATCAAGGAATGCTGAATGAGTTCAACTTGTTCAGTCAGGACAGAAGACTAAGAGAGATCTTTTTGTTCTCTACAATTATCCAAATTTAGACTGAAGAGAAGGTGGAATCACTCTTTTGAGCAATGTGTGATGGAAGTCTAAGCCAGACATAACAATCACAAGTCTCAGTAATTGGACTGGATTGTGACTGGATTAAAAAGATAATAATTTGCCATTAGTTTGGCTAAGGACTGGAGCAGGGCTCAGAGAGATTGTGCAATCTTCATACTTGGAGTTTTGACAAAACTTGACTAGACAATGTCCTTAGAAACCCAGTCTAACCTTGAAGCTGGACTTGCTTTGAGCAGAAGGCTGAGTTGAATGTCTCTCAGATGTCTCCTCCAATCTAAAACTGTTCTGTGATTCTCTGAGTTGTTTTGTTATAGTACTTTCAGCAGTTACCAAAAAAAAAAGCCTGATTGTTGAGTTTGTCATGCCCATTTGCTGCACATATCACTCTGAATTCACCAGGAAAACAATATTAGATGCAGGTAATCACTTCAACATTCAATATGCATGGTGAACAGCTTATCATTATCAGTAACTGCATCATTAAATATGTAAAAGGCTTTGCTAATCACTGACCATTGTTAAAGATTCATATAGTCTAAATACTTTGCCAGAATTTTAACAACCTGCCTCTTCAATTAAAATAAATGCGTCAGAGCACAGAGAGAATGATCAAATGCAGAAAAGTATGGTTGAAAAGGGACCTTCTTACTTGATTGAAAAAGTCATCTAATCAATGGGATCATTGAAGTAATGTGTAATCAAGTAGCAGGGAGTGTTCAACAGCTGGCAATTGTGAATAGAATTTAATTGTTCCTGGACCGACATCTTGTCTTGAGATCTAAGTGTTTCTTTAATAATGTTCTTTAACCACCTTGACTCATATTTCAGTGACACCATTGTATGAACTCTGAATTACTACCAATCAGCCTAAGGAAAAATTTGAGGAAGCCTTCAGCAAGAAGAACTTCAATAGAAAAATCTTCAGGAAGAAAACAAGAGGTGGGTTTCATATGTGTATATAAAGTTACTCTTTTTCAGAGCTAGAAAAGCTTCTGAAGAACTAAAGGGTAGCACTTAAAGCTATCCAACCCAGAAATATCAGCTGAGGAAATACATTGATGAATATTTAGTCTTTGTGCTGGATCACTGCAGTATTTAAGAGCCCCATAGGGAAATTTTAATGGAGAGTATCTTCTGTTGAAACCCATTAAGTTTTGGTTCAGTGAAGGTCCTCTTGATAAATGCTGCTGCCCCTACTCAATGTCTCTGGTACTACCTTTGTAGATAATTTTATGATATAATAGATTATATATTCATTTATGTCACACTGAATCTTTTTCTCAGACCAAACTCTCTGGAACCAATTCTACAGATGTTTTCCATAATGCTCCCCCTCACTTACATAGGACTTTTGGATCCACATTAAATATAGGATTGGTACCAAAGAGAGCTTATGTTCTTTCTCTAAAGCACTCTTTTCTGTAATTGTTAGAGGAGGTAGCAGAAACACTACAGTTATATTTGTTGGGCTAAGCAACAGAGGTTTGTTTTGATTTTGCTTTGTGGTTTTGTATTTATAAGGTTCTCTGTTTTTCCAGCATTGAGGTAAGAAAAACTTAACAGTAGCATCAGTGGATGTTTAATCTATGAAGCCCTACTGATTGTCAGGTGTAAGCATTCTGATAGCTGTGAAATGAATGGATGCTGTGGTGCTGAGGAATGAAGGGTTTGGAACTGTAGGAGGTCTAGGACAAGGAGTGTACTTTTTATTACTTTTTTGTTGAAAGTGGCAGATGTGGTCATGAGTGAAGATTACTATTATTTCAGTGTACCTACCCTGAAGTCTGTCACTATATACAGGAGGCATTTGTAAGGAAAGGACTGATGTGTACAATAGGTAAGGCTCTGAGAGAAAACCATATTATAACAAGGAGTTAGCAAGCTTGTGCCTGTCTGCCTTTTGCAAAGTAGTTATCAGAGCTTCTAGAAGAGAGATTTTCAGATATGGACATGGAACTGGATATTAGGAGAGTGTACAGCTTGGCAATAGGAGATATCTCTTTGCCTCTGACAGACAAATTTCAGTGAGGTTTTAACTTTGTCATTCTTTGTCTTTATTGTAAAATTATCTAGCAGATATTAACACTGTACTCACAGTTTCTTTGGTCAAAACGTTTCTCCTCAATATTGGAAGTATGAGTGGACATAGATAGATGGTTCAGTACTCATTTCTGATTTTGAAAAGTAAACTGCAGCAGTCTCAGTCTCTAGTGAGAAAGCTCTGAAAGGCAGAGAACCTTCTCTTTTTATGTAAAAGAAGATATTGGTTTTTTGTCTATTGTGATTACATTGTTATGGAAAAACATCATAAAATATTATGAATCTTGTAAAATGCTAAAGCACTTTTAAAATGCCACCAAAGAGTTGTATCTATTTTTTTTCCAAATTAAAAGTTATTAGTCTACAGTTTTACTTTGTTTGTGGAGTAAATTCCTCGGAACCTTATTTGTTACTTTCTATTAAATTCATCTAGACTCTTCCATAGCATAAACGACAGATGACCCAAAGGGGCCTGAACTTACTTTGACTGCTATTTTTACCCTATCGTAGACTTTTTGAGTGAAATTCAGTGTCGTGTACTGAGAATGAAATCTGTCAAACAGTTTAGAAAAATGTGGCTAATTTAGTAGTGTTAGATAAAACAACTCCTTTCGTTTTTTCCTCTGAGAGTAATAGCCTCTATTTTCAGCACAATTGGCCTTTGGCAACTGTTGGTTACATGGGAGAGTATTTTTGGAAAAGGAAGGAAATAAAAAAAGATTAAACCATGGGGAATTGCAAAGGAGAGAGAATGCTGAAGAACAGAACTGCTAAGGAAGAAATAGTTTTATAGCAAGTACCTGGACTTTGTTATATCTTCCTTATATGGGTTCAAAATAGGTCAGACACAGAAATGCACACTTTATCTTACCATTGTGGTTTAACCCCAGCCAGCAACTAAGTACCATGCAGTCATTTGCTTGCTCCCCAGACCTGTCACCCCACCCTTCCTTGGGATGTGGAAGAGAATCAAAAAAACAAAACCTGTGGATTCAGATAAGAATAGTTTTATAATTGAGGAAAAAAAGTAAACTATAATAATAATAATGATTTTTATTTTAATGAAAAGGAGAGGGAGTGAGATGAATAAAACCCAAGAAAAATGACACATAATACACCCATCACCACGCAGTGATGGGTGTCCAGCCTGTACCACAGCAGAGATTGGCCCCTCTCAGCTAATTCTGCCCAGTTTATATACTGAGCAGACATTTTACGCTATGGAATATCTTTCTGCCTAATACAGGTCAGCTGTCCTGCTCATGCTCACTCCAAGCTTCTTGTGTACCTGCTCACTGGCAGAGTATGACAAACTAAAAAGTCTTTGACTTAGGGTAAGCACTGCTCAGCAATGACTAAACCATCAATGTGTTATCATCATTATTCTCATCCTAAATCCAGCTACTAAGAAAAAAAGTTAACTCTATCCCAGACAAAACCACAACAGCATCCACCCCCTATTTCATACCATTTGTATCATGCCAGGTTCCAACTTTCTAGTACACAATCACCTTTCCTGTCCTTTGATTTATATACACACAGATATCATTCCCTTATTCTATGGACCACCCCTATAAAAGTCCATTGAGTTCCTTTAGTCCATAACTTCATGCTCCATCTGTTACGAACATCGTTCAGGACAGGAAAGGTGGGTTGGGTTGTTACACGCTGAAGGCAGTTCTGATTCCATCACTGTTGTGCTTTTCAGTTTCATCAAAGTTCATTCTTCATTAATGTGGTGATTGGAAAGGAATCAGGTTCAGATCCCCAAATCTGGAGTGGCAGAGACAGGTACCATGAGGTACCCAGTGTAGTGATGGGCATATAGCCACCATAAGAGTGATAGAATATAGTATTATGTAGGAACTAGTATAATATAACTTAATTATGGTCATTCTCAACCGAAGTCAAATCCCCTTGAGCCACACACTGGACTTCCCCATCGTCCCACATTACCAACAAAGTGCACCAAGGTCCTTGACAAAAAACAACCCCACAGATGTGTTTACCTTTGCCTGATGCAGGAATAACCCAGAATATCTTTATGTGCGCTGCAGAAATTTTTCCCTTTCTACAGTATGTAAAAATCTTGATTGACTGGGGCCAGCTGGATTTGCAGATCCTCTAGTGTTGACTAACCAAGTGGCTTTTATTAAATGCGTATCCCAGTGTGTCCCACCATCCATTGCTCTCAGTGTCAACTTTAACAGCCCATTGTATTATTAGATCTTCCTGGAGGATGGTGCACGATAGGGGATGTGATACACCTACTCCATGCCATGTTCTTTGGCCCAGGTGTCTATCAAATTGTTTTAGAAATGAGTCCTATTGTCTTACTCAATTTTTTTCTGGAGTATCACATTGCTGTAAGTCTTGGTTTTCAAGGTGCGGAATAATGTTCTGAGCAGTTGCATGGGGCACAGAATATATGTCCAGCCATCCAGTACCTGCTTCCATCATTGTAAGCACATGGTACATGGCCTTGGTAGGTTTGTAGGAGTGTGCTATATTCAACCTGCCAGGCTGCCCCATATTTATGTTTCAGCCATCATGCTTTGTACCAGACAGGCTTTAACTGCTTGGCAGTTAATTGCAGCACATTTCACATTCCTGAATAACCTTTGTGATAGTGTCCATTGTCAAGTCCACCCCTTGGTCACGAACCTATCTACAGATTGCATCTCTTTCTTGATGGCCTGAGGTGTCATAAGCCCACCGAGCTAGGCACTCTTGTGATCCACCTGAGCCACTACAATTTTATCAGCCTTATCTACCTGTTGGCTAATCTGATGTTCTTCAGTAGCCCAGCTCTTGGTACACAAGCATCCATGTGATGTACCAGGTTCTCCACCCAGGGAGCAGTATAGTGCCACAATCATAGAATCACAAAGGTTGGAAAAGACCTGAGTCTTTTCTGAGTCCAACCTTTGACTGAACACCAGCATGTCAACGTGAGTATAGCACTAAGTACCATATTGAACAGTTTCTTGAAAATTTCCAGGGATGATGAGTCCACTACTTCCCTAGGCAGCCTGTTCCAATGCCTGATCTGATTCCTGGATTAAAGGCACGTATGACAGGAAACTGATTAATCTTTTAACAGTAGGTGTTTCATCATTAGGCTTCAGTGTTGTGAGTGGAGATGCCTTGTAACCCCAAATTTAAGTATGCCATTGCAGGGTAATGACGTGAATCTTGTGTCAGTCATATCCTAATTGTGTTTTAGTACACAGGTACATCTCAGAGATACTTCTACTGCTTTAGTTGGTACCATCTTCGTAAGTACATAGTGATGCTCATGGCAAAATCTGTCCAAATGTTATTTATGGTAATCTCCCAACCAAAAGTAAATCTGTTTCACTATTTTTTTCTGTAAATTATAATAAAAAACATGTAGATGTGTCACTTAAGGATATGATTTAATGGCAGACTTGGCAGTGCGAGGTTTACAGTTGGACTCTGACCTTATGGGTCTTTTCCAACTTGAATGATTCTATGATTATATCATTTTAAAAAGGAAGGACCTGCACCTTTTTCCCCTTTTTGTTTTCCCTTGACAGATATTCCAATCATAAAGCAGATGTCAGAGACTTAGGTAATGCAGGTTTGTTGCTGTTTTTTTCCACTCAGCTTTGAAGTTCATCACAGTGCAGCCTTCATGTGGAATTTGAACAAAGAGGAAACATATTAGAAAACAAAGAAATAAAGAGAAAGGAACTAGTCTTTTCATTATTGTGGAGTATGCAGCTAGGACTACAGTTATGAACTTCTGGCATAATTCATTTTTTGTATATGTTTCTTGATCTTCAAAAATACGGATAATCTGATTTAATAAGATTAAACCTATTAATATTTGAACAGAATGTTAATGAAGAATTAAAGTGCTCTCTCAGTTCTACCAACATGAGTCCAAAATAACCCTCTTGATTTCTTAGAATATTTGTTCAATAATCCAGTAGTACAAAAAATTGAAGGTAAATTATGGTGCACTGCTTTTGAGCTGTTCAAAGTACTTTCTTGCAAGATTAGATTATTTTCTTATTATCTTCCTAAATAGTTATTAACTGCACTTCAGTTTAAGCCAAAGTTTTTCATGAACAGTGAATAGTTTGAACTTCCAGCCACAATGGGCTTTCCTAGTTCCATACCCAGTAACTGTGGCTGAATTTGGAAATTAGCCCAAGTCTGCAGAATGGCAATTTAGAGATGTATCTACTGAGATATTCTTTCTGTTTCCATGCAGAAAAAAGAACCTGAATTGCATGCTACATGTAAAGCTGGTCTGGTGCCAGATAAGCTTGGATCCTTCAAAGTACTTTCATATTAGTATTAAGCTGCCCTTAAGCTTTTATAAGAGTAATAAGGGTTTCCCAACAAAACCAACCCCAAAACAACAAAAAGCCATGGGGAGACCTCTTTTTCTGGGCTTTTGCTTTTCATTTTTCTTTTATTCATTATCAGGAGCAAGGCATCCTACTTCATTAGTCAATAGCACCTGAGTGTTTCCAAGTGTTGTAAGCTACTCCTGGAGTTCCACTGATTAGTTTCCTGCCATCTTGATTTACTGATAGGACTCAGGCCTTTTTCTTTAAGGGTACACATTCTGCAAGGTTCAGTTATGGCATTGGTTGGAGTTGAAAAACTACAAGAGTGAGTTACAAGCAAATGACTTCGTAGTGTTGGACCTGTTTTCAAAGTAAGAAAATGAACCTGCCTGGCAGGCCAGTGCTGACAGCTCTGAAAAACACTGGCTTTTTACACATTCCCTGTTGGCTGACCTCTGTATCAACTAAGGTTAACAGTGTTAATGACTGACTTTCAGTCAGTATTGCAGAGTTTGGGAAATTTCTGTCTTACTCTACAAGTTGAGAATTATATGCCCTTACAAAAATAGTGTGCATTCACAGGTTATTCTATAGCATTTGCACAATTGGCCACTCATCTTCATTGTGGATTAAAAGTATTTTTACAATGTAAATATTGAATGCATTATGGCAGTAAACTAAAAAATGTGAACTGAATTTTTATTACAATGAGTGACTGCCAACTCTTGAAGTCAGACAAGATCATCATGACTTAGACCAGACTACTCTGTTTCATGATTAGAGGCAGAATTATTGTGAGAGAGAAAAATGTTAAGTATCATTAGTGCAGAGCTGGTTTTCAGTAAAAAATCCTAGTGTAGTGAAGTGAAGTGGTACCTGCATATGACCTTCACTAAAATCTGCTGACAAAGTCACCTGCTGTTTCTAGCATTTTAAATAGATTCAAAATAAGTATAAATATGAATTGTAACATTTTTCCAATGTGTTCTAGCTATCTGCCATAATTATGTGATGGATGGAAATGCACTGATCTCTGACCCGGTCTCTGTGCTACTACTTGAGCCAGATTTTGAAACTGGGTGATGGCTTAGTAAAGTTTCTCTTGATTAGAAGAAGTAAATTTAATCCCCAAAATAGCCCATAAACTGGTTTTTGCAGCTTATTAGATATTGTCCTAGTAGTTAACTTCCCAGGGCTTTGCCTGAGGCTGAAGTGGTTTCTAACAATCCATCATTAACTTCTATGACAACCACAGGTAGGCTGTGATTGTCAGAATTAGTCATGACATACAGTAGGCCTCCTGCTGTCATTCTAAAAAATGCAGTTACCATTCTAAATGGTGCAGTTACCAGATTCTGCACCATTGCACTGGGTACAAGAATGAATGTGAAACGAGTTTATTTTACATATTCTTGCAGGCAACTCTATGCTGTATTTGCTTGAGCACCTCCTTAATGTCTTAAATGTCTGCTGCTGGAATAATCCATTCTTAAATATCAATGCCACATTGTCTTGTGTGCATCACAAGTGCTCCGGCTTTTAACCACAGCCATGTGCAAATCCTTAGAAGAGAATCAGAATCTGCAAATAAACCCGATGAACTGGAAATAGTTGTAAGTATATTATGAACTCTTGGATCACTTATTGAGAAGAAAATACAGATATGCAACTTTAGCTTCTGGAAGTTAAAATCCATTTTTAAGCATGTACTTCTAATAACATATTTCCTATAAATTGTTCCAGATGCTAGTAACATATGCATTTATTGTGTTATGTGTTACAACCAGGACAGAGGGTTAGCATTACAGACCTGAGAACTTCCTTCTCTACTCTGGAATGAGTTAGTAAAAAAACGACAGTGCCCTCCCATTAGTATCTCCCCGCAAATCCCAAACACAATTAATACATCTGGTAATCCAGATGTTTGGATACCAATAGATAACTACATCTCCAATGCAACAAATCATATCATGTCACATCAAAAAGATCGGATGTCAATTATTTGAATGGGAATCTTGCCTGAGAAAATGTCTTCATAACTCTATTTATGCTGTGAAATATACTATATTCTTACCTCTCTATTGTGTAGGAAGAAAACATGTACTTTTCTATACTGACTTCATTATTAAATATGCACATTCACACATAATTGCATGAAGAAAAAGAATTTTAATTTCTGTGAATAAATGTTGATACTTAAACTTTTTATTAAAGTCGAGAATTTCCTTGGGGCAGAAAACCTACTAGTTCTGTTTCTACATGTAGTCATGATTGACAGGAAGATGATGCTTTTCTATTCAGCTGGGATGCAAAAACTTTGTAGTTACTCACTTGTTTGGGCCAGTCATGTATGCTAAATTGAAAATACCTGAATGATAAAGAAGCTCTGGTATGATAAACTGAAGAACAAAGCATGCATTTGAGGAAAAGAGAACACTTCAAGGGCAAACTGAAATACAATTTCAAGTGATGTGCAGCTGATGAAATTAACTGGAAATTTTAAAGAGCAAACAGATCAGAATGCTATACAGCACCATAACTCAGAATGGCTATTTCTGGGAAGACACGGTGAGTGAATCCAGGTGTAAAGAGATGACCTTGAAGACAGCCAAAAATCCAACAGACATAATTTTCCTGTGTATGTAGCAAGTGCTGAAAAATCAACTGCTTATCCACTAGAATTTTTAGCTGCACTACTAACTGTAGTGCATGAAACTGTCAGTTGTGACTCACCTTAAACTTCAAAAAGCAACACAACAAAAATGTAAGGAATCAAAGGACTGAAAGAACTTTAAAATGTCATCAAACCAATCCCTTTGTCCCCAAAGACAATCAAGACAATTGGAAATCATTCCTGAACGAAGTTTATCTAATATTTTTTTCAAGCCCCAAACCTGTACAGCTAGAGATTCCTTAATAATTTAAGTAATGTGTAAAATATGCAACAATCCCCATCCTTACTGCTACAAAGTCTTTTTTCTTTCCACCTTCCTCTTCACTGTAACTTAAGTTCTTCACTTTATCTGAAGTTGGGACAAGGAGACCATTTTATTTTCATTCCTTTCAGCTGTACTTATATTATCCCTCTTCTCAGCCTTCTCTTGTTTAGATTATGTAACTACTCTTCCTTCCCCTTTTCTATATAGACCATATTTTGCAGACCTTTCACTTTCTCGTTGATCTCTTCTGGACTTTGTCCAACTGGAACATGTAATACTCAGCCAAGATCGTACCAGCTTCACAATGAGCAAGATGATTACTGTGTATGACTTACCAGCAATAGTTTTATTTATGCATCTCAAGATAATATTTGTCCTTTTTTTTTAAAGCAAAACATTCTTGTTTATGCTAGCTTGTAATCCATAATCATTGACATCCTCTCTATTTCTTCTGCAAAACAGTTAATAAAACACTTTTCCTATGTTTGCAGGGTTCAGTTATTTTTGTAAGAAGTTGTCTTTATTGATTAGTATCTTGTATTTTTAAATAACTTGTCCAGCTTTGCAGTATTTCTGAACTGCAACAATGTTTCAATCTCCTCTACACATTTGCACGTTTAATGAGCATACATCTTATTGCATCATACAAATATGATTAGTTGTAATCTTCAGTGGCATGGGAAGAAGACTAAGTGTTTTGTGGAGTTTCGTCTTGTTATACTTTGTTTTGATGTTGAGCCATTGACAAGTATTCAGAGCATGGTTTTCAGTCGTATATATATATATTTATACATATATATATGGTTATAACAGTTTCTTTAACCTTTATTTTTTTAGCCACATAATATAAAAATGGTATATGAGAAAGTGCCAGAAATCCTGCTAACAGCCAAATGATGTTTGCTAGTTCTTCCCATCTTTCCCTATATTCAGACATTTCTATCTACATGTGCATATACAAGAAGATAGTATTATGCATTTATATAGCAGTAGCATAAAATGGGGAAGGTGTTATTCCAAGCAGAGCTTTCTGATCAAAGGAGACTTCTGGAATTGTTTTGTTGATGGCAAAAGGAGTTTTGATAGCGTATTAGGAAAGCTGATTTATTTTTCCAAGAAGTAAGGTGAGTTAGATGAAGTTCTCATCATACTGCTGTATGAAATAATAATATGAAATAAATACCAGCAGTGCCGTTTTCATGAGAGAGATCTCTATTTGGCTTTCTGTGTGTATTTGGAACTCCTGATTGAACAAAAGAATGAAAAGTTATGGATTACCTCTAGAAACAATAACCTTTCTCATAAGCACAGCTGAAGATACATAAATGACAAAAGAGCTAAAAGCTTTCCTTTTTAAATTTTTGAACAGTTTTAACAAATATGAAGCTGTGCACAAAGAAAGTGTCTGAGAGATACAGTATGGTGAGTTGGAGATTGCTCACTTTTGCATCTTTCAAACAATAGAACAGCTTGAACCCTGCACATACTGACTCCATGGTGTCACAGGCTTCAAGCAGCACTGGATAGATGTAGAATTGTAGAATCATAAAATCCTTTAGGTTGGAAAGGATCTCAAAGATCATTAAGTCCCACAGTTAACCCAGACTGCCAAGTCCACCACTAAACTATATCCCTAATCACTACATCTATGGGACTTTGAAATACTTTCAAGGGTAGTGACTCAACCCCTTCTCTAGGCAACCTGTTCCAATGCTTGACAACCCTTTCCATGAAGACATTTTTCCCAATATCTAATCTAAACCTCTCCTGGTGCAACTTGGGACTATTTAATCTTGTCTTATCACTGGGAGGGAGATACCTGGGAGAAGAAACTGACACCCACCTGACTACAACCCCTTTTCGGGTAGTTGTAGAGAATGATAGTGCTGCATGGTCACACGTGTGCAGCTTCTCAGAACTGGCCCCAGGGTGGGGACATTTGACAATATTTGCTTTCTGTTCCTGGCTGCTGACCCACTCAGGGGTTCCTTAGTCTCTACAAGTGCATGTATTTACTATTTGTCTGCACCCTAGAGTCTGATCTTGGTCCAGGAGCCTCTACCAATCCCCTCTGAAAAGTCTATAAAATCTTTATAATATTGTTCTGAAATATACAGTGATGTTATTTGCAATAGAAAACTACAGTTATGAAATCGATGGATTTCATATTATCCATTTTCATTCAAAAAGTACTTAAGCAGGCACCAAATATTTATGATTTTTTTTCTAGTCTAGTGCTTTTGGAGTCACAAATATTGCAATGATCTTTCAATTTGAATGTCATAGCAGGAAATTGGTTCAATGATCAATATTTATTTGGGAGAAATTGTTCCAAAAGAGCAAAATTACTTTCATAACTACTCTAAGCAAGATAAGAGTGCCCTTGCTTTTACGGTGTTAACTAATTGTAAAAATTAAATACAAGAATTATAAAACCTAAGCCTTTCTAGATGAAGAATATTGTTTTGCTACTGTTTGAAAGTGCTGTAGCAAAGGCAGTAACATCAGCTAAGTTCCCTGCTAGTAGCAGTATTATGTAGGTAATATAAATAATGGATTATTATCTGGCTTCATGTAATATCCAGTTGGGTAAACCAGGTTTTTTATAAGGTAGATTTTACACAGAGATACATTTCTCTCTGTGCTGTGGATAGGAACAAAACTTGGTAGAAGTAACTTGGCTGTGCTGAGTGATGGGTAGTAGTGTGATGGGAGGATTTTCCTGAGGTTGCATTGAGATGACATTGGACAAATTTGCTGCTGTTTCTTTCCATTAGCACTCTCTTTCTGAAGAGAAAGTTATCTGTGAGCACATGGATTGTACGTTTAAAGGGTATGTTTGCTTTTTCGCTTTTTCTAGTCACGTGAGCTTGTCTCACAGATGTCATGTGGGCTTTACTTGTTTTAGATTTGATGTATAACAAACTGTAGGGAAATTCAGCATGGCACTTTGAGCTGTCTAATGTCATTCAGGAAAAAGTGAAGTTGTAGGATAGGATCATATCTCTGAAACAGGTGATATAGCTGAAGGGGTTATTGTGAGGTTAAACACTGCAATTAAACACTAATGTTGAGAGAAGGAAGTGATTCTGTTTGCCTGTGGCTCTTGGAGACTCCACCTAAAATACCTGAGTGCAGAATCCCTCGTGTGAGTGTACCTAGTCTTTGTTATTATTGATTATAATTTGTTTTTTCATTTCAAGAAGTAAAATTTCTTTCCATGCTAGAGCAAAATCCAGTTTTGAGATCTCAACACTTCTTTCAAAGTAGAATTGAGTTTGAATTTCCCACTGCGCATTGGCTATGAAATTGCAGAGGGACTTCTGTATGGTAGGAACCAGCCTTTACATGATGTTTAAAAGAAAGCTTTTTTTGCCTTTGATCTATGTCTGTATTCCCCTGACTCATCCACAAGGGGGACATAGTTCTAAACAAATACACATCGTGGTTATTTTTGAATATGCACATTTCTAACCCTTCTTATTTTAAATGATTCACTTGGAATGCCTTGGGACAACGTCAAAACTGTGCAGTCACTAAGGAAACTCTTTGACAGGAATACAGAAAAATGCACTGGGTTTGTATTTTTATCTTTGTTATTTTTATTTTGGTAATCTTTCTTTTTTGTTTAGAGATGGAGATGTAAGTCCTGGGGGAAAATACTTCACTCACCGGCAATGTCATCATTGGCTTCAGATTACTCACGTGTTGAAGAGAGCATTATGTTTTGTTGTTTTCTATAGAATTACTTTTGGCCTTCTTGAGTATGGATTGACATTTCTCCACTTGCTTCAGGGATAGCTGGAGCTATCTGGTAATTAATCTAGAGGATGTGGTAAAGAGCATTGCCCCCTTCCTATGTCTGTCTTCTTTCCTAGTAATTAGTGCCGTGTGAAACAAAGATTTGAATTAGACAAAAACAATATATGGGTTTATATAACAACTTGGCTTGACTTTGGAACTCCAGAAATAGTTTTCAGTTTGTATTACAACTATGTTCTAGGGCTTCTAGAAAAATGAGATGTATGATTGAGGCTGAGTTCACTGCGGGGTCCAAGATTTTTTCTAAGCCTCTAGTGGTTAGAAAATACAATCTTACAATAAAAAATACAATCCTACATGCAAGCAGACCCTCCTGAAAAGGAGGGAAGGCAATCTAAGAATGAAATCTCATTTTATGACCAGTTTTGAGTGGACTCCTTCACTTCCTGTTGTCTGGCTAAGGTGGAATTTTGGAAAGAGAATTTGGTATTTGGCTGAGCAGAGCTGCCCTGAGTACTGACTAAAGGAAGGAAACTCACTGTGGCCTCTTTCTTCAGTCACTAGCAAGCACTGACTTTTCTTACATGATATTAATACCAAATATCTTTTTTATGCTTTGTATTTAAAGCGTAATTCTGCTTATAGAGATACCCAGTATCAGAAACAAAAAGTAAGATATCATCTCTCTTTTTACCCAGCTGTAAATATTATATTGATGAACATTATTTTCCAGAATAAATTGTTGTGAGTTTACCTAAAATTACTCCCCAGTCCCACTCAGATGACTCATATCATCCACAGGAGACCAAATTAGATTGTCATAAATAATGCGCTTCACATTTATGTTTATTTCACAGTATCTTATTTGAAATTGTTCTTGTGAATGAGTGACATTTTTCCTATGTACATTTGAAGCTAGCTTTATTAGTTCATTTTCTACTTAAAAATCCCGAATGTCTAAATACTGATTTTTTCCCATCAATCACAGCAGGAAAAAGATGGTTTTTAGAGATTTCCAGCCATGTGAGATTTTTGGAATCTTCTTGAAGTTCTGGAAGTACCAATTGTGTTTAAAATTGGCACCACTTTGGCAAAGGTTTGTTAAACCTATTCCCAAAATCCTTATAGGTAAATATTTGTAGAGCCATGAGTTTCTTTTTTAATCCTTTGTAATCTTTGCAGTTAAAAATCTTTTTCCAGTAGCTAACCTAAGCCGTATCTGCTTGAAATTTAGCTAATCTTTTATTGCCCTTTCTCCCCACTAGACAGGTGAATGTCTGGCTACCTTTCTCTTCAAAGCAACTCTTTACATGCTGTAGTCATATCTCTTCTCCTGTGATCCTCTTTAGTTTTTTTTTTTTCCTCACAGATATTTTATTTCATGTAGCTCCCCTCTGCTCTCTCATTTGGCTTCATTTTTCTCAAATCTGGATGCAGCACTGCAACTCAAATCTCAACAGTACTGAACAGAATAAATAATTACCATCCTTATACTGCATAGGGTATTTCTCTTAAAGCATCTCAAAGTGATAGCTGCTTTTATGTATCATCCTAGAAAAGAGTCAATGGTCTGTGTTCCTCTAATGCTTTAAATCCTTTTCTTCAGAATAGTTGCCTACCCTGGTTTCTCAGTTTTGCACTTGATTTAGCCTTAACAAATGCAGTACTTTGCATTTGTCCTTACAAATTTTTTTTCCTTGGTGACATTGGATTATTTTTTTCTTTCTTTCACTGTAATAACAAACCACTCCAGCTTCCTGTCATCTGTATGTTTTGTGTGTGCCCTCTACTCCATGACCTCACTTCCTGATGAAAATAATTAATAGAACTGGGCTTCTGCAGGGTCTAAGATGAAACATTCTCCATGTTTGACACAGAACTGCTCACAAATAATGTGTGTTTTAATTTTGGCCCTTTATTACCAACCGTAAGTGTTCTGCAGCATAAACAATTTCAAGCTGGCAACAAAAAAATCTTCAGTTTATGTAATCTCTAACATCTAGTGCAATCTTTCAAGACTTGTGCATGAAAGTGTTGTGCATGAAAGTACATTTTATAGTCAAACAGGTTGACTTGATCAAAATCTCCATCATCAACGGGTTGTTTGCTTTGAAAAAGTGTCATTGGCAATCCAAAGACACTAAGTCAGCCTAGATATTCCTCAAGGGATTATGTGATTGCCACATGTCTGTGTAAAATGAAGATCTGCCTTATTCATATGCTTCTCCTATCCCATGTTCTAAAGAGATTTCCACCACTTCTGTTTTCTTAGCACAATGCTGGAGCCAGTAACAACATGAAGAAATTAAGAATAGCTGTGCTATTCTTATAAGTCATAAATCCTGACAAATGTGTCCCTTTACTGAATCATCTTGTCGCCAAGAGTGGTCAGTAGCAGTGCTTCAGTAAAATCACAAGTACAAAAGCAAGCATACGGTAATGGTTGTTCCTCCTCATCTCTTTTCCCCAGGTTCCCTCTTTTCTCAGCTTCCAATGGTCTACAGCCTCAAGAGTTTTCCTAAGCAGAGACAATACTGTTTTATAGAAAACTATTCCTGCTTTTGTGCAGAGGATTTGACTGATTCATATACACAATCTCACATTTGTCTGGATTAATCTTTGCTCATTTTGCTTCTGTGCTAGACTGATCAGAACAGAAGGGAGGATGCAGGAGTTTGACATTTTCAAAGTAGGCAGGATCAAAAATCTTCCCTCCCTGCGACTCTTTGCTCTATGGGCTACATACTGCAGTCTCAAACTCTGCCTATTGATCTGACCTAGGTTGTTTAATCTGAGTACAAGGACAGCAATGTTGATGAGAAGAATGTAAAATATTTGCCCTGTTTATGGCAGCTGAACCATTAATTACACTCCTTTTCATCAAAATATATCTGAATACTGTCACTGAAAATCCTCATTTATTCTCGAATGATTTCCTTGTTACTGTTGCTGCTTTCTCTCACCTTTTAGCAAGAGCTGTAAAGGGAGTGGTTTTTTAATTGAATTAATTTTGGACACTACTTTGAACTTGTTTTTTTCTTGGTTCCAGACCTTTTTGAATAGCACATCATGCAATCTTGAACTATGCGAAGAATTTGTTTGTTTGGGGGGTGTGTGTTTTGGGTTTTTTCTTTTGTTTTTGGGTTTGGGTTTTTTTTTTTTGGTTTGGTTTGGTTTTCTATGCTTATTTATTCCCTGGGGAATCAGCAGTGAGACAGGGTGGCAAAGGCTTGTCTCTAGCTGCTTCCACCATTACAAACACATGGGCAGAGCTACATTCTTGCAGAGCTACAATCCAGTCAAAGGGAAGCAGACTGTTCTAGCACAGCTGTATGGCATCTCTGACTGATGTAGCCTAACTAAATCCTAAAATGTTGCAGGTAATGCTTTACTGGTGGAGATGAGGGTCTTGGTTTTGTTTTTTTTTTCTTCCCTTGCTTTTTTTACCTGCAGGCTTGTAGATCAAAAACCTACCCTAGCAAAAGTTTATTTAAGGATCTGATATAAAACTCCCCATGTTGACTACAAAATTACTTTCAGGTTATTGCGTCTTATCACTTTTTTTTTTCTTGTTAGTTTTCTGCTGGATTAACTAATTGAACAGGCCCACTGAGGGATCAAAGAAGTGTAGAGCCAGAACAAAAGGAAGGGAAGGAAAGTGTGACGGGGAGAACGGGAGGGAGCTGCTTGCTCCTGTACCTGCTTTGGTAGCAGTAAAACTATGTGGGCTTTGCAATCTTGTCAAACTACACCCTAAAATATGCTGATTTACATGTTTGTTTTCCCAGTCACTGGAAATAACGATCTTCCAGGGAGTATTAAGCCACAGTGAACTTTAAGCCAATTTATTTCTGAATGGGAGCATTCCCATAGGTATATAACGTGCTTTGGTTTCTGCACACTAATTTCATGCCTTCAGATTCCTAACTTCTCAGCGCTCCCCCACGTAGATCTGTCCTAGCTATGTTATTGTTTTCATTATTTTGAATTTAAAAATAAAGGCAAATCTGCAAAATGCAAATAAAGGTAAAAAAGCACTTGAAAAGTTTGTGACTCTTACACATCTCGTCTTCCCCAGTGTCTAGGCACTGTGTCTAAACCGAACTCTTAACACTGCAGTGTCAGATCTCTGCCATCACTCTTTTTTAGGCAGTTGTGTGTTTCTGCTCAGCACAGATACACATTACAACAACTACATAGGCTATTTTGACTTGGTGCCATGCACCCTCTTTTACAGTAACATTCCAAGGCAAGTTAATCTTAGCATAACATGACAACAGCACTCCAAAGGCAGTGTGCTCACTGAAGGTGGGTATTGTGCTCCTACTCTGCTTCTCTGCAGTGCACTGGAGCAGAAGGGGGTTGGGGTGGGGACAGTGGCAGTGGGTACTGAACCTTGGTGACAGCTTTGACAGCTGCAGAAGCAAGAAGCTTAGGCTTTGAGACAAAACTCTGCATCCTGGCCATCTGGGAGGCAGCTCCTTTCCTTGGCTCTGCCGGTGGGTGTTGCCACTCCGACTGCTAGGGCATGGTCTGCTGCCTGTGAGAGTGTGCAGGCTCTTCATCTGCTATTAGGTTGTGAGTATCTGCTTGCTACCATATGGCTGCATTGAAAAGAGAGTGAGAGGAGAATAAGCTGTAAAGCAACTGTAAAAATTCTGTTCAATGCTATTTCATGGTGAGAGGGCTGCTGGCTCACCCTCCTCTTCCCCCAAGTCATTAGAGTTACTGGTTTAAATAGATACACCTGCATCCATTCAGCCCATATAATTTCCCCACTGAACTGCTCCAAGTAGAGACACCCTTCTCTGCTTATATAATTCAGCATGCTATTACCCTCTTCTATTGGGAACAGGAGGCTAAGAGTGGAATTAAGTGAGATGGGGTTCACTTTGATGGAGATGTTTTGGAAAAGTTGTCAAGCTTACTGGATTATCTGGTGAGGAAGTGGAAGCTCTTCTGTCTTCTGCAAGAGACTAATTCCTTGACACAGTAGCAGAGAATCATGTAGTTGAATCACCAGCAACAGAAAGAAGATATTTTGCAATATAGTAATTGTCTATATGGCTGAAGAAGAACAAATGCTTTCCTGGCTCCCCATGGAAATAATAAAGAAAGGCAAGTTGAGGAGTCTAGCATAATTATTTAGTAATCTTAAATATTTATGAGCTACAGAATGGGCTACATGCAATTTAAGAGGGACTTGACAATTGCAGCATACATCATCTTGTTTCACAGGGGCTAAAAATACTTAATCTTACTCCTTTAAAATAAAAGCATTAATCCTAAATACATCTTAAGCTAAGAACGAAGCTGTAAACTTGAAAGG
This sequence comes from Manacus vitellinus, assembly GCF_001715985.3. NCBI lineage: Eukaryota > Metazoa > Chordata > Aves > Passeriformes > Pipridae > Manacus > Manacus vitellinus. The sequence goes on from NW_021940535.1 coordinate 6,679,979, forward strand.
AAGGAAAAGAAGGGGGTTTTTATCATTGCAAAGGTGCAATTTGGGGAAAACACTTCAGGAATAAAAGTTTTGTTGGGAGAATTTTATGTGAGCTTTCTGGGAATGGTGGTAGAGGGTGTGTAATTCTTGATATTAAACAATTTTCCATTGGCTTCACCAAGATCTGGGGAATTTTGTTCTGTTTAGTAGGCTGGAAAAGAGATAGACTTTCCAACTTTGTTTTGGTGACAATAAAATCATTGCTGCAAATCCAAAGAAGCAGTTACAGTTGGATGACTCTTCCCATGCCATCACTTTAGAGTACCCTGGAGCCACAAATCCATAACACAAAGTCTCTCCTCTCACTTTCCCTGGCTTTCACATGGGATTCTGTTCCATGTGTAATTTGCTGATGCATAGTCAGTAGTGGAAAAATTCACGTTGAAGTACAGATTCCATTGGTCATGGAATTCAGACATAGTAAACCCCAAGTTTTCTAGAACATATTGCTTTATTTTAGGCAGTAAAAGTGCTTGAACAGACTTTCTGAATTTGGGATGCCATAATTTCTGCTTGCATCTGAATCTCCAAATAAGAAACAGTAGTAATAACAAAACCTTGGTTATGTGGTCTTAAAGGTAGGTAGAATACTTTGCTCAGTTCATATGGTGAGAGCAACACTGATGTGGAAGAGACCTATAAAGTGTTTATTTCTGATTTCCTCCCAATTTACACAGTAGACAAGTTTTTAAGCATGAATAGATTTGGTCTTATGTACTTTTCCCTGTTTGCAACTGTCCATACAATCAGTATGCTTGCAAATGTTTCAGTAATGCTGAATTTGGCAGCCTACTTAAATTTTGGGTCTTAATTTTGGCAGTTGTCTTTATCTGTTTTGATAGTTCAAGAGTGGCCAAGTTTAGAGCTACCAGGCATTTGGGTTTCCTCAGACGTATCCTACTTTTCTGCCAGGATATTTTGTCTAGGAGGAATTTAAATGCCTTGGCATTAGGATAGGATGCATCTCCATGTGTGCACCCAGAGTAAATCCACTTGCTTTATGATACATGGGATTTGGTGTGCACATGCATATCAAAGGTACAGAGGCATGTCCAGGAAACCAAATGCTTAGAGACCAGAATTGCTGAACAGATGTGCATTTGCTGCTCAGTGCTACAGGACACGTGCACGCCGTGTGTGCAGCACGAGCGCTGAGGAGCTGCTTGGTACTAGAATTCCCTGTTTGACTACACATAGTCACCACATGCACTGATTTATGCTCAGAAATCCATGGCCATGTTCTGAAGACAGTCTCTGTATTGCATCAGCTATGACTTACACATATTGAACAATCTGTGTTGGAAATGATCAAGGAGAACAAATGTCCTCCCTAGCATCTAAAATACTTGATATCTTTCATGCATAATGTCAAGTGTCGTGTGCTAATGCAGAAATGTAAGGGTTTTAATTTATTGTAATGAAAATATAGACAGTGTACTATAAAGTGAAAGGCATTGATTTTGATGCAGTGTAAATCGTATAGGTGGGATGAACGTACTGAAGATTGAACATCTCAGAGCAGGGAGCCCAGGAAGTTGCTTGTGTTGCAGCTCACTTTTCGTTGCTGCAAAGCGGAGGGTTTCAAACAGGACACTTGCTTGAGCTTATGCCTGCTGCATGCCATTGTATATGCTCATGTCTTTCTGGTTCAGTGGCAGCAGCAATAGTGGAATCTGGAGCTTGCTGCAAAAAAAGAGAGACAAAAAAGACGAGAGAGAGGAAAACGTGCTTTCCAATTAGGTAATGGCAAATATCATACTTGTGCTTGTGGAAGGTCAGAAATGTAACAGCTGAAGGAGTCAAATAATAGACAAATTGATGATGGTAACTAAGAAAATATAAAAGGGACTCAATCTCTCTCACACTGATAAAGCTGTTTGAGGTGCAGTAGATCAATTTAGCCATGGCTGTTGTTAGGAAATTGCGCTTGTTTGATGTTCCATAAGTAGATCATGCAGTTTCCTAGGAAACATCTTTTTCCACTTAAAATCTAATTTTCTTACATTGCTAGAACTGATGAGTCACCCTGCCTGACTTTTGCTTACTTCCCCTTACCTATTAAAATGTACTCACCAGGTGGAAATCCAGGGATTTATTAGACCTTATCACCTGGCTGTTTGATTAACTCTTCTTGTTCCTCCCTGTTATCAGACAGTGTGCTTGATACAACAAGACAAAGTCATAGGTTTGAAGACAATCAAAATTTGAAATAAATCTCTTAATGACATGTGCTTTCTAAACTCAGGAGAATTCCCATAATGTTTCTGTTATGACCTACTGTGAAATGGTCTCTGTTCCTTTGATAGTATCATGCCATCATATTTTCATTACTGTTTTGTTAAATATTACCCATTTCAGCTTATTTATAAATGAACTTAAATTTAGCAATGACAATTATACCCAGTTACTGCCAGAAAATAGATAGTTTTTCTTACATATTACAAACCGTGGTTAAAATCTAAAAGCCTCACTTCTTGGTTGTGATGCTGAATTTTAGGTTCATGTAATGAATGGCACTTATGCTGAATGGAAAGTTGCCAGAGAAAGAGGCAAGGCTTGTTCACAGCTGTGGTCAAAGGAACAGAGGTCAAAGGACAGGCTGGCAGCCTGAGTTTTCAGTGACTTGTGAAATTAACTCCATTGCCCGATAAAAAGGAAAATGTTATAATTTACAGTTACTGGTTGTTTGGGTTATATATAAAATCCTTGTAGTTTGCAGATGCCTAATGAGCCCCTGTGGCTACGTCATTAATAAAAGGTTGGTCCGGCAGAACATAGCTTCCAAAGTTATCTCTGGGCTAGAATTCTTATTCTTTTTCCATATGCAGTTGTGCCAGAATCACAGCAGTATTTCTGCTGCTTCCCAGTGTCTCTGATGCCTCAGTTGTCAGTATACTACTGATATGCCAAACACTAGATACTAATGCTGTGAAGCTTCAGCTGCTGACAAATGGCTTTCTGTTCAAAGGGCAGTATCTCTGCAAGAGTAAGGCTCAATGTGACTCTACATCCCAAGAAGAAGGACAGATAAAATAATTCCCCATCCTAACTTTTTTTTAAAACTTATAAAACTTTTTGTTTTAAAATTTTGGTGTATTTATTCATCATTGGATTACCCACTTGTATCTTGTTGTATATCTATTTGTCTCTCCTAGCACATGGCCTGTTCAGCTGCAGCTGGTGAGTGGGTGGCCCTATCATATAAAGCTATGCAAAATGCTTACAAAATTTGGTGGGCTTGTCGCTTGCATTGGCTTGTACTTGTTTTTGTTTATACTTCCTAAATATTAAAAGTAAGAAGGAATGACCATTGTTTTCAAACAGCAGTTTCAAACTATGGTTTGAAAGCAGTTTCTCTAAAGAGTCTTGTAGACTCTTAAAATGTTTGCCTTTTTCTTAATTAAAAGCTTTGATTTCTGATGATGAGTTCAATTAAAATAGACCTTTCAAGCTAAATTTCAAGGTATTGATAGTTTTGAGGATATAAGGGACTAAAAGACTGAGTTTCAGCAGGGCATAGGCTACAGAACTTCACCTGGCACAAACAGCAGCAAGGTTCAAGCCATAAACTTCTAGTTTGACTTCTGTGTTTGTACCTAAAAGACACATGTAATATCAACAGAAAGATATTATGTGACCTAGACTTCAGTGAGTGTAAGTCCTTTTGGTATAAAAAAATTGTATAGATTACACGTTTTCTTTGAAACTTGCAAACGTGAGAGATGACCTTCATTCACAGTCTGGACTCTTGCAAAATTTTGTGTGGAAATGTGTTGGTGGCTTTGATGATTTTTTTTTTAAATGAATTACTGAAAAGGAGAGACCAGAGAGGCAGCGGAATAATAAAAAGGACATGCTTTAATGTTGTCATTGTTAAATGAAATATTTGCCAAACATAAATATTCACCCAGGTTCTAGGACTCACCCTTGATGAGGCAAATGCATTTAACCATATTCAAGCCACTGATTGCAGGCAGTTGCTGAGGTCATTTCCCATAAATTAGCTTTCAGCGCTGTTTTACAATAAACTTAGTATAGCTTTCCCACTCTTCTGAACAAGAAAACAGGTCAGATCAAAACTCTGGCAACAGAATCCACTGCTCCCTAGAGTGATGAAACTACTGGGAATTTAGAAGGAAGTGGCTGCCACACTCCCCTTGTATTCTGCCGATGATGTGTAAATGCATTTGTATCTTTTCATTCCTGTCTCTAGCCCTCTGTCTCCTCCTTGATGAATAATTCTGGAATGCTACTGTGTGCTGCTTATGTGGCATCCGATTCAGGTGTCTGTTGCTTCAGGTTCTGGTTGCATCTGGGTACAACATAAAATGCCAGTCGGATGTCTTTTATCCCGCTCAGTGGCTCTTCATAGTCTAAAAGAGAAGAGAGTTAAATTATAGTTTTATTTACTTGTTGCTGGAAATGCACTGAAGGGCTCAGTAAAACATTCCTAGGAGAGAACAAAGGCTTTTTACTGACCTGTGGGTCACCAAAGTAATTCACAGTCAAATCCACTGATCCACTATAGAAGCTCAGTCCCCAGATCACAATTTGTTATCAAGAAACAGAGAACAAAAAAGAGGCTAATTTAACTTGTGCAAAACTCAGCACTTCTTGGTTCTCCAGTTCATGTAACCTTTTTTCTTGTTTCGGTTCACATGGGTTATCCTTGCATGCTAAGATCAAAATGAAACTGTTGATTTTCTCTTGGTGCCTAAGAGAAAAATAATTCTTCGTTTGCTTCATTTCTTATTAAATCATTTTATGAGCTTCACATTTAGTGTTGTAAGACATGCAAAAGCCCCCAGCTCTGCAGGTTTGAGAATATTCATGCAGTTGTTGACTGATAGCACACCTTGAATATGTGGGTGTAATTTATATGTATAGAACATCTAAATCCTGTTAAGCCAACACAGTCTATTGAGGAAAATTCTCACTGTTCATTCTTGTCTCTTTGTCTACCCTGTTGGCAGGAAATCATTTAACATAACAATAATGTAGCTCATGCCGTCTCTGTATAATCTTTACCTTTCTCACATTTGTGTAGGGAGAAGTGATTTTTGTCCAGAGATACTCTGAGATTCTTGAAGTAAAGCTAGACTTTGCTCTTATGTATGTGGTGTTGGTCTTGGAGAAAAGTGGAACTATGCTCACTTTGCTAATGATATAATTATGGGATCTCTCTTACAGGAGTAGAAGGAAGATATTAGTTATCATAATGGGCATGAGCTTGGACTTCAATTGAAAATTTATAAAGAAGATGCAAATGGATTATTTCTACTCAATAGGGTAGGTCTAGCTGCATAATAGCATGCAAAAGTATGCTCAGTAAATATAACCTTTACAGTCATGGAAATGCTTGGGTGCTTTTTTTGATCTATGTGTGGGGTTTTTTGTTTTGTTTGGCATTGATTTGTTTTGTTTTGGGAGGGTTTTTGTGTGTGGTTTTTTGATTGGTTGGCTGTGGTTTTTTTACTTTTTTTTTCAAGTCTTTTGCTGTAATGGTGATTTTAAGTATTTGAAAAACAGTTATTGAAATTTGATCTCTCGCTAGGGATAGTGACAAATCACATACTGTTATTTCTAATTCCTGACTATATTATCAGAATTCTTGTAATCAGTGAGATACCTTCATAATGCTACTGGGAATTTTAATCTAGCCTCTGGGATAACAGAAAAAACAGATATTTTTTAAAAAATTGTCAACCAGTTTGTCAGTCCTGAGTGGCCAGACCTTTTCTGAAGGACTGCACATAGAACATTTTATTTCCTTTCTTATATATCGGTTGCACACAGAGTTTAAAATTTACCTTGTCATTGTATTTGCACAAAAACATTACATAAGCAAGTGTGGTCCTAATTGAGATAGATCTTTTTCTACCTTTTTAATTAGTTCTATAAAGGTCTTTAAAGGGGTTTACAAACTTAGATTATGCAGTGTCCCAGTTGCATAAAATCTATTGCTTGCCTTTTATTCATATGCATGCTTAAGAGTACTTGTCTTTGTGTGCACATGAGAATAGGTATTGATTCCTTGACAGACCATGTTAAGCAAACAAAAACCCAAAGGAAATAAGTTTTCAAGCCTTTGTGACAAGTTTTGCTGTGTTTAGAGACTAAAGATTTGAGATGAAATGGAGGAACCTCAAAGAATTAGTGAGATATAAGTTTGAGCCAAGGTGAAAAAGTTCAGGTATTTTTCTAGATTTGTCCTGGAAGCAACCATTATGAGCCTGCATAACTGAATGACAAATTATCTAGTTTAAAATGGCTATGCTCTAAACTTTCTACTTTTTGGATAAAGCGACAATATAGAGCAACATTAGTCTTCAAAATTTTGTGCTTTTTTCCCCCCACCTTTCTTCCTTCCCCAGTAGATGTAAGGTAGGGTGAAATATGATTTCACAGGAACAACATGCACAGTCATCATACACAGATAATGTTACCATAATGGTACAATGAGGTTGGTATGTTAAAACAACTTTGAGAATTGGAAATTATCAAAATTGAGGATTTTCTAAGTTGACTTACAGGACTGACATTTTTAACCTAAATAATGTTATTTTAGTAGAGTCCTTCTTACTTGAGACGTGGTTTTAAGCTGCTTAGAACAGCAATCAATTCTCTTCCCTCATTTTGTGTCCTATACCATCATACCAACAGCTACAAAAGCCATCAAGAGAAATAGGCTCTTCAGGCTGATAGCTCCAAAGCCTGGTACCAGAACAAAGGGGTGCAGTGTCAGATAATCATTCCCTGTGTGAACAAGTACCCAAAAGAGGAAGTAAGTACCCTCCGGTGTGTAGACATCTGCTGATGGCTTAGTGGTGAGCCTCAGGGCTCTTTTCTGTGATCCAAGCCCAGGAGGAACACCTGCTGTTCTGCTCATTTTCTCTAGATAATAATTCTACTATCTCTTGTTCTTCTGGGTTGTCTGAATTCTTTTTATTTTTGATCACAGAATCATAAATTATTTGATTGGAAGGAATCCTAAAGATTGTCTAGTTCCAACCTCCTGCCATGGGCAAGGATACCTTCTTCCACACTAAACCAGTGCATGGTGATCAAAACTTCATACAACCTGACCTTGAACACTTCCAGGAATGAGACCTCCACAACTTCTCTGGGCAACCTATTCCAGTGCTGCACTACTCTCACAGGAATGAATTTCTTCCTCATGTCTAATTTAAACTTACCTTCTTTCAGTTTAAAGTCTGTCACTACATACCCTTGTAAAAAGTCCCTCTCCAGCCTTCTTGTAGACACCCTATAGGTACCTACATGATCTAGGGTCTCCACAAAGCTTTTGCTTCTCAAGACTGAACAACCCCAGCTCTCTCAACTGTCTTCATAGGAGAGGTGCTCCAGCCCTCTGATCATCTTTGCGGCCTTTTCTGGACTCACTTCTACAGAATCATGTCTGTCTCAGTTTGGGGACCAAAGAGCTGGATGCAGTACTCTGGGTGGAGTCTCATGAGAATGGAGTGGAAGGTGAGAATCAACTCCTTTGACCTGCTGATAACACTTCCTTTGATATACCTTTGGATATGTTTGGCCTAGCTGTGTGCAGGGGACCCACTTACAGCTCTTCAGTGGACGGTTTTCACTGCTTGATACCATTCCTTCTAGTCTTACCTTGCTCCTACGAGTCTGGAGGTTTTGCTTCTGATCACCCATGTGGTGTTCCCCATGTCCTTTACCCACTTCCTGCTCCCAGTTCTCTCCACTCTTTCCTCTGGTAAGATGTGTCCCTTCCTTGCTACTTCCACTTATCACATTAACCATGTTTCTGATTGCCATTTCATTTGCAACCTCCTTCCCTACTCTCATTCAATGAGTTCTCTCAAGTATGATCACCACTTGTGAGTATGATAACTATTTATTCATCTACCACCTTATATGGCTGGGTCTCATTTTAGTGAACTTGGAGGTGATCAAAATAAGAGCCAAAACTTGAATGAATTATTACACAAAGCTATTTGCTGCTACTAACAAGATGATTGTAATTTTTATTGTTTGGCTGGGGTTTTTTTTTGTTTGGTTGGTGGAGGTTTTTTTCCCCAGAGTATTTCTCTGGCTGTATCACTTTCAGATCTAAATTTTATGTGGACACTACTCTTAGGGCCCCCAGTTGTCTTGTCAATAGTTTTGCCTCTCAGCCTAAGGTGAGATATCTAGCAAATGACCTTCCCCTAAGGGTCTTTTCATTTCTGTTGAAAAAGCTAGAACTGGAATTAGAGTCAACGTAACTGTCAAGGCAATGCTGCACCCAAGTTAACAGTGACCTATTAGGTGATGTGGCTATAATGATATATTTTTTTCTATATTGCATTACAGTGAATGGATAGTCTCTGCTACAATGTGTTGCAGAGTGTGGACTGTGAAAACTACTTATGAGTGATTCACCCTTACCTAGCTTTAGGATGAGTGCAGTAGCTATATACTGAATGTCCAGTATTAACAAATAATTTGTAGCACAGATGAATCACCAACAAAACATCACACATTTCAGGTGCTAACTGTGTGGCAGAGACAAATATAGTCAAAATCTCCAGGGCTTTCTTACTTCCCACCTGCCAACTTCAGAATGTAGAGACCTTATCACATATAGCATGACAATGTTTGTCTTTCCCCTGAGCTTCCTTCCAGGCATTGGGACTTTGGTCATCCTTTTGCTCAGGAGATTTTATAAGCTTGACACCTTCGTTGAAGGCAAAGTACATGGAAATGAGCTGCAGTGCAGTATGTGGTATGAAAATGATTTTAAATTCTGTCATTATCACAGTTTAGCATTGTGGTGGGAGCTTTCCGCTAATTACTCCCTAGAGGAGATAAACTGCTGATACTAACTAGACTGTGGCCATCTACTAAACCCAAAGACCTTTTTTAATTCTGAAAATTAAATATTTATTGTTCGCAGGAGCATTTAGTTAAAAATAAAAAAAAAAAAAGAAAGAAAGAGAGAGAAAGAAAAAAGTTTGTAGGGTTTAGTTCATCATCTCATGGATGTTGGTTGGCAGATATGGAATGTGCATTGCTTCAAGAGGCCAGATTCCCCGTTGGCAATAGCAATCAGAGATCTGACTCCAGAGAGGTTGAGAGGGTTTCAGGAGCCAAGCAGCAGTCATTGAAATGCTCATCTATTCTATCTTGCTTTAAAGAGACTGTAATTTTTTAAACCTCGACTGCATAGGACATTTCATGCAAACTCCATAGACTTCAGAGCATCCAATTCTCTCTGTCTTTGTGATAACTTAGGCCAGCATATTCTAGCCTTTATTTTAACCTCTGCTTTCACATCTCTTCCTATACAGTGATGAAACCTTTTCCTGACTTTTTTATAGTGCTCTATTCACACCTTCCATTTCTCTGTAATGCCCACATACTCTTTTTCTTTGTCTTCTTTAAATGGTAGTGCAATGAATAACTGTCTTAACAAGGTGCATGTGCTTTCCAAGTGAGAGCTGTCCTGTGGTCATTAGTGCTTAGGCTAGCAGATGACATTCTAGAAGTGATGAGATCTTAGTATTACTCTTAATTTTGCTTCTAATTGGGTGTACAATTTTGGGCAAGTCTATTCTGCTGGCATCTATTTCCAGTGAAGGGGAAATTCTAATTGACAGGGGTAATTTGTGGCTGAGGAATAACCTGGCATAGAGGGCAAGAAGGCCCAACTACAAGAAGGGGTTAAACTAGCTGGAAGCAAGGATGCCAGAGACAGAGCAGATTCTTTGCAAGGGTGGAAAGTGTCCCTTGATGACGAGAGAAGAAACAGCCTCAGCATTGTGTTGTGGCCATCCTGGATTATGGACGCTCAGGGACCACCTTTGAGCAGTAGAGCCAGGACTGGGCTGAGGTGCCCTATGCAATGGCTCTCAGGATTGGCGCTTGTGCAAGAATATATAAGACATTTCCTTGTAATACATCTTTTCAGGCTCTACCTTAGAACTGCTTATTGTGGTAGGACACTGCCCAATGTATTGTTTATTATATATTTCTTTTATATTTAAGTACAAATGTGTTTTTAATTCACTTCAAGGGATACCATAAAAATTGCTTCACAATTTTCTGATGTCTGTCTCTTCCAAGTATGGTATTTCTTTTTCAGTATGAAGGAGTCTCTTACCATATGATTTTGATGTGCTTTTATGCAAGGAAAATATGAACTTTTCTGGGGCTTAGTGTCAATGGTTCTGATGGTAAAGGACAACTGAGCAAAACAGACTGAAATAAACAAGATTCACAAGATGAACTCAGTTTTTTGCACGTTAAAATAAACTCTCAGTTCAGTTGGCAACTTTTTTCTGAAATTCAAATGTTTCTGCAGATCTTTTTATGCAATCTAACGCTTAGCAAGCCCTTGCACGGAGAACAGACTCGCCTCCTATCCCTGTAGACTTTGCCTATGCATCTGTTTTTGGTTTTAGCTTTGCTGTCTGAATAACAAGTCTTATGTAGATAAAACAGTTTTGTTCAAGTTTAGAAAGATTACAGTTTGGGGATTAACACAAGTGTAGAAAGGGTCAAGCAAAATGAAATTCTCAGAGACTTTGAAGAACTTGTGCTAAAGGGAAGAGGTGCAATGAAAGTAGGGATATCAGCTTTGCCTCCACAAGAAAAGAGTCTATGATTTATGTAGCTATAGTTACCTTTTGCAAGCTGCAATCCTAAAAAAGATGAAGGTACAAATAATTTTTATGTTGTTAGGCTGTTTCTCAAATCTTTCCTTCAGGGTTTACCTCAAGGTAAGAGATATAGAAAGCGCTTTTTCTGTATCAAGGTCTTTCTATAAAAATGTAATGTTGTCTTAACTAACCCTAGACTTACTTATCCTAACACTTCCAACAATCAGGGCTTGTGTGCTGGACTTAATAGGTCATTCTGGAAGTAGAGACAGGAAAGCTAAGCTTAATTGCTTCATTTGATTTTCATAAAGCTTGGTAATTTTCAGCGAGTGCCTTTATGCCAGCTCTCAAGCCAATTTTTAATTATTTAGCAAAACATTTAAGCACATGCTTTGATCCACCCCATTCATCAAAGCGCTTTAGAACCTGCTTATGTGCCACTTAAACAGATTGAAAGAGATGCTTAAGTGTCTGATGAATAGGGAATGTTTATTAAGTCAGGACCTTAAGAGGGAGCTGCTGGAATACAGTGATCAGAGATACAGGTACTAAAAAGTACTAAAAAGTGCCCACCTCTATCAACATTGCAAAGACCAGAGAGGAGAGTTGATTACATAGCAATGTAAACTTCCCCCTCCACCTCCCTTCCCCATGCTTTGGGCAGATTTCTCACACAGTCTTCAGATGGTTTTGCTCACAAATTGATTTTTATGTGTGTGTCTGTGTAATTTCAGTGTCACCAGCCTGGCATGCCTCACACTGCAGTCTTTTTCAGAAGCAATAAGCCATGCAGTCTGTTGTAGAAACAAGTCTCCATGGAGTTAATCGGCTTTGGTTTTTTGCTCTGAGCACTTGCTGTTTTTTTTTTTTTCTTTTGTAGCGATATTGGAGCATTGGGTTAACTCTAGCAGAACTATTGATTGACAAAGTAATGTCATGAAGCTGTCTTACGAGCTATACTGAGGGAGTAGCTTAAATCTTTCTTTGTCAAAGAGGCAAAAGACAAACAAGCTCAATTGGGGTTAGAATAATTTTTAGATTAATCATAGTTTGGCTTTTCAGTGTTTAAACAGTAAATGATTTTAGGAATTCTGTCCCAGGAATTAGGCTGAGGGCATATCTCTGCTTTTGTGTTATGCTGTTAATTATTAACTCAGGCGTAATTTTTTTATGTTGCCCTGGAACACTCACTTTTTATCAAGTCAGTGAGCTGGTTGCAGCAAGTTAAAATAAGCCAGGCTAAGGTGATATACTGAACTTAGGTATGCACATTCTCTGTATACAATCCCTGTAGCCAAAGCATATCTCCAGAGAACAGCACAAACTGAAAACGTTTATGCTTGTTGCTCTGTCTTTAGCATTTTCTCTTGTTCTTGGGATTTCCTTTGGAGAACCAGAGTGTTGTCTCTGCATGATGACTTTAGAGAAATGAAGAAACTTTATTAGTCAAAACTGCAACGAGAAAATTCATCTCACTAAGCAAGCCAAGAGGTCAATGGGATTTTGAACATATGTAGTGAATCACATAAGTGCAGGCAGGAGTTGTGGGGTATTTTATGGAGAGACGTGCATATTTTAAAGCACACTGGAGCGCCCATAGAGACTTGATGAAGAATTAATAATAAAACTTACTTTCGACAGCTTTGTTCACAGTAGGACCAAAATCCCTCAAAATCCAAAATAGAGGGAAAGAAAAGAGGAAAATAAAAAAATATGTTTCTAGGATAACAAAGAAGACCTGGCAGTCCATCAGTGGGACAACTACACCAGCTGACAGGCTGAGAGACTGTTCCACAATTCCCAACACACCTGTGTATGTGGAACCACCTGTCATAGGAGTGAAAAAAATATCCTCAATTACAGAACTGCGAACTCAGCAACACTTCTGCAAGAGATCAGAGGAGTAAAAAGGCCCTCATGTTACAGTTTTGTTGCCAGTAGGTTTCTCACCAAGGAAAGAAAATCCCACAAACAACACACTCAGAAAGTAATTTTGTCATTTTTTACAGTATTGGGACAGCTAGAAAATATATTACCATAGTAATGAAAAATGTCCACACCTAAGTTATTACATATAGTCTATGTATGTAAAGTTGAATATGTTGAGTTAGGTAGAAATATTCTCTCTTGTATACTGCTTTGCATCCAGCTCAGGATGATGAAGGGTGAGCTGCAGGGTGGAGGGAACACAAGACAGGGAAATCAAAGCTTGCAGAGACACCTAGGAGGATTCATTCCATATCCTGTACTGTGGATGGCAAATGCCTCCTAGCTCGCACACTAATGCCACGGGTGTAATATGCCACAGAAGAGATCAAGGCCATGGTCAAGGGATTGAATCTGCAAGGGAAACCTACTGGGTTCTCAGACAATTTTAGGAAACTGAGGGTACGCCAATGGGTGTGAAAACAATCCTTATTCATAGAATCATGGAATGGTTTGTGTTGGAAGGGACCTTAAGACCATCAAGTTCCAACCTCTAATTTTGTGGGTAGGGATTACTGATGCAAGTAATCTGACCAGGGGGGAAATTTCTACATAAACTGATTTCTACCTATTTCTTGTACTTATGAATGCCACTGTTTGCCTAAGGGAATTTGGTGTGACTGGCAAGCCAGTTTATGCAGCCCAATGTTTTCTATCTAGCTGTGGCACGCTCTAGTGCTGCAGTGGGAAGTGAAATAAAACCAGCAGAAACTAGTTGTGGAAGGGGGGGTTTTCAGGTGATTGGTAGGAGGTTCAAGCATAATTGCTTGTAAAAATGGTGCAAACAAAAGATGATTGAGTCTTCTCTCAGAGGTACTCAAGTTATCAGCACACCAGGTACCAAGGACTCAAATTAAAAGTTTAATTTTTCATTGCTGGTATTTTGTAAACAGTCCCCACTATAAATTTAGAAATCTCACATCTTCAAATGGCATTGATCCCTTCTCCTGATGACTCTTAGTCATTTCATCACTCTCTGAATGATTGGAAGTTTCTTGTATTCGTTACCTCTAGCATAATCTAGCTATTAGCCTTCAGTTTACACTGTGCTGTTGTCTTACCTCTTCAGTATATTATTAAGGAAATATTAAGGAAATTCATATAACATTTCAGGCTTTGGATAAATTTGATAATCAGCTCATGTAATTTCATACGAGATGTTTTATTTGATGGTTGTTCCAGCAAGCATCTTCTTTACCTGCTCCAGTGTAAATTTACTTTTGTAACCATAGCTGTCCCTAGCAAATGTTCCCAAAGAAGTCAATGTCCTAATTCACATACTGTTACTGTATGAAATGTTCCTGTTCTTAAAAGTACTTTGTTTTACAAAAATAACCTAAAACCACAGTAATTCTCTCACAGCTGTTTGCTGGGCAATTCCTTAAAACCTACTACTACTGAGTCCAGTCCCAGATTTATATCTTGAAGTATTTATGTTCAGACTTTTGCATTGATTCATCTTTGAGTGGATGAATTTATACTTTGGGCTGTCCAGTCCTATTCCTTTACTCTTGGTCGTGTTGTGTGCTGGAAGGGAAAGGTTTTGTGATCTTGCTCCCTTCCTAATGATGTTTCACAGAAGGGACCTCTCCCATACCTCTGGATGCAAGATGTGGAACCTAGTACTGGAATGGGGAAGATACAGGAATGGGGCATGTTTTATTTATTGAAAGTACCTATCTGAGCTAACTTACACTACTTATGAACTCAAATATACTTTGATTCTATATCCAACAAGCACCCTGAAAAAATATAATTTGAAGAACCAGAATGCTTCATTGAAAAAACCCCTTACATTTCTATTTTGATTTTAAATATATTTCTTTTGTTTTGAAAAGAGCAATGATTCCCTCAGTCAGAATCATAATGGGGTGATTTGAAAATTTTGACATAACCTCAACATTGCTCTCATTTTCACCATAAAACCATACATTTTTTCCTTTTGGGTAGTCTGTAACCAATCCCAGCCAGAAAGTGAAAAACAATGGTGTTTGTACAGCTTTAGTTGATATTAAACTGTTCCTATTTCTTGCAGTGATAGCTGTGTAGAAGATTCACAGAAATCTCACCCCTTTTGCCATATGTTTCTTTTTGTAACTCATTCTTTGCTAAGTAGAAATAAATTTCATTCTTTCTTAGAAATTTCCTGACGGGCAGTTTTCCATGGAAACACAAACATTTGTCAGAAACTGTGGAACCACTGAACATAAAATATCTCCTTCAACTCCTCTCCATTTTTAATCAACATCAGCCAGTGCAAAGGCTGCTTTCTGCATAAGCAACTTATGTTGCTGCACTTGCTGAATATTCTAGGACATTATACTTAATCAGAAAGTCTCGCTTGGAACTGAGATGTAAGCCATGAGCAACTGCAAGCTTTTTCTCCTTATTATTTATTTATTTGTTTCTTTGCTGTTAAGGTGCAAAATGGAGAATATTCCTATATTTATAAATTCAAAACCTAAGTGTCTTGATAGTTATAAAGAACAAAAAGCACATGTTAAATATTTTTGTCTGGAACAAAGCAAATCTGGTTTCAGTTCTTGTCTGTAACACTGATTTCCAGTGTGACTTTGGTCAGCTCAGTAAATCATTCTGAGCTTAGTTCCAGTCAGCTGTAATGCCAAGAGAATAGTGTTTCTTTTCTTCCACCTGTTCAGTAATTTATTACAAAGTCTTTGAGGCAGGACCTGATTTTTTTTCCTTGCCACTTTCTATGACACTTAGCCCAACTTTGTGGAAATCATTAATTTTTCGGTTCACAATCATCCTAAGATGATCCATTTGTATGTGGGTGAAATGAACAACTTTCCCCTCCAAGGTATTTTACTTCATTAAGATGGTAAAAAAGTAAATTTCAGTTGAATGAATTTCAAAGCATTTTTTTTCAAATTCAAATTTTATGTTCAAATAAACTGTAAGGAAATATAAACAATAGTTTAATTAAATATAGATATTAGTAAGCCTGAAAGATAAGTTTGAATTAAAATTAGAAGAAAGTTTTCAGAGTAGAGGGAGATTTTCAGGGTTGTTTTTTCTGGTGTGAATATCTAACTGAAACATCAGCATTATGGTTCTATAACAACATTTTTCAGGGGGTGGTTTTGGCTCTAAAATTTGATCCAGCTGTCTCCAGCATTGTAAGTTCCTGATTTTTGAAGGGAACTGGAAGAGTTCTGTAGCAGAGATATTGACCTCACCTCTTTTTAAACTCAGCCCTTCCCTGTACAAATGTAATGAGGTGACCTGCTGATGAGGTGAGGGAGTTCAGAAGCCATTTCTTCAGCCTTTTGGAAAATTGCCCTTAAATTTGCTAGTGATTTCCTGTGTGTATACATGTACGTGTCCTGACATGGCTCAAAATCTGCAGTAACAAGGAAATATTGACTTCCACCAAGATGTCTGCTTCATTGAGCAAGTGTTTGTCAATAGATTGATGCAGTATTAGCAAGCATCTGACTCCCTGTTAGGGGAAAACTGCCTGCTGGTAGTGACTTCTCTCTGCAAACTATCAGGCATTTCACTGCAGAAATGTCTTTGGGGTAAAGTAAGGGAGCATACATGATTGTTGAATATCAGGAAGACTTCAATTATTTAAAAGACTTTTTAAAAAATAAATAAGTTTTAGCATTTTAATTAATTTTGGTGGATTCTGTGCATGGTCAGTTTAGGATGTGTTGACTTTTAACCTATTAATATATCCCTTTAATTCAGAAATGCCACAAGCTAGTTTGCACTGTTAATGCCAAAACTATTCAAGGGATGCAAAAGCTAGTATTGCAGTAGTAATACCTCCTCCACTGGGCTACACAAATTGATGTTCAGTGAAAGACATGACCAAAACACTCAAAGAGTGAATATAAACTCCAATTAAAGTCAAGGGATGGCAGCTCCAGCTGCTCTGAATAAGTGTAATTCCATAAAAGAAAAAAAAGTTGGCATTGTGTCAGTTTATACATGTTGACCCTACAGGCTTGGCTCAGTTAAAACCTGCAGTTAAAATATGGATGTGGATGCTTTCAGAGAATGACCCTGCAGCATACTTGGCAAATGCATAGATAGATAATACCCTGATACAGAAATACTTCTTGGACGTGCTTAAATCCTGTTACTCATGAAACTAACTGCGCATTTACACCCATGGAAGTCAACCTCTATCTGAGCCCCCACATTCACTTTTGAGTATGGATCATGGTTTTATTTATCTTAGATTTTATTGCTGATTTCAGGGAGATGTGTTTCAAAATGTATTTTTTCTCTGGTGTTCCTAAGGAGTCTGTTATCTGTGCATGCGTATTCCTTGCTCTGAGATGGCATTTCATGGCCTTGTGTGACTCTTTCCAGTGCATCTGTTAATGGTTGCTGACGTGCTGCAGCCTCACACACTGCTAACGGAATTGTTCAGGGTTTCTGTGCAGAAACATGTTAGAGAGCAGTGCCTGGCTTCTGATGTGTCAAAAAAAAAACCGAACCACAAACCCTTAAGAAACAGTTCAGTGGTAAAATAACAAGTTAGAATTGTTTATCATCATAAACAGACTGAACTAACAGCTTTTGTCATAAGAAATGTTAAGATTGAATAAGAGTTTAGGGGAGGAAAAGCTTTTGTCATTGGGATTAAGTGTATGCATAGCAAGTGTGTTAAACAGCATTTGTCTTCATATGGTATGACATCCAGGTATGGGGAATATCTAAAAGACTTGTTAATTTCAGTGGTCTGGAGTCTTCAAAAATTGTTATGGTTGGAAGAGAATGCAGATCTTGCTAAAATACAGCACGATCTAAACTTCTTCAGGTTGTTTTAAAAGCAGGGCTCCAATGACATGCAGTCAATAAAGATTTCAGTCTACCCACTGTAGAAACTGGGTGTGTTAGAGCATCAGTTCTGGAGAAATCTCAACTGGGTCACTGCATTTCTCAAGGCCTTCAGAGTTCTTCCTACCCTTTCATGGGGAAAATCCTTTCATTTGTGTATGGGATTTTTTAGGCTTATTTTTGGTCTGTCACATTATGTGGATGTGTTTTCTTTTGGTATGGACAAATTTGTATAGCTGCGGCACGTATAAATTATTTATTATGTGGGTACAGTATCAGAAAAAAAATGTACCTGAGAAGAAAAAAAATCTATTGCAATCCTGTGACTGCATCATTTATCTTTTGCTGTTTACTCTAGCTTTTCCGGGATTTATTTCAAAATTTCCTATCCAACTTTCAGGACCAACCAGTCTTGTAATATACATAATTAAAATTTACCTTCTAGGGCTTATATACATATGTATATATCCTTTATTTAAAAGCTCCTGAAGTACAGCTGTACTGTTAGGCATGTGCTCCATAGAGTTTGCACGGTGGTATAGCACATGGCCTGTGGTTAGACCGATTTCACCATTTGTCAGCAGTGAAGCACACCACAACACAGTCAAATGCATGAGCTGTTCAGGAGATAACAGCCCAAATTCTTTCTTTCTGCTTCTTTCCCTGTGCCAGTGTGGGGCTTAAGCATGCCCACACTGTAGCTCCAGCAGAAGTTCTACACTGTGCTGTGGGATCCAGTTTGGCTCCCCTCTGTGAAGGGAGAGGCCTGTGGGAAGACTAGGAGAAGTGACTGGGGTTTTTCCATCTTCAGTTGAAGTACCCTCTGACTTTGCTGTGGTGTATGGGCAGCATACATCACAGGAAGGATGGAAGGAACTTAAGGAGGAACTTAACTCCTGTTAGCACCTTGGAGAAAATCCTGCTGGACCCTGTTTTTCTTTTTTCAAATTGAGCACACAATTTTTTGGTGTTTGTCGGTGGTTGCAGTTTTTTAAATTATATTTGAGGCCTTATTGTTCTGGGGGGAAGGGACTTGAACCTTGTAGATGGTTCTGTGGACAAAGGCCAAGTATATTTTCGACTCATCCAATTACCAAAATGCAAAGGAGGAAGGAAGCTTAGTGGTGCTTGAACAATGATTACTCTAGACTCAGAACCATAAATCTGTGATGTTGAACTGCTGCTACCACTTCCTTCTAGCAATGGTTGTCAGATGAAGAGGAACTCTATTAATACTTTGTGTCCTAGTAGATGGAGGGTGTTTTTCTCTCCAGAATAAAAAGTTGGCAAGGCTTAATCTTGCTGAGTACTAAGTAGATGAATTTGCCCATGGAAAGCAATAAAATCTTTTGCCGTACCCCTCCAACCCACTGGCATCCTCCAGTAACCTGTATAACTTCTGACAGATCCCCTGGTGAAACTTGTTTAACCTCTTAGTGGTTAAAGGGATGTGGATTTATTTGGGAACATATAAGCAGGTTTTAAAGTCAACTGGCTTCAAAACAGAAATGTTGATGCTGGATGCAGGTTCCTATTAACTTTATGAACAAAAGAAATAACCAGTGTTCAAAAATTTGAGATGCCAAGTGAAACCGTTTGAAACCAGAATAAAAACAAAAGCAGCACACATAATGAAATGAAGAGGAATTTGATCCACTTCTGGAAAAACAAATCAATACAGTTGCGTCTTGTAGCAGAACATTTATGAAAATTTTTTCTGTTATTTTTTTTTCCATGGGATGCCACAGCAATTGCTCTTTCCTTTCTTTAAAAATAAATCCAATAGGCCTTTTTCATTGTGCCACATAAAAGCCAAAAGAATGTCTTTGTTGCAAATCCTCTTTGTTACTGCCAGGCAAATTCTCTCTTTAAACTTTACTTAATAGAGCAACTATGATTCTTGCCATAAGCAGAGAAAAGTCCTCCAGGTATATTTTTTTGTGAATCAGTTAAAAGAGAAACTGGGCCCTGTGGTGGGTCCTTGTCACCATGGGCCACATCCGTCTGTGCTGAATGCATCCTCTGAATGAGCATACCCAGGTGTTCCAACTGCACACATGGAATGACTTCCAGGCATAAATATCAGGAGCAAGGCAAATAAACAGAGTGAATTTTAAATATAACATGGGATGTCACTACATCTTTTTAGGGCAACAGCATATCTAGCAAAGTTAACAAGAATAAAGTGATTCTGCCAGATAATTTAAGAGCACGTTGGATTTATTTGACCACTGTGTAGAGGATGACTCTGGATTTTGTATTTAGCTACGTTTATGTTTTTTGAAACTTTGTCATCAATGTCACAGATGCTCTTAATTTTGATGCTATGATGGGACAGAATAGCCAGCAGAGGGAGCAAAGGTTTTTTAGCAATGAACTGTTGACAAGAACTATGTGACCCTATAGGGGGATCAGGAAGGAAGCAAACTTTCTCTGTGCTAGTTTCTCTCCCTCAGGAACGAAAGAAGAGGTGAGAGATAGAGAGTTTGCAGACTTAGAAAAGAAATAGAGTTGTGTGTTACTTTCAAACTTGAATTTAAATTTGTTTTAAAAAAATTAGAAATCCAGCCCCATAAATAAAATCCTACCTCATCGGGAAAAAAACCCAAACAACCAACCAAAAACAACCAACCAAAACCTACACAAAATTTAAGAACCAATTTTTTTCTATTGGTCCATGCTTTCAATGCCAAAACCATTTTCATCCAATGGCTGTGGATCATTATGAAATTTATCCTGTGGTTTTGGCCAACGACACAAATTCTGTCACAGAGGGCTCTATAATGACAATTTGCTATCTAAAAGGGCCAATCATTGTCATTTCAGTATAATATTATTCGTAGGTCTGCATCAGTCACCCTGACCAATCCTAACACTTTGGGAAAAAAATTAAAAAAGGAGGAAGAAAATACTGAGTTTTTCTCCCTTACCTTTTTTGGTTTTTTTCCCTTCCACTTGCAGTCCTCCTGGTATGCATGTAGATGATGATTGTCCTGTAAATTAAGAAGACAACAATTTCAGATCTGGCTAGTCCCTGACCTAAGCCTGCCTCATCATCTCTGGAACAGCTGCAGATTTTTGTTCTGAGAGACTGGACCAAACCTATTCAAGATTTCATTTGGTATGCTTACAAAGGGCTAGGCACACTCCTCCCCAGCACAGATAGCTGTGGAAGAGGGTAGAGGCAGAAACATCTCAAGGAAGAGGAAGGCCTGCTGACGTGAATCAGGATTTAATGAGCTGACCACCTGCTCTTGAAATCCTCATCTGCAAGATATTTGAGCCTATGAATTCAGATATGATACTTATAGGCTTTCAGCTAATCTTGCTGTCTGACAGCACAGTCAAAAAGAATGTGACCTCAGGAATAGAGAAGATACCTAATGCATATCCTGGCAGAGCATGTTAATACAAATTTTAACATCAGCAGCGCCTGCTCAGCAGTCTGTAGGTTAGGAGGCACGTAATTTTACTTTGTAGCTCTAATATTTATTCTGTTTTGTGAATACCTAAGTTTTGGGGTTTAGGTTCACTTGAATCCTCAGTCTTAGCTGGTAATATGCAGTGTAAGGGAAAAGAGGTATCACAACAACAACATCTGCAGAATTGTGCATGCAAGTACAAGACTAGCTTTCACAAAGAAAGAGAAAGAGCCATAAGCAAGTTTTGACCTTTCTATATCTGTCTTCCTCTAAATCTGCCAAAAGTGAATGGCTCTACATCCAAATTAACAGCATGGCACAGGGCCCCCCTCTGGCCTGTTATCAACACTACTTATGGTACCCTCATTCTATACACAACGTATTCTCAATTCAAATAACTTAGGAGAAGCTCTAGCCAAAATCACGTGGCTGTTGTACTTATGGAGCAATGAATCAATTAAACCTTGCTGAAGAAAATTCCTAGGCTTCCTTGTCCCAACAGGAGAGGTGATGCTTCATGCTTGCAGAGGGCTTCCCTGTAGCCTGCCACCTACTGTTTTCTGGGTAGAACCCATTGCTATGGAAAGGCTGACTCCATCTGCTTCTTTCTCCTCCTGAAAATGTTATTTTCAAAGTCACCTCCAGACACCTTCTATAACTTCAGACAATCCCAGTTACGTGCCCACGTAGTGATTTTCAGAGCCTCCCAGTCTGCTCTGTAGTCTAATGTTACACAGAAACCCCTCAAACTCCATTTTAGAAAGTGGTTCATTATTTTGCCTTCACTACTATTTAAAAATCTCATAGCTCGGGGGATTGGACACATTTTTCCACTCTACAGGCTAAATGCATTTTGGCAATTTTATACCTATGAGTTCTTGCACAAATGTACTTATTTTGATTAATTCTTTTAATTCCCTACTGTCCTTTCTTTCACTCCTTGATATGTTTATAGGCAGCAATCATATCACCCTCAGCCTTTCTCTGACTAGACTAGGTTAGCCAAGTTTTTTAGTTTCCTTAAAAAAGGGGGTTCCTCGCTCCTCTGGTTATGCTAGAAGATGTTCACTGCACCTGTTCTGGTAATAGATTCATCTTTCTGAGCATGGGTGATCAAGGAAGTGTGCAGTATTTCGGGTTTCATAGTTTCTCTGCCAATGATGTTCACCATTTCTGTTGGAAAGCTCTCTCATAATCATATCTCATGCATTTCCTTAAAACAATGCAAATAGTAGTTTTATAATTTTTTTATTAGAAATTATCACTGGAACTGCTCCTACTGCATACAAACTTTTGGTGCAGAATGGTTGCTTCAGGCATATCCAGCTTCAGAATAAAACAAGTTAGGAACCCTATCACTCACATGTTTTGTTCAGCTAATGATTTCCCTACCATGCACTCTGAGTGAAGACTTTCAGGGGAGGGAAATCAGGTAAATAAAAGCTATGTTACAGCACATGCACACCAGGGAACTTAATTAAATTCTACATTTTTGATTGCTGTGTTTTGCAGACACAACATATTCCTTTCAGCATCATGTAAAGTACTGTAGGCTGAGGTAGTGCTGTGCAAATGTTGGCATGCAGTTGGAACATTTGCTTTACTCATGAGTGATGAGCCTATTTACAAAATTAGGCAATTTATCCACATGGATGTCAATGAGGTCTTTAACACTCACCATCATACATTTTAAACACCCCTCTCTGATGTATGTCACTCATTTTGTCGGTCCCACTTAAACGCTTTGGGACTGAAATCTCAATTTTACAGTTGCAGGTTTGCGGAAGACTAAACTCTAAACTTGTTGATGGTAGAGAAGGGAAGAGATCTTGTGTAGAGGGAAGAATAAACAGTTACTCTCATTGAAAAGGAAGGCTGTGTTTTCTGCAGATTTGTCTTTGCTTGTTTATTGCGCTCATTTTAAATGGAAGGTCGTTCATACTGCTCAAAGGCACCCAATTGTAAAAGAAGTCTTGTAACTGAACCTGGCAAGGGACACAAAGGATAACAGGAAGGGCTTTTATAAGTATGTTAATTAGAAAAAAGAAAGTCAAACAGGGTGTACCCCATGGATAAACAATGCTGGAAAACTCATAGTATGAGGAGAAGGCTGAAGTAGTCAACAACTTTTTTGCCTCAGTCTTCAGTGGCAATCTCTCTACCCACACCTCTCAAGTGGATGGACAGTAGGATGAGGACTGGGAGAGCCAAGTCCCTCCCCCTGTAAGTAAAGATCAGATTCATGATCACCTGAGGAACCTGCATGTTCATAACTCTATGGGACCTGATGAGATGTGTCCCAGAGTCCTGAGGGAACCGGCGGATAAAGTTGCCAAGCCATTCTCCATGATATTTGAAAAGTCAAGGCATTCAGGTGAAGTCCCAGGTGACTAGAAAAGGGGAAATGTTGTACCCATCTTTACAAAGGGTGTAATGGAGGACCCTGTGAACAACTGACCTGTCAGCCTCATCTCTGTGCCTAGGAATATCATGGAACAACTCCTCCTAGAAGCTGTACTAAGATATAATTTATCTGGGCTTCTGTAAAGCCTTTGACATGGTCCTCCACAACATCCTTCATTAAATTGGAGAGAAATGGATTTGAGAAGTTGACTGTTGGGTGGATAAGAAAGTGGTTGGATGGTCAGAGGGTAGTGGTCAATATCTCAGAGTCCCGATGGACATCAGTGAAAAGTGGTGTTCCTCAGCGGTCCGTACTGGAACCAGTGCTATTTAATATGTTCATTAATGACAT
The DNA here is from genome assembly GCF_001715985.3 of Manacus vitellinus. Taxonomy (NCBI): domain Eukaryota; kingdom Metazoa; phylum Chordata; class Aves; order Passeriformes; family Pipridae; genus Manacus; species Manacus vitellinus. The sequence continues at coordinate 6,703,621 of NW_021940535.1, forward strand.
AGACAAAGGTTTTGCGTGCACCCCTAGCAAATTTGCAGATAACAACAAGCTGAGTGGTGTGGTTGATTCTCCTGAAGGATGGGATTCCATCCAGAGTGACCTAGACAGGCTCAAGTAGTGGGCACATGGAAATCTCAAAAAACTTAACCAGACCAAGTGCAAGGTGTTGAACCTGGGTTGGGACAACCCCCAGTATCAATACAGGCTGGGGAATGGACTGATCCAGAGCAGCCCTGCCGAGAAGAACTTTGGGGTGCTGGTGGATGAGAGGCTGGACATGAGCCGGCAATGTGCCCTTGCAGTCCAGAAAGCCAATTGTGTCCTGAGCTGCATCAAAAGAAGCATTGCCAGCATTGCTATCTGGAAAACTGCATCCAGCTTTTGGGTCCCCAGCACAGGAAGGACATTGACCTGTTGGAGCAAGTCCAAGTTGTTTAGAGGAAAGGCTGAGATAATTGTGTTTGCTCAGCATGGAAAATAGAAGGCTTAGGGGTCACCTAATTGCAGTCTTGCAGTACTTGAAGGGAGCCTACAAGAAAGATGGAGAGGGACTTTTTAAAAGACCATGTAGAGACAGGACAAAGGGGAAAGGATTCAAACTGAAGGAGGGTAAGTTTAACTTAGATATTAGGAGAAAATTCTTTACTGTGAGGATGGTGAGGACCTGAAACAGATTGCCCACAGAAGTTGTAGGTGCCCTGTCATGGGGTATCTATCGTATTGGTTAGGTGTGGTTGATAGCAAAAGCAGACAGACGCACACATACACAGAGTTGAGACAAGAGTTATCTGCCACGTAAGCGCAGCAACCTGCTTTATTGAGGCAGCTAACCCACATTTTCCCACACGCTTTCTGTAAACATAATTTTTACAAAACACCGGAGTATTAACACCTGCAATTGTGAACACAGCCAACATCCCCGTCCTTGCACATTACATCCTGCTTATCATCTTTCCAGTCAACTCCCAGCTTCTCAAGGCTGCTCTGTTTATGGGGACGGTTAATTAGCTTCTGCTCTCACGGGAACGGCCTTATATCATCCAATACATTATATTCGTCAAGTTCCAGGGGCCCAGCGGGCCTGCTGCCTCCCCCCACAGTACCCTATCCTTAGAAGTGTTCAAGGCCAGGCTGGATGGAGGTCTGAGCAATTTGGTCTGGTGGAAGGTGCCCCTGTCCATAGGAGAGGGGTTGGAAGTAGATCTTTAAGGTCCCTTTCAACCCAAACCATTCTGTGATTCTAAGTTAAATCTGATCATTAACCAAACCTAGAAGAGGCCTTTCAAACACCTTTTCAACTTTAAGACAAACATGGAGAAAAGGGAAGTCAAGCCCTCCCGTTCTCATTTCACATTGCTCATATGCACCCTAATTCACAGCACAGCAGCCCTCAGGGTCAACTTCCCAACTTCTGCATGCTGGTTAAGCTCAGCTGATAGTGAAACAGTGGTGATTTATACAAGTTAAGGATGTGGCTTCTGGATTTCAGAGGAGCTATTGAAGAACACCAGGTCAAAAAGTGTTTATTGAAGGATTTTTTAATGCTTAAAACTTATAAAGAGGAGGTTTTCGAGTTCCTTTCCTTGAGAGACTCAGTAAGCAGTGTGTGTCTTGACTTTAGCATAAATGTGCAAAGATGACAGGTGAGTGTTTATGGATTCCATTTACTATATATAACAGAGTAGTCATATTGGCAATACCAATCTATGAGTTTGGCTAACGTCATCTTGAGAGGAGAAAAATATTTTAATAGAAGTAAAGTATAACCTAAGCATTATTAGACATGTCAAGTCTATTGAAATGTGACACAAAAAATTTTTTGTGTTACAGTATATCCACAATGCATGAAATAAAGACAAAAACAAAGTAAGGCTGTTTTTAGTCATCTTTGTTTGTCAGATCAGCTAGAAAACTGACTCTTTTGCCAAGAAGAAAGGATACTAAAAGCACTAATAGCTTCTTTTATCAAGCGTGTTTAAATTCAGGACATCCATTTGGATGAAATATATTTAAAATGGTGGCTAGTTATTTCTTTTCTTTGTTGTTGTGTTTGGGTCTCTTTTTTCTGTTAGTCAAGAAAGCATACTTTTTTTTTAATATATGTTTGCTTTCATGGGAATACAGAAAGCCTACTGGGTCTTGAGGCAAGGGGCTAGACTTTTAATTTGATTCACAGCTTTAACTGGAGCTAGTCATGAAGCTTAGGTCTGGATTGAGATCCCAAATGTCATGTTTACTTCCAGTAATTTTCCTCCAATTAATGTTTACAATGTTCTATATTTTTTTATCAACCCCGGTGAGTAAAATGCAAAGAATGAGTAATATTTTTGCAGTCTTTTAACACTTTAGGATGTCTGTTCTGCACCTTATCATTGGAACAATTAAGAAGGATATTCTGGCAATATCTAGTTAACTTATCTGGAGTGTAAAATGATCTATTTAATTTCAGAGGAAGAAACTAGGCTTTATACCAGTAATCTTAAAATACATGTCTGCACTGCTGATCCCATGGCATGTTGTGATTGTATGAGGTGGTTTAATTGGATATGTGGATCTGAGTTCACTGTTTACATGCGCACAGCTATTTGGAAAGGGAGCTTGTTAATGAAAGTAGAAGAGAAACTTTAAGGAAAAAGCACGTTTGGCATTTAACTAGCAAAAGATTTGCTTTCTTCATTAAAGTCATTATAACTGAGCTCAAGAATAGCAGATGCACCAGGGAATTACTTGAATTAAGTTAATAAAGTTGTACTTTATTACGTGTGAGGGGCCTGATTATTCCATTAGTAGTGCAATATAGCCTGAGTTCAGATCTGTGGATTAGGGCAAGCAGGTTATGAGGATGAAGCTGTGAAGCTCCTGACTGTGCTCCTCCTCACCTGGGTAAGAGGAAGGCTTTTCTGTTATGAAATACAACAAAATAAATTGGTGCTGCACAGGCTAAACCAGTAATCAATAGAGTTTCATCTTAGGAAATTTAGAGGAAAGCTGTTCAATTACTTGGTAGAAACTATATGCTTCTCAGCTGTCTGTGAACATGTCAGGCCTGGGGAATATACAGCAGGGGTTTGGGGTTACTGTGTGTTCTTTTCAGTGCAATTGGCTTTTGTTTATTTTCTTAGCTACTCAGTTCTTGAAGCGAGATGCAAAAAATAGTATTATCTATACAGATGCAGGCACAGCAGATGCTAGTAATAAGCTTTCAAGCATATTATCTGTAAGGTGAAATGCTAGAGTACTAGGTATTTGCAATGAGAATATCTTGTCTGGTAACACTTGGTAAATGGTTAAGTTACTGGTGCATGTTTTTTTTGATCTGGGGAATGCTCTTAAGATATTGCCAGTTTAGGTTAAAACTGATTTGATCAGTCTTGGAGCCTGGTAAACTTTAGTATCACACAACAGTGAAGAAGTTGCCTGAAGTGCTATTGAGTCTAAGTGATGGAACTGGAATCCTCCAAACCCTCTGCATGAAAAGTTTTGAGAATGGACATTTTAAATGGACTTCCATTAAGTCGGTTTCCCTGTTCAGTGACAACAGTAAGAGTCCAAAGACAGCAAAGTAGGATTACTAGGAATGCAGCAGAGAGTGAACTGTTTTGGATTTTTTTTAAGAATCACAGAAAACATGAGAAGGTGACAGGCAGTAATGCACTTTGTGTATTGGTTCCTACTTCTGAATGTACCATAGTAACATCCTGATTTTAAACAAATGCTTCCACTGTCATTTGTCACTAAGAGTGGAACTTACCCTGAGCTGAGCAGATGAGAGCAGGCAGAGAACAGCTCTTGTCTGCTGTGCACTGAGCTGTGCTATTAGACATGTCCTGTTGGCGTTCCATCAGACTTACACTTCCTGAATTGCTTTTTGAAGCATGTGGGTTATACAGAGTCTTTCCAGCTATGTTCACAAGACCAATAAAATCAAAGAAAATGTAATATTATTACTATTAGTATATTTTAACATAGCTACTTTTTTCCTAGAGAAGACAAAATCCACTTGCTACTATTCACTACAAAACTGTCATAGTACAAAACATTTTGCTCATAGTGAAGATGGGCATTTTGCCACAACATCGATCCTATGTTCACTACTGAATAGATAAAATGGTTTAGGTTGATGAGTTAAGGAGCCAGCTAAAAAGTTATCTTATTGGGCAGATTATCTTTTCTAGAATACACCATTCTTTACCAAATATTCACATCTGTAGGCCAGTAAAGAGTTAATAATCAATTGCTACTTTATGAACCTATAATCACCTTATTAAATCAGCATTGAATGTGCAGTTAAGTGTACTCAGAGTATTTTAATTTAAATGTTACCATAAAATCTGCAAGTGGAATTAGTGTAGTGCTTTTGAGATTACATTAGCAGCAAAACAGGGGGTGGATAGTTGTTGTTAATTAAACCGTACAGACAACATCCAGTGGAATCCTAACGGTGTGTAGGATGCATCTATTTGTTTAACATCTCGCAGTTTCAAGACTGTCTGCCCTCCAACTGCTTTATTTTTTTCCCCTACCCTCTCTTCCACTACCAGTGGAAGTTTTTGGACTGATTTTGTTATACTGTAAGACTGATGAGATATTGAAGTGAACCTTCCAGTTTTCTCTGGAATGGGCTTGACAATACCTGGAGGGATGGAACAATATAATTTCACTATGAGTTTGTTTATTAAACTATTTCATGACATTTTTTTAATTCCATCTAACTGGTCTCTGAAGAAAGCATTTGATTTCCTCTAATGAAAATGTCCCTCATGTTCATGGCCACACGAGTCACAGCATCCTGTATTTTTTGCACTTCCCTGCTTAGGTCAAATACCACAAGAAACCACCTTATTCCCTGGCTATTGTCTTTTCTTCTCCTCCTTTTTAACTGTCTACTCTCACAGTATGTGACACTGAGAACACAATTTATGAGGGATTTTTTGTTTGAGGGGAATTTTTGCCAGACTCTGTGTCTAATCTGTGCTATATTTCCCTCTGCCTTTTGAAGGAACAAAACTTCTCCTCTCTGTGATTTCCTTTAGTGTTACACACCCCTCTTAGGCTTGTTTTCAATACCTGCTGAGCACTCAGAAAGGGATTAGTGCTGCGTACCTGTCATTTTTTAGCTGATATATTCCATTGCTTTGGTTAAAGGCTTTGAGTCCCTCAGACCTGCCTCCCTGGATGTTACCTCTGCTGACTGTCATGGGATCAGTGTCTCTGTGCTGGGTAGCCCTTTTGTTTTCTAAAAGGAAGCATCTCACCCAACAAACCTTTAATAATATCATAAACTCTGGTAGACGTAAGGTCATGAAGCTCTTGCATTTTGTGCACATGATCCTTTACTGCTGTTACCTGGTCCTTAGTGTCCCCTCCTGCTCTCCAATCCTGAAACTTCTTTAATACCTTGCTGAAACTCGCTTGTTGGTAGTTTCTGCTTTGACTTTTCTTCTCGTTGAGGAATAAATTTAGTGCAGGCAGCTCAGCGTACAAACTGCAGATTGAGATCTGCATGGCGGTGGCCCCAGCAAGAAGATGTTGCCATCTCTTTGCACAGCAAAGGGTACAGGGACCTGTGGCACCTATGGCCAGGTGACCAGACAGTCAGAGACACAGCAGGAGTTGGTGACTCAGAAGGAAGATTCCATACTTTGTATGCATAGACAGCTTGAGCTATCACCACGTTATTGAGCCATGAATAAATTGCTTTATGGATCCATAGGTCTTAGACTTTGTGAAGGGGAACCTGGGATCCAAGGATCAGTAAGGAAGTGTGGTCTGACTGTGTGAGAGAGGAGTGTGCAGGGAGTCAAGTAGGGCAACCATCAGCTCACTGGAGCTTCCTGATAGGAAGGGGCTTCAGTCTTAGCAATTAATGTTTCTGGTGGTGAGAGTGTGACTGCCTGAGTGCTTGTTGAATGATCAGACAATAAAGTTTCCTTAACAGTCCTTATACGTGAATGCTTCGTCAAAAGGCTTATCATAGAATCATAGCATGGTTTGGGTTGGAAACGACATTAAAGGTCATCTAGTTCCAACCCTCCTGCCATGGGCAGGGACACTCTAACCCTGCTTCTACTTATTATCTGTCATGAATTTCTCCTTGTCCCTTAGGTTGTTTTTCCACAGCCAGTTCCTCACCTATTTCTTGTACAAATATCCCTGGCAAACTAATCAGGACAGTACTTATTCCCCCTTATTACTTTCTGAAACACACAAACCTTCTTAAATAACAATATTTGCAAAAGACTTTTTTTAATGCTCTCATCCATTGTGGAGGGTTTAATTTAGACCCTCTTCATTACTCAGCAATGTTTTCAGTTCTCTGTAAAGGGCCATGCACTTTCTAGGCACTAGAAGAATATGATACAGTAATGATGAGCATGAGACTGTGCTTTGGCTGTTAAACAGACCTTTTTACCCCCAGCTATACAAACCATGTGGCTATTCTTCATTTTCAAAAAAGCCAGTGAAGCGACTCTTCTAATGAAATCCATTGTATAGTGTGAAATGACCTTTCCTAAACACTTTTAAGACTACAGTACACTTTGAATCATTTGTTGCTTTATTTTAATCACAGTGATCCAATTTCAGGTCTTTTCCTTCTGCAAAGTCAGGGCTTTACAACTCTGCTTGCTGAAGGTCATAGCCCGTAAACGTGAAAGTTAAGTCAAGTCCCTGACCCCTGTGAAGTCAACAGGATCTCATACCTTATTTGATAATCCTTTCCATTCACTCTCTATGTGTAGAAGAGCATTTGTGTACAGGCCACAAGTAAGGATTTGCAGAATGGAGCCCTCCTTTTGTTTATAATTGAAAACCATTGTTGGAGAAACAATGATTCAATAACCTTTTTTTGAGGATGGCCTAATGTCTTCCTCCAGAGACCATGGTGAGCACAGTGGTAAATTGATTTTAAAAAGAGTACAACTTTTCTAACTCTTTATGCAAGACTGACTATAGTTGCAGGCTTCTACTTAATAGCTCTGGATAATGCGGGGCTTCAAGCATTGATGTGAAGTGTATGTATGTACAGCAGAGGCAGACTGCATTATCATCTTGTTTCTTCAGATTTTTCCTACTGCAAAAGAAAAAAATCAATATTAAGATGAGTGAACAGACTATTTAAATGAAGAAATAACTGGTAGTTACTTGATTCCCTATTGTACACAGTGGCGACATATGTCGTTTGGAGGCTGTTACCCTTTTAACATCTCTTGAGGGAGTTTTTCTTTCAATTTTCACCTTTCTATTGGGCTGACCAAAGAGGAAGCTCAACAACCATGGAAAGAACCTAGAAGCTCTAATCTGAGTGGGTAGATGGAAGAGCTTTCCTTCAACTCTGCATGAAAAATGAAGAAAATTTTTCCTTTCTTGAACTGACAGAACTGGCACACTGATTGAAACACCCATGCACACTCACGTATCCTTTGATCTCAAAATACAAAAAGCCCCTCAATGTACTTTGATGGAATAAGATTTGCTGGAGATGAAACTAGCAAGGATTGTAAAGACCAATAAAAATTCTCCAGTATGTCAGTACCAAAGAAAAGTGAAGGAAAATGTGAGCCTGTTACTTAATGGACCAGGGTACATAATGACAAAAGACAGGGAAACGGCCAAGAAGATCAGTCCTTGGCTTGATTTTTTTTCCACTGGTAAGTTCTGTTCTCTGACCTTTAAGTTTCTTGTAGGGAAACCTTAAGTGAAGCCTTATCCACGCTACAGGAAGGTAAAGTAAGGAATGTTTAAACTAGCTGAGCGTAAACAAGTCCATGGGACCAGACAAGATGCATGTGGGGAACTGACCAATGTCACTTTGAGGCCACCCTCTAATACCTTTGAAAGGTGATGGCAACTGAGAAGGGTTTTAAAAAAATTTTAAAAAGACAGGCACCACACTTGTCTTCAAGAAGGGCATTATGCAGGAAAATAAAGGCCAGTGAGCTTTAGCTTACTTCTGTGATGGTCATGGAGCAAATCATTACTGGGAGCCAATTCCAGCTGTGTGAAAGGGAGTAAGGTGACTGGGGATGGCCAGAATGGATTTACAACTACAAATTATACATGACCAACCTGACAGCCTACTGTGACGAGGGAATGGCTCTGTAGATAAAATGAGATTCATGGATGCAGCATACCTTGATTTTAGAAGGTCTTTTAACATGGTCTGCTAATCTCCAAATGGTCAAACTGACGATATATAGAGTAGATAAACAGATAATACGGTGGGTGGAAAATTGGCAGGACTAACAGCAGCAGCGCAAAGTCCCAGCTGGCAGCTTGTTGCCAGTGGTGTACCTCAAAGATCAGAACTGAAGCCAATATTATATAATCTAGCTGATGGTAGAGAGTGAACTCTCATCAAGCTGGTGGAGAATATCAGGTTGGTGGGAGCAGTCAGCATTTTGGCAGGGAGAGTTGCTATTCAGGACAAAGTGGACAGGTTGGATGAAAGAGGTGACATTAATCCCATGAAGTTCAAGATAGGAAAATCCTACACCTGGGACAGAATAATCCCGTGCCACAGTAGAGGTAAAGAACCAGCTGCAATAGGAAGGAAAAACTGGTTTCTGGTGGGTGAGTTGAACAAGAGCCAGCAGTGCATCTCTTGCAGCCACCTGGGCCCGGCACATACCAGGCTGTATTGGAAAGAGTGCAGCCAGAAGGTCTGGGGAAAGTGATTCCACTCAGTGCAGGTGCAAGTCAGGTATGGTAACAGAACTGGTATAAATCTCATCCACGAGGACTAGCTAAGTCAATTTGGATATCAACATAGATCAGTGCTGTTCAAAATCATAAGTTGTTAAACATAAACAATTTTTTGGGGTGGTGGGGTTTTTTTTAATAGAGATTAATTTTACTTTACAATGACTCTCATGCTTCAGAGAAACACCAGATTGTTAATTGCAGGGTCATTCTCTTCCTTTCCATGCCAAAGCTGGATCTACAGCGTGCAACATAAATTAGTCAACATTGTAAAAGTATAAACAGAAATGTTCTCTCCTGGTGATCATATGATAGTCATGATTGCTAAAGGATGGTAGAGAGACAACATTTTTAAGAACAGACTTATTTTAGATTGATATATATAGTTGGGAAAAACAGATGTACTTTCACATTCAGAAAGCGATCTGATCTGTTTATAGCTATCCCTAATTGAGATGCAAGTTATATTTACAGCTGGTGGGCTGGAATGCACTAAGGACAAACAAAAGAGATGCAATTGTCATCATCTTGGTAACAGGGCAGGCGGGTTGGGGGAGACAACAGTGTAAAGTCAGAATAAAACCTGAAGAAGCTTAAAAAACTGTCCAATTTATCTGTCTCAGTCAACTGGTACAGCAAAATAGTTTCTCTCTCTTTACGAATCTGACTACTTCGAATAATTATAGAGAAGATGGGTCAGTTGCCAGCTGGCATTGAAAATGTTTTAACTCCATTAACTTTGTGAGGTTAAAGCAGCTCATGCCAGCTGGAGATCTTTTGACCACCACATATATTAAATGTGCCATTGATCAGGCTGGGCTTGCTCCTCTCATGTGGCAACTTCAGTTCAGGCAGAGAATGACTGACAAAGCAAGGAGGGTGAGGACATCCGTCATGTTTAGTGATTGCTATTAGAAGAAAAACACAACCTGTCAGGGAGGTAGGAAGAATGAATGGGTTCAACCCTGACAGGAATTGGTGGGCAGGTGATGGCATCTCTTTGCATTATGTGACTAACAGAGGTCATTTTTAATAGCTTGCAAATCAGCCCATAGCACTTTTCTCTGATATACCAGGACAATGTGCAAGATACTGATATGCACTTTTCTCTCATTTAGAGTTGTCTAGAAAGCAAATTGACATGCTCTTTTTCTTTTTTTTTCTCCTTTCTTTTTCTCTGTAGGATACATGAGCCATTATATTTAAACTTTTGTAAATACTTGGTACTCAATAGTACATTTTCAACTCCTGGACTAAATTATGATTTGGAAGGTGTAAATTACAGGGGATTATACCACTTTTTTTTTTTCTAATAGCATGCATTCAGTAACAATTTTGTTTGTGTTTTGAAAAAAATCTTCTGCAGCTGATATAGTCTGGTTCAATAAGTCCATTCAGAAGTACTTTCCACTTTGCAAGGGTAATTATCTTTATTAGTTCTGTAGCTTGATAGTGTTTCAGCAGAGCATTTGAGAGTGTCAAATTCTATTAAGCATAAACTAGCTCGCGAAGGAAACAAATTGGAACTGTGTGTAAATGGTGATACCTTAAGAGGTTTAAGTGAGTGTTCTGCTAGGTGGTTTTACCATTTAATAGGAAAAAACAAACAAACAATCTAATTTTTATTTGTTTGAGGGGAGGAGGCTTTAAATCTTGGAATGACAACCTTCCCCTCTTAAGTAAATGTGGAAAATTTAGAGCTTCTACATGCAAACAACTGATCACTAAGATAACAGACTCCTACCAATTTTTAATCATCACCATTCAAAAGTATAATTTTGTTGGTATACTAAAGTTTGAGTCAGGAAGCAATGCTACATAAACCAAGATGCTTTTCTGAAATTTCTCTTTTTTCCAAGAGCTGAACTGCAGAGATCAGGCAGGAAAAAAGCACAGCCCATATTTGCATGGCTTAGCAAAACAGTAAAAGATGCTTCTAACTTATCCTCTGTCATGTACTGTTTGTGAAAGCTGAAATAACTGTGGAATTTCTGTAGAACTACATCCACATCCACTAAGCAGGTCCCTGGGATGAATTTCAGGATGATTTGTCTCACCTGAGTTGCAAGAGTAACTGTGAGAAAACCAAGGGAAAGTGCTGAGACCCAGGGAAAAGATTTTGATAGTGGTAAACAGGAAAATTAAACTCTAGAGGAAGGCTGTGGTGTTGCAAAGTGTGTCCTGCTTGATTTCCCTAGACAGCTTGATTTTATTGCATGCCATTAGTGCTTGCATTCAGGACTGTGCATGTATTAATCATGCTGGAACTGCTGTCCTCAGCTCTCAGGAGTTTGACTTTCCTCTCTCCATAGAGCCTTTAGCATCTCCAACTTGCTCTTTCTCTCACTTTGTCACTGGTTGATATTTGCCTTGTGGTTAAAGGGGATGGATACGGAAAAGACAAAATCTTTGTAATGGTAGAAAGGACTCCTCAAGTATTATGAGCTGGAAGAGAGTTTTCTTTGCTTAATGTGCCACCTTTCCCACTGCTCCTCTTATGGAGTTCTTGTTCTGTTTTTGGGCATGCAGCAACAATGAGCACAGCAAGATGTCTGTGCTTTACACACGTTAGAGTCATAACCTGTCAGTGGCATGAAGAGGTGCTTTTGGTGCATGTGACAACCAACTAAAGCAGCAGCTATATGTGCTGGTGGACCAGGCTGGCATTCAAAGGGACCTCATCAGGCTGCAGGAATGTGTTCTACACATCTACAAATGCAGAGTCCTGCAGTGGAGATGGAATAGCACCCTGCAGCAGCCCAGGCTGGGGGCTGATCAGCTGGCTGAAGAGCTCTGTCACAATTTAGCTGGGGGTCTACTTTTGGTCCTGGTGGACCAAAAGTAGACCATGAGCCAGCAGTGCATCCTGGCAGCAAGGAAAGGTAGATGCCTGCATGCCACACCGCTTCAGCATGGCTATAGCCAGCAGGTTGAAGTGTTAATTCATCTCTATTTAGTGCTTGTGAGACTGTCTCCAGAGCCTCATGTCCAATTTTGGACTTCCCTCATCCTAAAAAAGACAGTGATAAACTGGTTTTCTAGGTACTTACATTTAGACAGCTGGACCAAATACATGGTGATGTTTCTCTGTGTGCTGAAAACAACTGCATTAATAATTGTTGAAGAAGCTTTTAAAGCTTGATTCTTGCTTTTGTTCTACAACCACTTTATTTTGCTGCAAATTAAGACTCATGACTACTTCTGAGAAGAGAAATGAGCTTGCAAAATGTGAAAGAATGTAGTGGAATATCACATGAGAGGAGGACCAGGAGGAAAACCCCAGAAGGAACTATTTCTGGCTTTAGCCTAGCACTAGTGCTATCTGCCTCAGAGTCAGGCCAAGTGAAATGGTGAGGGGACAAAAAGGCAGATGTTTTTTGGCCACCAGAGAAACTGTAAAGAGTCACAGCTGGCACAAGCTCTTGCCCACACTGTGGGAGACAAAAAGACAGAAGGAGAGAAGCAGTTGGAAGAAGGAAGTCTGTCGAGGTTCACCGAAGTGTACATTGTTCTGCTCTATGGTTCATGTTGCCTGCTTTTTTCTGTGCACTATATGGTAGTTTCTTGGACCAACCAGAAACACTCGTGCAACCCTTTGTCTGATTTTATGTCTATTTTTAGCTTATTCTTGCTTGGCTCGGCTGCAGTCTGCCATCCTGTTTCACTGGCTCTGGCTGTGTGAAGACTTTATTCCCTCCAGACTCTAGTGATTAACCTCCAGTTACTGCTGCATTCTGTTGGTGAAATTTGATTCAGTCAGGATGACCCGGACTGGAAAAGGCTATTATGCCACAGACCGGTAGGTCTGACAAAATTTCCTGTCCTCTAACATGCATAAGCGATAAGGTAGTCCAGTAGTACAAGGGAGCTGTGCTCTCCTTGACTGAGCACAGCTAGGACAGGACAGGACAAAAATAATGTCAGCATCCTTTGTCTCACCATTTCTTGTCCTTTATCATTCACTGCCTCAGAAGCCTCAGTCTGGTTTTCATTTCATACACTCCTTTAGTGCTGTCTGACTGTGGTGTTCTGGGTCCCATGGGGCTGGTAGAAAGGTTTGTGCCCAAGGATTCTTTAATCTATTTCCTTGTAGGAGGTTTGTGGAAATGTGTCCTAATCTGCTTTGGGCAAAAGCACCTGCACTATCCAAACTGGGAGATTTAAGTGTTTCGGGTAACCCACTAAAGGCTGAATTTGCCTGAAGCAGGATAAGCATCTTTAAAGCAGACATACCCCAATTTCTGTCAGATGTCCCACGCTCTCTGGGAGAAGGCAACCTCCAACTGGAGCAAGTAGTGCTCTGACAAGCCAACCTGGGTGTGAAAGGGAACGTCTGCACATGAGCAAACAGATGCAGTGTAGATCAGTTTTAAAAGAGAGAGTGTAAGTTCCACTGATTTGACTGTTTCCATTTAAACGGTGTAATGTTATGAAAACCTATTCATATGTTAATGAAACTGATCCATAATGCCGTAAAGAAACACTTCCTTTACAATGCAATATTGATATTTTCATTTGTCTGATGGCAATTCTATTTTATGCTCCTTTAGACTATCCATTTTGAAAATCCTTTTTTTAATCACCTTATGCTCTTGCTTTATGTACGCACTTAAAATTGTATCTTTCTTCAGGTATGTGAGCAGTCATAAGGAATGTTAGTGGGATTACCATCTTAGTCTATATATTTCAAATCAACTTCTATTGTGCAAGTACAAAGGCTGATTCAGGCAAACCTGAATTTTGAACTTGTCTTCTCTCAGAAGTTAATACAGGTTAATTGATGTAAATTAGATTAATTAAACCACATTAAAGTCATGCAAGGCCTTTCTCATTTTAGAAAAAAAAAAAAGGAAAAAAACTACCTTAATTCAATTTTGTTTGATTCACTTCCAATTCAGGGAAACTATTCTGATCTAAACCCACTTTATATTCATATCAGGAACAGTTTTACACCAGTAGTTCAGTATAGACACTGGGTAGAGAGCCTTTATTTCTGTAGTTTTTATTTCACCTATGTGTTTTTGTGTGTAAGAGAGAGAGAGAATTCCCCGGCTCTTGTTTTTTAGTGCCTGGAGTGTTACCACATCAGCTTGTCTAGAATTAGATGAGGATCAGTTTGCTGGCTTTTTGCAGTTGAACTATTATGTCATTAACTACCATTTTACATCCTTATAGCTGAAGCTTTCTTGTTGGTACCAGCTTTAGAGGTTGAAAGTAAGGAATATCATAGCTTAGGAATTTAACTCTGGGTCAAAGTCAAAAATTTTTCTTGTCTGGCAATTGCTGAGTGTGTTCCTTTAGTCTGGACCCACTAAACATGGTAGAGTCCTCATGTTCCCACAATCCTTTCCCATGTACAACATCATGAAGAAAAACCTGGTTGTCCCAAATAAGACTGAATGCAGAAGGTAGTAGTGAAATGGGTAGCTTGCTGCAAATCTAATTTGATGCGTTAGTAACGCTGAATGTCAAGAACACTCTAAATATGTAGGGGGTGGTGTGGTGATTTCATGCCTAAGAGTTTGTGGAATGTTAATCACTAAAATGTTCTGAAAGTGCTAGAAAATGCTTTTGGGGAATAGCACAAGTATTGTTTACCCTACCTTGGTATAATCCCATTTTTCTATGATTCATCAGTATTGTTTTATTAGAAATAATTTCTTTAGATAATATAAGAAAAATCACATCTTCCAAATGGCTCGATTTGTTTGTCCACCTCTTCGTTTCTAATGGTGGTAGTAGGAATTGATATAGAAATAGTGGTTCACTATGATTTTTGTAACAGAAGAGATTGTAAATATCAAAAGAAACTTTGGGACTTGTAAAAGTTTATCCTAAACTCTTGATCAGTTTGTGTGACAAGAAAGTTCAAAATAGCTTGAGTGAGAGCAAAATAAAAATCCGGAAGTACAAAAATTCAGGGTTTAAGTACAAAATTTTCTTTGGTGTATCTTCTCCTGATTCAACAGCTGTACTGCTGTAAGTAAATAAAAAGAAGAGGATTTGATAATGCTTTCCATCTCATAGAGACTGGACTAATACACAATCTACAGATAATTAAGAGAATGGCTTTCTAACTTAAGCCAGCATCAAAGTATGTGTTCAAATCCTCAGAAAGTAGAAGAAAGACATTTTATTATGTGAAAATGTCAGTATTTAATAAAATTTTGGGTCTGTGGACAAGTTTGTCTTTCAGATTCCGTTTACATTCTTAAGTTTTTAAAAAGCTCAAACAATACTGAAATAAATGTTGCACAAAATCTTTAGGAATGTTTCATTTAACGTTAGCATTCAACGCTGAATTCAGTGTTGAACCTTGTGTGGTGAGTTACCATTCTGCCTCCTGAGAATGCTGTTTCCCATCTCAGGATGAAACTCCATTGCTAGACTACATCTCTTTTATCAGTGAAACACTTCATTGTCTTGGCTAGAGCAAAGCAATTTGACCAGTGAATCTGGACTGTAGTTAAGGAAAGGACCTTGGGACTCTGTGACAGCTCATGTCAGTTTGCTTTGATATTTGAATATTTGATTCTTAAAATTAAAATATTTCAGTAAAAGGAAATATTTCTTGGAGAATATGGAAATGAAAAATTGTAACCCTTTTTTTTTTCTTTTTTTTTTTTTTAATAGGAAATTTCTAGTTAAGCTTATGCTTACATATTTGCTTGAACAGAATGACCTTTTTGCATCAGGTTGTAAACCCTCTGCAATTCCCAAGAGTGGCATCATGAACATGATAGATATCTTTAAATGTCTCTGCTACATTGGAAATTACACAATTTTCTTGTCACCTGAGACAGGTAGAAACTTTAAGCTGTTGTATATTTCGCCTTTCCAGTGCTGCTTCTTGCTCTATTGGAGTGCTAACCTGTTAGCCCCCTTACCTAGCCTCTTTTCCTTTGACTGGTGCCTTGATGAGTCTTGCAAATATCATGTCTTGCCTGGTCTAGATAGGTGTTATAAAGAAGCCCTACTCACCTCCTGATGTTACTCTGTTGGGGTCCAATAAGTGAAAGAAGGAGGTAACACTGCCTAAAATAATTGAAAGCAAATTCCTGTAGAATTTTTTTTTTAACTGATTTTGAGTGCAGGGTTTGGTGAGGGGCTTGAGGGATTGGTTTTGCTCTTTCTATTTTTAGCAGCTTTCCAAAGAAAAGAAATATTAATGTCATGTCATGAAGAACCTTGACAAATTCTCTCTGGAAAAAAAATAGAAAATAGGCACAGAGCTTTGAGTATCAGAGTTCTCTGAAATGAAAGAGAGGAACAGACCACTAAGATGAGACAAATGCCCAACTACTATGTATGTAAATATTAAGAGACACCCTTTCCTTTGACTACTTTGCATGTAAACATCATGGCTAAAGGCAGAAAAAGGAATGATTACTATCCTCATTTCACAGATAGAGAACTGGTTTATTATCAGCCATAATTGTACTAGACTTCACATCACAAAACAGTTAAAACCTTGGGTGGACTACTTAAAAACTGTTACAGAAGCAGCAAAGGATAGAAGCATTCAGAGAAGCCACTGATGAAATAAGTGGGGTTTTGTGATTTGGTTATTTGGTTGGTTGGCTTTTTTTGTGGCTTTTTTTTTTTAATTTCCTGAAAAGTTGCTTTTTATGTACTTATTAATGCAAATTGTCAAAAACTAATAGAAATGTGAGCTATCGAGGCACGTGTACTTGCTTATGAAAGGTATCTAAGTCCCAAATAAAAAGTTATCCCAGTTTTCTGGAGAATATCCTCTCAGGCTGTACTTGCCTGTAGTCATTGAGAAGGTACTTTTCACCCAGTCCCCTGCTGCAACAAGGCATTCAGAACATCTCTCAGATGGCTTTTGTTTCACTTTCCTTCTATGGTACCATTCAACTTGCTTTCTCAGTAATAG
Organism: Manacus vitellinus; assembly: GCF_001715985.3. NCBI lineage: Eukaryota > Metazoa > Chordata > Aves > Passeriformes > Pipridae > Manacus > Manacus vitellinus. Next base: position 6,720,218 of record NW_021940535.1, read on the forward strand.
AGTTAATTGTCTTTTAACATTTAAAAAAATGCTGTAATAGGAACAATTTATAAACTCTGAGAGGAAAAAGATTGATCTTTTCACAGAATTTAGGAAATTATTGCTTTCAAAAGTGGATTATCAAACTTCTTTGATTGAGTGACAGTGGTTCATTGTATGGATGAATCCTTCTGAGCCTTGCAGTTGAAAAAGCTGTTCAGCAGTTAGAATAATCAGCCTCGATCAGAATTTTAAGCAGGTTTTTTTTCAGCTCAACATACAAGCAACCTACTTTTTAAATTTTTAGTGTGTTGCTCTATATAATGCTGTTATAATGCAAAAGGAAGGAAGTGAAGAGAGAGTTCTGTCTCCGTACTGTATTTGCCCTCTATGCGAAAGCAGCTGTAAGGCAATTTCTGTGAAAAATAGCTGTGGTGGTTTTTTAACTTTTTTTCAACATATTGGTTATAGTAAAGGGCCAAATTAACTTATCTTATGATGGTTATGAAGATACAATGAGTCAAGAACCTGTATATTGTTATTTTATTCTTTTAAAATGCAGTTTTAGATTAAGCTGATAATGAAGAAGAATGAATAATTAATGGATAGATCCTTCTTATGATGACAAAAAACCACCATTCTGAACATGAAGGTTACAGCTAGATTCCTTTTTAACTTTTACCGTCCAACTGAGCTGTCCAATATAGGAGTAAAAGGGACCAGTCCCTTCAAAGTAGGAGCCAAATTTGAAGTGAATCACCCATAAAAAAGAAAGTGTCCCACTGGTGCTTGTACCTATCTCTCTCAGCTGCAGTGTTGCTGTGCATAGGTTCTTCTTGTTTTAAAGTTTTTAATGAGATTATGCCAAAAAGTCTGAAATGCAGGCTCCAGCATCCTTGATACAGGCTAATTCCCTGATGATGCACCTTGCCCGTCCTCTGTTAAAAAAAAGTTGCTTTAGCTTAAGAAATGAAGGGTTGACTCAGAGTTGCTCATATTTCACAGAAAAAAAAAATCGCTCGGGACCAGGGCTTCTGAAAATTTCATTAAATAATCAAGTATGTCCTAATCAAGTCCTAAAGTAATTATTTGCCCTGGATGTGGCCCTGCTGGGCTGTTAGTGTTGCTCAGCGGGGAATGGTCAGGGTCTCATGGCAGTGTAAACTGTTTCTGTTGCTCATTTTACAAATCTACATTGCTATGACATGGGGGTGGGGCTGAGGGGGTGGGTTGAGGGGGATGGGGTGGGAGGAGAGAGAGAATTTTGGGGGATTTAGAGAAACTGTACCGCTCCATGGCTTCCCTCTCAAAATTTCTTACTTGTCGCTATTTTATCACAGGAACAAAATATAGAGCTCTTAATAATGGTCTGTATTACTGATCTCCCCTTTGGGCGGGTTTTCATCCAAATAGCTACCCAAAGAAAACATGTGCATGTCCTTGCACCATAAAGTCTAATGAAGGAATGTGTATGCTTATCCAGTGTTTCTTTTCACTGCCTCTTCTGGATTACTCATGCTTTCTACTGTAGCAAGCATAATGCAGATATAATAAAAAGCTTAACCCAAACAGACAGAGAAATGAAAAATCAGGATTTCAGACAATATCTGTCCATTTCAAATATCATAATAATAAAAGCTCATTCCAATAGAATAAATATATTTAACCTCCAAAGAGCTACCAGTGCATTACCTCCCTACCACTTATGAGAAAGACATGCAACTGGCTCATGAGTTATCTGTCTTTTATGCTCATGACAGAAAGATAATCACCCTCAGGGGTGATATATGCGAAACACTGCATAACTATACCAAACTGGCAGCAGCTGCTCCATTCTTTATAGGACTGCCATTTGCTTCCACCCACACCTTACAGTCTCTGGACTACTTTTCCTTCTGAAACCTATTTCACTGTATTTAAAACTGTCATTAAAAGTTCAGCTCCCTGAAGATTTCTGTAAACTGGGCCACTGTTTGTAAACATGGTGTTTCAAAATTAGTTCCTTAATTTCCCTGTGGTCTGCTAGAATGTAGGCTGAGTTTATTTTATTCCCCCACCAATGCACTGAATGGGATTGCATTACAAAACTAGCAGTAGCAAAGGGTCAAGTGAGAGGGGTACCAAATGGGGCCAAGTATGCCAAAGTCCCTTTGATTTCTGCCACTGTCATTCCTGATGGGCAGTTCTGGGTCTCAGCCTAGAGTCCTAGGGGTTTGCTAGAAGACTCCCTGAGGGTCTGTGTTTTCCTTTATATGTTGTTAAGCTGCATTAACCATTGCTGAAGGTGTCATTTTATTTCTCTTTCAGTGTTTATTTTCTGGTAATCTGGGTTGGAGAATGGCACCGTCAGTCATCTTCTTGATTGTCTAATTAGTAACTTTAAGGTTTTGAAGTGTGTGGCATACTCTAGCAGAAACTAACCAGCAGTAATCCCACACAGAGCCGAATATTTGCTTTTAGTTGCCTATTGTGAACAGGCACATGATTGTTTCGGTTTCTTTTTGACAGCTGACTTTTAAGAAAATGTAAGATTATAAATAGTAAAGGAAAGGTACAATGTAAGTGAGGTACAATTATGAGGTTGATTCCTTTCAGGCCATTCTTCAGATCAACCTATCAATGTGCTGCCTTTTCTTAATATATTGAACATATTCGCTTATTTCTGGACAAAATCCAACAAGATTTATCAATGTAGGAATACACAGAAGTTTTTTAGTTTTACCTCTTTGTTTGTAAACCTAAAGGGTTAAAAAAGTGTTTTTCTGAACACTGATATTTATACGTTTTTAAAAATCCTGAATGTACAAGTAGCAGATGGGCACAATGGACAAGAAAGGAAACAACTGGAGAGAGTATAGATTTCTAAATGGAAACCTTATCATGAAACTGCTGCAGAGGCACTTTTGAGCTTAGGTGGACTCTAGAAGGAGAGTGGGAAATTGTCTGTCACTCCAATAGCATGATATTCCTTCTCACTTTGAGAGAAGCTGCTCCTTCCTTACAAATACCTGGTAATCTGTGCTGGGAACCCAGAGGTAATCAAATGTATGACAGACCATGGGACAGCTGATAACAGGGTTTGTATTAATCATGTCAGCCTTGCAGGCTACCTGTCTGTGCTTGTGACAACTTTATATAACTTGCATTTTTGTTCTCTTCCTCATTTCCTGTACTTGCCCCACCACGTTGTAAGATATGTTACACTGAATGAGTCAAACTGTTTCACTTTTTTTGTAAGAGAAATTTTTCATTCTTATGATGACCTTCCTTGTCATCCTTCTTCATGCACTTTCCAGTTTGAATTGACTTCTTAAATGTGCTTGGCCAGAGCTGTGTTTCACATGATGTTTCAGCAGAACCATAATTATTTCCTTAACTCCCAAGGAGTTGCCTTGTGTCAGGCATCTTACTTAAGATTGCATTTCTCACAGTAGCAATACATTGGTAGCTTGTAGATCATCCTGAAATAAACTGCTATGTTTCTTTCTTTCATCTTCTTTTCATCATCATAGGATGAACTCCAAAACCTTAGCTGAAATTATTGATATTTGTCCTGAAATCTGTGACTTTGCACTTAAAAGTAGTTATCCTCAACACATATCTATTTCTCAGTCATCCAGTTTCTCCAAGACAATGCCAGAGTCCTTATCGTTTTGATATGTTTCTCAGCATTACATCATCCCTTGGATATTACCAGTGTGCTCTTACTTATTATGGCTGAGTTCTTAATGAAAATGTGAGATAGGGTTGGCCAAAGACCCATTCTCCCTTACTGGTATTCTTGTCTTCTCTAGAAACTATTTTTATAGGTGTTATAATATTTTTACTACTACCAATTTTCTCTAGTTTAACAATTTCCCATATGTCCTTGGAAGATGCTTTAATTAAGTCCAAATAAATGAGACCTATAGCATTTCCTTCATGTAAAAATCAGATTCATTAGCAAAAAAGAAAATAGTTCAATGCATTCTAGACCCACATACACATTTCCTTTTTCACTTAGCATATATTTTAATTGTTTTTACCTTCAGAATTTATTTCAAAGTCTCTTCTATCTTTGTAGTCAGACTAGTTGACCAAAACAACTTTTCCCTTATTAACTAAAAAATTCTAAATTTGTTGTTTAACATCTACTATCACAAACTCAAAGAGATATAAAATATTTGCTGCATGATCTATAATCTAGGTTCTTAATTTCTGTGCAGTTATCTGGTCTGTCCGATTTTAAGTGCATTTACATATACATTTGACTGCATATGTTGTTTGAATAATTTCCACTCCTATAGAGTTTTCCTTTTGCTTAATATTCCTTTTCTTGTCTTCTGATAGTTTTATATTGCTGTAGCCTTGTTTATCCCATTCCTTCTCCATTCACTTCAGCCAAAAAGATTACAAGTCAAACCTCTTCTATTCTTATCACCTCTCCTCTAAGCCTAGCACTTTTCTTATCAGTCACACCAGGCTTGATTCCTAAAGGTCAGATATGCCATATAGTCAGGGAAATTATCCATCTGTCAAAAAGGGTCCTGTGCCTATGAATACTTTCTAGGGATTGGACATCTGAAATCTTTCTCCTAATGCCTCATGTTGATCTTGAGCCTCATGTAGATCTTCAGTGTCCTTTCCTATTTCATCCTCCTTTTCTAGGGATAAGTCGTAACTATTGTTAGAAGCTGTTTACCGTGAGTATGATTCTTGTAATACAAATGTGCCGTTGAGTGGAAGAGATTAGTACTTCAGTTTTTTTATTTTCTGTGAAATAAGTAGTCTGGGAATATAGGAGAACTTTCTCTAGAGATAGCTCTTTTATACTCAGAAAATAAGATTGCCACTGAATAGATTTCTTTCAGGTACTTCCCTAAGTATGCCTGAGTATATGAAGTACCAGTATCTGTAATAGTCAAGAGATAACATTTTTTTTTGAGTCTGACAGACACACACAAACATAAAATTTTAATTTTTTAATATAATAATTGATAGATATAACCTTGCCTCAGTGATAGGAAAAAACCACAGTATTTTTTCAAGTTCCCCAAAAGTTACAGGCATTTACAATAAATGCATTATTTAGTAGGGAAATAGTTGAAAGTAGTGCTTTTCTTGGCTTTTAGAACTGCGTGGTCTATGATGTATTAAAAAGCTGGAGGGCAACTTACATTACAACAGCAGGATCTTGTGGCAGCTAGATAAATCAGAACAACTTATTCAACAGAGTGAGGAGAACCTTGAAATTAGTCCTCTTGCATAGCAAAGACTCAGCTTTACTTACTTTCTCTGGACAGAAAAATACAGAACAAAACACTTCTGATAGGAAAGGTATCTTCAGCTCTGTTATGTTTTATATTATCTTAAGGAGGATGGAATGGTCTTATAAGTGTACCTGTTTCTTCCTTATGACAGTAGGAGGATCCTGCCTGATTAACTTTAAGTAGCTCCCTAACTTTGGGGTGGTCATGGGAGATATACTGTAGCGTGTAAATATCAGTGGAACATGACTTTTTTTCTTTTGTTTGTTTTTGTTTCTGAAAGAAGGGTGCAGTAAAGTAAATTAAAATATTTCAGTGTAAAAGTGCCAAAAAGAGATGTGGCATTTTTTGAGGTTGCAGAACTCAGTTGTTTGGTCACAAACAAAAGCCTACACAGGTGCAAGAGACAGTTGAGTCTCACATGAAACAGGAGCATAAACATCACCTGGATCTACAAATTGTCATTTTGAAAATTTCTACAAAAATACTAGCTGTTCTAGCTTAGCATATCATCTCCCATGACTAGGGTTAAATTTAGGAAGAAACTTAAAATTTTCCAGCGAAACTGGTCTAGATTTTCTGACCTATTGAATGTGTGTGATTCAGCTAGGCATCCTAGCAAATGCAGCCAGACCCCAATATCTTGACATTTACTGACCCTATGTCATGCCACTGAGTTCCTCAATGTGATGTCTCTTAAAGCAAATATGTTTCCCTGTTTTTACTGAAGTTCAATGTAGATCATCCTGTTCCACTTCAAAGAAAAATTCAGCCTGGATCTATTGCTATTATGAAACTCCTTGCTTCAGTGGCATTTAGAAAATAAAAGATGCTTTAGATAATAACTACTGAGATTCATTCTCATCTGATATCGCTGAGGCTTCCTAAGTGCAGTTATAGAGATTAGAATTCACAATTGCCTGTCACGTATTATTCCTTTTGCTGTATAAATTGTCAGCAAAGTTATCTATCTTCCAGTTCTTGAAGATACTATGCAATACTTTTAAAACTGGTTAGGGGGGCAGGGGGAGGAGATTGAGGTGATATTTGTTGGTAGTTAATAATTTCAGATAATGGCCCATTAAAGGCCTCATCTCCAGGAAAAGCTTTCTTTGTCTGGAGAAGCCGGGGCACTCTCTGTCTAGGGATGTTGAACTGGTGTCATTTTTGCTATAGTTACCAGCCCAGAGAAGTAAAATGACACTTAAATGACACTTAAAGTGCTTGAAATGATGAACTTCTAAACAAAAATTAAAACTTAAAATCCTTCTGAACAAAAATCCCCCAAAAAACAGGAGAAAGGTGCTTGGAAAGATTAAATGGTTAAAACTAAAACAGATGTGAAAAAAACAGTAAGACGGAGAATTTGAGATTCATTTTTAAGGTGGAGAGTCTGTGTGTGGTGCAGATGAAAATAGGACTGGGATTCTTGGATCAACTAGCTTTAAATAAGCTACCAAAAGATCTGATATCACTGTGGCTCCACAGCAGTGCAGAGCAGATTGCAGATGATGTCAGTGTAGCTGCAGCAGTGTTGTATACATAACCATTTATATATTTTCCCAGTTTTTGAGTGGCTTCTGTAGCCCATGCCGGGCTCATTAATGTTGCAGCATGGGTAAAGCTGAGTTTGTGCTGTTAGCAGAGGAAAAGAAGGTTCTTAGCCACAGTAAAATTTCTCTGAGAAATTGTGGCTGTGACCAGGGCTTTTCAATTCTTACTACTTTATGACAGTTTGGTATCTGTTACTGTTCATTGGTGACTGTCAAGGGGTTCTTGAGCATTTGGGTTTCGGTTCCTTCTCCTCCCCAAGACAAAATGACAGAGGTGCTCAACTGAAGAGCCTTCATAAATCTATCCCTTCCTATTTAAGGTTTTAGTGGAGTTTGGGCTACCAGGGTCAAAGAAGTGCTACCAAATGTGGATGTCCATCACCTCAGCACTCCTCTTGATTTTCAAAGGGCAAGAATATTTTCATGTCATGTTGTTCTACAATATTGTCCTTACTGGTTTTTTTGGGGGGGAGGGGGTTAACTTCTAAAACATACCAAAAATATGGTTAATATTTCAGACCTTTCTCTCTTGGATCTCGTTTGGTATCTCCCATCAAACACATAAAACACTTCTACCCAAGCAGGGGCTCCTGGCTCCTGCAGTGTGTCAGCTGTGAGGAAATCAGCACAGGGCAAATGGCTTTCTTCACTGCCCAGGCAGGATTTAAGCCAGTACTGAGAGCAGCTGTCTTGCACGAGGTTCTGCCCTGCTTGCCAGTGCAACAACATGGTAAGGATGAGTTGCTCCTCACAGACTAAGACAGCGAAATAAATAAATCCTTTGTGTTGACCCTTGCTATGCTTCTCAATACAGCTAGAACCACCTAATCCATTACCAGAACATCACTCTAGATCTGAGCATTTCCTGTTTTAGTTTAATTCAGCGACATATATGACAAAACCACAGTTTTCCTAACAAAATTAATTTAGCTCTGACATGTTGCATTATTAAATTATTATTTTCTCCTCCCAGTTCCTATCAAATACATCAAACAAACTGTTCAGAACAGTTTGTTGGAGACAAGTGATTTCTAACAGGTTGGCGTCAATCACAAGCAGATCATGCAGATTATTCTGTCAGATGCTTGGCGGGATGTGTGCCGACGTCCATCAGAGATGATTCAAGTCCTCCGTGACACACTGCAGAGGTGGTGGAGTGGCAGTGAGTAGCACATGCAGGTACCATTGTTGGGATTCAAGGCTGCGGAAAGATAAATAAACATCTTTTTTTTTTTTCCTTTTTTTTTTAGGGACCATGTGCCTGTCAGTTGTTTGTCTCTACTTATTGTGCAACACTTGAGAAGATCCAGAGTCCACATTTTTCAGAAGTCAGGGCTGGACAGAGCTCAGATTTTGCTCATACCGATGGTTCTCTCCCAAGAGGATTGTAACTAGGTGTCAGGGGACCATTTTTACAGATAGTAAAGATTTCTCTGAGAACATGGGCTCCCAGTGGAAAACCAGATCATTAAACTGGTGGTTTTTTTTTTTTTTTTTTTCATATAGGAATGTCCTTTCAGTTGCTTCTAAGGAGTTTCTTTTAGATAAAAGTAAGGAGATGGGAAAGTTTTGACTGAAAGGGATAGATGGGAAAGAAAGGAGAAGTCATAGGCATATACATAATAGTCTGCAAGCTTCTCTACGTCATGCAAAGAACTATACTGTCACTGGGACAGGAGATTAGAAACACTTTCCTATGTTCCAGGTCAGAGCCAACAGCATTGGACTGTGGAATAATCAGTTCCCCTGAGTATAAATATCCAGTGTTTTCTACAGAGTCAAGACTGACAGAGATCAATCACAGAAGTGTCAACAGCCTGGTTTGGTTTTGGTGATGGACTTTGAAGTAAAGACTTCCAGTTAGTCACAAGAAAAACAGAGCTCAGGCATATGCCTGCATTTTCCCCCGGTTTTCATGACAAACTATGTAAATTGTTTATGATTTCTCTGAGACATGATGAGAACACTTATTTTGTATTTTATTTCTTAAATTTCAGTTGTCCTTTTATTTTAACTTTGTCTTAAAAGAGGAGTTTAGAGTTGGTTGTGATATAAGAAAGGAAGGTCACAGTGCAGGAAAAGTGGCAATGTATTGGTCTGCCTCTAGAGAACACTTTTCTTACATTCCAGTGCTTCTGAAATAGAAATCCACATGGAAACACTATGTTCATTTTCTTCTTGTTTTTATGAGAGTAAAAGAGCATACACTTGGAGTTGATTATGACAGTGCACAGTGAGATCAGGATCTTAGTTTTCTGATCAGACATCCATATGATGTAGCTTCTGTAGAAGAAATGTTTCACATAGGTCCAGCCTATCTTTATGGAACATCTTATAAGTTTCTTTTCACATGACTGGGAAGTAAAAATGTATTTTCTCTAAAAGAAACTGAATTTAAAAATAATGATAATATGTATTTGAATATGTAATAATAAATGATTTGAATTTAGAGCAAACTTGATGAACAGTTTATCAAAGAGGGGGCAGTACAGAACTTGTAGGGCTTATGAAGTCTATTTCTAACTCTTCTACACTATCTTCTCTAGTTCCCCGTAGCCCCAAAATTATATTGTTACCTTCTGTGCTCATTTTTAATTGTTACTGCTTTCTAGATAGATACTAATGGCTTATAGACACCTGCCTGGGAGTTTTCTCAGACTGCTGTTAATATAGCCAACATGTTTTTCAGACTGTCAGAACTAATCTTATTATGGAGTGACTCTTCACTTATATTTATAATTATTATGAACCAAATTTTGCCTCCAGATATGTCCCTGAATTTGCACCCTTGAGGGCTCTTCTGCCTAGGCATTAACTTTTCAGGGTCATTCCCAATCTTTCTTCCAACCCCTCACTTGTACTGGTGAGTCAGCAGGATTCACTTCCCTCTCCCAGGAAGATCAGCACTTGCTTAACACAGTGAGTTCACAGGCAAAACCAGCCGTCTGTGTCATTATGGATTAACTTCAGAAACAGATTCAATTGTGTTGTGCCATAAGTAATTTATTTTCAAGGACAGACTTTTTGTGTGAGCAGGGCACTATCTTCAGCTCCTGGTCACAAGCAGACTGTGGACATCTTGCTAGGAGGTCGTAGTGACAGCACTGGCTGTGGGATACTGGACAACCATCTCTTCCATGGAGAGATTTAAAGTCTAACGTATGTTCTTTAATACATACAAAAATGGGAGTAGGGCAGAACTGAGCAATGAAGTGAGGGTTCTCTCCTATGTCCTGGAAAATGCTTGCAGTAAAGCCTATATTTTCTGACACTTACATGACTGTGAGTATTGATCCTGCAGTGTTTTGTATTCAAGAATCACTACAGTATGATTTAGCTTGAGCAAACTGTACAAGAGCTCTCTTCAGAGTGGAACTGTTATTACTTTGATGATTAAGTAACCTTTATTTTTTTGGCATTTCAGTCCAGCTAGTTAAGTCTCAAGATCCAATTAGCATTTGGTATTTGATAACTGAAGAGACTGTCAAGAACCTCTAAATTAAATATTTCAGAAACAAAATGTCCTGTCTGAGAATTAAATAAGAATTGTTAAAACAGTCTTTCTTCTATATTTCACTATTTACATTCTTGTTTATTTATTAATGTTTAATGCACAGAATGAAAACTTAATGACCCCAGTATGTAGTGTTTCACTTTGTCCTGAACTGCTCTTTGTCTTTTTTTCTCTTTTATTTCTTGGGCAAAAGTTTACAGTCAAAAACTGTCCCCCATTTGCCATTGCCTAAAAGCTTTGGGACTGACTGAGCAATAATCCTTGGCAACAAACAGTTTTCTGTCTGACTTAATGTGTGTCACCATAGAGATGATGACCATTGCTCATATATTAGTAGATACTTTACTATCTCATGCAATTATTTTATAACAGTGTGAAGAAGTGTAGGTTAATCAATAGGATTCACGTCTTGTGAGTAAAGCTCATCACCCTCTTCTAATGTCATTTGAGAATTTTGCCTGCATCTGACTACTAAGCCAAAGTGGGTGACTACTTATGTACATTATACCTGTCATTTCATAGCAATTTGGTATTTTTAACAATTTAACACTGGTCCTCAGTCAGCAGATGAAAAACTACAGTGAGCTCAGGCTAGTCAAGTCTGAGGTTTTTGTTTAGGACCATTCTATGTTTTATTTCTCACATATAGTGAGAAAAAATTGATAATATTCCAGGTAACAGGAAGCACCTTTTGCATCAGCTTTACAAGAACAGACACGAATCAAAAAGTAGTTACTCATGTATCTCTAATTTTATCTTCATTTTTGGTTGTAGGGCTTAATTCTCTGTATTCAGGTTGTTGGACCATGGTCCTGTGGCTTGTTGCTTGATTAAAAGTGGTGAAAACAGTTTCCTTCTGATTCTATGACAAAAGGAATCTATTCTGTGCAGCTTAGCAGCAGAATCTGAATTATATAAGAGAAAGGGAAGGATGGCTGGTGTTTGTATCTTCATGCAGAAGAAGAAATTATTCCTGTGAGACTGGTAACATGTACTAAAAATCCAAACATATTGGTTACTTTTTATACTAGTAGTATGTGGAAGTCCAACACGTGCCTAGGATTTGGTTATGCCATGCCAAATAAAAGCACAGGCACCCAGAAAAATGTATGGTGAGGGCAGTAGAAAATACAGCATTGCAGATGTGTGAAGTCCTCCAAATGACAAAGGTAGTCTGAGATAGAACTGAGAACTGAACATTGTTGTTCAATCAAAATCTATTGCCATAAACTGAAGATGTTTCATCATTTCTAAGCACCATCTGAAAAGAATGAGAAGTTAGTAAAACTGAAATAATAACCAGTCTGATCCAAGAAATACTGATACCAAAGTGTTGCTGTGCAGTTCAGACATCCCTGATAACCCATATTCCAAAAGATTTATTTTATAATGAGTTTTTGCAGCCTTTGGATCTATTCACTGGTGAAACAGAACAAAAACACCTCACTGTGTGATAAGGCTCAGGGAAGAAGTGTGGAACAAGTATAGTGAAAGACAGACTTGCATTGTTTTCCTGACTGCTTGTCTGAAAGGGCTCCCCACACTCCTGGTACCTCCATGGTAACTGGTGGAGATGGGGTAAGGAATATGTTGTGTATGAAGGAAAGAATATGAAGGTATTATATTCAGGTGTGGCTGTTGCTGAGAAGTCACATTGGTTACAGGATTTTACTCTCAGGGTCTCAATACCCATGGATAAAATGTCTCTTTTTAACTGCATTGGATCCATCAGTTCAATACAATGGATTATGCCATATTCCATTGAGGAACATCTGGGAATGCCTTCTTCCCTATTATAGTCATTCTATGCACAGCAAAGCTTTTCTCTTCAGCCTTCATCGGAGGCTGGTTTTGACCTTTTTTTTTGCCTAGGATGTCTTTTGAAAAATTGTTATACAGCTTGTTTGGTGATTTCAGTTTGCAAATAGCATGTTGATTTACATTACTTTTCTGCAAAAAAAAAGGGCATAATTTTCCTGTTGAGAGAGTATATGAATTATAAGTTTTTGATAAGGTAGAAATGATGGTTCGTGCTGGAGGAACAGAACCTAATCTTATTTGAGTTCAAACTCAGCATCCATCACTGTTGTGTCTGACTGCCCCTCAAAATTATAAGTGCAGCATCATCTCTTCCTTAAGGAGGGAATTGAGGTTGTTTGATGCTTTTTATTTTTCAGTGAAAATTTAATGAAAAGATTAGGTGAGAAAATGGACTTACACTTTTCTGGGGGTTTCTACACGATATTTTCTAGTGGTAAATTCCACTAAATTCCACTTTAACCATGTATCTTGTTTTTTCTCCTCACCCACATTGCCTTCTTGAGCTTGCATTCACTTCTATCACTTAAGTCAGTGCACCCAACTCCAGATGCAACTCAGTCACTTATTTACAAGTAAAAAGGAGCTTTTTTTACCTCACCTTACTTTGGATACTATTAAAAGTAATTCCCCATTCCCTTGTGTTTCCAGTATCAACTCTCAAGAGATATGGGATAAGAAAATGATAACTTTTTGATGCCACCTTGGCTTGAGAGAGGCTTTTCATAGATATGTTTTTATAGATAGCTATGTGGCCACACAGAATTGTTCATTGTTGGCTATTGCTGATACCAGTCACAGCTTTCTCCTGCCTTTTCTGAAGCAGTAAGACAATTTTTTATCATTGTGCAATTTATCTACCCAGTTGGCTAACATGTCGTGAAACCTAAGTAGTGTGCTTTTCTAATTTCCCTGCAGATACATGCGTACATACCCCACCAACAGTTTTGGAGTGTTTTTTCAGCTTGATGAATACAGATAATTTGAACTTAGTCCAAGAAAATTATGAGAGAAGTACTAGTAACAACAGTACCTGCAAGCATAGCTGAAACAATGCCTGAACTTTTCTAGGTCACAGTTTTTGTTTTTGCTTCCACACTTCAGTCTGAGAAGCAAAAACATAAACCACAGAAAGAAAGGCTGGTACACAGGTGCAATAGTTGCTATTGAACTGAAAACACAGTGTGGTTTTTGTGGTGGTTGCCATAGCAACAAGATCATTTGCAGAACATAATCCCATTAGGAGAAAACATTTTTAAACTGAGCTAATTGTACATGAGTTTATATTGCTTCACGACTTGTTTTAGGAAGATTTCATTTTTAGGATACTAATAAAAGACTGATTAAAAGCATTACACATTGTCCTAAATTGCCTACAGAAAGAGAGGAAATGGGAATTATGTAAATTATTGCAGGTATCCTTAGATTGAACCAGTATGATCAAGTAAATTAATTCATGTGCTCATTTTTGTATTAAAAGTCACAAGATAGCAGCTGTACCTATATTATATTGTCAGCTTGGTCAAATTCTGGTCCTTCCAAACGCATTCCTCAAATGAGCCTTTGCCTTAGAGACTGTTCATTCCTTTAGATGTCTTCCTGTTTTAGAAATTCTGATAACATTTCTTCTGTGCTGACTTGTGCACTAAGAGATGTAAAAAGCCTGTTGATAATTGACAGAAAGCAAGCTAATGGATTGTAAAAAAGCAGAATGAATAAAACTAAGATTAAATGTTTCACCTGTGGGAAGGCAAAGTTGGATTTAGGAAAAAAACTGAAAGTAAAAAGGAGTGCTGAGATCTGCAGGTGCTATAAGGAACCAGGGATTTCCAGCTAAATAGTCTAAGAAGTCATGTTCAGAAGTCTGTCCTTTGTATTTTAGCCTTGCTCCAGAGAAATGTTGCTGCCACATACTTTTATAAAAGAAATAGAAATGTTGTCAATGGTTAAACAGCAGGATTATATCTATTGAATTATAACTGAGAGGAGTATTCTGCTTAGTAAAGCTTCTGCCCATCAGTCACATTTTCATTCAAGAAGTGATCTGAAAAATTCACTGGCAGTGCAAGTCAGGGAGGTCAAGAGCTCAGAAAGTTTCAAAAGGGATTTGGGTATCCGTATAGCAGTTAAAAATACCTGGAGTTACACAATGTTGGTGATTATGCCTCTGTCTCTTCTCCCTTTCTATGCCTTTCTTCTCCATATGCAGCTATCTTCCATTTAGGTCCTATTACACCTGAAGCAGATGGAATCAATGCTGTGGGAGGCATGGTGTGGTCTATAAGGACACAAACTCTCATGCAATGCAGCAATCCTATAAATCATTTGAGCAACGAACTCCACAATTCTGGAGGCCAAACTAGGTCTTGGTGTGTGGGTGTACAGCTTATATAAGAATTCTCTGATTTCAATGGGATCTTCTCTAGTTTCCACAGATCCCTAGGAATTTATCTTTTAAAGACATAAGGAAGCTGAAAAATGCATTTGCCTGTAGTGTGGAAAGAGACAGAATGCTCAGAGTCAAACCCATCTTGGTCAGGGACACATCAGGGACTGCTGTATGGAATTGAAATACCTGTAAGGAGAAATTGTGGAACAAATTGTTGAAGTGAGTGGTGATCTAAAAGTGTAATGGAAGTCACGGATAAAACAGTAGAATCATGACCTATGGTATGTAGGTTCTTTTCTAAGAGCCTCTAAAACTGCTGGAGACCTGGAAGGTGGCAAATGTGATATCAGTCTTTTAAGAAATTTTAAGGACTTTTAGAGGGTTCCAGAAGAGACCATGAGAACTACAGGATATTAACTGTGAAAGAGAAATGTAAATCTGTCTATACTAGTCAAAAGAAAAGGAAACAGAATAGGAAACTAATAGAAGATCCATGGCTCACTTTGGAGCCATGAACTTGTTTTTTTTGTTTAAAATACAAATAATTTAAAAAAGATCCACCTCACAAACCATCATGTCAACAGCCACGTGAACAGAGAGTTCCAGTTGGCAGACTCCACTTATAACATAATATTTAGATTTCCAAAATATTTTTGTGGGGACCATCACCACTGAAAAAAAATAAGGAAATTAAGAAGCTGTGAAATAACAAAGAATGTCTTTCTATATATTACCAAAAAGTAGGAAACAAAATAGGTGCAAATCACTACATTTTGAGGTGGAGAGGTTACCAATGATGTTCTGTAGGTAACTGTGCTATTGAGCATATAAATGACCCAGAAAAGGTACTGAACAATGTTATGATTAATTTTGCTAATTATACCAAAACAAACAAGGCAGCAAAAAAATAAAGCTTATTGAGAAGAATTTCAGAAAAGCTTTGTGAGGCTCTGTGCTAGATTAAAAGAGCAGATGAAATTCAATGTAAATGTAAAGTCCTGTGTGGAAGAAACGCTGTCCTAGCCTTATATATAAAATTACTTGTTCTGAGATGATCTTTAGAAATCGGAGTGAGATCTTAGTATTAGGTCTGTAGAGGTTAAAAAACTAAACAGTGAAAAAACAGAAATTACAACCGTTAAAGACTCAAAGCTGGAAGAATATTCAGGGAATGTTTCATTTACAAGCAAAGACAAGACATGAACCTGTTAGAGCAAGTCCAGAGAGGGGCTACCAAGATGATTAGAGGGATGGAACACCCCTCCTACGAGGAAAGGCTGAGCACATTGGGATTATTCAGTCTGGAAAAGAGAAGACTCCAGAGTAACCTAATTGCAGTCTTCCAGTACCTGAAGGGAGCCTGTAAGAAAGATGGAGAGAGACTCTTTACAAGAGCATGTAGTGACAGGACAAGGGGGAATGGCTTTATACTGAAAGAGAGTAGGCTTGTTATTAGATATTAGGAAGAAATTCTTTACTGTGAGAGTGGTAAGATACTGGAACAGATTGTCCAGAGAAGTTGTGGATGCCCCATCCCTGGCAGTGTTCAAAGCCAGGCTGGATGGGGCTTTGAACAACCTGATCTAGCAGAAGGTGTCCCTGTCCGTGGCAGGGAGGTTGGAACTAAATGATCTTTAAGGTCCCTTCCAACTCAAACCTGTGTTTGATTCTATGTGCCCTATGCTTTATAGTCTTTCTTGGGCATCTGTTTATTGTTGGAGACAGAAAATGACTGAAGAAATATCCTTGACCTGTTTCCTATAGCCATTATTAACCTAGATGCCCTTTTATCTTGATTTGAAAGTATATGCAAAGATGATATTTACAACGGTCTCATTAATCTCACGTTCCTCTTTAGAATGAAAATCCTTTTATGAATAGTTTTCAACGTAGTGAAGTAACTTTATGAAGTTTATTGTTCTTTTCTCTTTACTTCTCACAAAATACCTCATATACTAATAGGTGGCAGTACACCCACAAATAGCAAAGACAATATTTTTTGTACTGACGGCATTCAAATATTTGTCCTCTTGAAGTGGAAAGCATGGAAAATATAAATTAAGTCAGAAGAACTTTCTTTCTCCACAAGAATGTTAGAAAAGAGGGAGAATAGGTAAGAAATGTGTAATACATCTGAATTTGCAAAAGACTTCAATGAATATAAACAATATGAAGCAAAATGTTTTAAGCAGGCATTAAATGATACAGTATTAATAGAGCCTCAGTGTACTATTTAGAATGTTTTTATGTAGTCAATGTGACATAAACTATTGGGATGACAGATGTCTTATTTTTGTTGTGATCTACTAATGAGTTCCTCAAAAACTCTATAGTTTTTCTACTTAAAAATTGGTTTTTTGCAGCTCAAGTTTACAAAAGAGTAACTAACTCTCTTCTACAAAAATTTCCTTGCTACTTAAAAAAAAAAATAAGTCATTTTTAGATAGTTGAAGTGTCCCACCTGATATTTTAAAAATTGCAAGTGAGATGACAGGTCTATGGAAAGGAAGAAGTAGGAATCTGTAAGATCTTTTACTTTTAAAATTGTCTTACAATAAAACCAAGCAGGTTCACATGTAAACATGCGAAAGGAGCAAAAGTAAAATGGTTTTATTGATCCAAAACATAGGAAAAACACTATTAAAAATATTGGATACCTTCACTCTCCCTCCTCTTTGCAATCTTAAAAATTATCACACTTAAGCCTAACTCTGCTGCTAACCACTATGTATTCTTTTGGACCAAACCGAATGTTTTCATTTCATTGTTCAGCGCACATCATTAATCTTGTTCTTTAAGGTAAAAGAATAAGTGACTCTCTCTCTCTCTCTTCTTTTTATTTCTGCTTTTCTAAATCAACTAAAATATCCAAACCTTAAGGGTAGATATTATGCTTTCAGCAAGAAAAATGCATTGCTTGCAAAACAGCTTTGATTCTTGTTTCCATGGGATTTTTTTACTCAGGTTTAACATTTCTGCCAAATCATATAATGCTGACCCATATGATACTCAATTGATTTTACTAAGTAATTTAAAAAAACTTTAGACAAAATCATTTTAGTTTACAACCTTTCCAGATCATAATGTTCAGTTGTATTCTTGAAAACAGTAACATATTTTACAGGAACAAATCAAAACTCAGGATAGCAGAGTAGTATTAACCCGTGTTGTTCAGCTCTTAAGAGGACATGTCAGTGAGAGGACATGTCCATGTCAGGGCAATTTTTAAAGTCCGGTTGGGTCTGCTGTGTCACTATTTAAATCAGACACACAGTAACATACATGTGAGACTGCTGCCCACCTTCCTCAGAAAGTTATGAATTGGTGGAGAGAGCCTGGATTTTGTATCCTCAAGTCATCTAACACCTAGATCAGTTTAGTTTGCCTAGGGCATTAAACTGCCCAGGCACCAAAATATCCCTGGAGAGGCAGCATAATCTTGTGTGAATTTGTTAAAACACTTCAATTTTAACCCTTAGAGCTGTTTCGGATACTATTTTGTTTCTCCACCAGGCCTGAGTGAAAGTTTACCACTTCGAAGCATTAATGCTGGTTTTTCCCTGTTAAGGGTCTATTTTTTGAGTCTTCTAATGCCTGATGCTGATTTATTAGAATTTCATTAGGTTTTTTTTATCTGTAGGTAGTTTATGAATTTACAAAGGATCTGAATTTTCCCCACCAGGATTTTATATGGCTCAATAGTATCCTTCTAATGGAATGTATTGCCATTTTAAATTGTATTATTCACTATTCATCACAGTATCTCTGGTTTTTTAAGTAAAATACGATCTCTTCCTAAATTATCTGTGTCCTACTTGCAAGAGACTGAAATGGTTAATGACTTAAACCTTGTTAAGATCACCAAAAGATTTTTGTCCACTGTAGCAAATTGTACAAAGAAACAACTGCTCACTGAAGCCCAGCCCTCCCCTAATATGCCTGCTAATTTGGACTGTGAATTTTTTCTACCTAATCTGTCTCTCTGTCACTCCCTTTGTCTCCCTCCCTCTCTTTTCCCTCCCATATCTTTCTATCTCTCTCTACCTCATATTTACTGTTAAATAAAAATCCATACTATTGACTTTGCCATATGGTCTCATTTGCACCTTAATTTGGGCGGAGGTATCTCTCTAATAATTTTAAAGAACTTGATCATAACAGTACTAGAACTGGGAAAAAAGTAGTTTACCTCATGATCCCTGGAATTTTTTTTTTGGCAAAAAACTTGAACCATATATTTTTCAGACTGTGAGATATTCTTTTATATGTTGTCCCCATGCATTTTCCCCTCAGCTTTCTTTTCTTTGATTCAGTTGAGACTGGTAGTAGAAGCCTCATAAACTCAAAAACTCCCTTATAAGTTTTCCAGTCCACTCTACATTTCGAAGCAAAAAGTAAATCTCAAAAGTGAGTGATTTGTAAATGTCCAAACCAAATCCAAGCCCCAAGTCTTATAAGTTTTCCCCATCAGTCTGCTATAGTATATTTTTTTCTACATTTATTCAAGCAACTGTAAGTGTATAGCAACTCCAGTTAGGAAGTAGAAATAATTTTCTTATCTGTATTTGGCATTCTGTTTGCTGCCTCTAAAAATCTGCCTTTTGTTCTTTTTTAATGTGGTTTCTTCTCTGTGCTGGATTATTCCAGAGCTGTGTATCATGCAAAATACTAGATCTGGATTCTGAGAGTAAATTACATTTTATTCTATTGCCTCCCATTTTGTCATGCTCACAGTGAGAAGAGCAGTCCACAAAAGTGCACAAAGGCTAAGTATGAAGTGACTGCTTGGGTGGTTTGCTTCATTTTGGCTGGGCAACTTCCTTGGAAAACAGCAAAATATACAAACACCACCATTAGGTAACATCTTTCAGAGGGTCCCTGCAAAAAAAACCCCCTCTTGCAAGCAAGTAGTGCAAGGGTGACGTTATGAAGGGCTGGAAAGGAAGAAACTCCCAGTTGTGAAGAGAGTTTGAAGTGAATAGGAATGTTTTGAAGTATCATCTGAATTTAAATGTGATACCTGTTCTAGTTTTGGATGTTTGTATATAGCCTGATCTAAAGACCAGGGGGAAGAAGGGTACTTAAACTCCAGCAGAGTTCAAATACAAGGATAATAATTTTTTCTGCTTTCTCATGAGTAGAGACAAAAAAAGGCCCCTTTTGTTTCACCACTATTCATTAATTTTCATACAAGAGCACCTGCTTTGTGTTGATTCTGATGGATTCTGTTATGGTAACCATCATGATAAACTGCTTTCCAGGGAAGAGAAGCCTACTAGGTAGGTACTACAATATTACAATTAAATAAAGCTTGTGGGATTAATTGTGTAACACTTTGCAGAGAGGAAAAAAGAAAAGCTAAATTTTGAGGCTACTCCTCGCATATTCCACTCTAACATCAAATGTCGCGTCCCTTTTCTTGTGAGACACTAAACTGTCTTATTTATTCAAAAGACATTTCCAAGTTTTTCCTTGCTGTTTCTAAAGCAGTAGTTTTAAAGAAGATATAACTACTGAGTTCTAATATGACTTGTGTTACTCCTGCCAAAGGCTGTGATAGGACCCCACCTACAACACTAATGTTTAGGATCTGATAAGACATAATTATCCAATCCCTGTATTGTAAATATGAAACCTCAGCTTCTTTCCTTCTTTTTCTTAAATTATTGAAATGACACAAATGATGGGAAAAAGTCTCTTCTTGTTGCTTTAGGTTTTAAAAGGCCTTCTCTGAGTCCCACATCTCCCCTTATTTAGTGTTTTGAAAAATATAGAAGGAAATAAACTTGTCATTTGAAAGAGATAAAAAGACTAGAAACTGTAAACTGCATTTTAGAGAACAAACATCACCCAACAGAACCCACTGTATACAATAATAAGCTGTGATATAAAGATACCTGAAAAAATAATCAGTGATGTTCTCATCAAGGTCAAATCTGTCTGACTTTCTCCTTGTATTTTAACAAGGTTCTTGTGGGAGGAATTGGTAATGATTTTGAAAATTCTTAAGGAAGTGAATGTCACAACAGAGAATATCTACTCTAAAGGTAAATGTGTTAAACAGTGACACTTGTATATAGTTCAGTGAGTAAACTATTACAGTAACAGGACAAAGGTGTTTCGATCCAATAGGTCTTTTTGAAAAGTTCAGTAACCGCTCTTTTCAAGCACGATTTTTGGACTTTTCCGTGTTCAAAAGAAAAATGTTTTGGAAATCTCCATCTAAGCAAATTTCTTTCTCTTTTGAGTGGTAACCATGTATTTTTCAAGTTGCCTTTAAGAGTCTCAGGCACAGCTGGTGAACTGTAATAACTATGGTGGTTTCAATCCAAACAGAGAAAAAGGGATAAAAGTAACCTCTGTATCTGACGGTGTAACCTGAACACTGTAAATAATCAAGCTGGTGGTAAACCAGAAACCCAAATGTGCTTGCTTATGGCAATTTAAATGAGAGGTTATGTGCCAAACAGTAATGTATTGGGACTCAGAAGATTGTCAGACAGAATGAAGAATGCTGGGCAAAGGTATTCTTGGAAAAGAAATGAGAGTGTCATTTGAAGCAACATTGAAATAGTCCTCTCTTAGAATGAAAAGGAGCAACACTATGTGAAAACTCAGTTAATCAAACTGTCTATCACTAAATATAAGGCTTAGCTGCCTCTGATCTTTGCAATGTTTCCTCTGGGAATTTTCACTAAAGCTTCTGTTCAATAACTGCTGTGGAGGTTATATCTTCATTTCTTTTTGTTAAGAGAACCAAACCTTTATTCTAATTAAGTAGTCTTGCTGGTGGCAGCTAACAAAACATCTGTAACCCTCTGGAAGGAAAACAAGGTGGAAAAGGAAAGGTCTTTGGTGTCTTGCCATAAGGAAGGAGCTTTCACATTTTTCGAAAGATGCTTGAGATCATTGTGGTCTCTGAATTTTTCCAAACACAGAAAAAAAAAAGACACTAAATCAATTAACTTATTCAGTTTGTCTACTAATGTTTCTGTATTAGTGTATGTTACCTTCAGATCTCATCTCCAGAGGTTGAGAGACTAAAACCAATTATTATTTTCTGATTATGCTGAGGAAATAGCATTCCATAATTTTATTTGTTTCTATATTTTCACCTGCTCATGCATTAGTGTCCAATATCAGAGAATGATCAACAGAGAACTTTCATCTAACTGAGTATGGCTAGTCTATAAGTTTTGGCTGAAATCAAAACATGCTTCTGAATTTTTATTATTCTTATTTTAACATAGACAGCTTGGTCATAACAGAAAAGAAGAAAATAATATACTTTTTAATATCCTGCCAACAGAAACTGTAAGACTAGACAGTAAAGGAATGGCCAACTGTATATCTTTGGATACTCCAATTTTCAAGCGATTCTGAGGAACTTTCACAATTAATTGGCATTTCTGTGGGTTTCTACGAGATCACATAGCTTTGTAAATGCTATTTTTGTTTCACGTCTTTGATAGTTGTGACAAAAATGTAACAAAACTGTTAAAGAAGAGATTGACACCATACATTAGCCAGTGTATAGAATGTAATTATTTCCTTTTTTCTCTTTCTTAGATGGTAAACAATGAACACAGAATATTTTTCAGACCACATAAATAATGGTGTCTATCTTATAATACTTGCTAGACATTTCTAATATGAAATGAATTTGTTAACCACTCCAGAAAATTTCTTGAAAACAACTTAGGACATATGCTCTGAAAGTTTGATTCTCTTCTGAAAAGTGACAATACTAAAGTGTCACCTTTCAACTTACCAGATCCTCTCCATATGTGTTCAGAGTTTTATCTGCTGACTTCTGCAGGAAAAATATGTCTCTACTGCTTGTTTTACTCATGTTCATCCTCCAGAAGTGGCACAGCTCCATGAAGAGATCTTGATTCTGCTCCTTTCTGCTCCTATCTTTATCATTAGAAGTGTTTTCTGAGTTTTAATTAAAAGGATACATCAGATAGCCTCAAGAGACTGTATCCGACTCAAGTGATGTTGTGCTGGGTCAATATATACATTGATGGTAGTGGAATTACTAAGATATGATAACAGACCTGATCACTGTTTACTGATGGTCATGTAGCAGAGAGGGAGGATCTAGGCTGACTCTAAATACACAGTAATTTTTTTGGAATTGTTACTGGGAGAGGAAATGGGAAGCAAATAGCCCTTCTCTAAAACAAACACATTTGACCTTAAACTTCGGAGAGACATAAACTTCTGAACTCCACGTTGCCATTTTTCACAGGACTGCTTTTCTTAGAATAATTCTTTGCATTCCCAAGCGGTGGAAAGGGAGCATATTCAAAGAAGGGCAGCCAAAGTGGGTGAAGGGTCTAGAGCACAATTCTGATGAGAAGTGGCTGTGGGAGCTGGGGTTGTGCAATCAAAACAGGCAAAACAGGTTCAGCTCTCTGCAGCTACTAGAAAGGTGGTTGTAGCCAGGGGGAGATCAGTGCCCCAAATAATAAGTGACAGGACAAAACAAAATGGCCTTTTGGCCAAGGGAAAGTTGTGCCAGGGGAGGTTTAAATTGAATACTGGGAAAAACTGCTTTATGGATAGGGTTGTCAGGTATTTGAACAGGCTGCCCAGGAAAGTGATAGAATCACCATCCCTGGAGGTATTTAAAAGATGTGCAGATGTGGCACTCGGGGACATGGTTTAGTGGTGACTTGGAAGTGCTGGTTTAACAATTAGACTCGGTGATCTTAAAGGTCTTCTCCAACATAAATGATTCTAAAATTCTATGGCATTGAGGTAATTTTAAAGTTTGTTGATTTGGGGTTTTTTTTTGGCTCTGTGTACCTGAGAAATGTTTAACAACCCTTTTGTTCAAATTTCTGTTCAGAATTTTGCCAGAATATTATTTTTAGCTTGCTAGTTAGACTGCTTTGTGTGTATGAGTCATGTATACCACACTGCTGAGTACTTATATTTATTATTCATGCAAACATGCATATTCCATGAAATGGACATTCTCTGTCACCTTCATTGATGTCTGAAGCTTTATGGAGAAAAAAGGTAGCTCTCAAAAAACAGCTCTTTATTTAGGGTGGACATGAGGGGTTCAAAACAAAAGCTTTTTTTTTCCTTAGATTCCAGTTGCATCAAATCCCTCGAGTTTTCTTACAGGGTGTAACCGAAATTCTGTGATTTACCATGGATTGATATTTAGATGCTTGCTCTCTATCCAAATATCCTGGCTTGAGCAGAATATAAATTTCTTACTAGGAAAAAATTAAAAACATTTAATCATAAAACCATTATTGTGATGCTCACATGTTTTTAAATTATGGTAATGAATATTGTATAAATATATAGACACAAAGAAAAGCTTGTAATGGGATTAAAGTGAAGGAAAAAAAAAGCCAGTTCACCTCTTCCCCAAAGCCCTTCAACCTCCCAGGGTAGTATATTTGGATTTTTTAATAAATTAAACAAATAGCAATTACAGTGGAAGGTTCATAGGATTATACTTATGCCATGTTATTATTCAGTTGAATGTAGTTTTAGAAATATTACAGGATTTTCATATTTTCTGCTTGTCTTGCCTTTATGAACTATTTAATTGAAAAGTGTTATCTAGTCACTGTTAGTAAAGTTTTCATTTAGAAGAGATCAATACACTTTTGTGGGTAGCTCTAGTCCACTCCCCTGGATGATCACTTATTTTAATGAGAGAAATAAACATAGTGGGAAAGGCTCTAAGAACAGTTTCTCTCTCAAAATACTTTCCTACATTTGTATCATGTTTAATGTAGCAAAACTGAAAAACCTTTCATAATTGCTGTGATATACAGCTTTTAATAGCCTTGTAAAAGAGAAAAAATAAAACTGAAATGGTAACTCTTGTGACTGGAAGTATAACAGAACAGCAGAGATGGGTGGAGGTGGAGAATCAGGTAAAGCCAGCTCAGTAACTCATAAAGCCAACACAATGTTGGGGAACAATGTAGGTGCGGCACCCACAAAAGAAGTTGTTGTAAATCATACCCCTGTTGCTTTAAATCCATTCATCTCTTGGAGGATTACATGCACTTGATGTGACATTTGAATAAAGGAATACTGTGTTATTCTTGGCTCAGCAGACTATTATAAGGCTCATTGCTTCAGGCTGTTGACCAGCTTGTTGATGACATTTTTGTCCACGCATTAGGGAAAGGTGAATCAATATTGTTTATGAACAGTTCTTTTGTTGCTGTGAGCCTCCCTTGCATATGGGATACGAACACAGGATCAGCTATGATGTTCCCAGCTCTGATATTGATTCTACACAAGAAACAGAAATATAAACAGCAGAAATTGTCTTCTGTCTCCTGCTATAAATAAACACAAATCATTTTTAAGGATCTCTTTTAGGTTCATTGGGAAGGATTTTATTCTTCATATTAAAAAAGTCCAACCATGGGCATTGCCACTGCCCTGGAAATGCTCAGTCATCAGAACCTTAAGATGTCTCTGTATTCTGCTTAGATGTTGTCTCTTCTCTTCCAAGAAATATTCTTCTCTTGTCTCCTAAAGGTTACACTCTGGATAATATGGTCATATTTTCCCCCAGGAGCACGGAATTCATTTTACCATGGGATTAGTATTTAAACCTTAGGTGTGTTGCTAAAAAATGTCTATCTGGTTTTACTGTAGTCAGTGGAGGAGACCTTTCAATAGGCATTTGTAGAAGATGGATGTCTAAGGTACTGAAGATAAACGGTCCTCTTGAACATCCGTTCCCATTGACAACATAAGCGGTCTGGTCAGCTGGCTGTGTGTAGGGACTGACTAAGGAAAGATTAAGCCCATGCTATTTAATACTGTCTTCTGAGATAGCACACAGACCCAGCCAACGTGCAAAGTGTAATTAACAGTAAAGCATAACAAAAAAGTTCACAATTTAACTATACACTTAAAAAAAATGTATACCAAAATATACATATTGCATTGGTTCCGATATGTAAAGATAAACACATAATTCTTTTCTCTTTCTTTCTTTTTTCTTTCTTTTTTCTTTCTTTTTTCTTTCTTTTTCTTTCTTTCTTTTTTCTTCCTTCCTTTCTTTCTTTCTTTCTTTCCTTTTCTTTCTTTCTTTCTTTTTCTTTCTTTCTTTCTTTCTTTCTTCCTTCCTTTCTTTCTTCCTTTCTTTCGTTTTACTTTTTCTTTCTTTCTTTCTCTTTTCTTTCTCTCTCTTTCTATCTCTTTCTTTCTCTCTTTCTCTCTCCTGACTTAATATTTAGAAGGAAATTAATCCAAAGGAAATCTGAAAAATTGGTTATATTATTTTTCTCTTTTTTAAATGCAATGTTGTGTCTTCTACTATATTACCTGAAATGACACATATATTTAATATATGTGATTTTAGTCTGAGGGAAGTAAAGGAATATGAGCCCCATTTCACAGCTGATAAAGTGTGACAGGCCAACTAATGCCTGAATTTAGGCTGTTTTCTCATTCTAATGTCGCTATTTTTAGATGGTGACAAATAAACTTAGAGGGACTTCTAGTAGGGAGTTGAGCTAATTTCCACAATATAACTTCAAACACCAGCTCCCCTCCCTTTTGTTTTTCTTCTATTTATTGTCTGAAAAAGTCTGCTGGCTCATCAGTCTTAGTTTAGAGAGAGCTCATCTTTTCCTTGGAAGGATTGTGATATCCTATTGGACACAGCAACAGCATTTACCTACATCTTGAATGTAACCTGAATAATCATCCAGTTTTGAGAAGAAAAGAGAATATAAATGACTATTTTTGAGAGATGAGGGACAGGGATATTTTAAAAAATGTATTCTTCCTTCCTCCTGTTTTTTGTTTGTTTGTTTGTTTGTTTTTGGAGGGGGGGGAAGTTTCCCTGTCTTTTTATTTCTGTCTCCATTTTTCTTCCTTGTGTCTTCTGTTTTCCCTGAAACATAGTATTTTAAGTGTTTGGACAGTGTATTTTTCCTTTGATTGTGTCTTCCTTTTTTGGTACCACCAAATAATTGTGCCAATTTATAACTTTTAGTTTAATTCAGTAAGAATCTTAGTGTGCAGAGTATTCTGGTTGTGATTTTTCTCCCAGTTGACTCAGTAGTTTCAAGAGAAACTTTCTCACTTATAGCATCCCACCCTGCTTTTTGACCTGACATTATCACAATGGCACACTTAAGTAGTTTGAGATGTAGTGAGTCAGATAAATCTTTGGTTGGCAGTGGAGAGCAGAATTCAGAGCTTAGTGGGGATGAACCATGCTCTGGGGACTCCTCTCTCCTTCTCCCTCCCTGTAGGAGGGATTCCATGCTTTGCTGACATACCAAATGTGAGACGTGATTAGTCTGGGCCAATGAGTCTCTAGCCAATTAATTAGATGCTAACGAAGGGTTAACTGCTGCAAAAGTATAGTTTAACAAGTAATTCAGGTGAAATTACCTTTTATAATAACTTGTGGGGGGCAGTGAGGGGAAAGTACAGGGTATAAAACCACAGATACTGAGAATGCTTTGTTTTCATTCAGACCCCAAGTCAGCACTGGTCTTCCTAAATCTATCTCACTGACACAAGTAAGTGTATCCATTGTGCATGGGCTTAATCATGCTTCTAACAACATGATCAGGAGTTTCCCATTAATTTCAGTAAAGCTTGGATCAAGTTTTGAGTTTTCTTCTTCTTTTGGTAATTAAGAAGTCAAACTTGTTAAGAATTTAATCTGGTTTATCTTCTTCTTTTCTGCTACCCTAGGATTGATGTGGTAGAAAGGAGATGTTTATCTTGTACATCACAAGTTGGATAATACCCATGGGTACGTAGAAGCAATCTTGGGACTTCTCAAGATTTTCTGCCAATTTCTGTTAAGATTTTGGATTTACCAATGGAGTCATGGATCAGGACTGACGGGCAAGTTTCACTCTGCAGTGGTGGCTGGGAAAGAGAGAAGAATCCCCTTTTCCTCTTCATTTCACAACATTCAGCCCCTGGTAGGCACCAACAGGGGACTTCCAGGAACCCCTAAAAGGTTTTAAATGTATCAGCTCCAGAGACTTTCAGCAAGACCTGCAATCCCCCAAGACACTGCTAAAAATCTCTCCTGAGTTTCTTTGCTCCTACTGATAGTGGAAGGTTACTGATCTCTTTCGAGGGAGTCCTGTGGTCAGAAAGGTGCTTGCCTCCCTCCTCAGGGATGAATGTCTGTCAACAAGGTGGTTCATTGGCATTCTGCTGTGCAGATGGAAGAAATCTGCCTGTAGCAACACAGCAATGGCAAGGTCGGTGAAACAGAGGGGAGAAAGAAAAGAGTTTGCAAGGCTTTTACTCTCAGTGGGGGAAATTAAAGGTGGCTTGTGTTATAAAATATTAAATAGTGATTTAATCAGCAGTGAGATATGTAAGTGAGCTTAATTAGAAATACATATTATTCTTTGACTTTAAAGCACAAAATGAAAAATTAAAGCAATCTTAGAGGATATGTAATCAGCGAGGAATAATATGTTGGAAAATGAGCCTGATGTTGTAATTGGTGTATGCAATTAAAATTAATTAATTTTAGTTAGCATACATGCATGCAAATATGAAATCAACGAATTTCAGATATTAAACTCATAATTATAGTGATACTATTGCCAGCACTAGTGACAGAGGAATTGACTTTTCAGTGGTAAATACTTGCTCCTCAGATTCGAGGTCTGTTCTCTTTGCTATCGTGTCAGGTTGAAACAATGATTAAAGCTATTTGATCAGTCATGATTAAAAAAATATTTAGATTTTGACTCGTACTGCCTACTTTCTCAGCTATGTCAGTTATACTCACCTATGGAGTAACTGCAAGACATTTTTCAATCAAGTGCAATTTTTTGATCAAAGCAACTTTAAGTTCCCACCCACACACTCACCGGTCGATAGACTTCTCCCCCTCACAGATTACTCTCCCTATCTCTTTGCTAATATAGTCTTGAGGAGATGTGCTGTAAGCCAACTCATGGAGTGATCCAGCTTTGTGAAAAAAATCTGCAGATTCTCTAAAAACTATTCACCAAACAAAGTAATTTGCTTTGTTTCACCTACAAATAAAAACCTCAATGCCAACAAAAAATAGTCCAGTGTAAGGAAATTGTACAGAGTAGCAGCCCTCTTGGCTCTGGTAAAAATTTGCTCTAAGTCTTTGCAGTTCCTTTCTTTGGAGACTGACATATTGTTATAAAAGGTCCGGCTTTTCTGCAAATCATCCCAGGTAATGTAGGAATAATCTTAACACTGAATGATTATATTGCTACTAAAATGAATAAAAAGTCTAAAAGGACAGAAGTACTCTAAAACTGCAGCTATTATTAAACATTAGATAGAGTACATAATGCTTTAACATTTTTTGATCCAGTTTACCCTAGCAATCATCACCACATTAATCCCCTTCGGATTATATATTCAATCCAAAACAGAAAGCAGACCCCTGTTGGCTCAAAGTGTCATTAAAAGAGAAGTCTTTAAAATGGCTCTAAAGTAAACTTTCCTGTTCTCCCATGGTACAAATGTACCTATAAGGAGAATTCAAGGACATTCTCTAAAAGAGATGGAAAGATGTGCTGATGAGTGAAAAGGAGGGCAGAGCTCCCCTGCTTCAAGCAGTGTGTACCTGGCACACTGAACTGCGCTGTGCCTTTGTTATTCATTTACTTCAATGTTCTTTCCTGTTCTGGCAGAAATCTAGTGACTGAAAAGGTGTTTCCTTACTAAAGCCTCCAGCTATTTAAAGCAACCATTTCTCACGTATTTGTGAGAGCTAACCCAGGTTACAGGAGTAAGGTGCATGGAGAGGGTGCAGTAATCTCTGAGGGGCAATTAGACAGGTACCATTGCCTGTACACCTTTGTGCTCAGCTCCTGTCAACTCAGTGAAGAGAGCTGCAGCTGCATTGACTTTGGCTTCCTCTGCCTATTTTAGGTACCTATAGATTTTTATTTCAACATCCTTTCCTCCTCATTTGCACGGTAGCCTATTAGTGTGCAACACTGTATGTTAAATGCAAATTAGTGTATTGAAGGAATGATAATTAGGGGATGTAGGTAGTCTGTGCAGAAAGATCATGTTTGTGTAAAAGTGGAACCTGAGCAGAGTTATACAATCACCAGGAAAACAGCTGATTTGTCTAAGCATTACCACTTTTATCTGCTGCACGCAATAGCAACAGGAATCAAAGCAGCTAACTTTCCATCATCTCAGGACAAAGGTGCCTGTTTGATTCAGCTTCAAGGGCTGCATTCACAATCAGACCCCTGGAGATACTAAAAGGCAGGAACCAGAGAGATGCTTCAACAAAGTTCATAGGGAGGAAGCTGCCTGCGTGGAAAGAAAAAGACAGAGAAAGGAAATAAAAAAATGGGATGGGAATGATATGCTCTGAGGTCACAGAAAGGTCTAAAAGGGGAAGAAGATATTCAGAAAGACACTTAGAATAAAAATATGGTTGCTATTAAAACTAAACAGAGACATTACTTAGGTTTAATGAAGCTGAATTTAATCAAGAAGAAATTGAACAAACTGTTTGATGATTGCACATTGCAATGTAACAACACAGTGTGACAAAGCTTTGCAAAATGTTGCAAAGGCTGTCCCTGCCTCCTCAGGGTTGGAGGTGAGCAGGCAACCTGTACAGTGGCCCAGCTCCTTTTGATGTCAGGAGGGGTCAAGTCTCCAGGGCCCTCTTTTCCTGGCAAGTGTGAATCTCAGGTTCTGGAACAGCAGGGGAGAGGACTGCCTTGGGCCACTGTGTAGCAGCCAGCTAAAAGTGAGAAGAGTCAAACCAGGAGCAGCTGGGTGACTAAATCTCCTTTATTCTCTGGGCCACAGCTTTCTGAAAGGATATCTGCATATTTTCTCTGAGATGTATGCCTCGACCGCCCCACCCACGTGTTGAATGTCAAGCGTGGTCATCCCAAATTCTTCGTAAAGAACTGAGCCTCTGTGCATGTGCTTGTGCTGCACAATCCCTGTTGGTCTCAGGGGTTTGGAGGAGCAGACATCTAACAGGCTGCGTGACACGCTGGCCACCCTGCTGTCACTTCTCGCACCAGAGTTGCCCTGAGCAAGTGCTTGAAAAGCAGGATAATGTAAAAATAAGTACACAGCTAGAGTTTTCTGGGGTCAAACCTCTGAGTCTGGAGACTCCTTTGTTTCCCACTAATGATTCTGCAGCTTACTGTATTTATGCTTACTTTAGCTGCTCCATTTCTAACAGTGTGGTTCCTGGCATGCTGATATAAGGCATTGAAAAAAATACGCGCATCCATGGGATCCACTCATCCTACTTCCTGCAAGGTTGCAGGAGGGTTGGGACTCACCAGTGCAAAGACAGAGCGATTTAAGGGCAGGGGCAATAATTCAACCATGCCGACACTGCAGATCTGGTGCTCTGCCTCTCTGGGTCTGGCTATCTGTCCAGTACTCCATGACAGCTGTGCTCAGCTCTGGCTGGCATGGCACTGTGTTTGGCTTTGCCTTTTGCCAGAATAGTGCGTCTCAGAGAGAAACAAGAGTATCTGAGGAGACATGTACTTGCACTGTATTTCTGTCACAGTAGCTTTTATTTATGCAAACAAGAATAGAGGCTGGTGAGACTCCACAATGTGTGACACAGTGGCCACGAAATTTGAATGAAAGGAAGAAAAGACGAAAGTTTAATTTACTCTCTTTTTATTTGGGCAACAGGCGTAAAGAAGTTACTGAGTTTGTTGTCTGTGTTGCTATACAGTCATTCTGATTTTCGAAATTTCACTTTCACATGGCAGAAGGTATGAGCACAGCTAGGTTACAGGTTTTGTTTTCTTTTTTTCTGACTGAGTGAGTGAAAACAAACAGACTGGATTCTGCTGCTTTAGGATGCAGATGTATTACTCTCATCAAATTTTACTATCAAGTCTGGAGGCAGAGTTTATGGCAGGCCATTATTCCAGTTTCATGCCCTGGGAACTTTTGCATGGCTCTTTAGGAAGGAATGCTTTTAAAGTCACCTTATTTTGCCCCCTTTTCTGTCAACAACTGTTGTTGGTAGTTGCAGTAAAAACAAATTCTGATGTGTGAAAATAACATGCTATGTTTGCTTTTCAACATGGAGAGATTAAAGGAAATAGTGTGATAATTATTAATTTTGCTCTTTTAAGTGAAGCTAAACATTTTTCATCTGTCCCTACTCCTCATTTTGCTGCAAAAGATGTTTCCTTTTTATCTTGTGTTCATCTAATAGCAACTATATTTTGAGATTGGAAATTCCCATCCTGTTCCTCCAACCAAAGCATAAAATAAGCGCAAGAGACATAATCCTGAATCCATATGAATATTGGAGGGAGGAAGTGATGGGTCACTCTGAAACAACTAACATCATAGTCCTTTACAAGAGCAGTACTAAAATTTGATCAAAAGAAATAAACTTTCCTTGTTATTTCTTGAGTCACCTGATCCCTCAGCCAATACCAAAGTTTTTGTCAGGTTTTGGAATTAAAGCTATGAACAGAAACTACTTTATTGTTTGCATTACATTGTGTTTTGACTAGTCATTAATTAATTTAATCATCACTTTCTAATAGTAGGAAAAAAAGAATATTTAAAGGCAGGGTATGGTAGCATCAGTTCAGTGGTATTATAGGAATCTAGCTGCTTTGCCTACTACAGAGATTTTTGGTCTCAGCCTTGTGCTTAGACCCTGTTGCCAGAAGTGGAAGTGAGGCTTTGGAGACAATAGAAGATTGCTCCTGGAGCAAACGTGTCTTGCATGCAAAGAGTGAGGTATTGGCAAAACAACACAAGGGGAGGTTACATGGCTTATTGTACACTTATTATTTGACTAAGTGAGGAAACCAGATGAAATATGTAAATAGAAGAAGGGTTTTGTGTCAGTCGGGGATTGAAACAGGCCAGTATTTGATCACACTGTATTGTTGCTTCTCAGAACATGAAACAGATGTAATGACACTTTCCAAGCACATAGGCTGCCGGAAAAATAGGTTTCATTAAGTACTCTTAGATTTTCATTCTGACCCCAGGTAATGGTGTAGAACAATGTTGATCATGGGTGTTGAAAAGCCAGTCATAACATTTTCAAAAATCTGTTAGGTTAATGTGTTTAAATTCAAACTGAATGGATCATTTAATCTGATACCTCCAGGAAAAAAAAGAAAATGCCAAGTATTGTGTGACAAGCAAAAAAACTTTAATTCTGAGAGTCTCCAGCCTGCATTTACTTAAACCACTGGTGCTGAATTGCCTGTTGGAGAAGGCACCTCCTGAAAGTGATGAGAAGTAGAAGAGAGTTGGAGATGAAGGAACACAGGTGGAAAGTATATTGTAAAAGAGGTAACTAAGGATTAGCAAGAGAATTGCATTCTTCTTACTGGCTGCCTTTTAGACCATTTGTGGGCAGGTTAAATAGTCCTATGTCATATCTGTGCCAGGATCCTAAATATTTCAAGTAGTCCTGCTAATGCCACTATTGAGGAAAGGATGCATTTTTTCCTAATAGGTCTACATGCCTAACTTGGAATACTTTCCGGTCCATGCTGCTAGAGATTATGTATGCAACTTCCCCAGGGCAGGACCAATATGAGCCAGAGGGTTACTGGTGTATGAGGAGGTATTCCATCAGCTAAGTGCTTCCAGAGAACCAAGACCTTTTCTCTGGGGGGGCACCTTCTCATCAGATGGGCTTTGGGGCTGAGAAGCAGGACAGCACCTCAGGATGCTGCTGAATGCAGGCAGGTAACAGGAGAGACTCAAAGAACACCTGTAAGCATTTCAATTGGCACAGTGCATCTTAGATCAAAGCTGTAGACATGTATGGCACATGTAGGGCATTTTCAACTGGTTAAAGCAGTTGCACACACCAGGTCCTCAGCTGGGCATCTACAGACTGCCCTACCCTAACTTAACTTCACTGCAATCCTTCAGGCTGAAACTCCAAACTGACA
The DNA here is from genome assembly GCF_001715985.3 of Manacus vitellinus. Lineage (NCBI taxonomy): Eukaryota > Metazoa > Chordata > Aves > Passeriformes > Pipridae > Manacus > Manacus vitellinus. Next base: position 6,753,640 of record NW_021940535.1, read on the forward strand.
ATCTCAGACTTCACATACAAGGATCTTTAAAGCCTTGGATTGATTTAATATGCACAAAACATGACTTATACACCTGTGATGGTTTATTTAAAATCTATTATTATCAAACACAAAAGTGGCAACATATCCCTTTTTTTTTTTTTCAGTTGCTTGTAATTTTACCAAACTTCAGCAATTTGGGCAAAAATTTTCATGCATTGTTGTTTGCATTAGGCTGATGGTTTGATGATTTTGCTGGTGCTTTGTTTTCTGCTTTATGATATTTTAAGGAGATTTATATACCTCTTTTCAGTCTCAGGATTTAGCATTTCCATTTCTGCTTAAAGCTGATATTTTTTTTCGACTGTTACTATTTTATGCAAGAAGAATGGAAGAAAAGTCTTTCATTGTCATTTGAAGGTTAATTGGGGTGTTCTTTGGGACATTCATCTTGGGACAGCAATGCCCAGATAACAAAAGAAAAATGTTCTTCATCCAAGGAATCGACTTGGCAAAACAATGGCCTTTGATTGGGCTGAGAATTCAGTGCAATTTGCCTGCTTCCTTGAAACAAAGGGAGAAGCTTCCAACTGCAATGCAGATTCCTTCTGTGTTAGACCCACCTCAGAGATCACATGCAACTCTGCTCATACCCCTGTGCCCATTTATCACCACAGATCTGATCACTGCCAGCAGTTGGGGTCTTTAATCTGATAAATCTGACAGGAGATTCTTATGCATACCATTAGGAAGGCAATATTCCATATGCTCTCTAATTGGTTTGAATTTATCCTATTATTTCAGCATTTAAATGTTGCTGAATGTAATTTAGATGTGTCAGGCTCATAAAGTGTAGGCTCTGGTGGGAGTTATTATTGAAAAAAGATGCATCCACCAAGGCTTTTTCTGGCTCTAGGCCCAAATCTTCAGCATTTTGTTTCCCTTACGTGTGGCTTTTGTCTGCTAGCTATACTCCTACACCCATGCTGAAGTCATCTATGACATATTCTTTTTATCTCTTCCCCTTTAGTATATTTTTTTTTCCCATCTCACAGAGTGTGTATATAATTTGTTGATTTAAGAGAGCAATAGCTCATTCAGAATGTGGAACTGATGTAACGAGAGTAAACAAAACACACTTTTGTGAGGATGCTGGAAGATGTGAACATCATCCTCTGTATTAACAACTGCCTGGCTAATGTAAGGAAACCTGACATTCAATATCTTCTAATCTCTGTGTTATGGCCAGTGTTAGTATCTAGTTATTGAAAAAAATGAAAGATGAACTCATTCTTCCCCTCATGGGAATGCATGATCAGTGGACACAGCAAATATTGAGAGCTTTTATTCTTTTATTTTTCAGTCCCATTTGATCACTAATGGGACAATTTGGAAGGCAACATAAAGGTTTGTGGCTGCATGGTTTGTGACCTATTTCTATAAGTGTAGGAGGTTCCCTGAAGAACATATGGAGCATCAAGCCAGAAAAGGTGTGAAAGCATACCATACCTTTAATGCATAGGCACTCACATGGCACAGCGGGAATTGAATGACTCAAACTTCAAGGAATTTGTTCTCATCATTCATCTCTGTAAGAAATGTTTTTATATGGTTGTCTTACAAATATTAGTAAGCAGAATTTAGTCCACTGCTGCACTTTAAGGAGCAAAAATCTTTATACCCACACCGCTTTATATAGTCTTCTCCTTTTATACGGTGCAGGCATTCTGTAATGGTTTATGGTCCTGCTTTGATGGTAGCCTTAATCTCTCAAAGAGGAACCAGTTTCCCCACAGGCAGATGTCCTGATTTCAGAAGCTTTGTGCAGCTTCTTTAGGACATCGTCACGGAGCAGGCTGGCAGTAAGGCCAACAATGCCGTTTAAGGACAAATAAGTAAGAAAGGTTTATGGTTGGGGTATGGCTTTTGTTAGACTTGCACTAAAATAAAACAAATAAGCAAACACATGCCTGACAGCTTGTCTTGCTTATGTTGACCATCTGATTTGACTAGAAGACGCCTACAAGAGATGTAGACACCTACAAAACAGTGACCTCTCAGACACATGAATTATGACAAATAGGACTTGCAAGCCTCACACCTCATACACTTTTGTCACGTTTTTCAGTGAGTTAAACTTGTGATGTGGGGAGGAAAGAACTCTCCTTGGGTATTGAGAGGGAATATGTAACCTGTTTTCTGCCTTAACATACACTGTCTTGGTGTCACATTTACAAAGCAAACCACCAATACTACACTCCTTTTAAGTATTACTGAATATGCACTTTGGAGATGGCCCTGAATTTCTTTTCATCACTCTTGATGAAGCTCCTGGTCAAGTACACTAGGCTGAATTTCTTGAGGGTGAGGCAGATAGTGGTGTTCTCCATTCTCCAAGCTATCTGTCTGCAATAGTTATATATGCATATTGAGTCTGAAAGTCCTTGCTCTCTGGGCAAGGTGGGGCTAGCAACTAGAAAGAATAGGTGCAAAGCAGGCTTCTTTTAATTAACATTGTATATATTCATTTATCTAGAGTTAGGAAGCATATAGATCATGAAGTAATAATAATAAAAGCCTTTCTGTATATTTATCCTTTCTTATTTGGTGCAATATGTAGCCTGTTCACCTCCATTTCCGGGATGAATTAAGTAAATTCCTTGCTGGACCTTCTTTTTCTTTCTTTTCCCTTTCTCTTACAGCATGACTCACTGTTGTCAATTGATATTCTTGTTGGTAACTTACTCTCTTCTCTGGCTTGAGGCTCTATAACTGTTAAATAACTCATCCTGTGCTTAATAATAGAAAACCATTTTCATATCTAGGTAGACAGATTTTTCCAAACTGGTAGCCCAGACAAGTCCTTTGAAAAGAAATCTTTAATGTTGTTCACCTGAGCTCTTTTATCATTGCTTGTTCACTCTTATTTGTAATTTGTTTCCAGAGGATTTAACTCTTTCTGTCCTTTAGTTTAATTTCAGCCACAGAGGTGGAACAATATCACTAGGATTACCACATGATATAATTTTCCACCCCAAGTTAGTGTACTTCCTGCAACGTGGGGAGAAGATTTCCTATCAGTCTCCAGTCTCTTGGAGACTTTCTACCAGTCTCCAGAATGTATAAATGTCTTTTGTTTATTTTGTTAATCATAGAATTCATATTCACCCCTAAACCACATCCCCTGGTGCCACATCTTTTCTTTTTTTTCAATACTGCCAGGGATGGTGATTCCACCACTTCCCTGGGAAACCTGTTCCAGTACTTAACAACCCTTTCAGTGAAGAAATTTTTCCTTTTGAAGTTTGTATCACAGAACACCACCACCATCACTATTTGAACGCTGGATTTCTTTCACTGGTTTTCTTTCTTGTGGTTTACTTCGACTTCTAATCAGGTGAGGTTTTTTATTATTATTTTTACTTCTAAGAGATGGATGCGCTGGACAATGCTCACATGTCACCAACTTGATAAGTACTGTCAGCAATCACAAGGAGATACATGCTGGAACAACTCATATTTTCTTCTCCCTGCATAAGGATTCATCCTTATAGAGGCCTCTCTATGTGAGTATATGTGAGTAGGACATACAAACAACTGGTCCTGATGTGTGTGGGAAGTGAGTAGTAATACTGAGTGATTTGTAAGTAGTTATATATAGAATTTGAAAATCTATTTACCTGTGTGATATGCTGACTGCTGAAGAATGAAAGGAGTTTTAGCTTGGCCAAGGGGCATGGTGTGTGCTGCAATAAGTGTGAGCTGAATTTGACACAAGGAAATGACTGGAGGAACAGACAACTTCTCTCAATAGCAACAGGTTGATCATAATATTCCAGGCCCAGCAAGGAATTCATAAGTCACTAAGATAATTAGTGGCACTAAATGGGAGAAAAAGACATTTGGATTTACAAGGAACCACAACATATTTTTCAGTTTAAATTAATCACTGCTATTGTTTAAATGTCTCAGTGACATTGGGGAAAAAATGAACTTTGTCTTTTGAATTTTAATAGCAATTACAAATCTCCATAATAACCATAAACAAAATACGCTATCTTGTCAATCAAACTGACTAATGAGATCAGCAAAAGGGTGTAGAGCTGGGGAACAAAACCCACTTGACAGACAGGTGCCTACAAACTCTTTTGAGTATACAGGCAGCACAAAGAAAAATTAAAATATCTTCTAATTTTTTAGGGCAAGGATTGTACGAAATTGGGGTTTTTATTCATAGCAGGATGATGCAAGGGAAGCTTATCTTAAACACTGGAACGTAAGGGAGTTTTTCCCAAGGGCCTCCAGACAGATTTACCTCTTACATATTCCAAAGATGTATTTTTGCACACTAAATCCAGATTCACCCCTGGCAGAAGGGGTAGCCTCCTAAAGATCGCTTTCTTTCCCCATTAGCTTTTCCTGTGAGGTTCAATGGCAGTAAGATTTGTTGAAACATGGGTACAGAGGTGAAATACAAAGGACCATGTAATCTTCTTGAGTGTACTGGCATTCCCAATGCACTGAATGTGTAGCAAAATGCCTTTTCTAAATGTCCTGAAATGGCATTTGGAGCTCTGTGGTCCCACAAGTAGCTGCAAAGCTCTTAGGCAATGCTGCATATTGCAGTGCTTGTATCTCTTTCCTGGTATGCTGTTAAACACACTGAAGCTTACAATGCAACACGGGAGAGAATTTAACCCAAATAGCAGCTTTATCTCTAAATAGTTTTAAATAAAAGAGGAGACTAAGTATTTGGATTTTGCTTGGTCCAAAAGCAAATAATTTGCACAATTACAGAATTTCCACAAGCAGGACAAATAAACTAGGAGCTGACTGAAGTTTTCCTTGAGATTATTCTAGTTTCCTAAAAACCAAAACCTACAAAAGGTGGCAAATCTGCTATGACTTCTAGGCTTGTAACAGGTGTGTTTTGCAGGGATTGAAAGGTTTAGCTATATGACATAGAGAAAAATCTAGAGTAATTGAGCCATGTGGTTCCAATAAAATACTGTTTTTTTTTTCATGCAGCCAGCTGAAAGACCACAAAGTTAGAAACAAACATATGCAGATCATATGTACTGGACCAAATCTGTGGAATGTGTACCTCTGATTACAAGCAAAGAGGTGCACATGAAACATAGTGTAACACTATAAGCAGAAAGATTGGATTTAATAATGGTTTGGGTGGTCTTGCCTCTCATATTGTGTACATGCTAGCAGCACATCCATTTGCCACAAATATTCAGTCTGCATACAAAATGTGTGTATAGTCCATCATCTGAATTGGAGCAATGAACAGGACTATGGAGATGATATTCCCTTTGTTAGATAGCATTTGTGAAATTGCTCCTATTGTTCAATGCCAGGTTAAAAAGTGCAACTCAAATTTCAGTCTATTCGTGTGTACAAAGAGAGCAACAAAACTACAATTGCAAGCAAAGCACAAAACACATGACACCAAAGGTAATTATTCAGGGGTGCAGATTACCAAGAAATGCAGCAGACTCCATACTTCAGAAAAAGTTTCATTAAAGTTACAGACCTTTATTAAATTTATACCATACTTTAACCATGAAGCATTGGACTTGATTACAGGAATTACTGAGTGAAAATCAATGGGATGCAGGAGGTCAGAGAAATGGCTCTCAGTAGTCCCATCTAATCTTAAAATATCTGGGCCTAAGGATTTTCTACAGCTGTAGTGTGTGCAAACAGATGTAATGTTATTGATACTGCTTCCTGCATTCCTTTCTGCTGCTCATGAAAAAACATCTCCCTCACTGAAGATTTCCCAACGCAAACAAATATGAGTTTATTTTCTGAATAAATGTAGATGCGACAGCTACTGTTCGATTCCCATTGAGAAGCTGCAGCCGCCCTCATTCTGCCTGAACTGAGGGCAGAGGGTCCAGCCCAGGGGCTTGCAAGATATCAGCCTGGTGCATGACTAGATTTGTAGCTTCATAGGAGCAGAATAGGGAATAACACAGAACTGGAGAAAAAATATATCTTCGGGAAGTTGTTTCATAGCATAGCTTGGTCTCCTGGGAAGCGTGGGTTGGGAAATGAGCGTTAGTCCTGAGGCAGATGAATTTATAGCCTGTCAAAGATAAAAGAAAGATGCAATATATAACAGTGTTGGGCTTACTAATTATATAGCAGTGTGATTACTGAATCTCTCCCTTTAACCAGCCATTTGACATGTGTGTACGTACACTACCATACAAGTGCTTAATTTTGTATATTTGCTGCTGTGGGGCAGAGTAAACACTGACCTGCATGTCCTTGGTCACTCTTTTGCATTGCACACTTTTCACCTGAGGACACCTAAGTACATACTATGACACGCAACTTTGGAACATTATCCTGTAAGAGCTGAAATAAAAAGCATACCGCGGTGTGAAATTAATTACCGTGCTGAGGCTAACACCAGACTTAATGCTGGCGAGCTAAACTAGGCCAAGGTGAGCTAGGGATGTGATCATGAAGGGTTCACAACTGCTGTTTTACTCAGCAGCAAAACTAATAAGAGTCAAACCGCTGACGCAACTGTCAGTATCCTATTTTCCTAACTGCACAGGAGGAGGATGAAATAGAGAATGAGATGGCTATAAAAGGACTGATGAATTAAATATGGTTCTGGATTGAAATGGGAGTTTTCCTTTCCTGCATGTGTAATTTTTGTTAACAATTTGATATTTCAAAACTGTCAGGGTTTTGATGAAGGAATGCACACACGTTAAGCAGATTTCGAGAGAGTGTTTACTGTACTGAGGAAAACTTACTGTTTTGTTACCACCCCCGGGGTCACTTGGAGAACTGAGAGGCAGAGGATTTTGAAGGATTGTTTTGAAGGATTCAATTTCTTATCTTTTAAAATAATTATTAAATGTATATATATATGCGTTTATATAGGTTTCCCTTGTGTGCAATCTCTTACATTTCTGAATTATATTTCCAAATGATAAAACAGTATTTTTGGAAATAAGTGTTTTCCCTCAAGCTACTGTTTCTAGTTCTTGCCCAGCTCTAGATTTGCAGGATGTCTGTGGGTGAAGGTGAGAATTAGGAGTTGGGAGAAGAGCTTCTGAGAAGTAGGGTATCTAGGAAGGACCATATTGGACTAACTGAGGTGTGGACAAAGACTTCAGCAATAAGGATATTTTTGCATGATGATACAAGATGCCTGTAAACTCAATGAGATCTTAACTAAGTGAAGCCTTTCCTCTGAAGGGACAGAATGTTCCTCTACACTCCTCCCACTCTGTTTAGCAAAACAGTTCAGCTCCTCATTCAAGCACTGGATTCAGGTTCCCATCTTTCATGTGTTCACCAACCACTTACAGAGTGGTTTCACTTCTTTACACAGTTGTCATTGCCTTCAGTGAGGGTATGTCCTTGCTTTGTGGTGTTACTTCTTGTCCTGTACCAATATCACTTATTAAGGTATAAATATGTAACTCTTGCCAGAGTAATAACCATAATAACTGATACTGTGAGCTGATTCCTAGAGAACTGTTTTGTTTCTGTTGGTCAGGAAAGGAGGATGGATTGCTTACAGTGCATAACAATTTGCTATGTTGCAAAAAGAAATATGATGCAGTACTTCAAAATTGAATGTTTGGATTACTCCATCATGGAATTAGTTAATGCATAGATATAACATGCCTGGAATGGAAAATAACTACATTATTGTTGGGAAATGCTTGGTTTTTAGTAGGTACCTATATAAAAATAAAGCCCAACACAGCATATTCTGTGGAACCTCTCTTAATCTAAACATTGCTCCTATCCTGTGAACAGCTCTATGTTGTCATTGGAAAAATCAGTACATCCTTTTGCTTAAAGTTTGTGAACAAAGACAATACCTGTAGTTTGTGCTCCAGGATGCCCCATCCTTAGAAGGCCAAGTTGAATGGAGCTCCAAGCAACCTGGTCTAGTGAAAGTGGTGCCTGCCCATGACCGGGGCGTTGGAAATAGATGATCTTAAATGTCCCTTTCACCCAAGCCATTTTATGATTCTATGATTCTATAATTCTATGAAATGCTAATATCTGCTCAGACTTCACTGAGTTTAGGGATGTATGCAGGTAAAGTGCTTGCAACATAAACACTCAGTACTGGGGTCCCCTAACTGACACAAAAAATCTTAATGCTAGTTAGGCTAGCAGTCATAAACTTAATGAAATTTACTTTGCCAAACCAATGCTGAAAGCATTATTTTAAAAAAGCATTGTTTTAAAGAAGTATATTTCTACTCAGCCGGGCCTATTCTTAATTATGTCAATTTGAAGAAATATATTCATTGTACAACACTTGATAACACAGATCTTATATTTCTATATAGGACTGCAAACTAATATAGCTATAGTAGCTTTTCACTTGCATGGATGATGACCAAGGAAAATGGCCATTGCCATGTATTTCATGACATTTTAAAATAAGGTCCTTTAAAAAAAAAGAAATGAGGGGAAGAGTAAGAAAAAGAAATGCTGCTGCTCTATTAGGAGGAATATTCCTTTGAGTCTAATGCATTTTCCCAGAACAATGCAGGCTTGCTCTGAAGTTACCAGAGCTGCACTCCTGGTTCTTGAAGATAGTCCTCTACATTTGGCATGAATCTTCTCCTCTCGTTCTTTTGCTTGGCAGTGTTGGAATTTTTCTAACTCTATAAAACTTGAGCCAGGAATCCCTCCCCCCGCACCACCCCAGTTTTGTCTCTGTGCATCAAATTATCATTTCTTAAAAGGCACTGTGAAGCAAGAAAACATTTTCTTTAGAATGCCATTATATGTGGCATTACCAAGATAGAGTGTAGTGTAAGCTAAAGATTTAAAAGAAAAATTATCTCTAGGATTCATTCTGGGAAAAGGAGATATACAGTTTTGGAATTTTTATTTTTTAAAGAAATCTGAGTCTATGCTTCTGACTGTAAAAGAAGTATGAAGTAAATATCTCTGTTTTTAGCCAAAACCTTTTTTTGGTGCAAATTGCACATATGGTGTCAAAGAAATATCAACCAAGTAACTGCTGCTTTCTCAAGTTACAGGGCAAAATCAAGAGGAAGGGAAGGAGGTGCAGAGGGAGGGTTTTTAGGCCATATAAGCAACAGAGCCAAGGGAGGTCCAAATTGTTTCAATGGAATTTATTTTCCACAAGTATAAGCATAGACAAATCATGCTTTCAGTATTACTATTAAACAGGAAACTTTAATTTTTCTATGTAGTCATTTCTGTTGCTGTTTATTATGCTTGAATCTAGTGGTGTTTCACAAGGGAATAAGAAGACACGTTCATCTTACACAATGTGATCTCAAACTCAGTGAATGCTTTCCAAGCTGAGCACTTCAGCTTTGCCTAAATAAGCACAATTAGCATTAAAAAACCTCATAACCATAAAATTAACCATGATGAACAACTTGGTGCATATGACTAGATGGCTCCACGTTGCATTGTGTTGACGCCTGTAACTTGCACCCAGAACGCACTTTCACAATGATGGCTTTGTCAGCAGACACTCACGAGGGTGGATATTTGCACCAACACTTGTGGCTTCTTCTCTGTCAGAGTTTGAGAATAAGCATTTCTTCATGTAGCGTGGAAGCGTGCAGTAAGCAGGGAGGAAAGAGCTGAGCACAATAGTTATCCATATATGGTTATGTGTACATGGTTAAAGAAATAATACCATCCATGTTTTTAGCATTCATTCATTGTGCATTGCAAGGTTTCTCACAAGCAGTTAAAAACTTACTTATCCATTAAAAGCAGTAAGTTTTATTTTTTGCAGTCAGCAGCAACAACAACAACTGAAAAACCTGCAGTACCAGTGTTTGTTTCCCCATGGCTTGGCTTGCGTCACTGAAACACAGAGGGGCATATTTCAGCCAGAAAGACAAGCACTTGTAGAGAAGCAACCCTTTCCTGATGACATTGGCTACCTGAAAGCTGGCCAGCTTACGGGGTGAGCAGGAGGTCATGTTGGCTCCCTTCAGGCTGGCTGGGGACAGCTTGGCAGGGATTACCTGGCTGCAGTTATGCTGCCACTTCTGGCCTGAGTGACAATTTGGCAGGGCGCTCAGGTGCAAGAAGTAGAGCAGCAATCTGTTCCCTTCCCCAGCCCTCCTGCCCACAGCAACCTTATTTCTTCTCACTTGAGGCTGGTGCTCCCTCCCTTAATTTGTGTGTGTGAGTGCATGTGCGCCTTTCCCTGCGGTAGTGGCATTTGAAAGACACCAGCGTTTGCTCCATCTGGCTCCCGTATCTATACACATTCTCATGGCAGTGTGAATCCAGGATAGATTTCAACATAAAAAAATGGTGGTCACCACTTTTTCCTTCTGTTTCTTTCTCTGATATGTATGGGTGGCACCGGGGTCACCATGCTAGTTCCTTCCCTTGAGACATGCTTGCAAGGATGTGACAGCCCACCAAAAATTGGTAAGAAGTCTGATCAAAATGTTCCCTGGTTAGAATTCCTGCACCCTTCCACTTCTAGCATCCTCCCAGCCTCTGACAGGGTGTTGAACCTAAAGTTACGTGGGTGCTCATTGCTGTCAGAAAATGCCAGTTTGCCAAAACTGAAACATTTTGCAGAAGTGCAGTTCAACCCTTCACTGGCAAGGTGTTTTAAGCTGCAGAGGGCAGTGAAAGAAGCCTGATGGGGCTGCAGAGAGAGAGAGAAAATGATGACAGACAAGAGGGGTTGGTGTCAGAAGATCACATTCCTTCACCTTGCAGTAGCCAGCACGAGATTTTTTTTCAGGCGTGGCAGTGTTTCCTTCAAATCCTTTGTCTGATTTTCAGTAAAATCTAGCATATGTGCATTTGGACTGGGGGTGGTGGTGGTTAGGGGTGGGGGACAAGAGCAAGGGAGGGTAGGAAGGTATGTGAAACAATGTCTGTTTTTTCACAAATATTTTTGAAAAGTGTCTGTTTTTCTTTTCATCACAGTAAAAAAATTCTGAAGACTTTCTGTATTTCACACCGTTTTTTTCACATTGTTTCCCTGTGAGCTATCCTATATTCTAATACTAAATATGACCATTTACATAAGAGATATTGTGAAGAAAGAGCAGCTAAAACCCATGATGAATAATCAGAAACGAACATCATCAGTCAAATACTTGGAACTGCATATTTTTGGAGTACAGGTTTTGCCATTGATAATAATATAAGAAATGACTGAATGGTGCCCTCTTCTTTGATTATGCTGAGATTACATTTTCTAATATAATTTTTATCATTGAAGAGCATTTGAATTAGGGCAGGGAAAGAAAATAATTTGGATTTCTTTGCCCTGAGACTGTTACATTCCTACTACTGCTTGATTTTACTGTGATCCAAGCCCTTTGTGCTACACCATTTTCAGAATTAAATTATTCAGGAATGTGCCTGGATTAGACTGCAAAACTGCATTGTGTTACTCATTATGTAATTAATAATTGAAATTTCAGTCTTATTAATATTTTCTGAAATACATTGCAAAGTTAAAATATAATTAACACATTTCCAATCAGTCCTGTCTTCTTTTTTTGTGCACGTCATCAGGAGCATAGTGACACTTCCACTCTAATGACGTATCCAGGAAAAAAATAGGCTTATAACATTCCAAAAGGACAGACTCTGTAGGTATTAAATGGCTAAGATAATTGGCTAGTGCCATTTTATAGGTTGCATTATGCAGGAGAATGTGCCTTTGAATGGGATTTGCAATCAGACAGAGAAGACGAATACTGAGAAAAAACCATATAACCCAGAATCCTATGTATTAGAGGATAAAACCTTTTCAGGTCATCTAGCCCATCTGTGAGATTAAGATAGTTCTCTGCTGCACCTCTCTTAATGCCTTCCCTGCTACACCTTAAGTGTCCCAGTGAGAGACTTGTAATATTCTCCCAGGGAATTTATTTTACAACATAATAGACAGCTGGACTGATGTAGGAGAGGTGTCCCAGGGGCAAGGGAATCAAGAGACATGCGCAGGGACAGACAACCCCATTGGTTAAGAAAGTCCCATGGTATCCAGGTATATAGGGAAGCGCCGAATTCAAATAAAGCCTCTTTCTTTATCACCTCAGAAGAGTGTACATCATTCTTTATCATATAAAGGACCCTCACATTACAGACTTCTAATATTCATACTAAATCTTCTGTCTTTTCTTCCATTCAGTGTACTAAAGTAATAGGGAGGTACGGTCCTGGAGATGTAAGTAATATTTGAAATGGTGGTCTTCCTGATAAATGATTTATTTTCTCATTGGAAAAGTGGACCAAAACATATAAAAATAAGTAATATGTTCTTTCCATGTGCTTCTCTCTCAAAATTTGCTGATAGTCTCAGAATAGCGATGGTCTGGGAAAAAAGCCATGAGCAATAAAGAAAAAGAGACATCATCCTTATACCATAATTCCTAAAGATATTTGGTAGGGTTTTGTTGCTACATACTGTTGAAGTTGGATGAAGTTTCAGAGAATAGGACTTCAGCTCCAGGTTTTACCATAAGGGTTTTTTTTGTATGCTCTTTTGGAGGCCTTGTTGGAATATATAAGAAAGTTTAACATTCCCTCAAGAACAATCTTGCTTTTCTGTGCCATAAACTGAAAGGAAAACCTGCTAATTTCAAGTGTTCTGGGCCCAGAAAAAATATATTCATCATAAAAGTACTGCAGCTAGCTTAAAAAATAATTGGCAGTTAATTTGTTCCCTGCTTTTTGTCATCCTGGTGGAGTTCAGGCAGCTGAGGCCAGATCACAGGCAAGAAATTATCTGTGCGGCTTGACAATGGCAGTGCTGTTCTGATGGGGGCTATATGAGAAACCAAGCACGAATACCCTGTCTGGGGCTCACTTTTTACTAAATAAATTCCATGCAGAGTAGTTATGTGTCTGCCCTGGAAATAAAATGACAGTTGACCTAAGGTGTCAGAAATATGCTTTCAAATGGCTCAGAAACTGCTTTTATTCCTGTCTCACTTCAAATGCCACCTAAATGGCAAAGAAGGTCTATAACTAGACTCAGATAAACTCACTTTAGCAGTCTGTGTGTGCATCTTTCTAGTAACTGATGCCATCTTGTCCGATCAATATGCAGTAGAAGGCTTTATCTTATTCAATTGCTCTTTAAACAAGTCCCACTTTCTTTTGCCAGCTCCTTGAATGGTTTCAAGAATCTACTACACGACCTCTACTTTGGCATTCAACTGCACATGCACAGAGAAAGTAGGGATCTCCCAGCCATTTTGAGCCCAGTCTTTCAGTCTTGTTACACCACATGTCACACACCTCATATGTCTCCATCTTATTCCTCATCTTGCTTTCCACAGAGCTTTCTTCTGGAAAACTCATCACCTGGGTACCATAACAATAAAACAAAAAACAACCTTGACCACTTCTAGATTAATCCATTCTTATTCACTTTTTCAGTTAAAAAATCATCTTGTCTAGCAACATGCTTCAGGTTTCACCAGAATTATCATTCATCATGTCTCACCCTATCTGACATACCTGCTAAGGCTAAGAGTTAAATGAGACATGCTTGATTCTATAAATAAGCAAGCTAAACATTGCATCTGATTACCCATTTTGTTTCACAGCTGACCACTTTAAAAAAGGAGGTTGGTAACAGGCATGGTCAGTTCCTTCATTTAGTGTATGGATGAGTGGGCAAAGGTCGCCTGTGCTTCTCAATTTATTGCTTCTCATCAGATATGTGGTAAATGGGTATGATCAGTTACTGACCAGTTTCAGAGCAAACCCGGTCTTTTAAACTGATTGCATGTATGCTTTTCATCTGAGCTGTGAAGCAGAATGTCTTATCTCTTGGTGTAGTTTGCAGCATACTCGTTATTGTGGTTTATGTGTCTCAGCTGGTGAGCAAGGTCTCAACTACTTTCATTTGCACACGGGCTCTTCCATCTTCCACAGAAAAACTCTGATCTCTCCCAGTTGCAGGTAATATTTCTTCTTATATTGTGCAATTTCTTTCGGACTAATTAAAGAAATATATTGATGTATCCATACACATATATGCCTGCATACATTCATATGTAGATGTATAAATTTTAATATGTATATATATATAAAAGGTGGTAAGTGAATGTGGTATATGAGAGAAACACATCCTGGATCTGGGACTGGAATACTGTATTTGCTGTGTGCGCTATTCTGAGTCTCCCTTGACTAGTCTGTCATATTTCTTTTTTTTTTTTTCTGTGTGTGAATAAAAGCTTAGTTCTCCTGAATTTGATTGATATATGGAAATTTGACTCTTTTATCTGTAGAAGACATAATGTACAGACAGTAGCATAGCAAGGATCCTTCCAGGGCTTCTTGATTAGGTATGGCATTGGAGCTGTAAGAGGTTAGAATATAAGTTTGGCATTATGGATAAGAAATTCTTATTTCCTCCTCTGACTACTGAGCTTCTTGCAGCTACCTAGTCCTTAAAGAGAAAGGCAGTTTCCAAAGAAGTTAATTCCTTGGTTTGTTATTACCAGCAAAACATACTGGAGACTAAATTGAGACACTTTTAGAGAATGTATGATGATAAGAAATGATAGCACTTTGGGCACCCATTTGGGCTTAGGATGCATGACTGCACAGAGCCCAAAAGAAGAGCTCCTACATCTGTTTGTGCAGGTAGGAATGCTGTTTGATGAGGGCACAGGATGACGTTAGCGTCACAGAATTATTGAGTACAGCTTGAACATACTTGGCAGTATCCCATGACCTTCTCTCCTACTCCAAGTTCTCCCTGAGAGCGGAACTGTCTCTGGCCACAGGTTAATTTTTGTGGATGGCTCCTAAAGTTTCTGGATCTAGAATATTAATGAAGATGGCTAAAGAAAAAAATAAAATAAATGGTGAGCCCTGAATCACAGGCAGAAAGTTTCAATCTCTTTCCCTACTCCTATGTGGGCCGTTTCACCAGGAGCCTGGGGGACTGCTTAAATCTCCTCTTAAATGGTAAAAATGTAAAGCTGATTTCCAATTGACTGGCATATTACGCAGTCACTCGCACCAAGATAAAGCAGTTGGAAAGGTGTGGCATTCTGATTTTGTCCAATTTTTGTTTGATTTCTACTGGTTTTAATGAAATTATGTAAGGTTTGCGACAGTGGAGAACTGGAAACTGTGTGTCTGACTATGCCCATCACTGCCTGCTACCGAGCACAGTAGGAACATTTTCAAAAATCACCATATCTAACTTTGTTTGCTGTAATTAAGTTCAGCCAGCAGCAGAAGACTGCTTAGCAACTGGGAGGTGGACATGGAAATAGTAATATTAAGAATAAACGTTGAAATTTAAAAGATGACCATAAACTACTGCATATTGTCACTAATTGCTTAGCTAGATAAAAATGTTAAAATACCAGAAATTTAAGTGATAAATACTGTTCTGGTGTGACTTAGTGTGCCAAGCTAACAGGAGGTGAGCAGAAGCAATAAGTTTTTTGAGCTTCCACAGAACTGAAATCTCCAGAGATCACAAGTAGAAGAATATCTAGTTCTATATGTGCATCTATATGGATTTTAAAATATCTGGAGGAGGCAATGCAGTAGAAATGAGAGCTGCAAAAGCTGAAAGTCGTCACTTTGGTAGGCAAATGAGGGGTTTTTGTAGCTGTTGTTGCTCTTGTTTATTTTATTCATTTGTTTAAATGTCAACAACAACAACAAAGCTTTACTTAGTCTGTTCCTCTATTCTTTGCTGAGGCAAAACCACCAGCAAATTTTCAACATAGGAAGCAGTGGAGCTCTTGTAAAAAAGGGTATATGTTGCTATATGTATCCTCACAATACTCTGATAAAGATAGTCCAAGGAGATCAAATGACAGTTTTATAAAAATAGCTTCTGCCCTCCTTGAATTCCTATGCTAGATTCTGACACCCTTGTCATAAAGAGCCCAGCTGTAAACTCTGTGGTTGTTGATGAAACAGTCTCTAAGATTTCTCAATATGAAGAGGAAAAGGACAGAAAAATACAGCCTTTATTTTGACCTTATCAGCTGTAAAAACCTGACCTTATTTTGTAGGATAATGGCAGGATAGTATTTATTATTTAAACTCCCTCTTTTCAGATCTAATCTTGTTTCCATGGTTAAATCAACCCTTTGTTGGGATTTATGAACATTCAGAAATTCCACAAAACCTGGGATTCAGAGAGTCAGGGAGGAGAATGAAAATCCTGGAAAGGCTGTGAATACATAGGCAAGTCACATAGATGGAAGGGAAATAAGTGTTTTATAGAGGATTTCTGTCTGTGTGGGTGCCACGTGGAATAATTTTCAGCAGATGCATTGGGCAATAAGAGAAGGAATGGTCTCTTTGGTTCAGCTTGAGCCCAAATCAGCAATTGTTGCTATTCTGATAGCAGCTAAGTGGTCTCTGGGAAATGATGTGGTCGTCTCACTCCACTCTTATGAATAGTTTTTCATTACATGAAAACACTAATGAGCTGAGCAAAGAAAAAAATGATGGGGGGGAGTTGTGGAAACTGAACTCCTTCCACCCTGCAATCAGGGCTAATATGTACAGGCAGGGTCAGGGGGAGTATAGAAACTGAGTGGCCCAGTGCTACAGCTCTTGTGTGTGTAACAGGTATTGTTGCTGAGGGGACTGACAATTTTTACATCACACGAACATCAGGATCATGGAATGATGGATGAGGATGGCAAACACTGCTTCAAGCTGATGGTATATCTGGATGTGACCAGCTCCGTGCAAGTCAGGATGGTGCTGCCTTGACCACCTGGCCCTTGAGTCCCATACTGCTGCCCATGGCAGGCCAGCAAGCTGGCAGTGGGACATTAGTAGAGTGGGAGTAATGTGGAAGGACCAGGCATCTAAAAAAAGAGTGCAACTGGGCAAAAACATGGGCAATAAATGCAAATATGGAGGAAGATTATGTGAACCATGATCCCTCTTTCACCTTGTGCTGGCAGCGAACTAACAGGGCTGGTGATTCTGTCAAGATTTTCGGATGCAACAGTGCTAAGGTCAGCTCTGGGGGCACCTTTCTCCCAGCTCATTAGGGAGCTTTAGTCTCTTTTTTCAGCTCCTTGCACGTCTGAGAAGGGAGAAGTATGAAAGGTGCCTTGCAGCCGAGAACTGCAGTGCCTCCCAGGGGCAGCAGCAGCAGTGGCTGCTTCCACCTCTGCTCCCCCCATATGAAATATGCTGTGTGTGGTGCCAGTTTCCCTTTCTATAGGGACTCGTCTGTGTTGCTTACATCATATGCTGGATTTAGAAGAACTCCAGTGTTACCATGGCAACAGTTTCTGCTTAAGTATAGGTGAGAATGTAAGTTAATTTTAAATAAGGTGATATGAAGGAGGGGGTGAATAAAGCTCTCAAAGCATTTGAAGTCACACAGATCTATCTGTCTAATCAGTTTTGTAAGAAAGGTTCTAAAGCTAATTTCTCATCACTAAGGTTACATCCTCCTCATAAAAAAAAAAAAGAAAAAGAAAAAAAAAGAAAAAGAAAAAGAAAAAAAAAAAAGATGTTCCGGGCATATTCTTTTGGACTGCCACCACTCACAGTGACCTGGGAAGCATCTCTGTCTCCTCTCCATGTTCCCCATGTACACCTTGCCAAATACTCTGCATGTGGTGGGGTCAGTAGATGGATATGACTTAGAAACAGCACATCTAGGTGGATGCTCTGAGGTTTCAGGGAGTGTGGGATTAATGCAGTTTTGCTGCTGCTGCTGGTTGTTGTTATGAGGAGAGGCCAATATGCTGTCCATCATTATGTGGCTTGAACTCTGCCCTCAGTGGTATCCTTAAAACCTAAAGACAATACATACAAATATTTATACATAAATTATATTTTTATTTGTATGTATGTCTATTGTGATCTATTATTGGAAATTAAAAAAAATACAGTCACCAAAATCAAAACATTATTTTTATTGTAAAATTATCTGGAGGAAAAAAAAAAGAAATTTGTATTTGATAAAGCACCAGTATGTCGAGTGCTGCTCTCAAAAGCATTATAGAATTGCCCCTTTTTGCTTCCCACTAGCCCAGTTGGAGCACTATTTCTCTCTCAGCTCCATAAATGGCAATTATCATTATTGTGTGTGAGTGTCTAGTCCATTAAATAAATATCAAGGTAATGGCAAGAGATCCAGAAGCCCTCTTAAACATTCTCCTAGTTTGTTA
Source organism: Manacus vitellinus (assembly GCF_001715985.3). Classification (NCBI taxonomy): domain Eukaryota; kingdom Metazoa; phylum Chordata; class Aves; order Passeriformes; family Pipridae; genus Manacus; species Manacus vitellinus. The sequence continues at coordinate 6,771,786 of NW_021940535.1, forward strand.
ATGCACTGTGATCCACTTTTTTAAAGAGCTGCCTTCTTAATATACACAATTTACAGCTTAAGAGCGGGTAACTTCAGAAAAAATGAAGGGCACAGGGTGATGCACACCCGTTTGTGACAGTGGTCACACTTAAGCTGGGAGGCACGTTATCTCCCGAGTGGCCTGACACCATCAGTGGGGGCTGACTCTTCTCTTCTTAGATCTGAGTAACAAGAGGATGCTATTTAGATTTTTTCATAAACAGTTGCCTAGTAACCAGTTTTTGTAAATCTTTTAGCAGCACCAGTAGTACAAGTACCTGTACCAAGGTGTTTGTGCCTTCCACTTACCTGGAAGCGACAACTACACAAGCAGAAATAAGTGTTACTGCCTACTGGCTTATTCATGGCCCTGAATTTGCAAAGTAGTTAGACACAAGAGAGTGAGGTAAAATTATGATACTCATTAATAAACAGTGCAACCTTTTAAAACTTCCCTTTCCGTGCCCTGATTTTCAGCACTGCTTTTTCACTTCTTATCTTCATTTCATTTGTTTGTTTTGCCATGAGTCACTTCCCTGCTGTTGCTTAGCCCAAGAAAAAACATCTCTTTTCTGGAGTTTGAAAGAGCAAATTTCTAGCACATAAGCTCTACATACTACAGAGGAGTTGTGTAACATTATGGGTCACTTGTAAAGATGTTTCCAACTTTCTACTCTGAATTTCTTCAGTTGTGTTTGGTGAACTGATTCATGGTTGCATTTGTGTTGGTGATGAGATCCTTAATCTGTATGCAGAAGGCTTAATTAATTAGAGTACCACGGGATGCCAAGCCAGTCACAGTCAAAATCACAAGATAAGAAAGGAGGTGACTGCAGACATAATGGTTATTAGATTTCTAAAACTGTCTGGATTACATGGAGCTTTCATGTGGATGGTGCTGCCCTGAGTGTGCAGCCTGAATCTGAATTGCTGGTCTGCAGGAGGCAGATAGCTTATTGCATGCCCTAAAAAGTGAGACGTTCCTCAGCATTGCATTGGTATGGTATGTCTTTAAGCAGGTATTTTGCCAGCCTAAGCAGTCAGACAACTGGAATATCGGAAATCTGAAAAGAAAAAAGTTCTTTGTGTAGCTAATGTGTTAGAAAATAGGATCTAAAGGAAGGAAAGTAAAGCAGTGGTGGAATGATTTAAGTAGAGGCTCCAAACACAAAGACTGATGGGAATGGGTAGCTCTGAATGATAAACAGAAAGCAGTAACCATGATATGGTTTTCATGGAAATATAGAGAACTCTGTTATGTGGCACTGACAAAGTGAAGGATGTTGCTGACACTGCCTGGGATGTTTCACCTAAGAAGGACAATAAGAGGACACTCTGTGTAGTGTCCAGAGTATTTCCTTCTGCTTATTTTATTTCCTTAATGGGTGCATCCGGATGCAGGGCTATAGCTACACCTCAACAGATATCCTTTTAACCAGCAAGAGAAGAGGAACTCATCCGAGTGTGATGGAGGCTATCTGAAATGGGCCGATCAGACAATGGGGAAGTTCCCTAAAGGAAGCAATTGGGAGTTTCTTCTTTGCCTGTGCCAAATATGTGGCAGGATAGAAAGGCATCAGTGAGAGGTTTCAAAGGTGTGAGTGTGGATCTCTGGTGGCATCTGCCAGTTACTTACAACTGTTTGTCTGAGGGGGACTAAGAAAACATGAATGACTGTAGACTAAAACTGTACCCAGTTGTCCACAGCTATAACAGAAAATCTGAGTCTACTGATAGCTGCTAGCATCTGCTGTATTTATTGCTAACCCCCCAAAAGACCCCAAGGGGACTTTTTATTACATTCATGATTGCTTACATTTAACAGTGCTTCCACTGTTAGTCACCTCTGCCACTTCTTATACACAAAATCTACTACTAAAGGGATATGTAAGGGCCTTAGGTAATTTCTCTCACTGTGTTGGAGTATACCTCTCTTCTAAGCAAAGGCTACATAAGATGGAAAGAAGTCAAAGTCATTGATTTTTGATTGCTGTTACTGGTAAATCGTGTAATAATACAACATAAACTGAAAGCATATCTTTCTCTCCAAAGATGGCCATCTCAGACCACAAAACATTAATCTGCCTATGGATTGTATTTGAGAGAGGCTAAAATTAGTGGGAAAACCAAAGTGAACTTGATGGTCTCCAGCCCAGGAAAGGAACACAGACAATAATGGCGTTTGGGAGAAACAAAGAGCAGCTGTCCTTAAAGGTGAGGGATGAATGTCTGGATTAGGAAAAAATAGGAATTGAAACTGCCATCTCAAATACTTAGTGGAGAATAGAATGGTTTTGGAATGAAGACCTCATAGAAAAAGGCTTCAGTATTTTTTTTTAAGATATATTTCTAGTGCAGGAAGCAATAAAAGAAAAAAAAGGAAATTAAAGAGGAACACTAAATCTTCTGAGCAGGCTAGCAGGAAGAGAGAAAAAAAATACCGCAGTTGAAGCTTTGTGCCTCTAATACGTTGTCCTGCTCATGGCAAAGGAAGAGAAGATTTCTTCTATTAATGTATGTTTTGCTGTTTGTTGGAATGAGTTATTCAAAACCATTGCCATAGTGTCGGACTATAAACAGTCCTTGGGGCATGTGGCACTTTTCCTCTGCAGTACCTTATTCCATGTGTAGGATTTTGGAAGGATACAGGAGCTTAAAAAATAATTTCCACATCACCCATTTCATTACACTGTGAAGAGATGAAGGGCAGAGATCATCTTGAACCTGTAGGAAGTGTCTGTATGTTAAAACTAGTTGCAGAGTATGTAGCAAAACATCTACTGAAATATTAATGAGTTGGGCAAGATATAGTTTGCCAAGAAAGTAGATCAAGAGGAGCATGTGAAGCCAGGAACTGCAGCTTTCATGAGCAGTATTGTGACTCTTGTGGATGTAAAGCAGAATATTGACCCAAACCAGTGGATTTTGTTCTGGTAATTCTAAGGTTGTAATGGTAAGAAAAATGTAGGTAAATTCCCATTTGGTGTTCAAAGCAGGACAGGACTAGTGTTTATGCCAAATTACACCATATAGGATTTTCATAACTGAAAGTCCCCCTAGAGAAAATGTTTTCCCAAGAAAGAGATCTGTTTAATTTTCTAATGCTATTTCTTCATTTTATTCTTGCTGAGCAGTCACAGAGAAGCCAGTTTCATCACAGCTTTGTGCTATGTATAAGTCTGATGCCTTAAAAACCCACTTTTATAGAGAACTTCCCTACCACTACCCAGGAACACTAATTTGTATCCAAGATTGGAAAGTACTTTTTCCTTTAATTCTTGAATGATAGCCTTCTAAGTGTATTATGCATTTCCTTTCCTGTGGAAGAAATTCATGTCATACCAGAGAGGCAAAGCAGCTCTCAGACTATTGTAAAAGGTGGTTTGGGAATGGTGGCTGAAGTCTACCCTAGTGATGAGTCCCTGTTGCGTTGGACAGAATGGAATGCCTAGTTCACTGAATGTTCCTGCCCCTCTCAGCTCTAAGCCCATGAGGAAATTGATACATACTACACCAATACTAAGCTAATTTCCATGCATCAATGCAACACTCCCTTGCGCATTTTAGATGTACTTCTTATTAAAGAACCTGTTGCAAGGATGCATGTTGCCTAGGGGACTGCTGACAGAGTTTTAAAAACCTGGAGTAATTGTAAGCCTCTCTTGCAATATTTCAGTCTGGAGCTCACCTTTCATGCTGATGAAGTTAGAAATTGTCTATGGATCAGCAGAAATTATTCACCAGCTTTAAGTAGGTTTATAATTCTTTCAGACAGAGAGATAAAAGTGCTTGTCCCACTGCATGAAGTCAGAGATCCTGCCTGCCTTGTTCTGTGTTGTTGAGCCATTCTTCTCAGCAGGGTTAATGGTGACTGATCTAGACTTGTTCTACTTTTGTGGAGGAATTGAGTTTCATTTTCTTCTCATTGACTTTCTAGATCATGCATCCCCTCCAAATCAACCTTTCCTTTTACAGTGTACTGCCAACCCCATTACTTCATGCCTTCACTCTGTTTACTTCTCTAAATCCAAGGTGCAGGGAAAAGGTTTTGATTTTTTTTGTGTGTTATTTCCTGGAGCAGTTCAAACTGTATTAATTGCACACTTACTCCACATGACTCACCTTTGGTTTGCAGTGGTCTGTGAGAGATAGCATTGCTGCCAGCATCATTCTAGCTTTCCTTCAGTATTTGCTGCCCACTGCCTTATTCAGGCCCCTGAAGATACTTGTCTTTCCAACATGCAACCTTTTATTTTATATTTTCCTTTGTCTGAGACCCTTTCTGGCTTCAAGGAATATACTTGTATGACCTGGAAAGCAAGAGTGGAGTTGAAGAATAGCTCACCAAATAGAGAGACTGGGAAGGCATTTATTCTCTCTCGCCGCTTGCTGACATTTGAGTCCTGCAGGACCGGGGGCAGGTGCCTTGGACAAGCTCAAATTACTGTCTGAATGATACGGTAGGCTGGATACTAAATAAAGCTGGCTCCTTATGCCAGTGGCACCAGTCCTGCCACTCTATCTGCAACAACATACCAAAGTATCTAGTGAAGCAGGTCAGCTTTCTTTTCTCTTGGCCTGTTCCTTCCTTACCAGAGACCACAAGCAGGGAGGACTTTAAATACCAAAGAACTGACAATAAAATGAAAGCCTGAGTAAAAATGCATATGTTCTATTGGAAATTACAGCCATGGGTTGATCAAAGGCTGGCCTCAATGTGAAACCAAAATCAGAAAGTCTGGGTAAGCCTTCAGTGATTCCTTACTCCAGTGTGGTCCCAGCTGCTTTTCATATTCCACTCTGGACTTTCCTGACACCATCGGCAAGGATTGCTAGGATGTCAAAAAGAAGTGAAACCTACAGTGCTGCAAAGCCTGCCAAACCTCAGGCACATGGCACTGGGGTTTATGATGTGTGACATGTTTCAGTCGAGGAACTCGAAAACACAGTAAAAAAACCCACACACTGAAAACTGTGTTAGAGAAAATTGAAAAATGATGTGAGGGTCTCTTTCATGCAATAACATATCTGCAGCCTCATTCTAAGAATAAATGGGTGGTAACTGGTCATTTTTATATCCAAATGTATATGAATCCAATGGTTTTGAACTTGCTTTTGTCTTTTCCCCTTTTAATTCCCAGAGAGAATGAATGCAAAAAGTGGTGAGAAGCTAAAGAAATTAAATTTCAGAAGGAGAGCTGGGTAAGGAGAGGCTTGAGAACAGTGTTTTTCCCTGATTTTGTTTTTCATGTGATGCATCAAATGAAATAGAAGTTGAGATGAAAATTTGGTTTGAAAATGGATAAATAGAACTATGCATTCCCAGAAAGCATCAAAACAAAAATGCCCTGAAAATCAACATGGTTGTGTTTTACATTTAGCTGTCCACAAACTAGCAAATCCTTCTAAAAATAAATAAATTAAATCACAGCTAGTTTTATGATTCCATGAGATTCTCAAACCTGCTGGGTGAATTATCCAGCTGTCGGGTTCGTGTTTGTGCTCCATCTGCATCAACATTTTGTGTTAGCATGGCACCTTGAGCACAATCCATAACCATTTTCCCTCTCTGGTGCTCTTGCTCCCCAGTTTCCATGGGAGGCGACTAAGACAGATGGATCAGAAGATAGCTAAGGCATGGCAACAGCCAGATCCCTGATGTGATCTGGAGCGCATCTAGACTGCAGTGTAAGAGATGTGACAGCAAGTTCCATACTCCAGTGCTTTTATTATCAGAAACTGCAAATTTCAAATTATGGTGCTGAGCTGAACACTTAAAATAATGAGGGAACATAAATTTTGGTTGTAAACGAGCACTGTAGCTCAAGATATCCAATTGAAAGAGAAATATTTTTATGCCTTGAGATGGAAGGGAACAGAGCTGGATTGGCATATCTTCTATACCCAGATGAGACATACATGTCTCCAATCCCCAGTCTCACAGACGGAAAAGCCCACACATACCTTTCTTTTGTCATCATGGGCAAGAAATGTTTGGGATCAGTAGGCTTAAAGTGTGTAACTCAAGTTATAACTCAAGCGCTGTCAGTCACTAAAGACCTTCCACATCAGAAATCCTCACAAATATCCCTTCAATTGAGAACTGGGGATTTTTTTAACACAAGCCTAGGCTAAAGCTCTGCAGATCCTGACATATTTATGCTCCCCCCCAAATTTGATCTTTTTGTGTGGTCATCTGGTTGCCTTGTGGTGCTCAAGATTTATGTCACATGTATCTGCCTTCACCTTGATCTACACTAACTGATGTGTATTAACTCAGCAATGAAGACATATCTTTGGAGTTAAAAATTGTAGTGAGGAAAGATCAAACCAGACTACAGAATATACTAGGAGCTAAAACTAACCATTAAGTATCAATTCCAGATGCTTCTAGGTAAAGGCTAAGGATAAAAAGAAATAATGGCAGTTACTCTTGTAAATGTGGGAAACTGTAAGAAGGCGGGGCTGAGAATGCAGCCAGAGCACGTCTGCTACAGTCTCCACACTTGCTTTCTCTGTGATTTCTTTGCTGACCCTTGGGACATCAAACAGTTGAAATTTCTCCTTCAACTGCTCAGGAAGGCAAATCTGACGGCGGGTCACATCACACATTTCACTGACTAATACAGGTAATTTTAGAGGTAATTTTTTTTTTTTTAGATTCTCCCATGGGATCACCTAACTCCACAGCATCAAGCCTCAACTTGTTAGTTAAGCTAAAAATAGCTTAAGATGTAATAGATGGCAAAAATGGGAAACAGAAGTGTCATGCATTTATTGTACAAACAATATGAAAAATTAACTTCTATATCATATTATTTTTCCCACCCAAATTTTAGATTTTAGATATCAAAGGGAAGCAAGGGCGAGAGATTAGAGGTTTTCATCAATGGCATTTGCTGTGTTTCCTTTGTTAATATTGAGTGGAATCCTGATCGTATAAAAGCTAATGAAAATTTTCCTCCTGACCTCAATGGAGCCAAGAATTCAGTTCTGAAAAACTGGTGATCTGTTACCCTTTGATTCAGTTCTTTCATTGTCCTTGTTATTATTTCTAAATATAATCTGTGCATTATCACTTAGATCTATCAAATTCTGTTTTTCCCGTGGTCCTGATCATGATGTCCCATATATCAATTTGCATGATATAACCCTCTCTAAAATAAAAATTTCCTTTTAGTTCCATGTTTTGCAACATTGAGACTGGCAACATCCGCTGCGCACATGGTACAACTTCTTGTCTTTTTTGCAAGATAGATGCTCCAGTAGGATCTTCCATGATGATTCAGCTCATTGTTCTGCACTGTTTAAAATACAGTGGGTATTTCAAAAAATGTTGTAGCTAGGAAACTTTGTGACCTCACTTCTGAGCATTTCATATCAAATTTGTTTGACAGAACCAATTTGACACTGCATCCATTCTAGAGTGCATGGGAATGTAATTATATGTCAAACTTTCTGAAATCTTCAGGAACCTCAGGACAGTCAATATTTGACAGGCATTATACTGTTTGGCCTCCAGATTTTTATCTAGACAGGCAAATATAGCATTTTCTCAGTTTTCTCTCTGTCAATTAAATGTATTTAGAAATTTTTTATGAGAATTTTTTTATGTATCTTACTATTCAGAGAAAATCCATTTGAAGACATTTGTCCCTGATAATACAATATGAAATAAAGGATGCAAAAATTATCTTTTAAAAAGATACTGAACATAACTTTTACAGCTCCCATATATATGACTGAGTTATTTCAGTGAATAAGTTCCATGTAGTATTAAGAGTCCATTATCCTTTTCAAAAATCAAACCTGTTGTTGGGAGAAAGTGTCAGGATATATTTTAAGTGGCTCATTTCACTTGCCTACTTGAAAAACCACAAAACTGTTACAGCAAATGGAGTGGTATTCTTTCCTTAAAAAACATGTTAGTCCTCCAGTCTCCAAAATTCCTTTAGCAAACAAGATCTTTACTTTCACACATTTTCCCAATTAACATTTCATATAAATGCTTGTACTTTCAGAAAACAGATTATTAATCATCCTATAATGGAAAAAGTATAAATGTAATTTCTAAATATATTTCCTATTTGATATAAAAATCCAAGAATTAATTATATATTGAATGATTTTAAACCCAGGGCCTGATAATTTCTTTTTTTTTAATTGACATTTTATTACATCTCTCTGTCATTATGCTATATGAAACCTCTATATCTGAGGCTATATTCTGCTAGGCAGTACCACTCTTCATCCTCAGTGATCTTGTTCTCTAAGCAGGTTTGCCAAAGGACTTCAAGGCTAGAGGGTGGAGGCGGAGATTTCAAGCAACTTTTCTGGGCCTAAGAGCTGAATTCTAACTGATACAGTGCATACAGACAAGAGCTAACTTTCCCTTTGCTTGATTCCATTACTTTTGCAAGGGAATGGCTTACAGAGCTGAGTGATATTGCAAATAACACACTGGAATTGCAGTGTGACTCCTTTTTTTTTTTTGTGATTTACTAACTGTGCATTTTCATATCAGTTTTGTCTAGAAAAAAGGATGTAGTACAGTATAGAGACATGCTGAGTGATTTAGGTATCACTTGCCCAAGCTTAGTTACTAATTTGTAACTTTAATGGCATTTGTAGCTATTCTTTATGCATCTGAGTGTTATCAGTAGACACTGTGGTGCCCTACTGGTCAAAGAACATTGAAATTTCAGGTAATAACAAGAAAATATTTTGTTGTTGTTTTATTTGCAATCTTCAGTATTTTTTAAGACCATTACAGCATGTAATCTTGTTTTTTGGTCAGTGACAAAGGCACAGAAGCATATCTGTTAGCTCAGGCTACCCATCAGACCATCACTGTTTATGTTTGTTTCCTTCATCATGCTATGGTCCTTTCAAGTGCTGCACACCAACACGGCTACTCTGATTTCAAAGGAGTTATACTGAGCAGCAGTGAAGGAAGGCTTCACCTTCTCTATGCTTTCTTTCCCTTTCAGTTTATGGTTTTATTTCTTCTCTCAACTCTCTCAAGAGACAAGAAGTCTACATCTGACAGATGGATGTCTTGTTTTCTTTTAATCTTTTTTTAAAATTCCCTTTCATAAGAGGTAAATTACGGTCATGACATTTGTTTTGCATTGCTGGTTTTGAGTTAAAGAGACTTAATGTAAGTGGTAAGAGGCCATCTTCTGCCTACACACAATCAAAGTCAGCACAAATTCCTAAATTCAAATGTGGATTAGTGTGTTCAGACATACACTTGCTCTCACTGTAATCCATAAAATGTGTTGCTAGCTTCAGTAGGTCCTTTTTAGCGAAAGTGGTTCATTTCAGGGAGGTGAGAATCTGGCCCTGATTATTTGATTGCTTCCTGTGCATTGCAGTTTACAGGGAGGCGTGTTATATCACTTCAGCTTATAACAGAACCTGCACATCTCGCTTTGCTGACAAAGAAATGTCTCCACCTGCCATTTGAAATATGCTGATATTATGGGCTGTTGCAAACCCACTCCACAATTCTGTGTGATTGGCAGCCACCGCTTGGAGGCTGTGAGAATGGGGATACAAGAGGTCAAACAAATCCGTGTTAGTGGAAAGCTGGCACACTCCTTCTTCACTCAGGGCAGGAATTCCCTCCCTTTCCGGGGCTAGGAAGCGGGGAGTGCTACTGAGAAGCGAACAAACAGATGGAGCATTTTCTTAACCTCTGCACTGCTTCACCAGACTCATAAAAGACATTCACCCTTCTACTAAATGAGTGAATGAGAGTTGATTGATGACTCAGAAATGTATTTATTCAAACTTCTATTTAATCGTAGCTACACAACAGCCTTCTGAACTCACAGGAAATCAAGTGATTCAGTTCCCTTCAGGTACAAAAGTGCAAGATGGCAAGAGACATGCAATATGCTTATCCTCTTTAAAAGTATTAGAAGAGCAGCCTCATGGTTGAAGTTTCCTTATTGGTGGAGTCTACACTGATTTCCCTCTGGAATGATTGTTGCTTTTCTGTATGAGGGCACGCTGTGGCATGTATTCTCCAACTTGCTATGTGTGTTTTATTTGATTTCTTAATTATTATTTTTTTAAGCAAACAGAGTCAGTTTATCCCAACAGCTGTGTCTAAATGGATTTGGGTTTTGTATCCAACCTGAAAGGAAGCACAGTTCTGCTCAGGTGTTTATTGGGAAAATGTGTATCAACTCACTGAACTGTTTCTTTATTTGCTTTACATTGACAACATTCAGTCCTGTTACTTTTCTTGTAATAAATGTGACACGGACATTGATAGATCATTTTAGTTTAAATAAAAGCTTTGCTGTAAATACTGCTGAAATACAACTGTTTATATATTACACAGGGCTATGTCTTACACAGAAAATACTATAAACTCTTAGATGGGAAGCTGAGAGGTGTGCCTGTGTTCGTGTGTATGCATACATAGTATGCATTTCTGTTGCCAGTTACATCTGAAGTAAGCATCAGCTGGCATTTACTACTTTATTTCCTGTCATATAAATACCTCTTTTTAGATATATGAGAAATAGTTACAGTGGTTTCATATAATTTGTATTTACAGAGATTTTTTTATATGACTCACAATAGGATCCCACATTAAAAAAAAAAAGTACTTGTGATTTTGTAGTTCTGATAAGCATTTTAATATATGCAGATTGGAGTGGTGGATAGAAATTATTATTTGCAGTTTTTATAAAACAGCCCATCTGCCTGTACTTTGGAGGACACCCCCAATGCAGCTGTAGAAGAACCAAAGAGCAGTCATTAGTGTTCTGTGCATTCTCTTTTGCTCACTGTTTCCTTTCTGGCAAGTATGTCTGTGGGTGTTGACTGCTATAATTTTGATTCAGCAGATTATTACAGATGTGTAGAAAGCTATTAATACTTCTTGATTTCATGTACCTTGAAAGCAGTGAGGTTGGATGGCTCACTCTCCTGTAGAGCTAAGTCTGCACCACCATATTTCTCACAGACCTACAAGATGGCATCTTCCTCACAAAGATCTGGCTTTGTTGCTAGTTGGCCCATGATAGAGTAATCTTGCTACCTTTCTGTTTGCTGTGCAGTCCCAGAATAAATCATTGCTAAATCTAGCAGCACCTCTGTAAACATTCTCCCCACGTATCTCTTCATGCCAGTATGTGTGATCTCTGTCTCTATTTTCTCTTAGCCAGCCAGTGGAGAAAGTCACTGTGAATTTTCCTTCTCTCCCTCTATCTCTTCCTCTGAGAGCTATGCTAATAATTTGATTTGCTTCATTGGTCTGGACTGTAACAGCACCCTCCCATCAAAAAAAGTCACAGGATTGAAACCTGAAATGTGTGAACATGGAAGTATTTTGTGTAAATGAAGTGTTAGTTCCAGGTTATTTATTCCCATTAGTGCAATCAAATTCTCCTACAATAGGCTAGGAGGGGACTCGTGGTGTAGCTCATGTCACTGTAACACTAGTTCTGTGATACCCACTCCTAAAGTCCTAGCACACAATTCAGTGCAGCACACCAAAAGTCAATGCAACACCTATGGATGACATTGCAGAGTGACCTCCTTGAAGCTAGTTTGTTCCAGCTTAGTGCTGAACCCATGAGAAAAAGTGGAGTCAAACTAATAGCTTAGAGAGCTAATACACAGGTAACATTGGCTCATTTTGATTTGTAGTGCTTATAATAATATTACCTCCAGATTTGTTGCAGTACAAATGCTGTGTGTAAGCAGAGACTTTTTTCCTTCTCAGAGAAAAGACAAGGACAGTTCAACAAGTGATGTGTCATTTCAGATTGATAGAGAAAACATGATCCTATGAGTCAATAGGAGTTTTGTCATGGAATTTAGCAGGATGACGGCTTCAGCACGTGGCAGACCAGTGCTTGCCCAGTTATCTTTTGCGTGACAGGTGAATGAAACAGAATGAGAAGAGAAATCCAAGTGCTTAAGAATGTTTGGCTTTTCCTGGCATAAGTTAGTTGATTGCTCAATTAGGTCAATGTCTTCGTCATTCCATTACTAAGTATAGGTTGTTATTCTTTGGTTAAATGAACTAGTTGCTCTTTAATGGGTTCTCATTAACAATTGGAGCTGGAAAGCTGCCCGGTGGAAAAGGATCTGGCATGTTGGTCGACAGCTGGCTGAACATGAGCCAACAATGTGCCCAGGTGGCCAAGAAGGCCAATGACATCCTAGCTTGTATCAGCAATAGTCTGGCAATCAGGACCAGGGCAGTGATCACCCCTCTGTACTCGTCACTGGTGGGGCCACTCCTTAAACACTGTGTTCAGTTTTGGGTCTCTCATTACAAAAAAGACACTGAGGTGCTGAAGCATCCAGAGAAGGGCAACAGAGCTGGTGAATGATCTGGAGCACAAGTTTGATGAGGAGTGGCTGCAGGAACTGAAGAAAATGAAGCTTGTGGGGGACCTTATCGCTCTCTACAGTTACCTGAAGTAAGGCTGTAGTGAGGTGGGGGTCAACTTCTTCTACCAGGTGACAAGATGAGAGAAAACAGCCTCAAGTTGTGCCAGAGGAGTTTTAGATTGGATACTAGTAAAAAAATGTCTTCATCAAAAACTTTGTCAATCATTGGAACAGGCTGTCCAGGGGAGTGGTTAAATCCCATACCTGATGGGATTTAAAAGACATCCAGATGTGGCACTTGGACACATAGTTTAGTGGTAGACTTGGCAGTGTTAGGTTTGCAGTTGAACTCAATGATCTTAGAGATCTTTTTCAACCTAAACCATTCCATGATTCTATGTGGGCTTGGTTATCCTTGTGGGTCCCTTACAACTTGGTGTATTCTGTAATTCTCTGAAATCACTGTAGGCAGTCTATGTACCAACCTTATCTCTCAGTCTACCTGTGAGTATTCAAGATCATCCACAGGTTTCAGTAGGAATGGCATCTTGGAATCCAGGATCTAAAAGCATTCCCAAGGTTCCTCTAAAACTCCTGAAGTACTGGGATCCCATAATGAACCTTTTCATCAGGCTGATCCCCTAGTACTCAATAACTATACCCTCTTCTAATTCAGAGCGCTCCATTCAAACTGCTTGCTTCTTCACTATTTCTCTATTTCTCTTATTTCTTTTTTTTTTTTTTCAAAGTAAGAGGCAAGTGAATGGGATAATCTTGTTGTAATCTTTGAGTGGAACATGAATATTTCTTAAATACAGCTCAGCACTTGTCAGCTGTTTCACTATACGGATACTTCCTATTAGTTTCCATGATTTTAACTCCACTTTTCCCTCTTTGGACAAATGAATCTTTGGAAATACTATAAAAATATGGAGATCCTAAAACTCTATATTTTTTATTTTAAAAACGTTTTCCACGGGGGAAATCTTTTTTGTGTTTTTATATGTCTGCCATATCCTGTCTGTCCTCTCTGTATGGGTACTACAGACACTGAGTTAATAAAAATTGTGTAGCACGGAATACATTTGGTGCCAAACTAATATCAATAGTTTGAAGGTAAACTCCCCCACACTTTGAGATCATAGGTATTTGATAACTCACTGTGCCATGAAGCCTGAGCATGCTGTGATACAGCCTGCTTATAGCTTCATGGAGTGTCCTCCTTTCAAGTTAGACTGACTTGTAGCTCCAGCTCTTTTAAGAGATGACGTCAGCCTCTAAACAGAGAGCCAAGTTGGCATCAGGCTGTAGGTGCATAACCAATCTGCTTTCCATATTGTTCTCTTGGCTTTCATACAGTCATGAATAATCTGTTTAAGACAGTGTGAAAACCTCAGCACAAGCAGGATGCACCCTAAAGTCACTTTTTACATTTGCATAGGCCTCAAGCCCAGGGAGGAATCTGTATATGTGAGAGGGAGAAAAGAGAGAGATCTCACAGAAAATAGTTCCATGATTTTATTTATTTATTTTATACTTCTTGAAAGCATGACTGAAGATTGTGATTTTTCTACTGACATCTACATGCGATTTTTCCTGAGATGCAGGAAACAAATCTGTCAGCCTCCTGATGAGCATTACAGAGAGAAGGACACCCAGGATAATTTAATTAGACCCAGAGAAATAACCCAAACTGAAGGACATTTTCTGGTTGTCAGGAACTAAATTCATCTTTTAACAGGCAAAAGCACCACCGTGATTCAGACACTCCCCTGCTTTCTGATCAGCTCTGAATTGCTTTTCCTCTCTGATGCTTAGAGTTCCTTGACCCTTACTAGAGATCTGCTCTAAGATCCTAAGCTCTGTTAGATCCATACTACACCTAAAGGAGTGAGAAAGAAAGTGACCTCGTGCTGTAGTCCTAAGTGCTATAAAGAATGATCCAGATCCAAAGAATAATTTAGAGCAGCTTCAAGATGTCTAAATTACCCTGATCTGCATAAATCATTGAGGAACTGATGCAATAATAAATGATGAATAGCTGATTTTCATTTTCTATATAGTTCATAGCTCTGGAAGAAACTTTTTCATGATGCTTTGGTGAGTTATGGATTGTTTGCAGATTTTTCTTTTGTTGTTTTGGGAGTTTTGCCCCTCAGAGGTGAGTTTAGTGCAGGGGGAAATGCACAGCAGTCTGTCTTGGACAAAGCTGAGTAAGAGGAAAGGAAAGATGGATGAAGGAATAAAAATGCACAAGTAGAAAGATGTATCTTCCTCCCTTATCATGACTGAACTGTTATTGCTGCAAGCCAGAACTGATGGCCTGTGACCTTGATGGTTTCGTATTATGACTTGATCCCACACTGCGTTGCCCAAGCCTGGGCTTGGCTGAGCTCGGGAACACAAGGTCTGCTCTTACTTCTGCTAATGACTCCCACTGTGACTTTTGACAGACCTCTGCTCCATTTAAAGCAGGGCTGTTGTAGAAGGGACAAGGTGGCATTTGCTACACTTAGGCGATTCTTTCTCTACCGAAAGAAACAAGGCCTCTGTTTGCTCAGAGCTGAATTTCCTTAGTACATGAGTTGTGCAACTTGCCTACTCAGAATAATATAGTTACGATTATTAATAAGTATATGTAAATTAGTTCATTAAACCTCTGTTTTTCAAAAACTAATATATTAACTAACAAAAAATCATGTTCAATGTCCCATTACCTAAATAAGAATTCACCCTCCATCTGCTCAGAAACATACACCAGACAAGGCACTTAAGTTGTCAAACAATAATGGATCCAAACAATTACGATAGATGCAGGTTTATAAACTGCATTGGTTTATTACAAGTAGTAGAATACTATCAAATAAATGTTGTTAATTTGTGCTGGGAAAACCTGATACACAAAATGTTTCAGATACTGTTCTTCTCATTGTAAGCATCTTTCTGATCCCTGCTGCAATCGATTTAATTTTGTGTTGTGTTGGTTCTGTAATATAAAAATTGAAGCTATCTGAATCCTATATTTTCAGGATTGCATTGATGGGACTGGAATTTAGAGATCTAATACCTGGGCAATTGAGATGACAGTTTTAAAATGTTTGGTATAAATATAGTGTATGGAGTAAGTTAACCTGCACAGTATAAAAATAAATGGCACTCATAATGTAGTATATGCTCAATCTTCTATGTGTAGATTCAGAGTTTAATAGAATAGTTTTTGCTATTTTATATGTGTAAGTTTAATTCAACGTGTTAAACTTGAATTTATGAAAGCTAGGAGATAGCTTTGAAAGCGGATTTACTGTCAGATTTAGCAATGAACATTTTAAAAAAATTTATTACATAACATGAAAGGAAGTGTCGAATCTAATTCACTGTTATTTTGTGAAGGAACTGAGCAGTGGTTGGAGAGGATGGAGTGAAATGCATGATAGGTCAAAGCTTACAGTATTTAGCACCATTTTTAAAGCTGGATGCCTTTTATACAGGGTAAAGGGGGGATATGTTTGGGAGGAAAGAGCCCAAAACTAAACTTCTGGTTTGCATCACTAGAGAAAATAAAATAAGTTATGTTATTTATGTGAGAAATACTTATGGAAATGGAAATAAGAGCGGTTTTCATCTTTTCATATATGCTGTTTTTCAGATTATTTTCAGAGATGTATGCTTTCAGTGACCATTAATGTTTATTTAGAGTAAGCAGAAATCTGTTGCATGTTGAATGTAGCATGTAGTAGCTGCAAGGTGACTCCTCAGCAGCTTGCAGGCGTTGATGGACCATGGGTTTTAACTTCTTGAGTCAAAATTTTGAAAATGATTGGCATGTGTGAAATTAAGTCAGCAAAAGCTTACAAGCTTGTTGAATCACAGCACAAGCAACAGAAAAATGATCTCCTGTGAGTCTGATGTTTTGACAACAATTAATATCTATTCATATTCTACTGAAATGAGGGAAAAGAAAGAGGCTTTCTTTCTAAACAAATAGAGCCTAAGCTATACATTAACATCTGAATTAGATCTAGCTCACAGAGCAACCATAAATAAGAAACAAATTAATGTCCTCAAAATTTCATAATTTCTTCCCTCTTGAGAGTTACTACTACCTGTGATGGTGGTGATATTGCAGTTTATATGACACAAAGCAGTTTACCCCTGTCTGTGCATGCCAGTAATTTGTGGCCAGCACTGATGTATTTCTGAGTCTTAGCCATTATGTGGACCCATCAAAGAAATATACTGGGTGAGATGTGAAGGAAATAAAGATGACAGAATTTAGATACAAGTACATGGGCACTTCCAGTAAGCATATGATTTAAATTTTTTAGGTTAAACTGTGGTTCGTCAATAGTGAACTGACTAATTCATTCCTTAAACAGGATTGTTGTGATTACTTTTAATATAATTTTTATAATAATATTAAAAGAATAAATTTCTATGAACAAAAAAGGGAATATGGTAAACACTGGTGAAGATTCTTTATAATTTATTAATTCTGCATGGCTCATGTTGTACATATGTGTTTATAATGTAAAAGATGTTGAGCACATCTGTTAAACATATTCAAAAATGTAACTTCTATTCTCATGGGTATTTCAGAAGTACATAAAAATGATTTTTCTTTGAAGAGTTTATTAATGAGTAAAGATTAAGGATACTTTTACCATGGTGATTTCTAGTTATTTATTAAATGGACTTGGATATGTCTAAGGCAGAGGCCATATTTCAGGCTAAAAACTTCAGTACAGGAACTCTCCATATAAACAGAAAAGAGAAAAAAGTAAAAATAGTTCTTTCTCATCTGTAAAGTGTCTTTCAAAAGTTAGGTGAATAAAAATTACTTTTAAATGCTGTTTTGAGTAAAGTCAAACTAAACTAACTACTGTTTATTTTAATGAAATTTTCTTTAAATATTTACTAGTTTGGGAATTGTTCAGCTGCAATCATACTCTTTCCTCCAATTAGCCTTCATAACAAGGAGTTTACCTCTCTTTGACCCAGCTTTGTTTGCTAACAAATTCAAATTTTAAATATAAAATTGCAGGCTTAAAAATGAAGTCTCAAGGAATTCTGCCAGAAAAAAAAATCTCATTATTTTAAATTGTGGTGGTGCTGAATAGAAACAAAAAAATGTAACCTTGTACAGGACAGGTCTTGCTTAAATACAGGTCTCAGGTTTTGAACACTCTGTAGAATGAAATCAAAAGTGTCTGACTTATTTAGGTAAAAATGTCCCATGTGTATTTAATGGTAGGTAACTTTCTCCTGTCCTTATTCAGTAAACCAAACATACCCTTATTTGCACCAAATGCAAATCTAACCTGATGATTTTAATGAATCTAGTTCATCTGTTTCTGGGCATCACCTGCCTACAACACATTTTGCTGTCCTCTTGGCACTACCTGGGCCAGTCACCACACAGATTTAGAGATGATTTCACACCCACACCATTGAACTGCTGTGGTTTTACCTCCATCTTAAAATGTTCTCGTGGTGTCGTTAGAAGTTAACCAGGGAATTATTTTTCTTCTAAATTTGTGTAGTCCTCTCCTTGCAGTTTAAGTGAAACAGAAAACATGTCTATTCTCATACAGAGGAATTTATTTTCATTGATTCTTTTCTTATCTTTGTATGAGAATATTTTATCCTACAGCTTAATTGATAGCTGACCTTTTCTCCATCTGCTCTAAACCAGGGAAGTACAGTGTTTCTCTTGTAATTACATTTCTGCCACAAGGTATTTTTCTTCTTTTAGGAGATCAAAACCATTATTGACAGCAGGATGTAGTCTTTTCAATATTTTAATCAAGAAGCCCACTATGTTTGCCTGATGCTTTAGCCTGCCAACAGGAGTTTAATAGTCTAGTGGAGCATTAACAGCAACTGATCATTGTTCAGAAGATCTAACTAGCCCCAGGTTATATCAACCTGACAGACAGAACATTAGCTGAGGGCAGCAACTCTTCATTAATTGTTTATGCAGATGACCCTCTGGTGGAAAGGTGGGCATTTTCTCATTTGCCTTGGGCAGAGTAAACCAGCCTGAAACAGCCACTGCAATTAGAGGATGTTAATGAGGAAGCAAAGAGAGAGAGGGTGGCATGGAGAGCACTACTGTGAGCACAGCAACACTAAGGGTTTATACTTGTTCCCACTGCAACCAATGGTCAAATCCCTATTGATTTAAAGAGGGGAAGGAGTTGTACTCCTGGCTGAGATCCAGCATGACAGCTTCCCGTATCTCATATAAGCTGCTGTGAGAGCATGATGGAATGATGTTCTGTCTGGACATAGTGAATGACTGTTTTTTCTCTAATTAGTCTTGCTTCAGACATTTGGGTTGCTAAACATGCAAGGAGAAGCTGAACATTTCTCTGCTCTATAGTCAGAGTCTCAGAGAGCTGAGAACTGAGCATATCAGTTGGTTCATAGGCTGTGAGTTGTGAAGGTCGAGATAGTAATGGGTGGCTTTTTTCACCTGCTGGATGAGATGGCGTACACTATTGTACTTGAAATCCTCTAGTATCCGTAGTTGGAATGGCCAGACATCCTGAAGGGATGAATGGACTGAGGCATCTAAATCTCCCCATCATAGGATTCCTTCAAGGAAGAGTGAGGATTATCAGGAAGAAAGCAGATAGATGAAGAATAAAATCACCTTGGGAGCAGGATGACATCCCTGTTAGCAGAACAGAAAGTAGTGTAAAAATTGCCTTCTTTGTTGTGAAAAATGATCCCTTAATTGCTTTTGTTTCATTTTATAAGATCAGGAAAGCAAAGAGCTATTGCCTGTTTTGAACTGTCTTTTGGGTAAAGGTGACAACAAAGGTTAACTTTTGCTCTGTTAAGTAGTGCAAATCTAACAGTATTCCTTTCTGAAAGCAAAATTCAATTTGCTTATGTCAGAGCACATTTTGACACTGGAAATATTGGTACCATGGAATTCTGAGAAGATGTTATCAAGAGGCAAATAAATTCATGGCAGGAAGAATCTAGAGAAGGAGAATGCTAACTATGTATTATTCATTTTAATGTGTAGAGTAATAGAACTGTTCCAGATAGCTTCAATTTTTTTAATTTTTTTTTTTTCTGTTACTGAAAGATTTCAACTTATAGCCACAGAGATTAAAGTTTCCTAAGAAAATCAAGGTCAACTCCCTGATGTGGTCTTGTCCCAATGCACATTGTACTATGTCCAGAAGGACCACCCATGAGAGAGATTTTTTACCCTTGCAGTTTTTCCCTTCTATGCAGGACTTGGATCTGCAATGATCTTCATCTATTTATATAGAATCCAAATAGTCAGTCCTGAGCACTTGCATTCCTTCAGTGTGTCAGCTGTCTTGGGTACCCACAGCACCTGAGTCTACGATCTGGAGGAGAAAACTTCATTTTAGCAATATAATGGGGATTTTACTATGGACAATTTGGTTGTGTTTGTATGAACTCACTGCTAAAATCAAAACTGGGAGTTGAAGTAGTTGCTAAACGTCGCCCCTAGTAAATAGTTTGCTTTTCTCAGGAGCCTTTTTACTTATCCTCTGTCTGTAGATGATGAATACTTCCTTGGTCAGAGGGAAATCCATCTTGGCCTGTCCCCTGGCCCTGCCCTGTACTCTCTGTCATTGCCACTGAAACTAGCTGGCATTCAGTGGACAGAATGCTGACAGGTAAAAAACAGTATTAAGAAAAAGCACAGATAACCAGGAAGAGAGGTACTGAGCACTAGTTCTACAAAGGCTGAAATTGGAGCAAGACAAAGTATTTAATGGGTAAACGAGGCCTTGCTGATGAGGATGTAATGTAGATAGCTCTTCTCATCCTTCAGAACAGGATGTGTTCCTGATACAAAATGTTTCTTCCCCATTTTCCCTCAAAAGTATCTATTTCTTTGATAAATTCTATTAATTAAAACCAAACATTTGTCTTACACCTGCCTAACAAGACCGGATATCTATGTTACTGAGGCTAGGATAAGACTTTCCTTTTGTTTGCTTTTTGTGATATCCGAAAAACAGCCTGAGAGGGAAGGATAATTCCCTGTGCATAATCCAGAAATACTGAAGTGAATCGTTCAGTGTGTTCAGATCATTCCCTCTGTCAGCACTCAGCTGGAAGCACAGCTAATCTGGTACAGAGTAGGCAAGGGGAGGTGGCTAATAATTGCCAAATAACCTGTATCTTCAGTAAACTACTGTCAGACGAGCAATGAGGAAGCACAGGAGAATGGTGACTCACCCATGTGTGTCTGAATCACAACGCCTCCTGGATCTGCTCTGCCAATGTCATTATAGTGCAGAGTTTTAGGGTTTTGTTTTTTCTAGAAGTTTTTCAAAGCTGTGTCTAGAATCATAGAACAGTTTGGGTTGGAAGGGACCTTATAGATCATCTAGTTTCCACCCCCCTGCCATGGGCAGGGACACCTTCCACTAGACCAGGTTGTTCAGTCTCATCCCACCTGGTCTTGAACACTGCCAGGGATGGGGATCCACAACTTCTCTGGGCAACCTGTTCCAGTGCCTCATCACCCTCATAACAAAGAGTTTCTTCCTAATATCTAATATAAACCTACTCTCTTTCAGTTTAAAGTCATTGCCCGTTGTCTTATATCCTGGTGAAAAGTCCCTCTCCAGCTTTCTTGTAGGCCCCCTTTAGGTCCTGAAAGGCTGCTCTAAGGTCTCCCTGGAGTATTCTCTTCTCCAGGCTCTTCTCAACCCCAGCTCCCTCATCCTGTTTCCATAGGAGAGCTGCTCCTGTCTTCTTATCATCTTTATGGCCATCCTCTGAGCTTGTACCAGCAGGTTCATGTCCTGCTTATGTTGGGGGCCCCAGAGCTGGATGCTGTACTCCAGGTAGTGTCTTATGAGAGCAGAGGTGGAGAACCTCTTGTTTTGATGCAACCCAGGATACGATTAGCCTTCTGGACTGTGAGCAGTATTGCTGAGATATCTCGAGCTTCTCATGCACCAGTACCTTTCAGTTCTTCTCCTTAGGGCTGCTCTCCATCCATTCTCCACCTGTGTTTGTGCTTGGGACTGACCCAACACTAGCTCTAATGCATTTTTGCTTCCTAATGCTTTCTTTCATCTACTTTACAAATGAGTGAGCTGTGTAAAGCAAGGTGAAGAGGTTTTTCCTTAACATGGCCATACAAATACAACTGATTTATATATGACTGCTCTATACTGTAGGCTGAGGTTAAGTGCAGTTGACTGCTTCAATTGAACAGAAATGCAGGAATTAATACAAACAGACATCACAAATTAGACATATCTTAATCTCTAATTGTTATGGAAATGGTATATATGAGACCTATTCTCTGTCACAATGATGTCTAAACTGTGGCCCTTAGAAAGCTGGAAAATGGGCTCAGATTCACAGAACCAAAATTCCAGGTATGCTCTTGTGCCAAGTGTTTATTATTTCCTGTGTTTTAAAGAGCTTGAATGAGGCAGTGGGAAATACTGTGCACAGCGTACGAGTAGGCTGTAAACCTATCGGACCTCAACTGTGGTTCTGCCTTTTTTTATTTTCTGGTGGTATTTCTAGTCCAAGCCCTTCTATTCAATAAAGTACCCTGGTAGTTATAAAAAGCATCCGGATACAAGAAGGTTTCTGCAGATCTTTATTCAGTTACAGCAAAAAAAAGGAAAACTATAAATTCTGACAGTGAAACAGTTGAAATACTTGCAAAATTCTTACATTTTCTCTGTCTAAACTGCTAACAGAATCATGTGTGGGTGGATAGGGTATCTTTTGTCAGGTAGTGAGGAAAGGTGTTATGGTCCATTTTGTTAGTGCTGACACATCCTTTGACCTTTTGCATGTACCACCCCCTCCATCATCGTTAGTTGTGTACTGGGACAGTGCACTTTCCTGTGACTGCCACATGACTCTATGGCGCATGAAATATGGATTTGAGGATACTAGGAGGGACTTAATCACTTCATACTTCAACTTTGAATCACAACACATAGATATTGAACTCTGTAACATATCTTGAAGACTTGGACAGAGTTAGGGTGAAGAGGAACGTGATTTTTCTTGTCCGTGTTCTCAGTTCCCATAACCAAAAGTTTTGCATAGGTCCCTCTTTTGGGATGGGAGGGGTGATGGGATAGTGCCATGATGCTGACAAGGCAGAAATCTAGAACAAAACCCTGATCACCTGATTTCATTTCATGATGTCATGGGCTAAGGCAACACCTTCCGCTGTTCCTTCTTATGTGGGCTTGACTTACGTGACTAAACAGGCTGTAAAGCTGGCAACTGTGAGAATAATCTTTCCATTAAACTGATGGTCCTTTATAATGTAGTCAGGTTTTTTTAATGGTAGATGGTATAGCAGTGCAATGGAAAGCAAATTATTTTTCTTCTTAGTTTAATCTTCTTAAGGAAAGCGGTAATCCTCTGCTAATATCCTCCATCAGAGCAAGCATATGTCTCAATCACATTTGTAGCTGGAGCAGAACAGCACTCAGCACTCAAATTGTGCTAATAACCATTTAGATTACTTCTTCTTTGGCATTTATTCATATTGGGGATCCACCAAATAAGTCTTTCCACTATATGAATTTATGTGTTTAATCCACATTACTTTCATTAATACCTCTGCAAGTTTGGCATGCAACTGTCTGGCTCCTTGCCTTCTTGTCAGGTAAGTGTGAAGCAAGGGTGTGGTTCTACCTCAGTGCCTCTGAATCCTGAACCCTTGCTTCTTAGCCTTTCCTACTTTGACCCCTGGCAGATAGGTGTAAGAGGGACTGCCAAGTGTCACCTCAAGCAGGGAGCATGTCTAATTAAAAATGTTGTACAGGTAAAAGAGGTTCAAGTCATATGGTTATGGAATTCATGTTATGCCATCCAAATTGTTAAAATGATACTCAAGATGGACTATGCTATGTATATAAATGCATATAGAAAGCCAGAAGAAACCTTGTAAAACCTGAGTTATAATCTGTGGTCTATGGTATTGATTCCCATGTATTCTGAATACTAGCTTTGGACCATCATGCTCTCATACAATACAAACTTCTACAATTTAATTTGTTCTGTGTCTATACTGAAAATTTATCCGTTCTGCCTGTTTTCTTATTGTATCAAAGTATGAACACTATTGCATGCAAGTATATATAATAAAATATGTTAAGAATGATTGAGGCTAAGTCAATAGGATTGTCACTCGTGTTGATATACCTTTTCCTTTCTTGTCACTTTTCCCCTCTGAGCAATTCTTAATGTATTTGTTTTGCTGCTGATGAGCACAGCTGAATAGTATCTCTGAGAGTGAAACTAAATACAAATTTTTCTGCAGCATCTCCTTAAGAATGTAGATGAATAGATATCAGTCATTTGTAATTATGTTCTTTGGATGAAAGATTTCCTTTTGCATCAAGGTGCACATGAATTCCTTAATTCGTATATGATTGTAAAGAGCAGTTGTCATAATTCAGATATTTTATTTTTTAGACTTGATGGATATTGAAAGACCTGACCTGAGTGTTTTATGCAACTGTGTACACATTAGAAAGGGATGACTGGAATTCAGGGAGATTTTCCTTTACTCAGACTAGGCTTCCCACTGAAGCCAGTTACAAGATCTACGTGGAGTCAGAAGTTCCTCAGTGCGGATCTATGCTTAGAGCTAAATTAGGTCTATCTTTGTCCATGTTACTGCAGACCTTTAGCATTTATGCTTTACAAGAGAAATGGGGTATCTTCTTTAATCAGAAGCTGGAATTTAGCTCTGACCAGAGAAAAACATGAAATAATGATATATCACCACACAAGTTAATAAGAGAGTTTCCTGTGAAAGCAAGAAAAGAATAAATCTTTACAAATACATTTTTTTTTTACTTCTGTTTACTCTTTATTACCCTTTTTTTATCTTTGTTAGAATCTACAATCTGAAATCCCAGGTGAATTCTGGACTTTTTTTTCATGCTTAGATTTGAAGTTAATTGAAACAGTTTAAAATAGTTGGGTCACTATTCTGCAAATAGCTCAGCCTTCTGTTTGCCACATATTATTCAAATTTGCCACAAAATTTTTAAAGCCAAATCTTCAGGAATATTAGGAAATATCTTCTTAACTATGCTATGAAGAAAGCATTTGGTGTTAGTGTGGCTAAGCTGTGAAACCATTGTGTATTTCCTACCATTCGAGCAAATCTTCCTCTAAGACTCAAGATCAACAAAACATTTAAGCAACTGCTTATGAGATGAAAACTCATCCCAAGGCAATTTTTTAAATACCACTTTTAATCATCTTCTCTGGGACTCTCCTTTACTGTTTCATTTAGGGTGCTTGAAAATGAAGGAAACAGAGAAAACTTTGTGGCACTGTTTTTTGCAGATGGAAAAAATCCCTTAGGAGAAGTACAACAATAGTTTTCAACATCATTCCAGTACTGTTTTCCAGTACAGGTTTTAGATAAGTGGATGCTGAAATACAGAGATAATTTACAATACCAATTAGTCTGTTAATTTCATTACTTTTTCCAAATCTGCCATTGAGCCAGACTACTAATAGTTTCATCAATGGTGTTCTCTACCTCTCAGACACAAACCTAATTCTTCAAAAATTTGTTTTTACAGTTGAGGAATTTGGATGAGGGATGCATTGTCAGGACTCATTTACATTTCTTTAGTATTGATTTTGAGTGTTAGATATGCATCAGAAGTCATCTTTCTCTCTTACTTTCATAGCACATAGGGAAGGAATCACCTTCTTGCATTCTTGCGTGTTAACAAATCATATCCATTGTATTTATTAATGTCATTATCAAGGTAACAACAGGTTTTGTCTAATGGGAGGAGCAGTGAGAGCTGACTCTTGTTTTTTTAAGATATACTGGCAAGAAGTAGCTAAGGAAGCAAATTAGAGAAATAGCTTATCTAAAATCACAAGTAACTGCCAAATTCAGGTACCTGACTCATACATAGTGTCTTCTCAGGGCACCATTTATTTCAGACAGAGTGTGTATTTGCATCTGCATATATACTCTATGCTAATGTGCAATCCTGTTCTTACAAATTGTTCTCTTTCTGAATATTATAAGGATTATCGCATCCTTAAGACGATGACTGAAATACCCAAAGATCTGTTAGGGGGTGCCAATTAAAGTTTTAATGCTGTAACAGCTGTTGTCTCCTTGTAAATGATTTCTCCTAATTTGGGGATTTTCTGTTAGCACATAAAATGCTTTGTTAATAAATGTGAAAGTCCCCAAGGAATTCTGTGCATTAAACTTTAATCATTGAAGAGTGCAGAGAAATAGCTGAAATAAAAATGACTGCAATATGCAACAACTTTTACTATGTACCATATCTACTAAAGATATGATATAGCATCTATTTTGATTTGTTTGGGTTTTTTTCTTCTTCTGTAGTCATCAGCTCCCAAGTCCCTGAAACAAGTTAGCCAGGGTAGGTTATTTGGAAACTTAAAGTTCCTCCTAAAAGCTCCTTCTAATAGGATATTCTGTTACCTTCCAGTACAGGTCTGCTAGGTTTGGCAAAACTACAGCTATTTACATAATCTGAAAATTATATCATATACTATTCAGCTGGTGTTGTTAGCAGTTTCCTTTCAAGTCTCCTTTTCCCATTTCCTTGAAATCCTCACATCAAGTTGAATTTGACACAGTGCTGGAAAATGCAGCCTGGGCGAGTGAGCAGCCTGTCAATGGTATGAAATATCGAACAATCAGGATTACTGGGAGTAAAAAATTTCCATATTGTAATCTACATATAAGAAAAATTAAAAAGCCAAAATTCACCAATGATTCATATGAACAACTTTTTCTAAAAGTGCTTCCTAAAGCAGACATTTTACCGACTTCGGTATTGGCATGGGCTATAAAGGTATTGATGCAAATGGTAATAATAATAACAACAGTAATAATAATAACAACAATAATGATAATGACTGTTATTGTTACTTTTATTATTTTTATTATTTACAGTATATACTACCATAATTATATAACCAAAACAACAACAACAGAAATAATAAGATATTAAAAGAAGTAAAGTAACCAGATGTAATAAACAACATCCTGCATATTCCAGATTAAGATTTTCTACAGACAACACGGGACTTTTGTGGGGCTGATCGCTGTTTTAGCAGACATCAACCTCACCTGATAATATTGCGGTTTCCTTTGGGTCATGCAAGCAAGGCTGGCAGCAATATTTTTATCCTCACAAGTCTGTTCACCTTATATTTCAGAGAAGTTAGCAGTACAGGCTGTTGCCCTAGATCATGCACCTCTGAGGTGCTGCCGAGGGAGCTCAGTATATTGCGTGTTCAGCAGTGGCTGTGGTGTGATTTTAATTTAGGCGAGTCAAACTGATGCATATTTTTTCCACTACAGTACTCATTTGTATACTGCATCATCTCTGTCTCTACGCTAGTCACATACATTATGCATATTGTACATGCTGTCAAATCACTGCAAGGCCCAGGGGTAACCTCCCTCAGTTTCAATAGCACGTTCAAAACTGTCCACAGCTGCATATGAGTGGTTTCTCTGTCAGGATCAGTGACTGAGTGGATCTCCATTCGCAGTCCCTGACAGCTTTGCCCCCAGCAGGGCACTTGGGAGGAGAAGCAGCCTGGGCTTCCCCAATCAGCCATGGCCATCACTATTTTCCTCTTCTGCTCCCTCAGCAGAAAGCAGCTAAACAGATCTACTACTGTATTGCCCAAAGGTGTGGTAAGTGATTGTGCTGAGCTGGGCTGGAGCCAAACACTTTTGTCTTGTTACAGTGGAGGAGCTGCACTGGCAGAGGTCATTTAGAGCAGAGGTTTTCCACAGAAACACACTGGGAATGTCAACCTTTCAGAAGCACATTTTTGGCTTTGTGAAATTCAGTTACATGCAAGGATTCCAATTTTGCATCAGAAACCCATGTTTAGGAGCATACTTTCTTGGAGGAGCTATGAGAGGAAAAAGAGGTGTCTCTCAGAGTGCAATGCCTTGCAAAGATAGACCAGTCCAAACCAAGTAGACTTTCATATTTTCTTAGCATGATATAGAGGGTATTTTTTTGGGCTGATCTCTTCAGTTTGAGTACCAATCCTCCCTTATTTTTCAAATGATATTTAATTGCACTTTTCAAAAGCTCTTATTTTGAAAAAATAATAACTTTATTGATTTTTAAATAAAAACTTTATGAAGTAGGATTCATTTGACTTCTTTTTCCATTGTTAGAACAAAAACAAGTCAGCTTAACAGCACAATTGCGAGTTAATTATTTTAATAATTTTCACTTTCATTCTTATTTTTAATCTTGATTTCTTTTTCTGTGTTGAAGAACGGAAGAAAATCTAAACAATTAATTAATTCATTACTCTAAGCTCCTTGTTCTCTTAATTGTTCTTTCCACTCTCTCTTTTCAGATCATTAGAACTATGAGATAATCAGAGCAAGATTTAATTTGCTAGCTCCTTCCTTTCTTCCAGCTCCTCCAGTTTTTTCTCCTCCAAATCACATTTTTTTCTGCTCACTTTTATGCACACCTTCTTATCTATATTTAAGTTAAGACCAGGTAGAATAGGAAAAGGCGTAAAAAGACTCTTATCCATTACTAGTTTCTCAGTGGGTGAATTTCCGCAGTTCTTGCCAGTTGAAATCAGTGGAGCTCTACTGAAATATTCTTGGGGATCTCCTGCCTCTATTAGAGTCATCAGAGACATTACTGTGCTTTGCCATTTGGATCTGCTGCATAGACAATACTATGCTGTGTAGTACTGAGTGCAAGAAAATCTATGCCCCCTGCAAGGTTCATAATTAGCAGCACTCCTTTTTCCTACCTGCTGTGGCTTTCACCCTCAACTTTCACTCCCTGGAAACAGGGAATTAAATCTGATGATGGAGAGGGAATTATCTGCTGCCTGCAGTTTTGCAGCGCAGGAGTATTCAGACACATCAGATTAAAACTTCTTTCCCGAGAGAGCAGTGGAGAATTATTGCTCGTGCTGTGCCAGACTGGGGGATTCAAGGGGATCTGGAGTAGGAGAGGGCTGCTCTGATGAAGATCTTCCAGTGTAAATAAATCATACTGGTGATGAGTGACAGAAGAAAGACAGAAGACTACACTTGCATTGCCTTTTGCAAGCAGACGTAGACATGCTCTGCCTGTGCTACAAGTGGACTAGAAGCTAATATATTTTATATTTCAATGTACCTTTGGTACTTGGAAAGCTGACTGTAGTTACATACTTCTGTTTTATAAATAACTACAGTCAGGAGCTTGGAGTTGCTTGGGTAGAGCAAACTCTGCCTCCACAGTGGAGACCTGAACATGATAGAGTCTTGAAGATACCTATTTGTCAGCATACTAGCAGTGTCATGGCTAGTGCGTGAGCTCTTCTGATCCCCAGTGCAGTCATCTTGGTTTTGCCATGCACATCATAAATACGTACTGACGTATCTCGTCCACTCTTTTGATATGATATTGTCTACTGCTACTTGTACCTCAAGACCACTTGACAAAACACAGGTCATGATCTGTCTACCATCACAATTTCAGAAACTGTTTAACCTGGAACAAGCCACTATTTCCACTAGAAGAAGATACTCTTTACTCTCATGACAAATATTCATTCCTGGCTCTGCATTTTTCCCTCCCTACACCTGCAAGTTTATGCAGCAAATTGAGTTAGAGAACAAATTTACACTAGAAACCATCCACCAAAAATGGTTAGGCTGGCTTCTTTTGAGTAGCAGCACATAGACCATCTCAAAAGTATGCCTGAAAATATGGTTATAGTTTTTCTAACTAGGACAATTATTAAAGATCAAAAAACTCTCCTGTTTTCTTTTAGTCTCTGCTTTTTGACTGTGACCATTGAAAACACATCTTTCATGTAGTAAGTTATACTTCTTTAAGCTACTTAATATAAGTTGTAGTACCTAATGTCGCAGAAATTCTGAGTCCATTACAGTAAAAGGGACTTTTAGCATTAACTTCAATGAAGCTAGGATTTCACATGGAGTTTCAGTGTTAATGAAAAACAGACGAGAATAATAACTATAAATTCTGCTAGGAAATGGCGAAATCTGGAAATCCTACTCAGTATTTACTGTAATATATATTTTTTTTGCTGATTATGATTTGCAAGATTTGACTTCAAAGAGAAGTATGTTAGCTTGCAGTGTTTTTCATATATATTCATGGTCTTACAAAGCTGTCATTATACAACTGTATTTTTTTACGCTCTTTAACTTCTTCACATCTTTTACATCTTTTCTCTTTGAGCCTATGCGAATATTTTTTTCTCTTTCTCTCTTCTCTTTTTCTCTCTTTCTTAACCTCACCCTCTCCTTATTCTTCTCCCCTTCCCTCTTGTCCTTCTATTCAGAGAACATGCACACCTGTATGCTAAATCTGCTGCTATTTCCAATACCTGAACAACAGCATTAACTCTTGAGTTGTGTGCTTCTACGCAGTTCTAATGTGTTCTGTGAACAACCACACCTATACAAATCACACTGTAAATCACAATGTATTTTTTAAAGATTGACTGATCAGTATCTGCAAAGACTCAAAGACTGCAAAATGCTGAGCATCTCCTCCAAGTTGCTAACATTACATCCTATTTGTGTTGAAGAAGATACTCAGAACATCTCAAAGTCACCCAAAACTTCCTTCCAGTCTAATCAGGGTGATACATGAAATGACACTCTTATAAACTACAGTAGATCTGTCACATTTAAATTATAATGTGTCTGTAGGTGCCTTTGTATTTTTTGCTTTTAAAAATAGTCTGTGAACTTTTGAGTACTCTTTATATGAAATTAAAATGGCAGATGATTTTTGGATATGTTTGACTTCAGTTTAAAAGTATAATAAGATGTATATTTTCTTCTACATTTCTGCTTTACATTTTGCAACAAACTTCGCTGGCATACTTCTGTTTCCCAATATGGCTCCACGGTGAATAGACAGAGAGTAGACAATAAACACTGTAAGAGGGCTGTGATTACTGTTTATGCAAGTTACATCCAAACAAAGATTGATTTTAAAGTGAGAAAGAGGTTGCTAAGATGACAGATAATATGACTTGACTTCTGAACCTCTGAGTGCTTCTTAGTGCTTTGTGTTAGATTTGGAAGTGAAAAAAAAACTATGAAATAGTGTCGATAGCATCATGGAGACAAGGGGTCAAGGGACTAGGGGTTTCACTTTGTGGGTGAGAAAGGGGACATAGGGACATTGGAATTTCATAGCCAGATTAAAATCATGGAAGGCAAGTCTTATGATCAAAAACTTTTGTCCACTGCTTGGATAAATTAACAAATTGTTTTAGTGGTCTTCTAAAAAATACTCTTTTTAGAGAGTTGAAGACGATGACTAAGGATGTTTTGGGTCTTGAATCAGAAAATTATGCACAATAATGCTGAAATTAAACTATTTCATCTGTGTCCTGTCAAATTAAACATAAGGTAATTACTTTTCATCTTTGAATCTTGACAAATTGGTATTTTTGTGGAAGAAAAAATACGTAGCATAATAAATCTCTTTCTAGAGTCTTTGAGCTTATTAAAATAAATGGATATCTAAATTTTGGATGGTTTCAAGCAAATTAAATCAATATTTGTTTCTGAAGTGCCAGTTATATTAGAGCTTAGATTTTCTACTAAAATTAGATTATAAGCCTAGATTTACTGCGGAAAAGAACATGGGTGTCCCAGTAGACACTAAATTAAACATGAACCTGCAATGTTGCATTGAAAAAAAAAAAAAAAGTGGTGTCCTGGGCTGCGTTAGGAGTGTTGCCATCAGGTTGAGGGATATGATTCTTCCCCTCTATTCAGCACTGATAAGGTCACTCCTGGAACGCTGTGTCCAGTTTTAGACTCCCCAGTACAAGAGAGATATTTGCTGGACTGAAGTCCAGCAAAGGGTCACAAAGATGTTTCAGTGTCTGGACCATCTGTCCTGTGAGGAAAGACTGAGAGAGATGGGCCTGTGCAACCTGGAGAAGAGAAGGCTCAGAGGGACCTCATCGATGTGTATAGGTAACTGAAGGGGAGAGTGCACAGAGGACGGTCACTCTTTCCAGTGCTGACCAGTGACAGGACCAGAGGCAATGGGCACACACTGAAACACAGGTGGTTCCCTCTGAATATCAGGATACACATTTTTACTGAGGGTATCTTCATCTAATATTCAAAAGCCACCTGGACTTGGTCCTGAGCCACTAAAGTCTAGGTGACCCTGCTTAAGCAGAGCGTTGGACAGGGTGACTGTAAAAGTTCCCTCCAAACCCAACCATTTTGTGCTTTCGTATGGATTTCCTGTTGAGTTCAAATAATTGCATTGGACTTTTGCAAGTGAGAGGAGACTGTGGTCTAGTTAAGATATTCATATTCACTTACTCTTATATGATGCCATGTTTGTATTTGGAAGTTTTTGGAGAGAATTACCTAAAACTACAGACTCACAGATGCTAAAGTGAAACACTACGTAATGTTAGAAATGCTAAGTTGTTCTGCCTTTGTTACCCTTCTCTCAGTTTTTCAATAATTGTAATGTTGTTATTCTGTATTCTCTTGTTATATCCTATTTGCAGCTCAACTGTTAAAACTTAAGGGCCTATAACGGATCTTTTCTTTTTGCTGATGGCCAGTAGGAACTTTGAGGTGGTCCAACACATCACACTGCACTTGCAGTGGAGAAGCAGCACAGTCATATTTACTGTGGGTGCCACCAATTTTGTTTGAATCTTCTATCTGAATAGGAATGATGTTCATGTCTTCAGCAAGAAAAGGCCTGTTCTATCCTTTACTTCCCGCTTTTTGTGCCACTACAGACAAGTCATTTGGTTTCTGTTCTGCAGGTGACAAGTGAGGAGCATAAGTCTCTCTGCCTCACAGGTGGGTCATGAAGATCATACTATGAGACCCTTAGTGATACATAGTGTCATATATATGCAATTTAATATTCTGTTTGTCTGTATCAAGGAAACCTCTCTGAACTGCAACTGAGATCAGAGTCCCATCCTACTGAACACAACAATCAAGGCAGTCAGTCCTCAGGAACTGAAGCCACGAATCCTGACTCTTAGTCTTAACTCCTGGTTATATTTTGCCTTGGCAAGATAAAAAAAAAATAGCAGGTTCTTGAACATAGACCAATTCCTTCTGGGATGCCTCTTAATGAAAATTTCTTCATATATATAACTGAAAGGGTCAACCAAACCAACCAGCCAGACAGATCTTCAGAGAAAGGTTAGAAAATACATCTTTCTCCTCTCATTTGTATGCTTGCATTGCTTCACTATAGTGATGCCACCTGCTTCCTTTTAGGTGAATAACAGTATTTTATTTGCAAAGGTTTTTCTTGAATATATTCCAGTTCAGAAAGAACATGTTCTTATGCTTCTGGTAAAAAAATCCTCAAACCCAAGACTTTCGTATGGGGACAATCTGTCTGTCAATATGCATCAGATTTGTTGACCATAAAGTTGATTTAGTATTCTGCACCCATATTTTCTCATGAGGCAGACTAATGAGAAAGGAAAATAGATAAGGGAAATGTCAAGGAGAATTGCAGTGAAAATTTAGATTGTTTTGCAGATAGGTAAATAGAAACAGGGTTAAAAAGCAGGAACTTTCATTCTGCCACAATTGCTTCTGCTGTAGAATACCAGACATTTTGAAAAAAAGAATTTGAGAACTAAAAAAGCCCTTCATTACAGAAGCCTGTCTGCCTGCATCAGATCTGTAGCTAAACATATTCTTACACTATGCCTGGCAGAAGAGGTAATCACAGACATGGCTTGTAGCAAATAAACATTATTATCAAGAATATTCTAGTTAACTCATGATGGACATCTCTGAGAACTTGCACAGTTTTAAAAATCTATTGTTGAAGCAAAATTCTGTCTTGCTGAAACACTAACACTGTAGGAAATAGTGCTATCTTCAAAGATGAAAAAAAGAAATGTTACAGGTGCAGGGTCCTGTATGATGACTGATGGTGTACAGCAAAGGAAAGAGACATAAACTGGGATGCAGGAAAACTGGTGTTTATCTTAAGCTCTCCTGCTGATCTGGTGACTGATCTCTACCAAGTCAGATGGCCGTTTTTCCTCTTTTTTGCTGTTTCCAAGTTGATGATAATGATACTGGCCTCCTTCAATAAAATACCTTGATATCTGCTTACTGAAGATATACTTTATGTGAAAGTCATGCATTTTAACAGCTCTGCAAGGCAGATGGTCAACTCTTGCTGTATTTGAACCCTGTTCCTTCTGGCTTGAGCTTATAAAATTAGATAAAAGTAAGTGACAGTATCAGATAACCAGTTGCCTTCCTCATGCATAGATACATAGATAATCTCAACCAGATGGGAACAAAGAACAGATGTTCCCTAAACATATGTGCAAACAAAAAATTGCAAGTGTGAATGTTCATGAGCAATGAATAAAACAGGAGAAGTGAACAAAGTATCACTTCAGGATGCAAACAAGTATTTGTGAGGCCTGATCTGTAAATTTTTAGCTAGCTCTAGAAATGGCACATTCAAGAAAATGAAAAGACTTGAGGATATTTATTTCTTTTCAACTATGAGACACAAAGACATTCATCTTAGTGTCTTCAGTCTTTTCTGAACAAGAAAGGGGTGTTGTGCCAGGCCATACATCTGTTTGCATTTAGGCTTCTCTCTACATGGTTGAATTTGTCACGTAGACAAAGAATTTGCTTTCATTTCCAGATTCTTTCTGTGCTTAAGCTTAGTTTTTCATGAGTCAGTTTCAGTCACCTTACAACCTTCCAGGACTTCTATTTTGTTGAAGTGAGCACTAAAATGACTTACTGAAAACTCAACTGTTCTACTACTGCTATATTCTCCTTCCTTCGGAAGATCTGGCTACATTTCACTCAAACTTTCTCTTACCCCAATTTTAAACTATTACATCATAATGCAATTAATTTCAGGGCAGATCTACAACATCCCACAGAAGAAAATTAGGTTGAAGTCAAGCCTCTAATTGTAAAGATATTTTTCCACTGCCTGACAGGCAACTCATTAGCGATATTACAAATACAAGATAAATTGTTAAGCTTAGATTAAATATCTTAAATCACTACGTTACATCCTTTTGTAATTGAATGGGATGCAAAAACAACTGTGAGCTTTTCTAAGAGATAAAGAAAATATGATACAAATTAGATAATAAGGTTAAAAAAAATAATTTTTCTGTAAGCACAGTTGTATTTTCAGTGTTAAGATGTTGATCTTGATAATGCTTCTGGAATTTCTGAGATATTACTGTAGTTTTTTTCTAGATATGTAAAAGCATATAGGAAATATGTTGTTCTCTCTCAGTATATACATTTATAAAATGTCAGTTTATACACTTATAAATATGACTCTTGTTTTTTAAAAGCTTTTGGGGGCATGTGTGAGATGTTTTAAAATGCATGTGGTTCTTCACATCTCTTCATACGATTATAATTTCTCCATTTGGTTGTAGAAATCCCAGATATCATGCCAGGAAGATTTACAAGTGATTTTCTTTGATGTACTCTGACTTAAAATGTATTTCACCCTTGAGGAAATACCCATACAATGTATTTTGTACACCATCAGTAGCAAACTCATCTTAGTGAAAATTATTGTCTCTACTTAGATTTTCCCATTTATGTATGAAAACTGCTTCATAAGGTCAAAGACATGAGTTCTCTTTTTCACACTAACTTGCACAAAGCAAAGGTGAAAGCTGTAAAATATCTCCAAGCTTGCTCGGCACCTGATCAGCTCTAATTTACAAGGGTGTTCATACTGCTGCTATTGAATTAATATATTTGCACTAGCCTGCTTTAATTTAGATGTTTTCCAGATCAGTTAACTGGAAGAACTAAATAGGTGTTTAGCATTTAATAGATATGATTATTGTTTTTATTTAACTTATTGGTAAAGCTGGATAGGAAATGGTTGCCACAGCCTCTGAAGTTTTGGGATTTAAGGAGAATGTTCCTATGCCACATGAGGAAAATATTATATATCCTCCTGGGTTTTTTCATGTCTGTGTGTGTGTCTGTGCACTCATGTAGTCCTTGTAAGAAAAGATGGTTGCAATATTCTTGCTGTGTAGCCTGCTGGTGAAGGTGCTTAATGAGAAATATAAGCCCAGAGCAAATAAGCTAAATTTAGGTAATTTTTATGTCTGCAATACTAAGTTCTGTGTGTTGGGTCTTTCTCCTGTCTGCTCAGGTTTGCACTGTACCTGAGGGTCTCTACCTGAGAAATTATTAGAAACAGTCTGCTGTGAACAGTTTGCCTTCTGTGAATCAATAAATCACAGAGAAAGCATTTGTTTGAAAAATTCCCAGTCTTTCTATTTAGTCATTCATTTTGATGTTTTCTACTTGTGTCCTCCCCTCCTTATCCTCTCTCTTTTTGGAGCATATTTTTCAAAGACTGTTGCTTTCAGATAAATCTGTTGAAATTTTAACAACAGTAATTCTTCAAACATCTGGCACAACATCTGGACTTGGAGTCTTGAGAATAGCACCCTCCCTCCTGTCCTCCTCATTCGTACTTAAAAATCAGAACGAGTATGTAGGGGGTTTTCTGTCACCTCTATTAGTATATAATATAAGAGAGTCTCCACAGGAAAGACCTCCTAGAGAAGATGAGTACACAGTTCTCAAAGGCATAAAGTGAAGTGGGCTTAGCAGGGCCTGGGATATTGGATGTTGCCTCTACCTCTTCAGCAGATCAGTTTTATGCCCTCTCTTGGCTTCCCTCTTGTTCTATCTTGTTCCAGCTGCTTTCTTCTGTCTCCACAATTGCAGTTGGCTCTTGTATTCATATTCAGATGCCTTCAATTCCTTAAAGTGGCTTCAAGCTTCTGTTTCTCTGTGTTTTCTTCCAGCTTCTCGTGCTGTGCAGGTACAGGATGGATAGGAAGGCCTAGGTTGCCAGATGTGTTCAAAGCATATTTTGTCCCAACAGACTTTTTTTTCCTGGCTGAGCTAAACTAGCTATGCTTTTTGTTTCCAGCTGCATCAGCTCTTCTGACTAGGCAGGGTTTTGCATGGTGTGCTTTAATAAACTCACTGAAAGTTTCAGGCTGGTTCATCATATCTAATTTAGCTACCTTTGCAGTCATTACTCCTCAGTAGAGAGTACCATACTGTCCTAAACTGATGATGACTGCTTTTCCAGTTTAAACATTCAAAACTACTTGGGCAGACCAAGCAAAATAAACATTTCTAAACAGCTTTATTGTTTAGATTATGTGTTCCAAATAAGATATGTGATTAGGTGAAAGAAAATCCAATATGTTTTCAAAATTTTTGTGGGTAAATTTAGAAATGGAGTATGAGTTTGGTGAGGAGGCAATGAACAGCACAAATAGAGCAAACTCCATTGCTTTCACATACTTGAGTGTTGACCCTTCAGGTTCAATGCACACTCTTCTTCCTAACCTAACCAAGCCATGAATCTCATGAAGCCAACAAATGTTACCAGGAGACACTTACACACAGCTTGTGCATTACCAGGTTGTACATCTTAATAGAGAGTCACACTTCTTTTTGTGCATTTTTTTGCACTAATGTACATTGGTCATATCGTCAGAAAGGTATTTGGATGCTGAGCACCCAGTAGAATCTTGATCATCTTAGTTTCATAGACCACCCTGCTGTAGAAGCTGAAGGCCATTCTGTCAGCTAGCTACCTTGAAACCACCCTTAAATCACATTAAGGCAAAGCTGGTGGAAGTTTGTATTTATTTAGTGGGTGGGGTTTTTTTGGTTATTGTTTTGGGGGTTTTTGTTTGTTGTTTTTTTCTAAGAAGAACTCTAACATTTAATCCCACATTCAATTGACAAAACAGTGGATGTTTACAAGCTCTTTATCGAGATTTATTCTCAAGAACCTTTACTGCATTCATGGGAGGGGTACTTGATTTGGGGACACATGCTTGTTTCTGACCTTCTCACTGTTACCCCTTCTCCTTTGTTTGGAAATGCTAAAGGCAAAGCAAGGGCAATCATGGTGTGCACTTAGCTAAACTATTAGCAAGCAGTACCTTACTGAAGGATAAAGCAGTCTTGTCTTCCTGTTGAAGAAACAGGCAAGTCCCAGTGAGGATCTTTTGCACACCCTGAATTTTTTATTTCACATGAGTGTGGGAACTGACAGTCAGCTTCCGTGCTTATGTGCAAGGCTAACTCATGGTACCATGACACCGCCCATTTGAAAAATTTGATGATAAACAGTGTCACACATCCTCCATTACACATGAGATGGGCAAAATTAGGAAGTTCTCTATGCAGATCTTTAAAAAAAAATATATTTTGAAGACATCTCAGCTGTGGTGCCAACAAAAAAACCTTGGTAGTAGTTAGGCACTGGTATCTTCTGGCCTCTGATTATTTCTGTGCTCATTGCCCCCTTGTGCTTTCCCCATCTGGTTGAAAATTGTTAGATTTAATGTTACTATTGAAGGGATGGCAGCATTTTCACTGTTGTTTTTTACACAGTTTGTAGCCGCAGAAGGGTTCTAGGTGCTAACCCAGAGATATGTAAGGACACATTTTTTCCTGACAGTCCAGATCTAGACAAAGACCTCCATGTATTTTATCATGTTCCAGGCCTTTCCTGCTGCTATCTACACTGGAATCAGTGATTTAAAGTTTAAAGATTGCAATGCTTTTTAGACAACTTGCCCCCCCCAGATGCCCCATGTCCCATATTTTTTGAAACCACTTTGTCTCTTTCAGCAACTATGTCATCACTCGGTGGCGTTTTGGTGTGCAGGTTAAACACATTAACATAACATCTGCCATCAATAGCTGACACAACTTTTTGCCCTAGGATGGATTACAGTGTGTAGGGTTGGTATTTATCGCTGAATAAATAGGAGGAGGGAAGGGGATGAATGGAGAGAAAATTGTGAGCTGTCCAGCTCTAAAACCCAGAGGTTTTTAAATTAGTAGTTCTACTGTCTCTGTCTTCTAAAATGCCTACAGACAACAGCAGTGAAAAGAGTATATAGAGGCTTGTCATTGTTAATAATGTTGCATTAATGCATGTATTATGAAAACAAGTATACGAGTAAAGGAGCTGCCTTAGTTAACACAGAAGAAGTGTGATCAAATGCTGCTCTCTCTTGACCTCCTGTAGTTCCCTTGCTGCTGTACTTTAAATATCCAAGGACCTTTCTGTATTGCACATTGCACTTTATGAAGAAGTAAACTTTGTATTGGTCTTTGTCAGGCCAAAAGCCACTGCTGGTACCAGGTCCTCTTTGTCAGCCCCACAAGGCTTGTCTTTCTCCTTCTTGGAAGGATCAGAGATGATATGCAGTGTGTTGTCTATTCTTAGCAATGCCATGCCCACCTTCTCTGCCATCACTGTTTGGTGCCACCACATGCTGTAGTGTGGTAGCTTTGCCCTGGGGTTTGGGAGAAGGCTGGGACTATCTCCAGCTGAACACTGCCTGGGGCTGGGGCTAGTTCCTGCCTTGTGGCTCATGTGTTTGGTGGCTGTCAGTGGTATCAGCATGTGCACCTCACAGGTGCATACCTCAGTCACAGATGTAACCTTCATGACCCGTGTCACTGATGCAAGCCAGCTTGCTTCATGCCTCAAAGTATGCAATCCTCTTACCTAATACTCATTCCTAAGTAGTTCTGAGTAGGAAAAGTCATGGCCTCCAAAGATGATTCTCCATATACTATTTTCAAGGTCTTTAAGATAAAATAGCAGGCAAAGTGTTGCTTGTTGCTGCTGTTGCTTTTTAAGCCATGTGTTCCTTTAATGCCCTCTAATAGTAATCAATAAGTGCTAGCTATTCCTGGAAGGGAAACAGCATGAAGAAATGGGTGAAAATACCACTGTTTGCTAGCACAAAATTGCTCATCTCTGGAACTGTAAACATGGATTGATTATTTCTCTTTTTGTTTAATGTGAGGCTACTTCAGGTTTTCTAGAAAATAGATTGTGTTTCCTTTCCTATTGGCTGCATACAGTGTGTGCTGGTCTTAAGCATCCTTAAGAAAAACTTATTTTGTTTAGTTTATTTTATCTACCTCATGGAGATATAGTCACCATGTATGTATTACCAGTTAAAAGGAATACCTAGAGAAATCTCAAGTAACTTAGATATCCCCAAAATATATCTTACCATATTTGCACTGATGTTCTCCTCAGATCATGTGATTCATAGCTTTAAAAGATATAAGTTGTCTAACAACAACATAATAATAATAATAATAAAAAAAAATCAAATATTTTACTGAGAAAGTCCCAGTATATGATAACCTCTGTTGTAGAGGGACCTGGTCCTAATGATGAGTCCATTAGAATCAGTAGAAATGACTAATGGGCTAGGTCCATATCAGAACAAAGCTGAACACGTGCTAAAACACTTTCTCAAACTAGAGCTGAAATCAGTCATCCTGCACTTTATCTGTGCTTTAGTCACTCACTGCCATCTTGTTGGAGGTTCTGCAAGTCTGAAGAGGAGAGGTTGAGGTGACTATAAAAGATAAACAGCAGCAAAGAGCAGAAGGAGGTGACAAAGTGAGACATCAGGTTGGGATGTTGGAAGTAGACTTTCACACACAGCTCTAAAGGGATCTTCAGGCAACTAAACTCAAGTCCGTGGCTAAAAGCTTTGCTGAAATATTTTCAAGCCAAGTTAAGCCAGACTGAAGCACTTTCACACATGTTAATTTGGAGTGTAGGGAAGAGTCCTCTTATAAGGACTCCAATTCACGCAACACAGAAAAAGGCAAGTCAGTTTCCACATTATTATTCTATCTTTGTAAAGCTAGTATTGACAATATTGAGTCCCAGATTTTCAGCCATAAGGACTGCCCATGCTGAATTAGAGACCTTCTGTCTTAACAGCCCATGTATGGAACAAACCAGGTAGGAAACAATATGCACATGCTGTTGTTCTGTGCTTCTGGCAGAAACCAGAGAGTATGTCTTCAAAGTGCAATTAGCACAACATGTACATTGTGCCTTCTGTGGACCATTAAATATTGTATTTCATAAGAGTCAGACCAAACTTATATGCATGCATATATACTATTGTTGTCACAGTTAAAGTGTTCTCTCTCTGTCTGGATATGCCAACAAAATTTGAAGGTTTAGGCATTGTTAGTGCTGGTTTTATCAATTTTTTTTTCTTTCAGTAGGATTATAGTTTGATGTTCATATAGCATTTTGTATTCAAATCTGTGGGGAACATCAGACCAGATAGTACCTTAAATTGTGTTTCCCTGGAGTATTTCAGTTTCTGTCTAATGTTGAATTTCATTTCATACTGAGAGCATAACATATATTAACAAGGCATAGCACTATATGGGTGAAAAATCAGTTCTCAGTTTAATTAGGAATTCCTCTGGACATTTAGAAGGGCTTTTAAAAGAGGCTATATCTTTTGGGGTCTTTGATGTCAAGTCCATTCTTTCATGCTATTTTCACCTACAGAGAGGAAATCATCTTGGTTCAAACATTGTAGGGGTATTAGAGGTATTTCCAGGGAAACATTTTGAGAAAGTCAGAGCTGCTGAAAAGAAATCTAAAGAAAATCAGTAACAAAACAGAAGAAAATGGGTTGAAAGGAACAGAGTCAAAAAATGAGAAAGGAGTAGGATAAAAG
Source organism: Manacus vitellinus (assembly GCF_001715985.3). Classification (NCBI taxonomy): domain Eukaryota; kingdom Metazoa; phylum Chordata; class Aves; order Passeriformes; family Pipridae; genus Manacus; species Manacus vitellinus. The sequence continues at coordinate 6,812,813 of NW_021940535.1, forward strand.
ACAATTTGGAAGATGGCTGAAATACTTTGAAAGACTGAAGAGAAAACAAAAACCAAAAATATAGAGGGGGAAATCGCAAAGCATCAGCAACAAAGAGAAATGAGAAAAAATTAAAAAGAAATAAAAATATTACAAACAGAAAAGAGGAGAGAATGAAAGATGTGAGGGTAAGCATATGAATGGATTGATGGCACAGGAAAAGATGAAAACAAGAAGTGAATGGATATGTAAATTTATTTGGAGAGAGATTATGTCCTTAACATTGTTGTGTGGGCATTATGTGAGTTTTGCTGACAACTTCAAAGTGAACAAGGTGATAAAAAATGGAAGACAGGTTCTCTACTGTGGACATCAAAGATGTGTGAATATTCATGAGCAGGTGAATCTGGGTGGTTCAGAACTGACAAAATCAGGTTTTGGAAATAGGTTTGTGCGATACTATCTGTGTCACGTAGAAAACAGATATACTGTGACCAGTGCCATAGCCTGCTTTTTTTTGTTTTGGTGGAGAGAATACATGTATGTAGTGCTCTACTAATGAGTCAGTGCTTATAGTCTTAGTTTGGCCTTTCTTTGATAAATTTTATAAAGGGAATGAGGTTCAAAATCAGTATTGTTTTTGAGTTTTAGAAGATTTGTATTTCTTCAAAGAGGTATCTTAAGTTTAAGTAACCCAGGCCTTACCTAGACCCATTGAGCCCTAAAAATTAGGATGGAAAGAGTCTTTGAAGACTGAGCTCAGTGTACTTAGCAGAAAATTTCCTAACCAGTGTTTCACAAATCATGTGAAAAACTTTACAGTATTTATTTTTAAACAGTTAATTGATATAAAAAAACCATGTTTGTCTGGTAAACAAGAACTGTTATCCTCTTCTAGAAAAGTCAAATTTGGGGTTGTGCTGGTTGGTCGTGGACAAAGGAAGCAAAAATTTTTATTTAAAAAAATGAAGAAAATCCATTTTCCCAAACTCTCAAGGAATGGAATAGGGTATATTTCTTTGGTAACATCTTTTAGACATAATTCTGCCCAGATGGTACACTTTCAAGGCTGTTCTTCAGGGCTGCACTCCTTTTTCAGTCCATTACCTTCACTTTATCTCTAGTTTGTGTTTTCCTGTGGCTTCTGCCGCTCATGTAAGCACCTCTACTAAAAATAATTGACCTAGAACTCTTTTGTGTATGTGCCTGATATGTACATCTATGTGGGCCAGAACCTCATGTTTTGGAAGCTCCATGGATATGTTTGTTCCTTTCCAAATGAAGAACACTTGTTCTTTCAAAAGCAAATCATGACAGTACAGTGAAGATCACTGATATGCATTACTTGGTCATTTTGAAATGGATTCTCTACAAATATTTGTCACCAGTTTTCCAACAGCTTCTTTCTAGTAAAAGAATAAGAAAGGAAAGACTGAGCTTTACACTGAAGTACACTGGATCAAGCACTGGTCTGCTGGCAAGTAGCATCAGATCAAGAATCATGTTTTATGTGTCTCTAAGCATGTCTCTATGTGTCACTGAATCCTTTCATCCTTAGCTCACAAGATAAAAATGCAATAATTTTCTCCTGTTATTTACACTGGCCTTTTAAAGAAGTTACTCTTTTCTATAAACAGTTGGGCAAGGCAAACCCTAGTATATCTTTGGTCATATTTTATCCATATCTAAAAGTATACTTATCACACACATTTCAAGACCATTCTCTTTGTGTTACGATAATATAAAGTTGCAGTAGTTTTCATTTTCTCAAAAACGTTAGGACAGTGCAGATAAAGTTTGGAAATTACTGAAGTTGAGTGAAGCACAGAGAAGTTTGGGAACAGAGATGAGTCTCCTGAGAATATCTTATCTACCTGCAGTTTACTTAGGAACAGGCTCCCACACTAGCTAATCTCCTGCTCCAGACCTAGGTAGAAATGCCACAAAACCAGCCTGTCTCAAACATGTGGGGATTTCAGTTGTTCATACGGGTTGGGATTCGGTGGAAAAGTTTTGTTCATACAGGTTGGGATTCAGTGGAAAAGATTAAATGCAATATACCTATAGAAGAAGTAAATCACTAGTGTAACTTAATTCAGTGTTCCTCCCTGTACCTGGCTTAAAATACAGTAAATATTTTTCCAGTTAGTGAATTTTAATTAATGTTGGGAATACTTGTGCTGTGAATGTGTACTTCATGGCCATCTAAACTGGAATACTTTTATGCTTTTACTTCTATTACAGAGTCACTGTTCTTGCTGAGAAATAGAAAAGATCTCTATAATATATCTGTGCAAAGTACTTAGCTTGTATGGACTTCAAAATAGTTTTCTCTAAATCTCTACAGCTTTTTAAAAGCCTCCATTTGCTGTTGTACAAGGAAAGTAATTTTTTTTTCCTTAAAGAGACCTTAATAATTTGTCATACTTTTGAATAACAAGTGGTTGATCATGTACCTTAATTACAAGAGTAAACTGAAGGCACTTGTACTATTCATCAAAATAGATCATCACAGCTAGGCTTCGCGAACAAAGATTTGCGAAAGGCTCTATCCACATTTGTTACAAGCATGTTGGTGGCTAATAAGGCCAATATCAAAATAGATCACATACTAGTTAACTAATGAAAAAGTCAACAGACAGAAGAATAATACCACAGCAATGTTAGTAAACATGGGGGCAAAATTCTTAGCTGGTGTAAATTAGCATGGCCTCAATCTCTTCAGTTGGCTTGTGCCAGAAGATACCAGCTAATGATCTGAAATTTTTAGGGGGTACATATGTGAAGAATTATGTGCACTAATGTTCTTTTGGGAAATTAGGGGGCAATATTCATTGGTGTTGGATATTTAGATATTGCTTTTTATCTGTCCTTTCAGATAAAACAAAGAATCATGTTGCTCATATAGTGGGAGACTTTGGCTTTTTTCTGGAGAATGTGATTTGCAATTCTCATTTTCTAAGCCAGCTTGATATGCTTATGAACAGAGATTAAATGTCTGGGATCAGAAAGTTCAGTCATTAGGTGAAGTAAAGAGCTGTGATGCTGCAGATGAAGCATTTTGAGATCTAGATAAAACATTAAAGACCAAAGCTATTCTGTGTACAAGAAGAAACAGATTTCACACATGAGGGCAATGATTTTCTTTTAGGAGAGGAGTGCAATAGCTGCTCTCAATGCAGTGCTGGCTCACAAAAACCAGAATGTTTTCTCTAAACACTACTCAGGTCTCTTTATTGTGGGGATTTTGTTACTGATAATCTCTCCTGTGCTGCAGGTGCTTTCCAGATGTACAAAGTTCTCATCCCTCCAAATATCATCAATAAAGAGGGGCCAGAGGAAGGAAGCAACAACATGGATTTTCTATAGGAATCAATACATTTTGCTATAAAGACAGCAGGGCAGAAAAAGCATTTTGAAGCAGGAAAAAGAACAGAGGGCAGAGGCTGCTTCAAGACAAACCAGTAAAGGTCAGTTGATGCAGAGAGGGACTGCAGAAGAGTGCCACAAGGTGACTTTTCGGGGTTGTGATAGAAGGGCAAGAAAAGTTCAAAAATGGGGCAGAAAAGGGGCGATAGGAAGGGCAAATCTCCTGTTGAAGGGCAGTGTCCCTATGACTTTAAGTCCTTCAGTGCATTTGACTATAAGAGTACTATAGCAGTACTTGCTATGAGAGCATTATTTGGAGGGGAAAAAAAAGGCTCAGTGATAAAAAATTATTAAATGTCAGATTTCTGGGAGCTGTGTTGCTTTGAGTCTGTTCCCCTGTGCTGTCATACTGGCTATAGTATAGTGTAATAGCCCTGTAAAAAAAGGGCAGGGGAGAATCACATGTAATATTTAAAGAAAGAAACACAAAAGAAAATCATCCTTACATGGAGAAATACAGAATGATCAAAAAGAATTACTTTATGGGTCATTCTAAGGGTTTGTTTGACCCAGGACTCTGTCCCTATACATAATAATGTAGAGAATACTCCCTTCCCCAGCATATCTGCATGATAAAGCAGGATGCCTAGATGCCTTTTGTTTTCTTTTTTTTTTTTTTTTTAGAGAAGACCTACACAAATGTAGCAACTTTGTAAGAGTTAAGAAGAGGGAAGACTGAGGGAAACAGGGTGAAGCACTTTCTATTCAGCAGTCAGATCCCATATGTATGATCCTGAATTTAAGCAATGGACTTTGCAAAAGGTATACTTGGTGGCTCTGACCACTTTTTCTCAAGAGCTTCTGATTTCACTGCATGCCATAGTCAGTGACTAGCTTTCAATACCTAGTGGACAATGATTCATGTGATTTGCAGTCTATTAATAGATGACTTGTGAACATACAAAATAGGTGAAAATATCAATTTGTTTATGATGGAAATCATCTATGAAAGAACATGAAATTAAGGTAATTTACCTTATTAGCTCAGCAAAATCACTGACCAAGTCTTAAAGATATTTCCTTTGAAGATCTCCTATATGACAAATTATTTTTATGTGTTTGCAAATGACTTTCAAATAGTTTCAAAAATTGTTCCTGAGTGGGTGTCGCATAATCACGCAAATTTGAATAGGGGAGAACTAGCACTCATTTAATTATCCTCATCCCCTTGCTTTGTGTATCAGAAGACTAGGCTTTGTTTATACATCACTTTTTCTTTTGCATAAAGGGGAAATGTTTTAGATACTGGCAATAACTGATGTTTGTGTGAAGAATAGCCCCTATGGTGTTTTGCTGTCTTGAAAGCTCGTTTTGGTTGTAGTACTTCTCCACTCCTGGAGTAGAAACAATACCCTGTGACTTAAACAATCAATCACACAGCATGAAAATGAGCAATCCTTCAAAGTAACGGTCACATTTGCATAAACCATTCATTTGGTGTATTTGAATATCCACCAAATTAATGAAAATCAAAAGGAATCCATGGATCATTTAAGAACAGGAAGGAGAGTTGAAACCATTGAACAGATGACTTGCTGAAAAAAATGCATACGGCTCTGTCTTTCTAGAAGGAAAAAGAAGAGGCAGGTTAGAGCAAAAATTACCAGGAGATGAGATTATTCTTGCCCAACCCAACAAGGTTTCTTTCCATGTATTTCCTTTGCATTGCTCTATTTCGTCCTATGCCTGTTGTTTTCCACACAGTTCAGGGAGGCATCGGGGGGAGGAGAAGGGAGCAGGATGGAAATCTGTGAACACCACTTTGCAACAACATGGGAGAAAAATAGTTAAAAACGTGGGTTTAATTGATTTTGTCCAAGCGGAGAACCAGTGGTAAATATTTTCAAGAAATACTAGTTGCCAGAGATGCCTGCACTATTAATTCTTTGTTTAAGGTATGCTACATGTCTGGGAAATCAGTTACATGAGGGTCTCTTTAGAAACCCTCAAAACAGGACAGTTTTGGAAGAAACTCAGAAAGATGCTTACTTGAATTTTTTCTATTCCATTTTTCCTCCTAGTTGTAGAAGGTGTGGACAATCCTCTGTTGTGAGCCTATATCAAATTTCAAGATTGTAAATTCTTCCAGCTGTTACACCTAAAGGCAAAACATAAAATCAGTGAATAGCTTATCAGGAGGTAGTTTTCACTTCTCTGCTCCTGCTACTGCTCAGGCTTCCCATTTCTCAGGAATCTGTTTTTCAGAAAAGAAAAAAATCGCAAAGAACATATGCATCATTCAAACGTGGATGCAATTTGTTTTATTAGGAAATTCTGTAATCCACATGTAAGATGAATTCTGTACAGGATAGAAGACCAAATGTGTATCTCCATCAACATTTAAATTAAAGAAACATGTCTCTGTCTAGTTACTGATTGTTGCTATCTACAAGAAAAAACTCCTCCCCTGTTCTTCATACTTTGGCAATATGGCATCAACAGAGATTTCATGCATGCCAAAATAATTACCCAAATTAAAATATACATATTTATTGCTTTGATAAATCCCATAAGTAAGGAGAGAATCCAGTGTACTTCAAATACAGATATGTCAGATATGGCTCAATGAGGCAGGCTGGTGGTCTATGTATCTGTACAGTTCTTCAGACAGGGCTCTTCCAAAATGTATATATTTGACACTTTTCATTGCTCTAGACCACAGGGTGATATACTCCTTCCAAACAACCCCCATCTTGCAGAAAAGGAGCTGTTCAGAGTCTTCCACAGAGACCTTTTAACTTAAGGTATGTGTCAACATTAACCTGTCTGTTAAACAATCAACATCCAGCAGTCCCTTTGAAGACACTAAGCCTCACAGTTGACAAAATCTGGGGAACTGCCAGTTCTGCAGGGAATCCAGTTTTTGGGGAGATGGGAAGGGAGAACCTCACTCAGGAAGCAGCTTGCTCCCTCCTAGAGCAATCTGATCCTTTTAGATCTTCAGGTCATCTTCATTGCTTCTGGGGTGCTTTTGGCAGTTATTGTGTTGGGTGTTTTTATTAAGGATTGAGGATGGAAATACAACATATCTACTTTCTATAGAGCTTATACTACAGGGTTTGGAGTATGGGCACAATATTAGTTGAATGAAATGACTCTGTCCCTTGGCATGCTCAGAGTAGGGGCCTTATATTCAGAGTTGGCACCAGTCTCCCTGGCTTGTGTGGTTACTATTCTTTTCTATACCTAAATCTATGCAAGGTAAGCCCCTGAAATCATGAACTCCTCTTTCAAAGAAAAAAAATGAATGTGAAAGTCACCTTTTCATGTATTTTATGTATAATTTTAGCAATAGCCATCTGATGTAATGTCCAGTTCCAGCAACCCAGAAAGGAGATGGCAAAAGATGTGCCAATTCTGATTTTCAGCTTGGATAGTATAGACCACTTTTACTTTCTGTGAAGGCAAACCAAAGGCCCAATAATCTATCTGTTCCTTCTCTTTTCTTATTTCATTCACATTCAGAGAGCAAAACCTGTGTCATCCAAATACCAAATAATTACAATGGCTTTTTAGGGAAGGGTGTATGTTAAAATTAGTCCTCATGAAAATCAGATTGATAACATTTTAAAAGTAACACAGTCATATATAAAACAAGCTACTCATGGATATAAAGCAAGTGAGTTTCATGACTTAAGTTGCTAGAGGCATGGTTACTTGCATCTGGAAATTTTGTTGTTATACTTTTTATTTGTTAAACTAGATTGCAAATGAGCTATGTATTTGTATTTCTTTGCTGTTTGTTCTGAAAAAAAAAATCTGCTGAGATACCAGCTGTCTATCTCCATCTTATATGACTTTGTTTCTCATACCTGCATTTGTCATGGCTTATTGCATGCCTGACTACTACTTCCTGTTGATTTATTGTGTAGTTTTATACAATAAATTGTTGTTATATTCTTTGTTCTCCCATCTATTTCTCAGTCATCTCAAAGGATATGACTTCTAAGCAGTGCCTCTCTTAATGTTCATGTACTATGCCTCTTATAGCAGAAAGATAGCTTTGTCCACCTTCTGCAGATATGCAGGCATGTCCAAAGCTTTAGGTCACCACAAGTGAGCTGTCATTATCATGTACATTTCTTCTCCTCCCGAAGCAGAGTATTTCATCAGTACATCTTCTCCTGTCCTCCCAGAACTGACAAGAGTTTAAATCAACAAAGCACAAATAAGAACAGTATAGTAGAAATCAACATGAGAGCTGGAAGAGGAGTACCAGGAAAACAAATAAAGGTAAATGAGTCACCAGGGGAACAGCAGCTCCAGGAAAGATTCCAGCTACCTGAGGTCATACCCCCTTTGTCCTCACAAAGTCTCCCTCCCTACTGCAGAAGATCAGATTCACAACTCTGCTTTTGTCTTATCTCCTCTAGCTTGGTACAGTTGTCCATGGCCTCCTGACCTCCCTCATATTACTGATGCCTATCCAACAGACCTTAACTAATACTGGTTTTCTTACCTCTTTAAACTGCAAACCCCCTTCTGCCTTTACGTTCTAGGAACCAGAACTTTACTGTCCAAATTTGTTTTCATTTCCTAATATATCCATCTGCTATGCTTCTTGTTTTTCCAGTTTAATATGCCCTGACACCCTAGAGCTTTTGAGAAGATCTGGCTTTGGTGGAGCTACCCCCCATTCCTCAGTGTCTTGTACTAGTTCTGAAGGTCAGGCAAATTCAGCCTCCAACTTCCCTATCAAACCTACTATTAGCTTTTAATGGCAATCCTTCAACACTTGTAACTCGCCTGATTTAACCTTATCGGATTCAATATTCACACTTAAAAAAATAAAATGCTTCTGATTTTCAAGCTAACGCATTTTAGAGTAATGTACATAGTAAAATACATTGCTACATCGGCTATAGTCTTCAACTTTTAGCTCCCATATGCTCCTCACATTTTAAATCAAGTCCTAAAGATGTATGTTGCTGTGGGAAAGTTTGGTGTCTGTGTGAAAAATTCAAACCTGTACTGGTGATAAGGCTCTGTTGAATAGCACGTAGAACCAAAGCATTGGGGCACCAGTGTCATCAAGAAAGGACTATCCTGTTCCTGCAAATCTAGAAAATAAATGGAGTCAGAATAATGTGAAGATTTTTTCAGAAATCCAGAGTAATGTGAAGAATTTCAACCCATCTCCAGGTTGCTTTGAGATGGAGCCTGCTCCACACCATGCCTGCCCTTATTCCAACCTTCTGTCTCCTTCTTTTAACCACTTTGGTGCATTTCTCTGTGTTCTTGGAAGCTGTACAGGCAATAAAAATCACACAGCTGTATTTGCTCTCTCCCTAGCTAGGTACTTATCTGAATCTTTTACAACCATCTGCTACTTTCTCAGCCATGTAACAGAGCAGAACATCAAAAAAAAAAAAAAAAAGAGTAGTTTTATAATCCATGATTTTTTTGGTTTAATACCATGAGAGCTGAAGTACTATCATGTAGATTTTGTTCCCCAATAAAAGTAGTAGTACTTCTAAATATTCATGGTATTGTTACACTGTTTATAAAATCCAAAGCTTTTAATTTAGAGCCCAGCTCAGTCATATATCATTTGTAGCCAAAGTATGAGTATTTAGCCAGAGTATTTTGAATCCAAAGTATGCAGAATGGATAGACTGTGAATTTTAAACTCCTCTTCTCTTTCCTCAGATTCTTTCATTTGCACTATTTTGTTTTGATTTCTTAAATAGTTTGTGTTTTCTAGCAACCAATCAACACAATTCCACAAGATATAATAGGAAAGCAGTTCTTGACTATTACTTTCCATTTTTCATATCTATAGTTAGATTCATCACAATAAAATCTCCAGGCTTGAATGAAAGGCTACTTAGGGCATAAGATAGGTACCTACCACTGAAAACATAAACCTATTCCAGTTTAATCAAGAAAAACAGTTGTTTGCTTCAGTTAGACTACTGCAAACAGAGAATTAAGCTTAGCCAAAACCAAAGAGAGAAATGTCATTATAGCTTATTGGCATCCAAACTATTACATGTTCTTGCGACTCTACAGTCCAGATTCAGAGATGGGGATCTACTTTTGCTTTTCTTCTTGTATGCATTTCTTTTTTGTTTCCAAGAAGGTATGGTTACATTGGGTATTTGGTATAGGTGGACAACAGCTGTTGAATGTTGTTATATGAATATAGGTAACCATAGGAGCCCCATGATTGTTTTCCCTAGAACCAAAACAGCAAAGCAGTTATAAGCATCTAGGGGATAGGAATACACTTTTCATGTATTTTGGAGTTCATCTGTCTTCCCTCCAGTTTATTTTTTCCTAAATAGCCCGGAAGTGTGAGAAGCAAGGACTTCCCAAGAAGAAGAAAATGATGGAGCAAGTTGAAAAAGAATATAACTGAAAGGTGTAATAATCTTGAGGTTTTATTCTCTATTTCACTTTGAGACACAACAGGAGCTCTACTTTCCAGGTATGTTTTGGTAGGTAGAGAAAGGTTAAGAACAGTGTTTTGAGGCAATGTGTGGTTGTGCTGTCATTTGTCCACTTGCCTAATTTTACATCAGTGTCACTTGAATGCCTTCATCTGAAACCAGGTGCTTAAAGGAACAGAGCAAAGACTGTCCACTGTTCACTTGTCTAAATGGACAAAAGGAGAAAAATGACATAGGAAAAGATACCATAATCACATCCATATGACAGATAAAGAATTAAAGTATAGCAGTTGTTGAGTTGTGTTGACAAAAGGCCAACTGTGACCTCCAACAACTAAGAAGCAGCAGCCAAAAGAGACATGACATGTAGAACAAAACAGGGGTTAGCAGCTCATAACAGAACTGCTGACCAAGATTGAAATTCCTGTAGCACTACCATGTTACAAACATCAAATAAGAGTGTAAAATCAGAAAACTGGGCCCCTGAAAAAAAGCAAAGAGAGGTTGGCTGTTAATTAGGAAGGGGACGAAGGTGGTAAAGGAGAAGAGCTTGGGAGGGAACAAAGGTGTAAAAAGAGAATAGAAGGGGTAGCAAGTCATGTGATCAGATCTGACTGGGATATAATTTTAAGAATTTTAGTGCTATGAATATTAGATATTTGTGATTACTCAGGTTTTGATGCGATTGGTCACTTATCATTTGTTTCTGTGACAGCTACTGTGGCTATTCTGCAAATACTGACAAGTCTGCATTGTGTCAAATCATCAGTACTACCTCAGCCTGCTTTTCACCTGGTGAAAATTTATTCCTGAATCCTCTAGGATCTTCTCAAAAAAAGGTTATGCTGTAGCATTTGGATCTCTGTATTATTTTTGAAGGCTTTTACTTTGTGTAGGTCCGACTTTGGGAGTTGCAATGGTTTTTGTACAGCAGAACAGTTCCAGAAATATTCTTCAGGGTGCCTTGTCCAGTTAGAGAGAGAATGATTCTTTCTGCTACCTCAGCTCCTTTTAGGCTTTCTGAGGTTTAGCATGTATTCTTGATGTTGAGTGTGACCTTTCTTTGACACAGACACTTTGTCTCCACTCTTTAAAGATGATTGCCCATTCTTTTGGAAGTGGCTGCTGTGCAGCACAAAAATGTCTAAAGTCCCTTTACAATCCATTAAGAGATTGGTTTATTTACTGTCTGCTATTGATTATTACTTAATCTTAGACCTCTTCCCTCAAGGAAAAGAAAATAATCTTTGTCGAGTTCCTGGTTTATTCTGTGGCCAGAGAGAAGAAAAAACTCCGCACCACTGATTTATAATGAATGAGAGCCCTCAGATAGGACAGAAACGTCCTTTTAAACAGTGGGGAAAACCTCCAGAACAGTCAGGTTTGCCAACTTTTCCATTCTTTTATACACTAATCCCTGTGCTCCTACCCACTGCAGGGGCTCCTTCACATGGCTATGCTCTCTCTTGGTTCACTCTCATGTCCCCCGACCACCCATTGAGCAAGAAGCTGTAGGTATAGGGAACAAAGATGAGAGATTCATAGGCTGCTGAGTCACTGAGTAGGTGAACTACTGGGTGAAGATTGGCAGGTCACGCAGAATAGATGATGGTTCAGCTCATGCTGAAGCCCTTTTCCCCCCAGGAAGAACTGATTTGGCTCTCTTCTCAGTCCAGGCAGACATCAATTTGTATGGAACTTTCAGAAACGTAATTATTGTTAAGATTTCTGCTTCAAGCTAGCTAAGAGGTCCAAAGGTTCAGAAGAAGAAAATGGACACATGAACAGATAGAGATCACTGAAATCTTTGTTTCTTAAAAAACAGGCTTAAAAAAAAAAAAAGAGTAGGGGGGGAAACCAAAGTGCAGATTTAATTACTGGTAATTTTCTCGTCAAAAATTAATTTCTGGTTGCACTTTTTATTTAATTATGACAAAGAATTACTGAAAGGAAACAATTTTCAATATTTACTGTAGATTTTGTGCACAGTTTGTGATCAAGCCATATATTCTATGTCCTGAAAAAGATAAAACTAAATCTGAACAGTTTGATACAGTGTTTTAACCTCATAAATATGAAAAACAAATCATTACTCATAATTATGAAGTACAATAAAGAATAACAAAGATTTTAATTTCTGTAGTTGGGGTTTTGTTTTTCTTTGTTTTGTGTGTTGTGGGGTTTTGTTTTTATTTTTTTTAGATAAGAAATGGTTCTAAAGGATTTTTAATTACATGTTGTAATGTAGACTAAGAAAGCTGGCAGCCCCCTTGCATCTAACACCATCCCACATATAGCTGCAAAGTTTTAAAGGAACTTTGCTCTCCTTCCCTTGTTTTTAAGAGACAAATTTGGCAGAACTCTCTATCTGACATTTCTGGGGACTGAAATGCTTTATTTACTGACAGAGGGGCCAATTCTCCCATCTCTTCTTACCTCCATGCCCCAGTTCTTTCTTGGGAAGATGGGAATCGCAGAAGTGCTTAGCACTGTCCCAGCTCTGCTCCCTCCCACATCCAAGAAGGGTTGCTGGTGGTAAAGGCTGTAACTGAACTGGACTGTCTTGAAAACCCCGTGCCTTATCATCAACCCTGCATGGAAGGAAGTAGTACAACTTTTCTGATCAGAAGCTCTAACAATATACTATATCAAAATCCATATGGGTAGAGCTCAGAATATTGACCTAATCCCAACTAAGGTTTTAACCTCTTCTGGTTTTATTTCAGTTTTATATCCCTGATGTCACAAGATTCTCCCAGTGGAAAGTAGAGGGAACTGGCCCTATGGCTTTCACTGTGGGACTGAGTGTGTTGATCAAGACATATGAGCACCAAAGATACCCATTTCCCCTGTAACCCACTTATTAGTTTTGGATTTTCTTTCAGTATTGAATAATAACAAGCAAAAAACCTCAAGATATTCACCTAGGAAAATTCTTCCAACCCCCAAATGTGTTTTTCTCTGCAAGTTATTAAACTCAACTTTCAGCAAAAGATTGATCGTGTTTCTTTTGGTCAGAATTTACATCCCCTCTCTAGTATCTTGATGCACTGTACCTAGCAGGGTGCTGTGCTTGTGCAGCGGTAGCTGGAACCAGCAGGGCTGTTCTGATATAGCCAGTGAAACCTTCTGCGATGTCATGAATTAAGGGCATATCTGGGAGTCAGGAGCGTATTTACTGCGGTGGAACGAGGAGTTGAAGACAGTTCTTTCCAGTTAGTGTTTTCTGCTGGAGTACATGAACTCCGGATGATGTGCTAGAAAAGGAACCACCTGGCTGCTCAACCCATTCCCTTCTCCCCCTTTCCTCTCGCCATCCACAGCACCTGTGCTTCCAGCTGTGCAAGTGAGAAATTGTGCCAGCCAGTCCAGCTAGAATTCTGCATAAGTCAGCATTACCTGTATTGTTATTATATTTCTCTCTCTCTCTTTTTTTTTATCTTTATTTTTAGGGGGTGTGGAAAGGGAAGAAGGACTATTTTTTTGTGTACTTACTTTACAACTCCTCACTGTCCTTGCAGCAGAGAAATTTCCAAGACAAATTTCTAACCCAAATCATTTCACTCATTAGTTTAGCAAGACATTTTCATAGTCATCTCTTCTGTAATGGCACCATGAATTCCTGAATGTGCCTGAACTCTCCAAGCCCCTCATGTTTAATGTGAGTGTCCCCAGGCTGTGACCAAGCACTGATTTGGGATGTCCAGCCTGGTTGCAAGATCATAGGGAACTTGATACGGGAGGCAGTCCAAGTGCTTGACAAGTTAAAGCTGGTCCCAGAGGACAGTTGGAGTTATGTGTGCACAGCTGATCTTTTATGAGAAAGGAAGAGCTGGAGGACATTGTGCACCTCTCCTAGACTTACAGTCAGGAAATCCTAGAGGAATATGAACACCTACTCTGTGAACCTGGCAGCCAGGTAAATCCCAGTCAAAGATGCTGTGCTATAGTTATAGCTGATAGCTATAGCTTGCACAAATATAGAGGTTAAAGACATGAAACTACTTGTTTCTGTTCTCCCTGTACTCAACTTTATATTTGGGGTGCTACTTAATATCCATCTATGCAGTTTATGTGGTTCAAATCTTATTCTTAGATAACTAATTCACTATGAGTACTGAGCAAGGAGGGAAGAGGGAAAATGTAAATATAGGTGGACTTGTGGACTACCTTAAGACACTTAAAATAACGGTATTGCTTAAAGTATCTCGCCTGGTACAGGTTGCCTTTTGTATCTACTATTGGTGTATGGATGCCTCACAAACATAGAGATGTCTAGAACGATGGTAGATCCTTAAATCTAGACATGTAGATCCCACCGTGGAGGTTTGTATCTCTATTCTGGATCTCACTTCAGTGTTCTAAAGTAACTTACTGTGGGATTGGTGGGCAAATCTGCATGTCTTTCTTGGATAGAGCCTTCACTATTAGGTATTACTGTTGCTTATAAGGGCAGGATATCTCTCAAGTTCATCAGGTATACTCCAGAGAAGCCCCTTTTGCTGAACTGATGAAATTTCTCATTTAATAAAAATATCCAAATATTAACCAAAAAAAACCCCACCTGATTTAAATGTCCAGCACTACTGCCTCCAGCAGCTATTTGCTTCATGATACCATTTATATCTCTAGTCAACTCTCCTCATTAGAGCTATTTCTGTCATAAGTTTCTCAGAAAAAAAAGGTGTTTTGCGGTTTTTGGCCCCATGGGGATCACTGACCCAAGAGGGTCTGCTGAGTTAGGAAGAGGAATTTCTAACAACCACCATGAGAAGTACAGTGACTAGGTAAGGAAAATTACTCAATGTGCTGGAGAAAGCAGAGTTCAAACAAATGTCAAAGTCTATAGAAAATTAGGGGACGTGATTAACTTTTCTGGATTTTTTTACTTATTCCATATGTGTCAGTGTGATTTATTCAAAATTTGTTTTCTCAAACAGTTTTATTTAAGGGTTTGTGAATAACAATAAGTGAATTAGTGGGGTTTATTTAAGTGAATATTTGTAGTGCTACTTTATTGTGTAGATACTGCTGCATCTAAGCATTACTTTTCAATTGAATTTTAGTATAAATTAGCTTATCTTCTTTCAAGTGGCTTTAAAACTAATAATCCTAAAAGAATTAAGATTAGAAAGTACTGCTATCAGTGACACAGCTCATTAATGGCTTTTTATCACTGCAAACTGGTGAAATATAGCCAGGGTGATTGGCGTAAATGGAATATACCTATTCTTCAGCCAGGTATCCTTTACTCTACTTTACATTAATTCCTTCAAGATTTTGTTCTGGTCAAATAAAATTTGGATGGCTTGTCCACTTCTTTTCTGAAAGGCCGAGCAAATGTCAGGTGTGCTGCTTTGAGAAGTCAGAAAGGGTAAATCTGCAGCAAGCAAGATAAGGGCAGGTAGAGAAGGTAAATACAGAGACCAGAATAGTTGCCACTGATGATCATTTTCAGCTGGCTAAAGGGAGATTCAGGCAGTATATTCCCACAGAAAAAGAGACTTGGTTTTGTGGAAGGAAAAGATGCTCAGGTTGGAAATTATACTTGTATTTTACTAGTGGATCAGCTTAGGTTTGCTGTGGGAATACAGATTTTTTTCAAACTCTTTGTAAGAAGTATGTTACTATTTTAAAGATTTTGTCAAGTTCAGTGAAGGCTGGTCTGCTTCAGGCTTCTCTGCGAAAGCACCTAAACAAAACAGACGCTGTTTTGATTATGGACCTCAACAGTCCTTTCCAGAGGGACAGACTTCTCTAGTAATTCCACATTCAGAAACTAAAGTGTAACGCATCACCATGCTTTGAAACCCTTATTAAAATCCTTAAGAGCCCCTCTCAGAGGCCTATAAGCACTAACAAAAGACCCCTGACCCTAAGAAAAAGGAGTATTCATTCAAGTAAGAGATCTCTGGTCTGTCTCTGCTGGGAAATATTATTTTACAGCCCACGTATAGAAGCAGGTTCCTGGACTGCCCCCGTCACCCCGGTTTTCCCACCTGCTTTTGCTGAAATTACCCCACTATAGCTCAGAGGGCAGCAAACTTGAATCCATTAGCAGCCACTGTGTTGTCTTTCCTTACATTATCCATCTTCACAAGGCAAGAAGATCTCATTTCTTTTGTCCAGTTAGTCGAAATGTCTGGTTGTTGATATCTGGAAAACAGGATTGCATTCAAAAGGGAGCAAAGCAAAGTGTCAAGATAACCTTTTCTTCCCTCCTCTGCCTCTCCAGTCTAGATTAGTTAAGATGACTGATGGTTCAGTCATCCTCCCTCATGGTTTTGTGCCCCACAGGGCATGCAGGAATGGTGTTATGGGATTTAGGCTTTGAAGGCATAAGAATAAATGATCATATACTACTGCTCTATGGCAAAAAGTAGAAGGAACGAAAATTCAACAGTTTGAAAGACTGGTACAATACACTCACTTTTTCTTCCTTTTGACCCAGTATGAAATAAAGGAAAAATTAAGCTGTGTGAGAGGAAAGAGGAAATTCTGATAAAAGTCTTCTGAAGCAGCACAAACTTTACCTTTCTTCTTCTTCTTTTTAATTTCCACATTTTATTTGGAAAACAAAAGTTTTTGCAGGGATCAGAGCATAGCATCCTCACCCAATTCAGCCAGCTTTTACTTCGAATTCTTGTGGCATTTCTGATGGGGGTCTCTGTCTTCCCAGTCCTACACCTTGCTTACTGAGCAGATCCTACATCTGGCAGGCAAATCAATTCTAAACCAACAGATTTCAGGTAGGTCTGGTGCCATAATCCATGCATTTTTCAGCAATTCAAATGGAGTGAGCTCTTTTAACCATCCTGAAAGTTTGCTGCATTAGTACAGTACCTCAGTGAGCACTCAAGACGTGCAACTAAATGGAATGAAATAGGTACTTAAAGATTCATATAAAGTATTAACCACTTTTGTAACTTAATTCAGGGCATGATATATACAGCTGACATCCAAAGCCTTTCATAGCTGTTCTTTAATTTCGGTTTCAGTAATGAATATAGATCCAATTAGAAGGGAGCTGATACATGTTAAAAAGAATTAACAATACCCCTAATTTCCATGTTGAAGTAATGACTGCTATTATAGACTTCTTGATTTTAATCAGATATTCTCAAAAATGACAGCAGATGTGGATTCATAATGCTCAGTTGATGCTACAAGTCACACTCTCTTACACTCTTTCTTGTATTAAAAAAAAAAACAACTTAAATCTTACAAGCATATAACAAAAGCTTCTTCAATGTGCTGCACATCTTTTATGGCACATTGATGTTTATCTAAGCAGCCAAGAAGCAGACCACAAACAGTGTGTCACTGACTGGGGAGGTTTGCAGTAGCAGACCCTGAGCAATAACTGTGTGAGACAAAAGTTGAGTCAGGCTTATTGAGAGCCTGTCTGATATGAGCCTCTCTGGGCTGTGTGGCACTGTCTTCAGATCACACCTGAGACTCTTGGTTCAAAGCATTTTTTCTTTTGTGATACTGAAAGGAATGTTGGAACAGCTCTCAAACTTAATGTCATGATGGTTTATCCAGTTTTATGTCACAATCTACAGTGACTATGGGGGAAAATGCCCCTGGGAATGGACTCTCAGTAAGTGGTAATGTACATCTTTCAGAAATATATGGTGAGCTAAACTGGATGAGAGCCCACCAGTGATACAGGATGGCTTTGCAGACTCTACTTGAGGCTTTGTGCTAGAAGTTGATCTGTCTTCAGGCTTACTTTAATTTCTATGGCTTGTGCCAGTTTAAGAGAGAAGAAAGAAATTAATGTAGATGCAATAAACAGTGAATAAATCTACTTTTACAGGTTTTCATCTCATCCATCTATCTTCAAGGTAAAATCTGAATATGCTTCTTCTGATAATGTCTGCATGACTGTGCTTTACCTGTCCCTTTATATAACCATTAAGATTTGCAGGGAAGCAACACATATAATTGCATGTGCACCTTTTTCATATGGGCAAAATCTAAGCTTGTGATGTGAGGTCTCTCCAGCTTGACTTGCTTTTCTGACATTTTTGAATTGGTCTGTACATCAGCTTCAGTATTCATGGGAGCAGCTGGGATATGCAGCATCGTATGTAGAGACACTGGAGAATATTACATTTTCCAAAGCAATAAAACCAGAGAGTTTAACTGGGCAAATAAATCTATTTGGAGAAATTGAAAGTGTACTGGTTTGTTGTCACTGAAGAAAAATTCCCCAAACAGTCTCACCTTTTAATAAGCACTTGACTGATGTACAAGCTCCAAATGGCAGCTATTGGTAGTGTCTGGCTACAACATCTGTAAAGCAATATGGGATATATCTATCCAAATCTGTTTTGAAGGATTCCTTGCATGCAGTTTTGCTGCTAATCTAGGCATATATTAGTCACAGAATTTTAATCAAGTAGCTTGATTTAGAAAATTTCATCAGCAGGGACGCAGTCCTTAAATTGAAAGCGATATTGCATGCTGCTGAATAGATGTACTTTTGTGTTCAAGTTAGGCTCCATCTACAAATAGTTTTTAGATGTGCTATGTTTATTCCAGTTATGAAGCATATGGGGTTTCTCTCTGGAACGTGCTTGCTTCCTCTAGGCAGTTGTGCCTTATAATTAAAGCTGCCTAGCCCAGTGTTAGTATTCCTCCTTCTTTCTCTTTCCATGTTGTTGCAGAAGAAACTAAGATAAAGAAGTCTGTGTTTATTATCTGAGATAGTGGAGAGGTGGCCTGGCATGTGTCTGTCAAGAGCCAACCCTGAAACTACATGAAGCACAAGGGTAATGGAGACGTATGGATATAGAGTCAGCAGAAAACAGAGTTGGGAAGTGGCAGCTGCATTCTGCAGTAGTGTTATGAAAGAAAGTATTAAACCTTTCTGTTTAGTAATACTAATGCATGATGTTACATGTCTGGTACTTAGCAGTGATGATATTTCTATATGTAATATGTTTGCTATACTAGACATATGTAATTTAATCATATGATTAGCTCAGTTGGTTAGAGCATGGTGCTAATAACACCAAGGTTGCAGGTTTGATCCCTGTATCAGCCATTCCCTTGAGAGTTGGACTTGGTGATCCTTGTGGGTCCCTTCTGACTCAGAATATTCCATGATTCTGTATCAGGGGTGAAAGATCTGGTCTTTAGTTCAAATATCTAGTGTTACTCAAGATGTGTGAGGAGAGAAAAAATATTAAGCTAAGTATTTTTTACATAAGGTTTGGGTTTTTTCCACACCAAGCAGTGTGAATGTACTTGAAAGCAAAATTTCTGAGGGAAGATAAATACTTGATATGTGCTGATATGAGCCTGTAATGGAAACTCTTAGTTCCTTAATATACATCCTTCTTCTCTGTTCCTTATTACATGCTGTATTGTGCAAAGCATCAATTCAACTACATTTCAGTAAATTTCTACTTAACCATTTCTTAGGTGTTATGAATTCAAAAATTTGCTTTCTTTCCAGATGTTCTCCAGTTCAAAATTGCTTCATTGTTACTTAAACTACTTGCCTAAAATATATTAAAATTAAATCTAGGGTTTTTTTTGTTTTTTTGTTTTTTTTTTTTGCAAATTCTTTCAAGAAGAATGTTTGAGTATTAATATCTTTGGGGGTTATGTTTGGCTTTCTGGCAAATTCTTTTAATTTGTATTCTGCTATTAATTAAAAAACATGAAAACGAGTACTGTTTTGGAGATGTTTCTTAACGCTAAACAAATATTTGAAAAGAGTTAATAAATTATTAATTCATGCTTAAATGCATGATAACTTAAACAATGGTTGCTGTTAAAGGTCTGTGTCTCAGGTCTTGCTTATAGCGTGATTTACAGATGTATATTTACACTGCTTGTCAGTGATCTGTCCTTCCTGATATTGTGGCTGTAACGAGTAGGCAGGTCAACTACTACAGCTATACCAATTATTTAAAAACATGTCATCTGTGTAAGGAGAGACTCTTTAACTACCAAGTTTTAGTAACCCAAGTCTGTGGGAGAGAAAAAGAATAGAAGATGAAAACTCCAAAACTACAGAAGAAAAAGCAGCCTTAAAATCTTAGCTTAGCCAGGAAGGCTGGGAAGACTGAGAAGCCTGGCTGTGGAACTACCAAAATTGGTCTATGCTTGGAAATTGTTGTTGATCCATTTCATACCCAACCCTCTGGACCTTCCTTTCTTAGGCATCTCTGATAATGTTGGGCTATGATAGGCACTGCTGTGCATTCCTTTTTGTATTCACTGTCTCTCTTGAAATCGCACATCCAAAGTCTGAGGGGCAGAACCTGTGGCCATTATAGTCCTCACTATGGGTCCTTTCTCTGAGAAGACCCCAGTTCAAGAGCCCACCTTCCCAGATGAGCCCAAGTGTTGTATCATCTGAAGCACCAGCAGATGCACAGTGTACATGGATAGAAGGATCATATTCAGCCTGCCCTCCAAATTCACTTTGCACAAACTCTTTACTTGAAAAAATCTGCAGAAGGAATTTTCTCCAAAAAAACCCAGATTTGGAGTGCATATAAGTGGTAGAGAAATGTAAATGCACAGACTTTAATAGCTGCATTGGAAACTAAAGTTTAGAAGCTCTAAGTGACCATTGTGTGTAAACTAATACTGGGATTCAGGTTAACTTTAGGCATTTAACTTCAGGACTCATGTGAGAAGGCTCATTGACCTGACCTCCCTCCAAAGAAAGTGAACTGAGACAAAATGAGATAAGTCTGGACCTACTAGATCTATTTGGTCAATCTATGCTGACCTATTCAACTTGAAAATATCCTGATCACTGGACTGTTAATATTTGTGAAATTGTTCTGCTGATAATGTTTTTTCTTCCTCATCAGCCAGAGAGAAAAGCAAGACCTTTGTCAGAGAAGCTTTCTGATTATTTTCCTTCTTTTTTGTCCTCTGCTCAGCAAATAGAGTGGAGACTGTAGATGGTATTTTTTTTCAGAAGTGTGCTTTCAAAATGATGATACATGGTTTAATTTTACTATTATGCAAGTCTCATTGAATCCCAGGGAGATTAGTCAGGGTAGGGAACTGCAGGACAATAAATTCTTGCAGGATCAGGGGCTGTCTCTGTTCTTTAGTCTGAAGTGTTGTCACTACATTGTGTGTTACTGATGAATGGTCTGTCTCAAAAGTTTTTCTTTCTCCTACTTTTTGTGTATCATGCTTCTATGCAAGACCTATTGCCGTGCTTCTCTCTGTTAATGCATGGGAGTATAGGACATTAAGTTCTGCTGTATTAAATGCTTTAACCAAGCAAATCTGTATTCTGATCGTGGCTCACATTGGTCAATTAAGCCTTGCTGGTGGGCCCAAGCAGGCAGTTCAATTCAAACTTAGCAGGCTTTGTGGTTTCCTGGGTATGTGGTTTCCTATGTGTTCTTTCATGGTTTCCCTGTCAGTGCTCTGTTGCAAGTTCTCTTCCTCTACCTGCTGGGCTAACTATATCGTTCATGAATGACTATCATTGGTTTTCTTGGTCTTTGGCATGTATTGTTTATCTAAACGTTGTGTCTTTCTCAGGCACTATAACACAAAATATCTTCCAGGTGGAAGGAAGATGTTCTTCCAAAGTGGAAACCTCTTTGCTCTTTTCTTAATGAAGAGAAAGGAGGGTTGGCTCAAAAAATGTACTTTCTCTGACTTAGTGCTGCCCTAAAAGGCAATGAAGAAAGACATGATCAGATGGTTTCTAAAGAGGGTAAATATTGCAAATGCCAGTAGGCAATTGATATCAAATGATGATAATCAGCAGGCTGGGAGGTAAAAAGACTGATTTCTTTTGGGCATAGTGATATTACATATTACAGCAGCAATAAGATTTTGGGTTTTGCAATGAATAATCTTAGTTTGAAATTCATGCCCTCTCTAAATCGGCTGTGTCTAGCTGCAGATTTACTGCATCAACTCAAATCATAGTAATAAGAATGTAGGTTCTTTGTTTATTTACTTGTACTTTTATGGGGCGAAATACCTTAGGCAACAACTAGTTCAGAACTCTTGGATTTAGATGACTTTGTGGTTGGTTGGTTTGGGGTTTTTTTAGTAGATTAGTTTTGGAATATGCTTCCCATACTATTAGTGTTACTGTATCTATCGTATATATGGTACAATTATTGAAATGTCCTATAGATAAAACAGAATAATTTCACAGAGCCTGGAAAGCAGTAATTGTTTATGCAGACAAATTGCCAGCTAAGAAGAATTTCTTATGAGTATTTTCAATTTTTAATGTCATGTAAATTATTCCTACATGAACATAAACAGGAAAGCAGGCTATGATTTTCAGACCCTTTTGAGTAACATTTGTTCACATTTTTTTCATTCGTTCTGCATTTTTATTGTACCACCAATAACTGTTTCCCTCCCTCTACCACCCTATTCATTCATTAATGACCTCATTGCGTTGCTGCGAAATACACTTATCGCTGGGATTCATTATTCTGTCATGGCAAGGCTATTTTTAGCCCAGACTCCAGCTGGCAACTGAGAAGAAACATAGGAAAGGAAATTGCCTCAGGTGCTATTAGTGCTATCTAGTTGCCTGTAGTGTCTACAGTTTAATGTGAAATGTCCTGGAGTGCATGGCTCCTAAATTAATTTTTTGTTATTCCTTTAGCCTAAGAAGCTAAAAGGCAATATTCCAGTCTGGGGGAAAAAATAAGATAAAATAAAAAATTGAAATGAATACATGTCTTTGAGGGAGAGCACTTCAAAGCTGATCAATGAGGGCAGCTAGAAAAGTATATAGCAGCCAGAGTTGTGATGAAGTTTTTTAGTTTTGCATCATTCACCTTGAGCCTTAGCTGTGCTGGGCAGAAGCTCACCTCATGTTGGCATCTCCACATGGCTGGCAGGTGCATATTTAGAAATTTGTGCTTGGGAGTGACAGATAAATATTACATTTTTGCTTTTGCGCAGCACACAAATTTTGGGGGTTTAAGGATTTACCTGAAAAAAAGACTTCTTTGGTGGTTTGCCTGCTGATTTCACTGAGTTGCTAGTAATTTTAATGTGGTGTCCTATGTGTGGAAAGGAATTCGGAGTAATTTTCCAACTTGTGTCTCTAGAGGTAAGGTTTCAAACGGGACCATTGGCCACACTACTTTCCTGACAAAAGATTTCAAAAGGTACTCTTTGAGTAGAAAACTTGAGAAGAAAGTGAAACTAGCTGCTCTGCGCCTAGCAGCCTTGCCTTGGAGAATGGGAGTTTAAGGCAACAGTCCAACTCACAATGCACAGATTTATGCATTAAAATTTATTGGTTTTGATAGAGGAGCCAAATGAGTGTGAAACATAAACTACACTGGAGAGATCTCCCTTGGATTTAGGCAAATATTTTGGAGTGTGGACAATCTGTCATTGCTCCAGCACGTAGCCTGGCTCACTACAGTCCAGAACTCCTCCTGTGGCAACAGACTTGCACTTTTAAGGGTTTTTTTCTAATTCCATACATTGATAAAAAGTTTGATAAAATTGATTTTGAGACAAATTCAAGAAGTAGTTAATTTTCCCCACATCAATCTGTGATGTATAGTACCTCTGTAAAATACTCATTAAAAAAATCATTATTTTACTACAGTCGAAATACCCTTTATGAAAGCATGCATTAAATGGAAAATACATGCATTAGAAACCTTTATAGTAAGGTTGTGCATATCAAAAATAAGTCCTCTTTTAGCACCAGTAGAGCTGGAGGGGTAACAACCCCATCCTGGTCGTCCTCAACACCAGACTGAGATGGTGAGAGGTCCTCTTGAAAACCCATAACACTGCAGTAAGCCTTCATGGAAATTAGCTGTTTGATTCCAGATGAAATTCGCCTCTAGATCTTTTTATTTAGCATAAACAGCTATTGTGCTTCTGTGATCCACATGATTAACTTGATAGATGCGGCTACAACCTGTCATGGGAGTGACGTGCCTCTGGGAAGAAAACTTTATACCAATATAATAAGATTTCAAGGCGCACTGTTTAATAAAGGAGAAAGATAAGCTTTTACGAAATGCAACTTCATACTGCTGAAAGGCATGGCACCCAAGAAATTAAAAAGTATAGCTACTGTTGGGGGGAAGGAAAAGGGAACAGCAAGTTGTTTCTGAAAATTTTGATAGCAACGGGGTCCAATTGTAATGGCCATTGCCAACACTTGTATGTTTAGTTGAGTTAAATAGAACTCCATGCTTGGCCTCAGGCATCGTTACTTCCAAATTACTCTAAAATGACTATAATATTCTCCATTATATCCTTAATTAAGCATCACAGGACAAAGAAGCTTTGCAAACAAAGAACATTTCTGTGTGAATTATTTTGAGGAGGGAATTGTTGTGCATGGCATCTTATCATTGTTCTGCTAAAGCACGATGGAAAAAAACCCTTTCATTATTTTTGTAATACATTTAATCAAATTATGTGTTATGAACCTGTGACTGGATAATGGCTTGACAGTGACTTTTGAACACTAGGGCAATAATGAAAATAACAAAGTTTAAGAAGATAAATATAAAGCAACCACTATATGTATAAATCTATTATCATTGTTCTAGGGATACTAAATAATTGGATTTAAACAATTGACAATAAGTATTGCTGAACAAACAGTCTGTTTCTGGATTTTAAAGCTACTAGAAATCTCATTTACCAGCAATTGAAGAGGGGCACAAAAGAATCTTAAAATTTAGAGCATTTAAGAATCACAAAATATTAACTCAGAAAAGAAAACATGAATTAACATGCTGAATAGAAATATTCTGACTGGCTTGGAAAATAATCCTTTTTCTTCAGACACATCCCAATTAATATCTACAAAAATATGTTAATTTCCAAGTAGCTAAAATGCCACTATATTCTCTGTGCTCTTAGAAAGTTCTCCTACAAATTACACTAGCTGCACTTCTGCATCTACATGTATTTGGGTGGTGTCCATGGTAGTAACACCTAGACACACCAGCTGAGTTGGTTCCTTGGTGTGTAAGACAAGAGGCTAAGCCCAAAAAGTGAGGCAGCTTGTGCTGAAGAGCTCATGGAATAATGGGACTAGAGAGGCAAGGGACTGAGAAACATATATGAATGCGAGAGAAAGTACAAAGGAAAAGAGGAAACAACAGCAGTTCCTGAACCTGGAATGGATGGAACTCATCTGAAAATGGAAAAACTTCTCACTTTGTAACTGTGATCATGTGGTCCAAAGGACCCCTAACATAG
Source organism: Manacus vitellinus (assembly GCF_001715985.3). NCBI lineage: Eukaryota > Metazoa > Chordata > Aves > Passeriformes > Pipridae > Manacus > Manacus vitellinus. The sequence goes on from NW_021940535.1 coordinate 6,837,829, forward strand.
GAGCTTCTAGGATATTTCTGAAATTACCCAGGAGCTAGCTAAAGAAATAGAGGCTGCTAAAAAACCACTGGAAATTCAGCAAACCCCACAGCAATTCCTCTTTCATTTAGAGTTCAAATATTTTTTAGAAACTTAAATAGGAGGGAGAAAAACAGCTGCATAGTGCTTCAGGGACTGTATGCTAGTCATTAAGAAAACATCCAATGGTCTTTGCTAATTCAGAGAAGAGATACATTATTGAAAAAATGTGACCAAAAAAAGCAATGCAGTTAATAGACAGTTATGTTTAACTGTTAAATTTCAACTAGATGAGCAGAATATTACTGATCAAACCCCAACATTTTAGAGGAGTTTGTTTTTCTCAAGGAGTGTTAGAGCTGCTTTACACTATTTCTTTGATTTAAAGCAGATGAACTGAGATATTTGAAGACTGTTTCAGTCTTCGCTTGAGGTGAAGGCTGTGTGACCTTGGGGCACAGCTGGTGAAAGGGGTTACGGGTGAGGGGTACCTGTATTCATCCCAGGCTGCAGAACAACTTTGGGGCTCTTCTACGAGCTTATGTGAAAGGAAAAACTATCTGGTTTAATTAATGAAAACTGTGGAACAGTTTAAGCTATATGTATATATATTACAAAGTCCAGCCTGTTTGCAAATACTGAGATGAAAGTAATGATACAAGAACAATTTTCACTGACTATAACTTCCTATTTTGATCCAAGAATTATACTAGAAACAGTCATAGCTCATTGATGCTTTTACAATAGCACCATTGGTTTTTTTCTGAAACTGTCTTAATTTTCACTAACTTTGATAAACCTATGGGTACTCAAAAATATAGTTTCCTAGGTATTGAGTGACACTTGATGACAAGAAAAGAGAAAAGGTCTTATTGGTGTCTAATAAAGGGTCATAAAACCATTATGCCTGCCGTCCACAAGCAAGGTCCAAATCTGATCATAACGTGATATATTGATGTCTAATTGTCAGCTGAGGGATGTAGCAACATAGGGATTAGAGGACATGGAGTAGGGAAAGGTGGAAATGGCAGTGTAGCCATGGAGCAGGAGACATGGAAGACAGGTTTGAACTGTTAAACTAAGTATGGAGCAGTACTGCAAATGTATGGCACAAACCTGAAAGAAAATGAGCGTTGTTAATTTCGACGTGTGTAGAATAACTTATTCTGCATCACATTTCTAGCGTTAGTAGCTGGCATCTTTATGACAAAGGAGGTCTTTCACACTGTGATGATCTCCAATTTATATTATGTTGGTTAGCTCTGACTGGACTTGTGTGTCATGTTTTGTTTTTTCTGTCCCAAAACAGATGAAAATAACTCTTTGACTGTTTGCGAGCTTATTGCAGAATGAGCTTCCTGTGGTGCCTGCTAAAATGCATCCCAATTGAGTTTTCTCCATTGTTTGCTTAAAATGATTAGCAAGCAGGTTTTAAGAATTAATATATTTGCCTCACTGAGAAAAACGAATGCAACATGCAGTTCAAATAAACTCCTCTCTCATTTCAGTGACTGCTTTGTGCATGCATATTTTTTCCAAATATTTAGGGTGCATAATATAGCTATTGTGATTGTTTAATTTCATCACTTATCAGTTTGTATAGTATGTTAATGTTTCAGAAAACTAGTAACATCACAAAGAATAAATTTTTTTTCCTCCTCTATTTTTCATTTTCCTCCAGTTGATTGAAAAGCTCCTGTATGTGAATCTGCCTGGTTCTTCCTCATTGCAGCAAACATCAAATGAGCAAATAATTGTCAGTTTTTCTTTGCTGGTATTTCCAGCATTTCCTTTCTTTCCCCTGTTCTGAATGATATCCTGTGGTGTAATAACTGAATTTTTAATATCTAATTATTTCCTTTTAAAAGTTGGTTTGATTTTGGAATTTATTTAGGCCATTATATTTGAGGACAGGCTAAGATTGAAGGGTTGTAATTGAGTAAAAGTCATGCTGCAAACAGATCTGCTCATTTCAAATAATTTTCAGTACACTTAGGTGTAATTTAGAAGTCTTCTCCCCTTAATAAACCCTCTGCTTTTTTGGGCTTTTTTATTTTGTCTTTTTTTTATCTTACTATTGCGTTTCAAATTGCCTGAATTGAAATGGTGATACAGCATTTACTGAAGGGGCGGAATTTTTGTTTTGGAGTTGTGGTGGGTTTCTGTGACTGGGTTTTGGTAGTGGGGGTGGGGTTGGAGGTGCTACAGGGGTGGTTTCTATTAGAAGCTGCTAGAAGCTTCCCCTGTCTGGTGGAGCCAATGCCAGCCAGCTTCAGGACTTCCTGCTGCTGGCCAAGGCCAAGCCAATTAGAAGTAATAGTAACGCCTCTGTGATAACATATTTAAGAACAAGAGATTGTTGTGCAGAAGAAGTTCCAGCCAGGGAAGAGTGGAGTGAGAACATGGGAATAACAAGGTAGACACCAAGGTCAGTGCAGAAGGAGGGGCAGGAGGTGCTCCAGGCTCTGAGGCCCCTGCAGCCCGTGGTGCAGACCATGGTGGAGCAGCTGTGCCCCTGCAGCCCATGGAGGACCATTGGGGTGCAGAGACCCACCTGCAGCCCATGGAGGAGCCCATGATGGAGCAGGTGGATGCATCAAGGAGGCTGTGACCCCGTGGGAGGCCCAGGATGGAGCAGGGTCCTGCTGGAGATCTGAGGCCTGTGGAGAGGGAAGCCCACGCTGGAGCAGGCTTTTCCCGGGTAGGACTTGCGGTCCCTGTGGGGGACTGACGTTGGTACAGCTCATCCATGAAGGACTGCACCCCACGGAGAAGTGACCTACGGGACAGCAGTTTGGGAAGAGCTGCCGTCAGAGGGATGGACTCACTCTGGAGAGGTCCATCAAGGACTGTCTCCCGCACGAGGGACCCTATGGGAGCAGGGAAGGACTCCTCTCCCTGAGCAGTGGTAGAAACAACAACTGACCGTAACCCCCATTCCTCATCCCCCTGCACTGCTGAGAGGGAGGAGGGAGAACATGGAAGGAGGGAGGGGTGGGGGGAAGGTGTTTTTAAGACTGTTTTATTTCTCACTCTTTGGCTTTAGTAATAAATATAAGTGCGATCCCCACTTTGAGTCTTTTTTTGCCTGTGAAGGTAATCAGTCACTGACCTCTCCCAGCTCTTATCTCTAGTCATGAATTCTTAGCTGTTTTTTTTCTCTCCTCTGTCCAGTTGCAAAGGGGAGTGAGAGAGTGACTTTAGTTGGTACCTGGTATCTAGCCAGGGGAAACCCACTACAGGAGTTGATTTTTTTTTTTAATTTAATCAAGATTATAATATTTGAAAGTACTACCAAAATGATTTTAAAAAATACCTACCCCCATAATATTAAATTTTGCAAATCTTTTTGATGAGCGAGGTTACTTATTGTTGTATGCGGCTGTGGGATGAGGAGAACTGTCATATCAGTGCCTAATGTACTGAATAATGGGCCTTCTACAGAAAGTGCATTTGCTTTGTTCCTGTAGTGACAGATGCAAGGAATTAATTGCTCTTAGCAAGAAATGTTCATTGAAGATAAGGCCTGAAATGAACACTGACACACAACTGTGAAACGCCCTGAAACTGTTTCTTGGTGACAAATTACTGCTGAGGTATATAGACCCTTCCACAAAAGTGACACCTATTGAATTTATTAGACAGATTATACAGAGAGGACTGAATCATTTTTTTGTCCTGTTTGTAGAGCTGACATTTACCAGCTTCTCCTAATGAATTGGATATAGGCTACTGAAAACAAAAGTCAGATGGTTATGAAATCTCTTGCACTGCCTGCCATGGATCATGCAGTGTTTGTGCAGTAGCATTTTTTTTGTGTGGAGGTGGACAGACCCTGAGTTTCAGGCTTAGGTAATTCATCTTTTCCTGGGAAATTGTGCAAGAGTTACAATCAGATCTGTGAAGCCTCAGCGAATATAGTGAGGCATGCAAACAGTTTGCACATTGCACAAGCTAAGGCTGGATGTGCTGACCAACTTGCCCCAAAGGAGGAACCTGAAGCGCTGAAAATCATGCAGTGGAGCTAGCATCAAAAATCAAATTTCCCAAGCGAAGGAACCAATGCAGTCAGTGAGGTGTCAGCCCACATTTCAAAGTCAGCTTTTTGTAGAGGAATATATGCTGCAGTAAATTTATTTTGTGGGTGTTTATCTTTGGAGACTTTTGTTAAAATGCTGTATTTGGTCACCAGTCAGCCTGAATGTGGGCTAATCTTAAATTCTGTCTCTTATTTACACATAACCAGAGAAGATTTTACGTGGCATTTCTTATCAGTACTTTGCAAAATAAATTAATATTATGAGCTGCAGTTTACAGAGAGGGAAACCAAGATGCAGGAAATTGATTGAGGTAATAATTTCCCCCACTCCCCAACTTGACAGAATCAGCAACAAAAGCAATTCTGTTGATCACAACCCTGTGTTGCTTTCTACAGTCCAGTTTACACAGCTACGGGTAATTTTAGTGCTGTTACTTTGGGGTTTGAGTCCAGGTTGCTGTAGCATAGGGAGCAAAGGCTGTATCTCCTGTATCAGCAGGTCATCAGTCACTCAAGAATTTAGGAGCATGGCAGGCCATGTGGTTCAATGTGCAAAGGCACCGGTTCACTGAGTTGGTATGTATTTAATTGTGTGCTTAAAATGCAAGTGAACAAGCTTGTAATTAAAAGGCTTTGTTATAATTTGCAAAAGCAGAACCATAGAGAATTTCCCTGTTGCACCTCCATCCAAATTATTATCAACGATCTCTTACAAGGTAAACAGAGAAGTAATCCTTCCTCAAGGTATTCTGAAGGAGAGGAGAATAAAATGTCCTTCAGCATCTTAGGATCAAAGCATCCATGAGACAGCTTCTCAAAAATAGTCCATTGTACTGAACATTTACTGTAGGTGAACATTGCATGACATGGCTCATGGTAGTTGTTTCACAAGGGTTAAATCAACCCTTGCCCAGAATGCTGTAGAAACCCAATGCACTGCTTTGATCCTGCTCTCTGTTTTGCTGGATGACAATGAATGGCTGCCTTTATCCCAAGGGTAGGCATGGAGAGAGATACAGTGAAAAAAATATTACGAAGAAGTATTAAACAGCACTTTATTTCTTTGTACCTACCACAGACTTCTTAATGAGTTCTCCACAAATGTGTAAATGTAGAAAGCCTATCTGAGTAGCAGATTCCAGATCTGTTTAGTCTGATGTATGTGAAGACAACCCCAGGCTATCCTGTTTCTGTAGTAAAATGTTAAAAGGAATTCTCCATCGTGTTAGCCAAAAAACCCCAAACCCCATAACTCTCATCCCTGTTTTATTGTCCCCAATCCTTCCTCCTTTAACATAGGGATCAGCTAGACATTTGACTCTGCCAGTCATTTTTCTGTTTTTGCCTACTCTGAAATGTCATCTGCATCAGGGTGTGGCAGAAGCCTTTCTTCATTCAGCTTAAAAACCTTCTGAATACCAAATCCCTCTGCCTCAGAGGACCTACGGTGCTACAATGAGTCTAGCTGATGCAGTCTGTACCACTGCACTTGAGCAAGACTGTGCGTGTACAATGAAATGTGAAAAAGAAAATTTCAGCCTAGCAACATCAGCCTTTAAGTGCTTTGAATCTTGGGAAAGACTGTATTGATATTCTACTCTATGTGTAATTTTAGTATTTTTTTCTCCCCAGTGATTTAAATTAATTTGAATCAAATCATTAGGCACCAGACTGGTACTGAACATAATGACTCATCCCTAAATTAATATTGTCTATCCTGAACAACTCCTGTCTAAATGACTGGAAGATTCATGTTCCTCACAAAGTCAGCTACATTCAAATGAGTTCTGCAACAGTTCGTTAGATAATGATGTAATTTATATGTCTGGGTCAGCAAATGTTTTCCTGCTTTGACTCAAAATGGACAGTGTGAGTAACTAAACAGGTGTTCTGTAAAAAAAAGAATAACAGGTAGAGCTTGATTTGGGACAAAACACAGCATATGGTACTGCAGATTTCCAGTTCCAAACTCACTTTTTTCTTGTATAGTGTGGCATTATATAATAAACCTGTCTGCCTTTCAGTAAATTCTGTCTTATAAATGATGTACTTGACACCAACACTTGAAAGGGGCAGTGCTAAAGGGATCTGTTAGTATGAAGAATAAATGCACATAATTAGTCTGAGTTCAGTGGTATGTGAAACCTCTGTATAACTGAAGTCAGTCATTCCAGATGTTTGCTATGTGTTAGACCTCTTGCCTCCCTACATCACTGTGCCCACATGCTAAATGGTCTGCAAGTTCTGCGAGCAAATCCTCCCGAAGGACTTAAATAGTATAGCCTCAGTGAAACAAAGGGAGAATTATTATTGTTTTGCTTCATTTTAATTGTTTGGTGGTTGTTGAGTTTTGCTGGGGGTTTTTTTTAGTGATTATCAACTTTGGACAGTGACTATTTTTATGTATTGCCAAGACTGCCAGTAAATGAGCCTCTTTCCTGTACACCTGTGTTGACAGGGTATGGCATTTCAGATTTAAGTAATCTTGGCCTCCTTAGGGGAAGAATCTGTCAGTTGTTCTCTGTAATGAATGATGAGTTTATGGTATGAGGCACTGCCTGTAGTATTAGCGGCAAAGAAAGCATGGCTGTCCTAGATTGTATAGTGCTGGCTTCTAGTTATGGTAGCTGCAGTAATGAATGACTAAACTATATGGGTTGACAACTGCTCTGCTTTATAAAATATGGCACTATTTTTGCTTAATTTCTGTGTTTCCACGAACAGCAAGAACTTCCTATCTTCCTCCCACAAATAAGAGAGAAGAAATGGTGATGGAAAAAGAAATAACATAATTATTTCCTTCTCTCTTTCCTTTGCTGGCATAAGGCGATTACCTAGCTATTGAATCCTTGAGCAAAAGTCTCTTTCAAAGCAACCTTGTGGTGAATTTAAATGACCAGCCTTGCTGGCATCAGTTACTTTTGTAACCTGAATACGCTGGATGCAGCACATTTATTACATTGTGTTGTTGAGTTCAGAGGAAGTGAAGGAATAATGCTAAAAATGAGTGACTGAGCTGACGGAAATGACATTTGAGATGGCAGTCTGGAGGGGTTTGGAATATTTCAAGTATAATGGATGTGAATTATACCGATATCAGCAGATTTGATATCTAGAAGCCAGTTTACTAAAACTCTTATCGAGTTGTGTCTCTGTAGCTTCTGGGTTGTTGGTGATCGCTCAGTCCCCAGGGCATCTAGGGATGGGCTTATGGACAGCTTTTCATCTGTCTGCTCTTCTCTAACTGCTCACCATCAGTCGTCCTATCTTGCTGCCACCTTTTTCAGGGTATTGAAACACAGAAATTTCTTACCATACCAAGGCATAGTCCTGGGGCTATTAGTAACAGTTACTTTTATAATAGATGGAATCTAAAAGATCCTAAATCCTTCAAAAGTATTCAAAGCCATTTTTACACTTTTGATTCTACTTTTTCCTAAGGTTTCTTCATTTCCTCCTCGTGTCTGGGCTAAAACACTCTCTGGGATGGGTCTTGTGGTTTGGTTTCTTTCATAGATCAAATGTATTATAAAACTCCAAATTATCGAGCAAAAACTTAAAAGAACATTTTAAAATATGCAGTAAAAGGTTTCTCTGTGTATTAGGCCTAGGAAATGAGTAATTACTTTTTTTTCATTTCTTCTTTATTTAACAGGAATTTCCAAATTATATGTGATTGGAGGAATTGTTGAGTATATCAGAATAAAGTCAATTATTACATTTTTAAACAAAACACTGGACTAATTCATTAGTGAAATATTTTATTTTGATTCTATTCAATTGTGTAATTTTCTCCTTTGGCAGATTTTCAAAGTTTTCAAAATATCGATTGTTCTGTAATTTTAGTCTCCACAGCTGTGGCATAGAGTTAATTTCCTTACAAGAGAAGCCAATCTGCATAATCAAGATCTGAAACAATGGCATGTTTTCTGCTTTTCCTGCTGAGTGTTTGCCTAAAGTAATTCTTGTCCTATCATAAACTACTTTCAGGAATATAAGGTATAATGTGCAACACAGAAGTTTCACATAACAAATAATGCAGTGAATGATTTAATGTTCCTGCAAACTGATTGTATGCATAAATGTATGTACTTCTAGTGCCACAGGAAGAATAGTTTTTAGCCTTTTCATTTCCCAGAGCACTATTCTTTACACGTACACTTCTCTTCTGCTTGAAAACCCATGCACCCTTCATTTCCCACAGATAGCCCAAGGAAGACTTCCACTTTCCCGGAGATACAGAAAGAATTATATTTATCCAGATGCCCATATAAAGTCTCTCATAGAATTTGTCAAAAAAATGACAGGTTAGAGAGCTGACAGGTGCATACTGCAGTGAGCCTCTGAGAGGTCTCAAACACCTCAGCTGGTGAAAGCAAAGTAGAAACTGGGCAAGAAAACACAGGGACAATTAAAAGAACTATTCTCGCACATGTGAGTTTTTTGAGATAGACTTTTTATCTGCCATTTACCTCATGGTCAAAATTGAGATCTGTGCCTATGAGAGGCATTGAACTTAGGAACATTTGAAGACATCTCTTATGCCTTAAAAATAGATGACTAAGCTTCCTCTGGTCTATATGTCTGCCTAGTGTCACACACCTAACGACATCTGCAAGGATGATGGAAGTTACTCGGCTGTGTTCTCAACCACCACTTTGAACTACTTTCCTGTTTTCTCTTTAAATATCAGAGGTATATAGTGGAAAAGGTATTTGGGTTTCTCTTTCAGGCTGAGATTTCCCTGGCAGTATTTAACAGAATATGTTTGCTGTAACCTGTGTCAGGGGGGCAGCTGCTCTGTGAGGGCCACGTGCCCATAATGCCTTTCAGTGCTGCCCTGGGATGGACAGTTCAGTCTGTGAGAACCTGGTAGCCAGGTGGGTCCTAGTTTTTTAAATAGTCATGAAAAGAGAGGTTCATCACAGGTACCCTGTAACCATGTTTTAAAGGACCTCTAAGATTCATTCACCCTTAGCTGAATATCAGTATTAAAATTCTAGTTTAGAGAGTGTATTCACAGTGGACACAAAGAAAATATGAGTGAGTATGTCTGTATACGCATAAATATATTCCTATATGCATGAAAGCTTTGACAGATGCGAGCAGTAGGTGTAGTAGACACTTGTAGGACATAGAAGAGAGAGCATTACAAGTTGTGATCTGCATTTTGATTCCACAACAAGCCACAGCAGTAAAACTGCTGTCTTCAAAGCTGTGGTTAGAGGAGCAAACTGCATCTAATTCGCACCACACATGGAAAACTGAATCTCCAAAGCAGAAGAGGAGTGAAGAGCTGGTACTTATAAGAGAAAGTTACTGGCTCTTTCGGTGAAAAAAATAATTACTTGAAAAATATGAGTAATCTCTTCTCAAGAAATACAAGTCTGAGGGAGCTTGCACACTGGTTACCTGAGCAGAAGGTGCTTGAAAACTGAATGGGAGCTCACACTGGTCTTTCAGAATGCAGTGCTATACTCTTCCCACACACAAACAGTTTCCTCTTTGGATAGCAGAAGCTATTTGGATTTAGGAAGTGCTGAGCTTAACATTAAAATAGGTGTTCATAAGCCTGAACACTTTACAGAATCAAAGTTCTATCTTTCCTACTGTACAGCTGGGGAAATTGAGTCACAAAGAGTATGGCCTTCTTAAGGTGTCATGGAGAGTCTGCGATAGAACCAAGAGAATTCAGGTCCTTCCTTTCATGATCTAGGGTCTATAGAGCAAGTCTGATGAGGAACGTCTGAGTGAGATGGGGCTGTTTAGCCTGGAGAAAAGAAGATTGAAGGGGGACCTTATTACTGTCTACTACTACCTGAAAGAAAACTGTAGCGAGATGAGCGTTGATCTGTTCTCCTAGATAATAAGTAACAGGATGAGAGGAAGTGGCCTGAAGTTGCTCCAGGGGAGGTTTAGACCAGATATTAGGAAAATTTTCTTCACTGAAAGGGTGGTAAGGCATTGGAACAGGCTGCCCAACAAAGTGGTGGAACTACCATCCCTGGAAGTGTTCAAAAGGTGTGTGGATGTGGCACTTGGGGATATGATTTAGTGCTAAACACAGTGGTGCTGGATTTATGGTTGGACTCAGTGATCTTGGATGTCTTTTCCAACCTTCACGATCCTATGTTTATATGAAGCTGTACACCCTGGATTATTACTTCTTCCCAAAACACAAGTAGCTCAGAGTCACCCTGACACCCTGGCCCAGTTCCTTCCCTTTGTTGTTAATTGTTGAATTATTTTAATTAAGAAACAGATATGCTTTAATTTGTTTTTTTTTTTCTTTCACAAAGATTGAGATATGCTTATTTAACTTAAGAAATCAAGCAAAGCAGCCTTCTAACTATTATTACCTTTTTAAATAGGCATTAAATCCAAGGATCTCTTTTCAGTTTTTAACTGTGTGTATTTTCCTTTGTTTAACTTCACTACTTAATAACATATTTACTTTTATGGAAGTTTAGTCTTTTGCTTGATGAAGGTATGAAGCTGTGCTGCTCCCTTTTCAACTTATTTTAATATATTATTTTAATTATCCAAAATAATTGTTTTGCACATAGCAATACCATTTAGTTGGTTAATTTCTGTGTAGATTTTATAAAAATTTCTATGATAACTAAGACACAGAAGTGACTAGACAAAACAGTGTTAGTTACAGATGATAAAAGCTGAAGTCTGTCTTCTTTCCAAGCCTAATGTGGTTGGAGTACTACTCATTAATTTTAGATTTCTGATTAATTTAAATATTGAGTGTCATCATTTTATCTGTGTCTCATAAGAGCAAGGAGGGCACTGCTGTTCGCACTTTTTCAGAAAGAAATGCTATTTCATGAATTCATGGCAGGATTCCTGTCTGCTGTGCCAACTCTCTGACACAGGCACTGGAGTCACGTGACACAATCTTTGTCTCATCTGAAGACACCAATGTCTTCACTGAATGCCTGTATATCTCCTTGTCTTAAAATGTGGTTTCTTAGCTTGGTGTACGCATGAGAAAAGGTTAATTACATATGCAGGCATATTACATTAATACTTAAAGGTGGATTCTTGAAGCCTGTGTGTGCAACTGTGGGGGTGGAGAGACACAGGCTCCTGCTGGTGTCACCAAGAAGTTTTGCCACTGGAAAAGGTCATGGGAAAAGGTGGTGAACAGTGGTGGCACCCACTGGGTCAAACACAAAAACTGAGTTTAGCTGTGGTTCTTAAACCCATATTCATGAGTTTTAGATGCTAAATGGATTTGCTGCAGCACAGGGCATTGCTGATTTAAAAGAAGAGTAAGGCAAAGTTTTAGATGAATCTTGTCTAGCTAAAGGTTTACAGTGAGGATTGTTTTTTGGCTTTTTGGTAGCGATGGGCTCCAGATGACTGTGGTGTTTTGCACATCTAAGAAGGAGAGTGCACCAGAGTTGGACATCTGCCCTGTCAGCCCTGGGGCAGGGTTTTATCTTCAAAGTATAACCTCGGAAACTGTGGAGAATCTTAGGCTATGGAGATGAATACAAAAACCTGTTAAATGAGCACTGTACAGTAGGTTGTGGTACCATGTTCTGATCCCTAAACATGAGTCCCTGCATGCAGGTCTCCAGCTCAGAAGCTCATTCCTTGTGAAAGAGCCTGTCCTAGGGCTCATCAAGTCACAGAACTTTCTCCTCCAGCTCTTCCTGGCCCTGCCAACACTGGCCATCCATGGCACCAGGAGGATGCAGCCTGAGAAGGAGACACCAAGCACTACGAGCCCTGCTTCCACTCTGTCCTTACCCCATACTCCAGGCACAGTACCACTGGGCAGGGGCCACCAACTCCCTGAAGATGAGTATGGGACATGCCAGGGTGTTCTCCTCACCATCATCCACACAGGCCCTCTCCACTTTTCAACACTAGATTCTTTCCCTTTCGCCATTAGTTATCTGGTCACCATTTTTGCTTAACCTTTTCTCATAGAGCTTAGGGGTTGGCTAAGAGGGATTGAGACCCTAGAAGGGCCATAGTAATGGATCTGCAGATTGCCAGCATAAAGCTTTTGGGTCTCATTAAAATCACAGCTAAATCCCAGGTGTGCTTTCTGTGAAAGGATGAATTTTTTCTTTTGTGCTTTCCCTGCCTGTGACAAAGGATGCTCTACTCCTGCTTTTCAGTGCCACTATAGAATACTTTCCTTATTCATAGCATTCCCCCTGCCCCACTCCACACATCCCAGGAAGCGTCAGACCACCCCTATACAACTGCAGCTTCGAGTCATGCTGTTTCCCTCATCCTCCACTGCCTGCCTGCCTGTGAAGGCATCCTAACAACTCCCACAGCCTCCAAGTGCAGCTGGATGGGCAGAGCTACTGCTGGAGTTTGCTTTCAGCTCTTGGTGCTGAAGTGCTTGACAGATGTTTGGAGGATTTCTTGTCTCTGGACCAGCGCTTCATCTGTTCCAAGTTATTCAAAACACAAACAGTGGGTTGGCAGGAGTGAAATATGCTCAGAAGGGGGATGTCAAAACAGAAGTATATTTTTAAAAGACAAGTGTCAAAAAAAAAAAAAAGAAAAAGAAAAAAGGAAGGTGTTCATGCAGTTTATAGGAAGATGTACTTAAATAGTTGAGATTTTCTTCTTTAACCCCTTGGGCTCCAACCTGACGTGCTATTTCACTGCACCGATAACAGTTTTCTTGCTTTAAATTGAAAAGGGCATTTTGGGTCCTCAGTTCCTGATCTGCTGAGGAATGGATTGGCCACATTTACAAGGTGTTTGGACTACCAGCTAGCAATATAATTTCGGACTTGACTGTCCTGTTAAGTGTACTATTGGAAAATTGTAGTGAGAAAGAAAATTAGTCAAGAAAAAGAGAGAGAAGTAGGGGAGAAATAGGCAGGCTTGAATTTAGAGGAGAAGAGAGGCAGCTCTGCATCTTTCAATTCCCAGTCAGTATAGAAAGGTTTCAGGGCCCTGTAGCAGATACAGCTTGCCTGCAGCCTCCTTTGGCTGCATGTGCCTAGTAAGGCACAGGTGGTAGCTGACAGCAAAATGAATCAGCACCAGACCCTCTGAAAAGGGCTGTGCTGCTTTGGTTGAGTTACTGCCAACAGGCTGTGTGTTAGTACAGGTAGAAAAGTGTTCCTCTGAAAAAGTAATCCTAATAAAATTTGAGAGAAAATATAGGAAGCAAGTGTTTAAATAAGAAATGGAAACAAAGTCCAGAACCAGAAGATAAAAGTGAAATTATTTCAATTATGCTTTCTCTTTTTTTTTTTTGAGTATGATGATAATTTGAGCAAAAGAGAAAAAAAAGTAAAATAAAATAATATTCCCAGAATGCTGAAAGTTGTCATGTCATACAAAAATGTTATTTGGTCACTGTAAGGACATAATCCCATTATTTCTCTGTACTAATAAATCAACAAAGTGATGCTTTGCTGGCTTTTACCAGTTGCAGAAATAATTTTTTCTTCAGCTATTGATGCTGTTCATGTGAGTATCATCCACATTGTTTTCTGTTCTGGATGTAATCCTTTTCATCAGGACAGAGTCATGCAGTAACATTACTTGATCTAATGATAATCTTTGATTTGCAAATTAATCTATTGCTATGCTTTATTTTGAGAACACTTTTGGTGACAGTGGATTCTTGCTGTCTTGCTGTCTTATGTCTGCTCATTGTCATGACAATGTGCTTGGTAGGAACACTTTGGATTTTTTAGAAGCTTTCTGTTCTCACGGCAAATCGTACTGACGCTCTGGCATTCTCCATTTTTGTTGACATCTGATGTGAAACTGAAAGCTCCAAATGTACATGCATGGTGAATTTATGAACTCTGGTTTTGAGCTTACAACACTTTTATTATCTTTATAACAGTCTGGACTGTGACTGAGTGCCTGTTCCTTTCTCTTTCCATGAGATGGATGGCTGTGCAACCAATTAAAAGTGATGGGACTGCTTTTCTTTTTATATTAGTGTAATTCAGCTGACTTCAGCCCTTGTGAACTTGACTGATATTAATGTCAATGAAGTACTGAGAAAAATCTGCCTGCTTTCCATGGATGTTTTACATATTTCTTCTATAAACTCCTTTTTTTAAAAATATGTTAATGTAAGCAGAATTTGTGAATTCTTCTTCATGAAGAGAGCATGTAGCCAGGGAAGGTGTTGCATTTTTTTCTGAAATGAAAGTGGTGATATTTATCCATGTTAGATTCATAATGAATGCCAGTTTTGATCTGCTTATGTGCATTTGTGGGTGGACAATAACAAAAATTCATTCTTAAAGCATTAAAACACTTTGCAAACTATTGTAGCTGAGGGCAATGCTACACCTACCCATCTAGCGCAAGAATCAGTGAGTGGGTGTGAAGAGGGAAAGGACAAAAAAGAAAACAACAACCTGCATGATCTGTATTTCAGATAATTGAATCCAAACAATGATATGACTTTATTCTCACTAACTCCTGGATTTAAGGTGTAATTGCTTTCTGTCATTGGAGGCGTTTTGGCTTGGTGCGTTGTAAATCTGATGGAGAGATGATCTGTGACTGGCTGCACTGCTTGTCTGCTGGGTGGTCCGAGAAACCTTCTGCTGCCTCTGGCTGTTCCTGATTGTGCTGCTGGACAGTTTTTGAGGCAGAGCCAGCAGGCTGAAGCCTTGATCTGAGGCCAAGTATGGAATGTGAACCCATAATGCTGGGCACAGACTTTTAATGTGGGAAGTTACAAGACATGTTGACTGTACAAGGATACTTAGAAGAGCCCAGGAACAGTGTGGCCAACAGGACCAGGGAATGATTCCGCCCCTGTACTCAGTACTAGTTAGGCCACACCTTGAGCACTGTTACCAGTTCTGGGCCCCTCAGTTTAGGAATGATGCTGAGGTGCTGGAGAGTGTCCAAAAAAGGGCAACCAGGCTGGTGAAGGGGTTGGAGCACAGGCCATGTGAGGAGCAGCCGAGGGAGCTGGGGCTGTCTAGCCTGGAGAAGAGAAGGCTCAGGGGAGACCTTATTGCTCACTACAACCGCCTGAAAGGAGGTTGGAGCAAGGTGGGGGTTGGTGTCTTCTCCCAGGCAACCAGCAGTAGGACAAGAGGGCACGATCTTAAGCTGTGCCAGAGGAGGTTTAGGTTAGACATTAGAAAGAAATTCTTTATGGAGAGAGTGATCAGACATTGGAATGGGCTGCCCAGGGAGGTGGTGGATGCACTGTCCCTGGAGGTATTTAAGAAGAGACTGGATGTGGCATTCAGTGTCATGGTCTAGTTGACCACGTGGTGTTGGATCATGGGCTGGACTCGATGATCTCGCAGGTCTTTTCCAACCTGGTTGATTCTGTGATTCTGTGAAAACCTCTGCTCTGCATGGAGCTGGAAACTGGGAGTGCTTTTAATTTCTTCCTTGGTGGCCAGCAGTAACCAACTGAAATGTCACAGCTTACACTTAAAAAGCATTCTGATTTGGGTTTTTGTTCCCTCTTCATTCATCTTTCTTTTAGGAACACTTTATTTTAAATTGATTTTGTTATTAGTGGATCTGCTCAGAGGCAGTGCACCTGTTAAATATATTAAAAACCTGACTCCTGACTTTAGCTGGAACAAGTGACAGTGTTTTAAATTAAGCTGTCCTCTCTGCAACCATCCTTCTTTTCTTTATCTCCCCACCCAGACATAAATAACCAGGCAGCAGAAGGCAGGTAGTGTTATAAATTGTCAGGCTACACAATTGCCTCATGTTCTGCATTCTGTTCTCTTTTCCTACTATCATCCATTTTAAACTAAAAGTACATCCATTTATAGTTCTACCATGAGAGGATGCCAAATAAATTGATATTGTAGTGTTTGAAAAGTATTAAAGAATACAAATATATATCAATACATTGATGATGCTCAGCAACCAAAACTGTAGTGCTTTATTACTGACATTTAAAGACTGAGGGGAGTAAAGTCCAATATGGGGAAGAGTGATTATCACTCACAGTGTCTAATTTAAAGTGCTGGTTTTGCTTGCCACTAGGCCCATGTTTCCCTTATACAGTAGATGTTCCTCTAATAAAGAGTTCTTTCTTGTTACTTCTGAAACATCAGTATATCATCCATCCCAGGTCTTCCTGGTGGTTCTGCTGAACAGTTGCTGGCAGGAATTGTAATGAGATATGGTCCTCTTGCTTTCCTAAATGCTCAGCCAGAAATGCAGGGCACAGTGTCGGTCAGGTGGTCGAGGCAGCTGGCAGGGGCAGCAACATCGTCCAGCCCAACTACCTTGCTCTTAGGGGTTTTTTTCAAGACCTTTCAGACTGCCTGATTCTATTCCACTCCCCTGGTGCTTTGCTGCATTTCCAGAGGCACTGTAACAAGTGTAACCTGTTTTGCATTGCAGTTGCTTAAACACAGCTCCACTGTTGAGCAGTGTACATGAATTAGGTCTGAGGGCTGTAAGGTGAGTATGACCTCCCAGGGTCACTACCCCCCCATACTGCTCCAGGCTGCCACATGCACATAAAGAGGATAGCCCCAGTTCCTCACACCAACCCTAAGTTTTGTCTATTTTTATTAAAACTTGTGAGGGTGTGCTTCAGTTAAACTCACAGACTTCTTGAAAGAAAAAACCAGAAAATTATCTACCCCATCAGAAAACTTTTCAGACTGTCTGGCATGTTTTGTTTATGTCTCAATTAGTGTAAGAAGACAAAAAGGGTTTCAGGATGTGCTGTTGGCCCTAAAGACACAGCATTTTCCTGACACAGCAGATACACAGGTGAGCTAGTTTGTACGGGAAGGAGATTTAAGGGGAGAAGGTGGGTGGAGTTTGTTTTGTTTCAGTTTTTTTTTCTCTCCTTTAATCAGTAGCAGTTTCTAAAATGTCTAGTCATGCGTTACGAAATAAAACCTTTTTATCTGTGCTGCCAGTTTCCTCACAGATTTGTCTGAATTTTTCCCATTTTGGGTAACCTTCAGTCATTATGCAGAACTCATATACTGTATCCTGCTATCAGTTTTAGAAATGAACTCCCCTCCCATTGACACTGAAATTTAGATGGAGGGGGGTGGTTTGCATAAAAAGCAATGACACAATATGATCCATGATTTTGTTTTAACAAATCAGGCTGACTTGCCAGATGGGCTTCTACTGTTGAGAGCAGACAATGCAACACTTGTGTCTGATTTTTGGAACTCTGGGGATGGAGACCAAAAAGTACTGTGATTGAAACTGCTCTGGCACTGGTCGACCTTCCTCTCCTTTTCACTCTTTTGAAAATCTTTAGAACTGAATTTTTGACAGTGAGTATAAAAAAAAAAATTAAAAAAAAAAATTGGCATCTACCTACTTCAGCCTATCTTTCAGGATATTCTTTTGTACAGTGTCGATCTCAAAAAATTATACAGAACCGTTGAGAAAGACAGCTGTCATACACTATTGCTGCTCTACAAACTAATAACATCTGAGGGAGAGCATGATCAGTTGGGCAGTAAGACACACTTCATGTTTCTCCTTTTTCTTGTGATTTCAGTGGTGAAATCACAGCCTTCAGAAGGGACTTTCACAGAAATGGTCACTAAGACAAACAGCTTCAGCAGGAGGATGTCAATTAACTTTGTTATATTTGTGTTGCCAGCTTCCAGGAGAATACAGGGCTATTTAAATAGATGCTCTGATTCCATGTAAGGAATCACTGGCCATGAGATATGAATACCAAAATGACTGCAATGATTTATTCCAGGCTGGGGACTAATCAGGAGAATAATATGCTTTTGTCCAGTTTAGTGTTAGTCTTGCAAGTTAAGCTGACTAGTGACAGATACAGATGAGGGTAAGGCAATGATTTTTTATCCACTATAACAAATCAATCTAAAAAAAACCATGTAACAGAATAAGCACCATGAGTAGGGGAAACCGATTTTTTTTTGAGAGATAAGGATGTCTTATTTTATCCAAAACTGGAGGCAGTCACGCAGTGGGAGATGATTGTGATAGATCAGAAACAGGGATTGGAATTAGTAATAATCTTTGTTTGCTCTGGTTATTGCTTGAAAGTAGGAAGCTTTCTAAGAGAGGAACTCAGTGGTAAAATGTGAGTTGGCCCCGGTAAGTGATGCTAAGGATGAAATTGGCAACAGAATAGGATGAGCCTCACATAATTTGGGGGTGGAAGGGGAGCTGTGAGTGAAATATAATTATGGCTTGCCTGGTTGGTAATTCTGCCTTGAAGTTGCTCTCCTCCCTGTATTGTGAAGACCTTTTCAGTGCAGCTGGAAATGTTGTTGCTAACCAACACAGAAATGTGAACACTACAAATATAAAACCATTGGCATTTTTAAAGAGAAAATATAAAGGTTCTTCATCTGGAGGATATTCATACTTGCTAATAGCTTCTGACAGTGATAAACTTGTGGGCAGCATCATTTCACAAATGAGAGTTTAAGATTCTGAAGGATTCCTCCAAACATAGACTTGTTCATTTCATTGCAGATCTTCCTTTTCTGCTGGTTAGGAATGAGGACCAGAAAAAAGAAAATAAGTAGAAGTGGTTATATTTCAGGAAAATACATCTTTCTTATAAATAGTGGAATTGCTGTACTACCCATAATGATGCATCTAGTAAAAAATCTTTAATAAACTCCTGATGTCCTGCTTCATTTGTACCAGACTGCAGTTCAAGATAGGCATTGGAAATTTAAGTTGCCCTTCAGAGCTGGACCTCTAGTGGCTGTCATTTCACCTGCATTTCTGTCAAACGATCATGATGTGCAGGCACCCACCTCTGCAATGAAACTGTCTTGCTACTCTGCTAGTCTTCAGTGTCACCTCTCTCCTCATGACTTGCCAAAACTCATTCCATGTTACCAAAAGAGGAGACTATTGTAGTATATGGATGTCTGAAGAGCTACTGGAGAGATGCATATTCTTTTTTTTAGTGTTTTCCACTCCATGCTCTTTTAAGGTTCCCCCAAATCATCTTTGAAAGCATTCAAACATGCTTTTCTGAGAGGTGAACAATTAGGTAGGATTGAACTAGGTTTAGCTTGAAGTATTTTTTAGCTCTGTCTGAATAGCTTCTTTTTGCACATGTTCCCTTGTGTCAAGAATACGTATATGTAAAAGCAAAAAAATGAGAGAAAAGGGTACTCAGATAAAGATGATACAATCTGCTTCCTACCAGGCATGTTTCCAGTTAATCTCTAATCGATAAAGTCTCATCCTTTGACACTTTGGCTTTGCTAGCAGCTTGTATTGGTCAGGTGTTGAGGCCAGAAGCTTGTAATGAACTCATGTGTGCACTTGTGCTTCCTACTCCCTCTGCTCACCTCTGCTCCCTCTTCCCTTCCACTTGTGCAATTCAACACACTTTTTCCTCCTTCTGGTAGGGTTGCAGCACTCACTAAACCCAGGTCTAAACGACAATCTGGTACAGCATCATGATGCCTGCAGTTAAATCAAGCGCTCTTCCCCAAAATCTCTTCCACAGCAGCCTGCGTGCCTATTTGCTGAGTGAGCTGCTTTGTGAGTGGGGCAATGCAGAGCAGGCAGGCTGGAGCGCTCCTTGGGCTGTGGTGGGAAGGGGGTGTGTGCATGGGAACATCCACTTAGACACCTGCAAGGGGGCTTCTGTGCCCTGATCTCTGCTCATCAGAACTTCTTAATTCTCTCTCTTGCTTCAGCTAGGCTCTCACATCATTCAGGGGTATTTTTGGTACCTGCTGAATACCAAGCTGCCATCTGATTATTTTTTTTTTTTAATAATTTTTAATCTTTTCTGTTTGGGGTAAAAACAAGCTGTGTTCAAGCACTACTTCATGTCTAAAAATAAAAGTTGGCTTTCTAAGTGCACAGCATACTCCCTCTCTTTCTGCCTTTCTGTCTCCCCCCACTTCCCTCTCTCTGCTTCTTTCTGCCAGAGAGACTCAGAGGGGGTCATTCTTGGCAACTACTGAAGATGGATCTTAAGTGGTGCACAAGCACACACATAGCAATTTGGCACACAGCAGGGGCTGGGGGCGGGAGGCATTTTGGATTTGTCAGCTCATCGGTACAGCTAGGTTCTTGTCAAACAGCAGAAGTTGCACAAGTCTCTGGTGGCTGACATGCAATTGATGAAGCTGTGTTGGTTTGGAAAAACAAAGATGTGAGGCCACAGGATCATTTCCCCCCCCATGCTGCATCGCAGTTGACAAATCTGGTCACAATCCAGTGTAACCTCCTCAACACCCATTCTCTTGCCTGTCTTGTGTGCCCCAAATTTTATGTCAATTTTCATATTTATTCTATGACTGCATATTTTCATTTTCTTGTCTTTACATGTCAGCAATTCTGTTAATTTGGATTCTGTGATATGAATGGCTAGGAAATTTTAGAGACCTTATTGTGGTCAGTGCAAGTTTATGCTCAGGGAAGATTTTGTCAAGCATAGGGACTTCCAAAAGGTGATACATGTACCATGGGAGTTACAAAGGCTGCTGCAAAGCAGTACCCAGTACAGGGCTGAACCCAGAGCTGGCTTTGCCAGTATTGCTGCTGTCATTGCCATGGTATTGATGGCCTATCAAGTATATAAAAATTAAAAGTGTATTACGTTCCTAGTCTAGGAGCTGAATATACTGTGCATAGCATGACACAGACTTCCTTTGATGAGATGCCTTACACTTTCCTAAACTTCTTTTCTTTTTTATTTCTTTTTATTATTTTTTTTTATTTTTATTTTTGCATGACTCAGAGATGCTCTATTTGTACTTGCAAGCAAAAAGCAGTGGGGCTTTTTACATTTTGTGCCGTTTGGGAGATGGGCTTTCATCTGTAGTTAAAAATATACACTGTAGTTTTGGATATGCTTGTCTTCCTTCCATGACTCTGTCAGTTGCTTCAATTCATGATATTAGAATTTCTTTAAGATGTCTCCACAACAAGCCCACATAACTATGTAATTAGGTTCCTGCCTTTACCTCTGCTGTTGTAATGTTGAATCCTAATGAAGGGAGTATGTGGATGCTGACAGATCCCTGGTTTTGTGTGTTCACAATCCTACCCCTAGTGCAGCATTGCACTTTGATATAGTGAGGGGCTGCTTCTCTGAGAGTAGATGCAGCTAAGTCCTGAGAAGTTATTTTAGAAACCATTAAGCCAATCTGTCACATAAGGCTTGGCCTGAAATTAATTTTGTGCTAAGCTGATGGTCAATCCACCCTTCCCCAGTGTGGTAGAGATGGCATAATTAGACTTCTGTAGGAATGTCTAGACTTCTTCTAGGATGTTCTGGAAATCTCACTTTGGAAGCAGTTCAGAGGAGCTCAGCCTTATCTCCCAAAACAGAGCCCCGAACATCACACACAGCATTTTGCACACCGGGTGGAGCACTTTGAGTATTGCTATTTTTCAGATGAACCGATACACTTAAGAAACTGAAACAGAGCAAAAATGTAATGATTAGTATTCAAAGATGAGATTAGATCTATGTGCATCAAAACATTCAAATTTTTGTTTGGATAATTAAAGGGTGGCTGACAGAGTTAAAAAATAAGCCTCTAGTCTAGTGATTAAGGCATTTTGCCAAGCTAAAGTCCTGTTGTGGAAATATGTGAATATTCCTTTGTATATACAGACCGGCTGGAAACTTTCATATAGCTTTTGTCTTATAAAATTTATTCTACCTATTCTACTAAAATAGCAACAGTATTAAATTGCAGACATCTCCCTCAGAGTGCTTTGTAGCTGCAGCTGGGTGGGTGGGGCCTTTTGTTGGGTTCAGTTCCCTTTAGACAGGGAAGGGAACATATTTTTTTCATATACCCTGTCACAGCTCTAACCACCAGGTGTTTTGGAAAAAAGGAAGGAAAAGAAGGAAGAGAGACATAATCTGTTTCTTTGATTGGCCAAATCTTCACTATAAACTACAGTCCCAGCTGTTTAGTTCTGCTGTGACAAAGTACAGCCAAGTAAACTCAATACAGATATTTGGAACAGTTGTATTGAAAACTAGAGGCATCTCCACAACAAGACGAAGCCATGTGTGTCTTTTGAGCATCCAGCTCTTCTGGATCTGATCATGTCTGTTTTTGTCCTCTCATACCCTTGGGAGTATATTTCAAGGGGTTGGAGGGGCTGGACTAAAAAATTATTTTCTTTTCATTATTGTAATATAGATTGTCGTTTTCATTATTTTAATATTGATTCTTCTGATAGTAGGGCATAGCAAGCTAGG
Source organism: Manacus vitellinus (assembly GCF_001715985.3). Lineage (NCBI taxonomy): Eukaryota > Metazoa > Chordata > Aves > Passeriformes > Pipridae > Manacus > Manacus vitellinus. Next base: position 6,860,055 of record NW_021940535.1, read on the forward strand.
TCAACAACATCACAGGAGACCATACACTTGCTAGAAGATCTATGATACTATAAAAAAAAATCAACACATATGTGAGAAAATGCAGTAGTAGGGTAAAATCTCTTGTGGGAATTGCATGCAAGCACATCCAGGTCCAACACTAGCCTCCTGCCAGAGCCTGAACAGCTTGTTTCATGTTCTAAGGGCTTGCACAATATTGAGTGATGATACCAGCTGTGCTCAGGTTCTTGAATTACATCTAGATGGTGGCCATCAGGGGACACACCGTGCCTGCAGGAGTGGTTGGCTTGCTGCTAGACCAAAAAGCAGAGGGTTGGAAGCTGAGGCTGAGAAAGAAATAAGTAATTTCCCGAATCGGATGTTTATTTTAACTGTCTTGGAGAATATGGCTTTGCATGCCAAAGTTTTGTTCTGATATGCTTATCTGCTAATGGTATATGCTGGTATATTGTCCCATATATAATAGAAGCTTAAAGCAGATAGTTAAATCCCAATATACTTGGAGGTGACATAGTCTCTTACCTGCAGTCAAACTTTGCAGCTAGATTTGGGTTTCATTTAGCTTGAATTATTTGTGATGAGAATTCTAGCTGAGGACACACATTTCCTGAAATAGATATACAACACATGCCTCAGCCACAAAGATCACTCACTAAACTGATTTCTGGTCCTTTCCTCTTTTAAGGAAAGCTCTAATTTTCTTCCACAGTAAGCTTAATGCTTTTGACAGAAACCAAACAAAGCAAAAAAACCCAATTTAAGTAATTTGTTTATGTAGGTGGCTGCACATGGTCACTTAACAGATTGTGTCACATGAAGACAAATCAGACTTCCCATGTTCCAGTTTGATATGTATTATAAGGACTGGAAGAAGTGGATCTGAATTCTGATTCCTTAAGAAAAATGCTCCTTTCTCTAGTGGGCTGGATTACATAGCTTTCATCACCTCACACCTTTCCTATGAAAGGCCATAAAATACAAGGAAAATTTTCCAAATCTACCAGCAATGCTATTTGAAAGATTTAAATGTTATTTTTATTTTTTTTAAGATTTAGTTTAAAGATAGATGTTCTTCTTAAATGGAAATATTTTTATACTGAAAGACTGGAATGATTAGTCAGGGAATGAGTAGAGATTATTTGGCTATTGCAGTCTGGCAAGCCCATCTTGATTTGGTCGTGTAAACAAACAATACATCTAGCAGGGAAGGAGAGAACCTGCCCAAATCTTGGCCTGATTTATATATTACTATCAAAAGAGAGACTTGGCTGTGGAAATTAATCAAGTTTCTTTTCCCCAAGGATCAAAGAGGTTACTCAAAGGATGCAAGGGGAATGTAGGGATTCAGCTGTGTCACATTTTCTCTCTAATTGAGCTGTCTAGGGAGCCTCCCACGTTTTGCAGAAACGGAAACATCCAGTTTCATTTTATCTTTCTCAGACTGCAGCAGCCAAGGTCATGCTACGTTTACTTTTGGTGTTTGTCCCTTTAATTCTCCTACGGTTTCACAAATCCTTCTCATGTATTTTTAAATTTTAGCATATAATCACATTTTTTTTAAAAGGCACCATCTGGTCCCTGACACGGTTTAAAATAACAACCCAGCCAGCACGCAACCAGCAGCAAGACTCTACACCTTTCACAACCATTATGAGAGTTCCCCCACCTATTTTTCTCCACAGACACTGTCACCATCAGATTTCTCCTTCCAGGTCTTGCAGAAATTAGGGTCTTGCACCTCTTGCTTTCTATCTTTTTCATCTCAAACGTAGTCATTTTACAGAAGCAAAATAGATACACCAGAAGAGCTTACAGCTAGGATTGTGGAAGATCTGCTGTAAACAGCTCAGTCAGAGAATTTGGAGTTGGAGCTCACGTTTAGTGAGCTGCCCTTTGATGCTTATCACTTCTGCAGTGCATGACTTCATTGTGTCCCCCGGGTGCCTGGAGACCCTGCAATATCCACAGAGCAGAGGGAAGCATGCTCTGCAAAAATTCCTTTAAAAAAAAAGGTGCCGCATTCTGCAGGTGTTTTATTTTAAGCAGGACATTAACATGCTATGCTATCATTCAGGTTATGCTGGGCAGGAAGGTTTTCTTGATTTTGATTTTTATGAGTCACTTATAGCACTAGTCTATTTTACCTTCTTGCTGCATGTAACAGCATTGTCTGTCATGATGCTTTCCCAGTAGCCACAAATCAAAGCATGCCACTAAGCAGTGTGATTGTGTGACTGTCACCCTCAGCACGGCTGAGGCTCGACCTGGCGTTTCTTTTCTAGCTGTTGGAGGACATGAGGTTATCGATGCCAAGGTAGCAGAGACAGTAAATACAAATACATCCTTTCCTATTTGCAGCCAGCAATTTTGAATGGACCAAAACTACTGCTGGAGACAAAAGCAGGCTAATGTGATGAATGGGAAAGGACTGCGCAGGGCTCTGGGAGTTCTGTGTAGGTTATCCGTCTGGTGGGATATTCACTCTTTTTTTTTGCTTTCCTATTAACTAAAGGCCAAGCTGAACAATTATTTCCCTACAAGCTGCTCTGCTCCTGGATCATGCTCCCGTCCCCGCTGCTCTCCCTTGGTGCTGGCAGCATGGGTGGTTAATATTAGCTGCACAGCTGATTGTCCTGGTTGGTGCCCTGCAACAGGTGCAGGACGGCCGCCGCACTGGAATCCCGCCCGGACCGATGCCGGCACTGGCACCAGCCTACCCATTATATCAGGAAGGGCCACGTCCCGTCGCCACGATGCCCCGACACCCTGGGCTGGCCCCAGCTGTCTGTGGGACGTGGAGCAGGGTGATAAGTGCCCAGGGAGGCTGCTGTGGAGAGAAGCAAACCGTGACTCCTCTGGAGTGGGAAGACGGGAGGCTCCTGGATGGGACTACTGCTGTGTGGATGCGGTAAGGAGGAGTTCTCGGCAGAGCCCCAGGCTCGTGTTTTTTTGTCATTGTTCTTAGAGGAGGGAAACACACATAAACAAATACTGAAAATCAAGTATCGGCACTGTGAAATGAACAGACACAGGTTGCATTTGCTCATCATGTTGGCTATAGTTTCTTTACAGCACAGTATTTGGGGGTTACACTAGTTTCAATAGGCATTTTAATTTTAGAATGCTCCTGTGAAAAGTTACTTTCAATTCCAGTGGTGATTAGATGGTGATGATATGTTTTAATAATAAACATGTGAGAGATATAGAGAAAGAAATCAAATATGCTGGCTGCACTTGTGGGGAGGGGAAGAAGTGTTGTTGTTCTGCTCTAAAATTATCTGATCTGGCTGCTCTGGGGTGATATCTAAGGTCTCCCATTTCCTATTTTATTTTTCTTTTTTTTTCTCCCCTTTTTTTCTTTTGTTTTCTTAAACCATAATAGCATTTTTTGGTAAGAACAACAAAATATCTAGGTGGGATTTGCATAGTATAAATGTTGGAGAGAGGAAGAGGAAATCGAAAGACCTGTAATGTTTCACAGGATCACTTCTAGTGTCCTGTTGCCTTTATGTGACCCCTCTCCACTGACTGTGTGAAGAAAGGCAGGGCTGTCAGGCAGATCAGAAGGAGATCTGTGTGCTGCAGTGTGAAGTCTGCTGAACAGTGTGTATGTCTACAGTGCCATGCCTGTGTGCATGCTCAAGGATGGAGAGAGGCAGGTTTGCTTAGGGAGTCGAGCAGGCTCTGTCTGCAATGTGGCACCCTCTGTGTGCTGGAAAACAGATACTGCTGCTGCTTCTAAATTAAGGAAAAAAGCAAAAATAAAGAAGAGGTTCATCTCTAAATTCAGTGATTTCTGCTCTGAATTGGTCCACAACCAAGAGCAGTGGGTCAGCCTGAAGTAGTGCTCCTGGAGAGTTAGATTGATGCAAGAGACTGAAATCAGTGCAATCTCTCCCTTGATTATGTTAGGCTTTGGATCAGCACAATCCTTACTATTTCTATTTCTATTTCTATCTACGTGTAGCTGTGAAACAATTTTTTGGGGAGTTGTGGAATAAATAAGCTCTATCTGGGCCAAATAAATACAACAGGGAACTGACGAGAAAGGTCCAACTACATAAGTGCCAGGTGTTTCTAAGCATAGTCTAGGTTTAAGTTCCTTCCAAGAGACTTTTTTGATTGAGGCCATTAAAATTTGGACATAGTCTCGACATGAAAGAAAGAAAATGCCTTTTCTCAGTGCTACTTGTGACTATTGCATGTGGGATTGTGCCTCAAAGCATGGCTCTTTGCTGCAGGAACCATTATGTCTTGGGGGATTGTGAGATCCTTCCTGGGCTAGTGCCTCTGCCTGAGGACATGGTGATACTGTAACACTATTACTGTCCTGCTGCTCCTGACCTCTCCACAGCCAGCACTGTGCTGGGGGCTTGACGTAGTTGTTTGGCAATGAGGACACTATGTAAACTATGATAATCCCTTACATCTCACAGTGCCTTGACTCATGCTTCCAGCCAAACTTTTCTCCAGCTCCCTCTCTGTTTTCCACCATCCACCCACACTGTCTTCTATTCCTCTTATTTTGATACATGAAGCAGAATTTGCTGTACCTCAAACTATTGCTTCAGCCATGCCTGAGCAGGAGCTCCCGCACAGGGATGGGCCAGCTGGTGTTTTGCTGGAGGGAGATGTGCCAAGGCAGAGGGAAGATACATGGCTATACCCCCTAGAAAATCATCTATTTGTGACTTTGAAAGGGTCTCTCTAAGGAGCTCACAGAGAAGCCATTTGTAAATTTGATGCCAGATTTTAAATGCAAAACGAAAGTGGATTTCATTGACATGAAAATTGGTAGCTCCAAGTCCCTCAGGAGAGGTGCAGCAGTCTGTGTCCCCGGAGAGTCAGATGTGTCGCCTTGCAAAAGATCTTGTATCCAGGTAGGAAAGCACAAATGAACATGTGGATCTCCAGCAGTGCTGGGGACAGGAGAGCACATTATTGAAAATTTTATTTATTTATTAAACTGTTATGATAAAATGCTCAGAGTTACAAAAGTTTGAGAAGAATAAAATGTTTATCCCACTTTGTACACAAATCGGTGGTCTTGAATAGAAGTTAGAGGGCATATCCAAATAAGTTTTAAAATTAACCTTTCATAACCAAGCAGGTCATGCAATCATCACTCAATCCACACATTTTTTTATTTTTTGTTTTAATTAAAATTATGTATACTTTTCATAGGAAAATGACATTATGGTTTTATGGGCTCCTGTATTACATTAGGTAGAGCACAATACTCCTAAGTTACCCTCCCATCATTCTAATAATTTCTTGGACATTTAGTTTGTAATTTCACTACAACATATAACAAGAAAATCCAGTTACATTTCTAAGTAATATGGAACTTCTGTTACTGTAAACACATTACCTCATCAGAATTATTTTAATTCGCTGTTAAAGAAATAGAAGAATATACTCTAATGATGTATACATCTAGATAGCAAGCAATACAATCCCTTTTATTTTTTAAAAAATAACAAACATCTGCCTTTTCCTATGCCCTAGGAGTATATACACTTGTATGCAATTAAGACTATTATTTCTGTAACATACATAAACCTTGGCTAACTACTCATAAAATTGACCCTTTTATGATCCTGACAGCACTGCTGGTGAAGCTGATGATGGCCAAGCATTCAGTCAAGGTATCTCTTGGTCATAAATTAACAATCTTGCACTCCTGTGAATTTGTAAAGGAACACTTCTTTCTTCTTCTGGCACAGAAAATGTGATGATGGCCTGTTCCCTCCTCACCAAGGTCTAGGGACAAAGAGCAAGGGAGAAAGGCTGTTTGGCAGAGAGACTGGGAAAAGAAGACCAGGACAGATTTTCTACCAGATGCTCTCCAGAGCAAAGGCAATATCCAGACAGATTTGTCTACAACTATAGTTGTGTATTTTTTTAGAAATTCTCACCTCCTAAAAATCAAAAGAGGGAATCGAAGTTACTGGAAACATAGAAAAAGAATGCATGAACAATCTTACTGGGTGCTGAAGAGGTACATCAGTGGAACTACATGACCCACCCTTCAGGCAGGTCTGAGGAGGACACACCCACGTGGAGCTGAGTCTGTTGCTGTTGAGGTGCCTCCTGTTCTTGCCTCTCTTGTTATTGACAAACTTCACTGGCAAACTAGGGTAATGTTAACATGTTCTCACTATACATGATTACATTTAGACGTCTTTGTCTTGAATCTAGATCTGTTTCAGATCTATCTAATTATAGTTTTCCTTTGTAACTTTTCTGTCAAGTTCAGACAGAACTTGCTCCTCTGCTATGATGGCAACTTCACCTTTGCTTGCACTCTTACCTCTTGCCTTCAGCAATTAAGAAAGGCTAGGTAAAAATCAGTGTATCCCAGTCTTCAGGCTAAAAACATTTGTATGCGTGTGTGTGTAGGACAGGCTGGGAGGCAGGATAATTATTCAAAAGGAAGGAAACCTTCATCCATTTCTCCTTCCAGGAAGAAGGAGGTGAGGTGTTCATAAAGCAGTTGGGTTGGATTCTCCTGTATTAAGACAATATACTAGGAAAGGCTCATAAAGACAGTGCCTCACTGAACTCTCAGCAACACATTGACTGCTCCAGGCAGGTCAAGTGGTAATGGAAGAATGACGAAATGGAAAACAGCAGCAACTCAGGCCCCTGGAACTCACAATGGTGAATCCCTGTGCAGTGCAAAGGCCCAGAGCAGGAGCAGGGTAGGTGACTACTAGTGATGGATGATGTTGAGACCTCAGAGAGAAATGATATAATAAATGTTGGTCTGACACAGTAGGAAATGTTTACGTAGTGAAGTGACGGGTAATAAATAAGATTGTGTTGCTATAGATCCTCCAGGCAGTGCTGGAGCACAAATACTTTCTGATTTTCTTTCTCTAAGGAAAAAAGGTGGAGAGACAAGGACTCTCTTTGGTAATAGCCAGGCATGAAAACTATGTTTGCTGCATGCAGTCAGTGTAATCTAAGGCTTGATACAGATCCAAGTCAAGTACTGCTGCAGCTGTAGGTTCTCAGTTGTCATAGCTAAGGTTACAAAACAACTTCTCTCGCAGTTTGTCTAACGTCACTGTCTGGAGCAGAGGCCCCACTGCTAAATCCATTGGTTAAAACATTGTCTTTTCTTGCACTTGTTATCAGGGCTGCCACGATGATTGGAACAATCAGTTTGCCCCAGGATTGACTAATTATATGTGATACATGGTAATATATAGAGGGATACAGACTCAGCTTCTCCCCTGAAATTTCCAAGTGTTCATGTTTATCATTTACTATAGGTATTTTTCAGGAGGGGAGGGTTGTTGGGGTTTTTTTGGTGGTTTGTTTATTTGGATTTATGGTTTTTTGTTGTTTTGTGTGTAGTTTTTCTTTTTAGTTTTTTTTTTTGTTGTTGTTGTTGTTTGAGGGTTTTTTTATTGTTTGTTTGTTTGTTTTATATGAATTTTCCTCTCTTGCTTATTTTTGTTTTAATCAAATACCAGAAACAGACCTCTGTTGCTGCTGCTGCAATCATTAACTAGGGAAGCTCACCATGCTAGTTTTTGATAGGTAGATAAATGCCTGGATATAGCATTACAAATTAATAACTACTTTGATTAAGAAACCTATTAATTGCTTTAGCAGTCTGGAAGGGATTACTCAAGAAGCAGGTTAGCATCTCTTGTTAAAAAAAAAAAAGGGACTATGCTGGCTATATTTTTAACATTTTGAACTAGTTTTGGAAGTCTTGCCTATAACCAGTCTTGCCCCTGAAATCAGTGAAACCAAGTCCTCTCCTTTTTATTTTTCTTATAAACACCTAAGGAATGTATAAGAAATTTCATACTGATTTTTTTTTTCAGTATGTATCTGAGGGTTAGTGAGCAACAAAGGAATGAGAGTACTGAAATGGATCTCTTCCTAGCTGCAGTGTTTAAGGTCTTGTACAATGCCTTTCAGAATATTTTCTGTGGGCAATTTTTGGTGGCTTTCTCCCCCTTGAGAATCCTCCTTACTGTAAATGCCAGCTATCCTGCTGTCCATGTTTAAAGGGCAACTATCCTGCAGGAAAAATAACCCCCCTAAAATTTCCCTTTTACACAATTGAGCTCTAGTTTCCAAAGATTATCCTGAAGAAACTGTGAGCTTTTGAGGGCCACTGGTAATTAGGATGGGGATATTAGTGAATAAGGAAAGACCAGAAGAGCACCCCTTCCAGATGGGGTGCTGGTGTCTACAGTGGGACTGCTAGGACTGTTCAAGTGAGTGAGTGGTTATAAAATCAGCACATAAGTAAATGACATAGTATGTGTGTTTTTTCACACATTTGTAATTTTAGAAGCTTTGTCATTTCAATGTCCTCTTGTGCACCTAATTGCATATCTCCCATTTTTTCTCATCCATGGTAAGGGTTTCTGGGACTTATAACTTGGAAGGGAGGGAGGACTATTTTGGAACAGGCAAATAGTGACTTATGATTTGACTTACAATATTAGGCAATGGCCCAACAGTTGCTATATAGATCTACCGAGTACTAGTGTTTAGAAAGTGAAATCTGCAAAACAAAACAAAGCTTTTTTTCCTGAACATACCCCTTAACTATGGTAACTCAATGTGGCTGGATAGATTCTTGCTCTTGCCTGTGCTTGGCAGTACACTAAGCCAAACTAACTGGATTTTAGGATTACTTGCTGTTTAGTACAGCATTGGCACCACAGGATTATAGCACAGGACTTACCAGCCACTGGAGTATACCATATTAAATCCTGAAATATAGTTTCCATAGTATTGCATTACATTCTCTCCTCATCAACCCAATGTTCCCTAAACCCTGTATTTTCAATGAACAAATAATTGTTCTACCACAGATAACTCTAATAGGGTTAAACCTATTTGGTAAGAAAGACGGCATAGTTTTACATAAGAGAAAAATGGGGGGGGAGAAAATATGTGTGTGGGGAGTTGATAATTATATACAACACAGGTTGGTTCCAAAATCATATTTATCTTAATTATAAGAATATGTTCGAGAGATAACGTTTCCCTAAAAGATAGCTAACTAATAGAAGTGGTTTTCTCTGGTTTGCTGTTGCTAGTTTTATTTGTAGATTTTATATGCTTTACAGAGTGGTTGTCAATATGGTTATCCCCACTTTACAGATGAGGGATCCAATTTCTTGAAGACGAGAAAAAAAGTTGGAGGGCAGCACCAGGTCTGCTGCCATCCATACTATGTCTTCTTGGACTTTCCAAAGAAGATTTTACTGCCATCCATAACGCTGCTCCCCATTGCAGATCCAAACAGCACACACATATTTGGGGGTTGGATTTCAGCCCCACTGCTCTCCTTTTGCTCACAGTGTAGTAATGAACTGAAACAAAACATTATTCCGAGGGCTGTGTGGACTTTGCTAATGCCAAGGAATAAGTAAAGCTTATTTGTCATGACAAGGTGATACTTGTACATTAAGCCAAATCTTAGGCTGTTAAACAAGAAAATCTTTCCTAATTCTCATTTCACATAGGAAACAAAATTACCGAGAAAGGAAAAAAAAAATCAATATTTTCAAACTGGGAATGTATGTTTATCAGCTTTCCGAGAGACTGAAGGCAAAATACAAAGCCTCACATAACAATTAAGTTTGAGGAATTTTTTCCTTGATATTAGAATCCTTTTGCCTTTTCACACTTGCAGACATTGGGAATATAAAAGCAGTGTCAAACCAGTAAGGTGCAGAGGGGCAGGGAGCTGAACTGGTTATTACTATCGCAAATGTTTCTCAAGCCCTGAACAACATCCTGAATTCAAAGCCCCATTGGTTGTGAGAGAAGACAACATGTGGAGGGGCAAGAGCTGTTGCTTTGATTGGCACTGGTTGTTTGTGATGGTGGTGTTGGCAGGAGACAATGTCAAGAGTTTAAGGCCCTCCTCTTGCCGAGATAAGTCAACAGATATGAACACCATCTCTGGCTTCAGCATGACCCAGGCAAATACAATCAGAGTCCCAATGTCCTTTGGTAAACCAGACTGTCAAAGGGTGGGAAGCATAGCTGAAATGATTTTTTAGAGAAGGCCATATCTGAATAAGCTTATACTAGAAGTTTGACAGGAAAGCTCAGGAGTCCTCTGTGGAGGTTTGAGCTGTATTTGGTTACAGGAGAGGGTAGGTCTTGGTGTGGACTCTCCTTCTCCTTTACTAGCCTGAGAGATAAAGAAGGGCCCTGAGAAATTTCAATATTTCAACCATGTGCTGTTAGAGCCTGAACTGAAATCACAGGATCATATAGCATATTTGGATTATCAATACTTCTATTACTATTTTTACTTTTGTAGCAGTATTTATATTGGGAGTCCATATGCTTCACAAACTGCAGAAGAGATTGGTATGCCTGTTTTACAGAATGGGGAAACAGCTTTCTTAGGCAGACTGATCACCAAAGCAGTTTTGGTCTGACTTCTCCTCATAAAACCTTTTTCTGCATTGCAAGGAGGCTTCAGCGAACATCACAGCTGAGATGAGGATGGTTTTGGGTAGCAGATTATGGGACAAAATCTTCCAGCCAGAGCTTTCATGAACAGCATTAGTCAGAGTAGACATCTTCATGTTTGGGCCTTGGAAAGGGTGATAAATCAGTCTTAAATGAGCAATTTTATTGATAAATACCTCAGTCTGTGATGTGCAAAAGGATCTGGTGCTTTTCAATGAGTGTAAACTGATCTGTGCCTTAGTATCTAGATGATTCACCAAAGGAAATATCAGAAAACTGAAAATGCCTCATGACAAATGGTCAAATGCAGCTCAGGGCTGATTCTATTGATATCCTGAGTATTCGTCTCCAGATCATTAACTATGGTCAGAGGTACCTCTGCACTGCTCAGACTCAGAGCCACCAGCTCCACAGCTCATCCCAATTTTTCAGTCTGTTATTCAGAGTGAGGAGATGGGAGACTACCTATTCATCTAGCTTGGGATCCTGGGGAAGAGCAGGGACCAAATCCTCCTCTCCCTTCTGCAGCTCCTTGCCTTCAGGCATTGAGAAGTTTAGGAGGGACTTCCTGAACAGTGGGGCATCCCAATAATCCTGTTTGTTAGCCATGACCCTCATGAATTTGTCTGGTCCCCATGTAGGCTTATTTTATACTTTATGGCCTCTGCAGCATCCTGTGGCAGTGAGTCATAACTTAATTACACCTTGTGTGAATAGGTTCAATGCTGCACTGGAACCAGCAATTAGTACTTGCAGTGATGATGCAAAGAGACGTTTTCTGTGTGAAATGTACTTTTCATCAGAGCTACCCCATGAGAGGAGCTGCCTGTTGTAGCTCGCAGGAAATAACAGTTTCAGGGGGAGAAGGGGCCACTGCCAACCATCATGTTGACGATGAGCCAGAGGAGATAGTTAGGTACTGTCAGCGTGGTGTCGCACACCTCTTGCTACCAGCCATTGGAACAATTAAAAAACCCACATTGCTCACTGAACTCCAACTGCTTATTTGGTTCACTGTGGCCATGGAAACACCTGACCTATTTACACCTTCAGCAGAGTGACTGGTGGTTGGTGGAAGCGAGGTGGGAAAAGCGGAATGCTTTGAATTTGGACACTGGAGACTTTTAATTAAGATGGTGTGTGTGAATGACTGCCTGTGTGCTCTCAAGGGAGAGTTGGAGGAACGTGGCTCCAGCAGGCCAGGGGTTCCTGCACTAGTGCAGCTGTGCCATTGGGTGCTCCTTAAACAAATATGATTTGCCCAGAGCCTCTGCTTTGCATACATAAAATAACACTTTCTTACCCACCATTTCCAATGGTCTTGTGGGAATTCATTCTGTCACTTTGACAGCAAACTACTTCACACTCTCTCTGCAGCATTCATCCTTGAAAAGTTCCCTGTAGTTGGGAATCAGCTTGTTCTACCCAGGAAGGAACAGAGAGGAGACTCATTCTGCACAAGGCTTGCCTGTGCACCTTACAACACTCATCTGCTCCTTGCCTATTTCTCAGTACAGCTGGAATGGTGGGAAAGAGCAACATAAAGTCATTTGGACGCATCAAATGGAGCAGGAGATTTCACTTAATTGCAGCTGGGGCATTTACTTAGGCTGCAGATTTCCGTGACAAGATAATGCCATGTAAGTTATCAGACCAGGGGCACAGAACATATCAGGCTGAGCTTCCAGATTGTGCTCTTCTGAGGGCACATATTAATATAAATGGTCACATTAGGTTCTAGGTAGCAGTTACCTGGAATTGACCCTAAAAGGAGATCTGTTGGAGAGGGGAAAATATTAAACTCTAGGTGTAAAGAAGACTTTTGCAGATACAACATAATCACAGTGCGCATTAAGAATGAAAGGAACTTCAAGACTTTAAAGATCTGTTGGGAAATCTTGAGGAAGAAAGGACGTTTGCATTTGATATTAGTGAGAGAGAGTCTTTAATATCCCCAAAGCATCTGATTAATAACCATGGCATCAGACCTCAGGAATGCAAATTTGGTAGCTCTTTAAGATGAAAGCTCCCCCTCCACATGCCTTTTTTTTTTTTTTTTTAATTTTTTTTCATTGCACATTTCAAAACCATTCATGTTCTGGCAGGTAACAGTTTTTTATCCTGAAAGTAAGGGTTGACCAAGGAACAAACTGTGCAAATTCTGTTCTCAAACACCAAAATTAGAGAGAAAATACCATCTGTCTCCTCTCCAGCCTACTCTTCCTGGTTCCAATAATACCTCCTAGTGGAGAAACAGTCACGAAGCTACCAACACAGTGTACAGCAATGCACCATAATGCAATGGTTTGTGTTTGTGGGGGGACTGCTGCTTCTCCCCAGAAGAGGTAGGTGAAAACTCTGTTCCCAGCTGGATGGGGAGGATGTTCACATTGCCTTGTGCTGCTGGGCCCCTGTCTGGGCTTGGTGGGACTCCTCTTCCACTGCAAAGGCTTTCAGGTGGCATTCCTGAGAGTTTTCTCCTCGACCTGCTACAGCAATCAAATTGATGGAGCTTTGACAGTAGCTGTGACTCATTTCAGGAAGAAATCCACTTGAGTGCTTGTTATCACTTCAGCATCATTTGCATATTTCCCTGTCAGGGTGAGTATTTTTTCCTGACAGGGCACAGACTGTTTCTTTTGCCCTGGGAAGACCATACAAACAGACTTCTTACCTGGAAGCTAGTGCCAGAAGCTCTGCAGCTGGCTGTCTTTTGCTTCTGATTTCTTTCTTTTCCTCCCTCCTTCTTGTCCTTAATGGCTGTCTGGCTTTTGTAGACTAGTTACACAACACCATTTTTTCCCTCTTCCAGCATCACTGAGCAAATTTCAAGGCTGTGGAGGAGAGAGAGGAGAGCCTGATGCACTGAGCCACCTTTGCCCATCCACTTGTGACTGGGGTATAATAGGTACAGTTGATTTGAGACTGCCAAGAGTTTGCTGCCAAATTGAATTTTTCATAAACTGATTACTGCGAAGTGCTCTTGGCAAAGGAAAGTTAACACCTTTGTACCAAACTCAGCTCAGCATAGCTCATAAGAGGGATACTGTAATAATAATTGTCTTCTGGATCCTTGGTCAGGATTTTGGATTTTCTGAGAAACTATTTCCATCCCCGTTCCCTCACCCATGAGTAAATCCACTTAAGGCTTTTTGCATAGCTGTTATTGGTGCAGACATAGGAGGACTTCTCTGCTGGTGTAAAGCAGCCAACCTCCACTGATTGCAGTTCTCTGAGTTACTTTAGCACCGAGGGGGTGATAGTATGATTCAGACATGGTTGATAAAGTTATGGTAATCTACCCTTAATAACTTAATCTTAACATTTTTCTCTAAAGAGAGCTATGTAGCCAGGGAAAGGGGCTAGTTGAACCACTCAAACAATTTATCTGACAATTTCTGCCTTGTGTTTTCTGCTTGCAAAATACTCTTCCAGAAAGTTTTTGGTTCATAAGGTGTTTATTCTTCATTTTGTGTCAGTGAGTTACAAAACAGGGAGGTAAATTTGGTTCCTCAAGTTGCAATGCTGTACTTGTTGCTTAATGACTGTCACCCTATAAGCAGAGGGAAACCACTTCCAAGGAAGCAGGATAACCTCCCACCTGCAGGTGAGAGTACCTTTGCTTATTCAGAGACATGCTAAGTGGGCAGAGTTCCCCTGAATTTGTTTAACTTCCATAAGCATTCAGGAAAAGAAAAACAGAAAACAGATTGTAGTTGAATTAAAGCTACTATTTGAAATTAGCTCAAAAAATACACACCAAGAGCATTATTTTGGACAGACTGCACCTCTTTAGTTTAGCTATGGGAGGGTGTTCTCACTCAGTCACTGTAGAGGACCTGGTTTGCGGTGGTGCCTTGATGTGAACTCCAGACATATTGTCCAGTGGCTGGGCAGTGATCCCACAGTGTGAACATATCTGCTTGGCATACCTGGCATAACAGATGCTGGGTGTAAGTGATGCTTTAAAATAATAATAAAAATCATAATTTCAAATCTCCACTCCTCAGATCACTTTTCTAGCAGGTGCTCCTAGCTTAAAATAAATAATGCCTTAACAATAACAACAGGAAGAGAGCACGTTCTTATTTATTATTCTCTTTGCTTTGCTTTTCCTTCATATTTAACGTGGCAGCACTTCACACATGCTACTGACATAGATGCAACAGAAAGCCCTTACTACTCCAAAGAGAAGACATTTATGGAAGTGCCAAGGAGCAGACAACAAAGGCACTTGGTACCACTGGATCCGTCACCAACATGCGCTTGTGTGGAATAATCTGTACAGTTTACTGGACACACGCAGACCATGTGGTTACAATTTAGGATGAAGCCATCTGTTTAGAAAATCTGAATGGTTTTGATCTGCACCAAAACAAAGAAAAAGAAGTAGGAGTAGTGGGGTTTTGATTCTCTTTGGCGGTGCAAAGAAGCAAGCTGTTTTGAAGTGTTCGAGCAGATCCTCTTCTGCTTGGAAGAGGGGTGACTGTGCTGGTTCATGAAGCGGGCAGGGGAACTGAGGTCACATTTACAAGAATTACAAACTCTCAGATTACAAAAGTTTAGAGTTAATTAAGGCAATGTTGATGTTTATAACTCAATTTTTTTCCACTATAACTTTTTACAAATATTGCATCACTTGAATAATTTTGTGGAGCAAAAATCTACAAAAGCTAGGGGGATGGGGAATGGGGAAACCTGCGTGAGGTCAAGACAGGGATTCTTGTTTTCATTTTACTTCAGGAAACTTTTTTTCCGCTCCCCACTAGCATCTATTTTGAAATGAAAAGTCATTTTGATCTGAAAAATGAACCTTTGCAATTAAAAGTGAATTTCATTCAGGCATTTTAAAGTGTGCTGAACATTCACTGAAAATTACCTAAACCAATGCCAAAACCTCTCAAAAAATGCTTCATCAAGTGCCTTGATCCAGTGCGTGCCAGCTCTTCTCAGCAAAGACATTATCTATAGCAGTAGGAGTTCTGGTGTTAAAACAGAAAGGGCATATCACGAGAAACTGCCATTTCAGCCAGATAATTCGTAAATATTAAGGAAAATTGTTTGACATGATAAATGATATTGAAAATCACTATGTAGTAGGAGAAAAAAAAGTCAGCTGTGAATGTGCTATAGTTAAGTGGCCAAAGAGTTTGATGATAAAAAAGTCATGTATTTCTTGTTTTAGTAATAAAAACTATGTTTCATTCTGGTTCTAACATTTCAGACATTGAATAGTGTGCCAGTAAGGAAGAGTTTTAAACAAAAAAGAAAGCCAAAATAATTTTTTTCCTGTTTTTTCTTTTTTAATCAGTTATGGAGGTGAGGGAAAGACAAGCTGCTCCTAAAGAGCAGTATATGAAGCAGACCCACAATAATCAAGCCTTCTCTTGCTTCTTAGCAAAACCACTTGTATCTGCCATGTAGCTTTAGCGAGATGTGTCAGTCCATCTGCCTCTGTTTCTTTTGCTGAGTGCTGAGCCAGAAAGATTATGGCACATTTTGCTTTTTGTCACACCTCTTTGCTAACCCTTGCATGATTATATATATACTAATTGCA
This sequence comes from Manacus vitellinus, assembly GCF_001715985.3. Lineage (NCBI taxonomy): Eukaryota > Metazoa > Chordata > Aves > Passeriformes > Pipridae > Manacus > Manacus vitellinus. The sequence goes on from NW_021940535.1 coordinate 6,876,082, forward strand.
TTTTGATTCAGCCTCCAGAAGCAGGGTGGCTTTTAAGACACCAATGTCAGGATCTGCCCTGCCTGGCACCTACACACCATGTAGTTCTTGCACTGAAGGAGAGGATAATGTCAAAGACTAAGATGCTCTTTCTCTTCATCCCCAAACCTCCTTGCAATGAGTGCATTGCCAGAGCAGAGGACACCTGGTTTGTGAGAGGGAGTGCAACTGCAGTGATCTCTGTAACCTGTTATTCATCCTCACTGCTTTGTCTCAGCCTTATCCCTGTCCCCGCACTACCTCCCGCAGGAATGGGGACATAGTGCCTGTCTGGAGTCACCCAAGCACAGATCAGGTGAAGCAGGTACCATGACCTTTAGGGTTTTCCCACTCTGCCCCCACTAGGTCTAGAAGAGAAGGCAGAGAGTGATTTGTTTCTTCAGGTTCATTCTAGTAGTTTCACCTTTGTTAACACAGATACCAGATTGGGAGGGGGAGAAGTTTCACATTTATTTCAGAGAAAAAAGCTGAAGTGTTGTTTTGATTCTGAACTGGGAGCTAAAACACTTGACTTTCTCAAGGCACAGAATTCTAAAAATGCACTTAACGTCCTATTTTACTGGCTTTTCAGCTCTGAATTTACTTTCTGTATTTTCCTCTGGTGTGTCAATAGCACACAGTGCCCGTGTTCATCTTTCATTTGGTCTTTTTTGCAATAGCTGAAATACTTATTTTAATTGATTCTTTTTTTAAAGCTTAAGAGCAGCTGCTACTCGGTGTTGACTAACACATCTTAACATTGCTTGTAGATTTCTTTGTCAAACTCTAGCTGAAAGTGTTTTTCACTTTTTGCTTGATCTTTTTTATAGATATCTATTTAGATACCACACGTGAGTGAATTTTACAAAAAATGAAGCAAACTCTCTATTTTAATTTGCATGACATTGTTCTGTTAGACCATATAATCCAGCATCAAACATTTATTTAGACACATGCCTTGCCTAGTTTCATTCAACTGGGAGGCATCAGGCAGAACCCTTGGCAATTTGTTTCCAGTGGAGAGATATTAATGTTTCTGTGTGATAAAGTGTTGTTTTCTTCAGTTTCATCTGTGGCATTGAGACTGTAAAGGCAACAAATGTTGATAAACAAGGCATTTGGAGAGCCAAACAGCCAATCCACACCACTGAAAGCAGAGTGACATGAATTAGAGGCAAAAGTCATCTTTTGATCCATTAATATATACTTTGTGTGCACATATAGGCTGCTGTACAGTGCAATCTCATTTACTTACTGGCTATATGACAGATGTGGTGCCCTTGTCATCTCTGACCTGTGCTTATGGAAAATGAGCTTTTAAAGCCATGTTCTTGTTATATACTGCCCAGTTTACTTGCAGACAATATTGCGTATATGTATGGTATCATCATCTGGTAAACAAATTGTATTTACAGTTTGGTCAGCATCATTAGTTAATTAGGCCCTGGCTGTTTAGGCACCTGGAACAAGCAGTGGGAATTTAAATTCTTCTGATAAAAGGATTTATTTATAATGAGTCTCACCCCATAATGAGTTCCAGCCGGGGGAGACTGACCATTAGCAGATGACTCACCGCATTACCATAAAGATCAGAGTCACACATTCAATTTTATAAGGCTTACGTACACGCGGATAGAGCACAGATTCTAAAAAACAAATCTTTTGGCTCCAGTGTTTCAGTCGTGTTAAATTTGATACAGTCCTCCTATGCCTGAGAGTAAACAGGCAGGATACAGCAGACTATTTATTTTATTTCAGTTTTTTATTGCTCTTCCTCTCTACAGTTTCAAGAGGAAAAGAAGCTGAGTTTTTAATATTGTGAGAATGCTCAGCCCTTTTCAGCTGGGAGATGTCAGAGGCAGCTGCAGACCTAAATGAAAGGAGCTCATCTCTGAAAATTTGCTATGCTGTAATAAATGCAGGGTTCTGCTGGTGAGCTGCTGATGGCCCTTTAATGTCTTTAGCAGCACTCCAAGGCATTGCGGTTCCTCCCGCTCCCTTCCCCCCTTCCCCCCGCCCACCCAAGCTCAGGATTTCATCGTGTGAAGGCAAGAGTTCAGGAACAGCAAAGAATGTAGTAACAAAAGCTACTGAAGATTTATAGCAGTCTCCATCATTTGACCTGACTCAAGAGGGCATGAGTGAGAACATGCATGGTGAGAGTCCCAGGTGAAGGAATGCTGGCTACAGTAAAAAAGAAGTATCAGGTGACCCGATGGTGATAAAACACATTTCCCTAAGGCAAGTAATGCTCTAGTAACCTCTAACCCTGCAAGTCAGTCCATGCCTGCATGTGAGACCAAGCAACAGCCACTGAAGTCAGAAGTGGTATCAGGAGGAAAGGACATCAGTGGTGAGAAGACTGCCCACATGCCCATGGGCAGCAGGTGTAAAGCAGTCTCTACCTTATGGAAAAAGTTATCCTGGTAAAAAGCTCATTTTGTTTTACGAGTTTAGAGCCCTAACGTGAGCTTAGCCAGCACTCAGCTGGTAGGTGTAGTGCTATAAAGAAAAGAATCAGCAATAATCATTATAATGAAACTTCAGTTTTTCCATAGCTTGAAATATTGCAGTAAAATACCACCAAAAAGCAAGTTGCTCTGACTGACATGATAAGTATTAACACTGGGAAATCATTTTCTGTCTAAAATTTCCCTCACATATTTTATTTCAGATGATGCTTTTAGATCAGTTTGATTTTTTTTTCAGACATAAATAGTCCCTTATATAAGACTTTAACTGTCCCTATTCTTCTAGAGTTGCGCATTTGTTCTTCTTCTATTGTAGGAAACCTGTTTGTAGCTAGGATATACCAAGAAAATAAAATGGTCCTTTTGCTCCTTTTTCCCAGCATGCTACCCAGCTGTCCCAAAATCTCATTGCTCTTTAATACTGAAGACTTCAAGGCAGAGGGAGATAAATAGAAAGAGACCAAAAGTACCTTTTTATGGGGCAGTTTGCTATTTGGCACGAGCCTCAGTCTGAATCAGTGTTTAATTGTATTTGCTGATCATAGTTCTGGACATGCTATTTTAAACTAGGTATTATCTATGAAAAAAGAAAAAGAGGATTAAATAGAGGGAAATTCATTAAGTTAAATGCAAGTAGAGATCTTGGAGTGCCAGTTTACCAAACATACACAAAATCCAGATGTAATTCATCCCTGATGTTGCAGCCACGATGAATTTATTCCAAGATCTATACAGAAACTCTTAATTCCCTGGTTTGACAAAGACCAGTGATCAGCCAGGTTATATTAGACGTGCCAAGCATTAAGGCTGTGTTTACTTTTTGCCTAAAGTTCCCTCAGTGACCTCATTGTTGTCAAGTACTTTCTATGGTATTGGACGCATGAGTACCCAACATTCAGCCTAAAATACCATAGCCGTTTGCTAAAGGTGATAAGTTGGGGGGCGGGGGGGGCGGAGTTGTTTCTATTTGTTTCCGGTTTTTTTTATACTCCCTTATCCTGTTATCCTGCAATGTGAAATTCCCCTTCTCACCATCTTGTGAGAATGGGGTATATGTCTGTAAACTGGAAAGCGAGCTATTGAAAAAAAATACTTCTGCAATGTCTTTCTCTATATAGTTTATTTAAGGAGTAATGCAGCATTACTCAACCTGGATGGAAAGCTATCTGCGAACCTCAGCGGAGTGCAGAAGAGGCAGGTGTGGAGGCTGATGCTCCCACCTCCGCGCTGCCTGGAGAGCAGGCCCAACTCTCTCAAAAGTTTGGCAGGCGAAGTGCGGCTCCCAGCAGCCTGAAGTTTCTTACTGGAATGGTTCGTCCTGTCCTCCGTCGGGGGTCCCATGCAGGTGTATCACACTTGATCCAGCTCTCTGCAGCTAAACCTGCAGTTTCCAGGTGCAGGCAACAAGCTTCAGGTTTGGCTCCTCATGCTCCACCTTTCCCAGAGCAGCCTACAGAAGCTGTGGCAACACTGTCAAAAAATAATATCAGTTAAGGAAAAAAAAATAAAACGGCTGTCCCTTTTCATAGCTCATTTTCTTTTAGAATTAATGGTTTTTTTAAAAAAATGTAGAAAATTCTCACACCACACCACACCCCCCAAACCAACTCTGATAACCACTCGGAATATGGCACGGAGTTTGGCACGGTTGTGGAGAGGAAGGGGGGGCAGAACATCAAACTCCATGTTGTGTGCCTGTGTTTACCAGGACAGCTTTCCCCTGTGAGAATAATTCCCGGGTTTGTTTTTTTATTTTCAAACTTAGACTTCAAAGGAAGTATGAGAAATACGATAGATCACGTATAAAATACCGAGGCGGAGTGTCGTTTGTTTAGGTCTTTAATCCTTAAATTGTGAAGAACGTAGTGAGTTTCATAAAACCTGGAGGATGCATCTGTGTTCCTCCGGCAGTGCAATAATAAAATCAGTGAAGGCTGATGCTCCTGCTCGGCTACATCGCTCACAATAAACATCTGAAAGGCAGTACGGCTCTACAGTAAATGAGGCTGTCAAAGAAGGCCACTTTCAACAGATCATACTAAATTATGTCATGTGAAAAGTACTGCAGATTAGCGGCTCTTAGTTCATTCAGCTTAACGGCTGATCTTGAATGGCAGGCAAGAGGAGGAAAGCTGGTGGTATTCAGCGATGTATTAGCTATGTAAATACAGGGGCGCTGTCTTGAACCCAATTCTGCTGCTGTCTGACCCGAACCTTTCAAATGCAAGGGAGCTTCAGCCGGTCTCCGAAGAGGTTGGCAGCAAGTACTGGAGCAGACTCCTGGTGGCTGCGGCACTTTGTGCTACTCACTGTGCTCCCTCTCTGTGGAGGCATGTTGAGGGTTTTCCTTTTCTCTTTTCTCATTGAAACCATTCAGAATACATACGAAAATGTATATCGTTTTTTGTGTATCAGCGCTACAAGCAGCATCATTGTCTCTTCACTTTTGGTGACTACCAGTAATCCATCCTTGCCTGCCCTGCCTGCCTTTACCCCCTCCCCACTCGGCCACCATCTCTCCTCGCAGCCTTGGTCAAATCAGCTCCCTCTGTCTGCAGCATGGCTGCTCCCAACGCTTGTTTCCATTTTTTATGTGGATCAGATGGATGAAAAGCTCAATAGAAAGGAATTACTAGTATTTGTAGAGTGAATTATTAGTATTTATAGTGCCTCTGGCAAACTCTGCCTTTTTAAAGGAAGTGCCAATAATTAGTTATGGTGTTTTAATTAAAGAGAGTAATCTATAATTAACAAAGGGATGCTGTATTTTATATCTGACTTTTATTATTTTTATTAATCAGCAGTATTTAACAAATGTTATGTCTTCAGTTTCTTGTAATGCTCTTTTGCATATTTTTTCCCACTTCAAGACGGAAAAATTGAGTGAAATATTTTTATCATGTTTTAGGACACAATCAGCCTGACAGGGAGACTCTGTTTATGTCATATTGGAACTTGTGTCGGTGTTGCACAAGTTACTTCAGATGCTCTTCAGAGAATGTAAATTTAAGTTTTTGTGCTTTGAGGTTCAATGTTTTGCTTCCTCTATGGTGTAAGTCACCTGCTGAACTTAAAGTATATAGGTTATATAGAAACTTAGTTTACTATCCAATTTCTTCTCCTCACATTAGCGGTCATTTCTATTAACTGAGTGTTTAGGCATCATTGTGCTATATTTAGATAAAAATAATTTGTGTAATTGCCTGTAGAAAAAATATTTTTAGTTGTTCTTTTTATTTCTAAAATTTAGTTTTGTGGTGAACTCAGATATTCAGCCAACTGTATATCCCAAGTGGCCAGTTTGAATGTGAAATATATTTTGTTCTAGTAAATGGTTGTTCTTCCTGTGGTTTTATCTTAGTCTGGATAGCTGAAATTGGTATTAAAACCTAGTAAAGACCCAGGGATGATATCTGAGCAACCTCAAAGAACTTGTATTTTCCTATATTTTGCTTTGGAGATGTATGCATTCAGGTGTAAGTGTCTAGGTCAGAATGACCATTTCCTACAAAATGTGTACAACTATTCATCTGATTGTGTGTTCTTTAGAGACACCAAGCACAGGCTAGAGGATCATATGCTCCTTGCATAGGTTGCTTTGCCGCACAAGCCGGCAGAAAAATTCCCGAACAGCTTCTCACTATTGGCATTAGCAGTTAACACCTTTCCTGTATATGACAGGCCATGTGAAAGAGGTGTACAGCCACCTAAGCTCTCTGTGAAAAGCAGAGTAAAATGGTTCAGAGCTGTCAGTACTACAAGATATATATTCGTTCCTTGCTGTTATGTCCTGCACACACCGTGCAACCTCTAAGCTGATAACCTCCAGATCTTAATTTCCAGGCTAAGTCCCTTGAGACTTTTGCAGTCCTCACAGCTTTGGTGCCAGAGCCATTTTCCAAAGCGTAGCCTGATCGAGAGATTGTAACTGCAGATTTAGTCTGAATGTTAATGGATTTGGAATTGATGTAGGAGGGGAGGGGGAGGAAGATATTTTCTTTCCAAACAGAGATGCCTCTAGCCAGGTGAAATTGGTGTGATCCCACCAGGCTCCTGCTTAAAAGGCTCCTGCTGGGCCTGGCAGAAACAGTGACTCGACTTCTGCCTTGGATAGAGGGGCACACGTACATGCACTGTGTATTTATCCAAGCTTTGCAGTGGGGGCAAAAAGCCTTTAGCTTTTTTCCTCCTGTCTCTCCACCCTCTTCTGCCTTTCCTCCCTCCCACAACTCTACATCTAGTTGTAATTGCTATTGTTTGTTTTGAAATCATTTGGGAAACTTAAAAAAAAAAAAAAAAGGATAGCATATTGCTATTTTGTATCATCCTTTATTTCCTTATTTATATTTAAAGATATCTTTTCAAAGAGTAGCCAGGATTTAGGATGTCCAAACCGACTATAAGTTGAACCTTCTTAGATATCCTAGACACCTTCCCTCCTACTTGCCCTCCTACCTAGTCATTCAAAATAAGAGAGACTTTCCTCGAGGGGAGTGCTTACCTGTGCTTAATTAGAGATTTAACTATAGCCTTAAACTCTTTCCCAAACAGAAGTCATCAAGTGAATCACAGCCTTGTGAAAATCCCTGGCAGGGAAACGTTAGTTCTGAGGCTTCCAGATGGTTAACCATGCCCTTGTTTTCAACTCTGCTGAATAGTGCATGAAAAGACTCACAGCTAGAAATACTAGGGCTTATATTTATTTATTTATTTTTATTTTGGTTGCATTCCCATGCACACAGATTCATGATCCTCTTGAAAGAAAAGTTAGTGAATATTGGCATTTACTAAAAAGGAAATGCTTTCTTCTGTCAATGTGTGCATGAGATAATGCAGTTTTCTAGGGTATTGGAAAGAACATCCTGAAGGTCCCTCTTACTTATTGTTGCTGAAAGAAAGAACTGAAAGGTAGAGGGAAGAGAGCAAAAGATAGACTTAAGAAGCTAATAACTGTAAAAGATCACTGCCCAGGATCTGTCTCTTTCTGCGTTTGAATGATTTTTCTATGTAGACAGCTTTGCATGGCACTATTTTTAGAATCTCTTTAATAATTGAGCTGTAGTGATTGTGCTCAGCAGTTAGAACAGGCAGGGAAAATAGCTTCTCAAAGAAAGTGTGCACCAGGGTAATAATTTAAATCAAACCACATTAGAGTGTGCTCCCCGTTCTCCCCTCCCCCGGAGAGGTGAAATGCTGCAGAACACTGAGCACAGGGGGGAAGTGAAGATTGGTCAAGTTTACAGCATGTAATAAAATCCATCAAGAGAGTTTATGTTTTAGAGGTGGAGCACAGGAAGAGGTGATCTGGTCAGCTTTTAATGAATTGCTGTGACTAGGTGGTTTACAAGGGTAGCGCCTCAAGTTCCCACCATCAGCAGTGAATTAGGAGAGAGCAGCGTGCCTCTAACTTGCAAGGAGGGAATTGTCACAGAGGAAAAGCATTTGTCAAACCACACTGAAACAGGCACAAAGCAGTAATCCAGTGAAATGCAGGAAGCTCCAGTGGCACTGTCACTGTTTGATGTTTGGGTCTTTCCTGGCTGCACAACCAAGTCCCTGGCAACCACTGGCACAGAGCAGGGTGCCCACTCTGCTCCTATCAGCTGCCTTATACAGGCAGGTTTGCCCATTCCGACTGAAATGTATTGTCCCTAACATCTCTTCGTACAAGCAGCAAACTTGGAGCTCTCACGGGGAAATGACTGAGGTGTGGACAGTAAATCCAAGATTAATGAATCACATCTCTTGAAAAAGCAGAGACAACAGCTTCTATGGCAATTTGTAGATTAATATCACAGTCTCTGATTTTTTTTTTGTGAACTCTATCCATCCTAATAGTGTTATTCAAAACAATTTTGTAATGTTTTTGTTTTTCATTTTATTGTGATAATGTTTTTATTAATGATACATCCAGGCCTGATGTTATGGTTACATCCTCTTTAAGAATTTAAGGCATTAACTTTGCATGTCCATGTTGGTTGCCTTGTCTTAGATTAAAATGTTTCATTACTATACAGACAGAAAACATTTTAAAACAGAAAAAGCTTTGAGACAAAAAAGGATATTAAGTATTATGATTAGCACTAAGTAGTGACTGGCTTTAAAGATATAAAAATAGAAACATTTTTGTTATCATCTCAGAGTGTAATACTACAGCATGCCAATAATTAGAATCCATTTCTGAATAAACCCATGGGAACTTGTAACGAATTCAGAATTTCAAAAAGGAAATTACAAGCTTCCAACTTCTATTCTCTAGAATTTTCTTTTAACACAAAAAATCTTTCTCTTAAGAAAGCTGAAATTAAGACATTGAGAATTTCTTAACAACAGAAGAGTCTTAACGTTGACCTGGTCTGCTCAGGTGTCTGAAAACTGTGTTTAAGTTTGAAAATGCACAATGATCCACTGGGAGTGGGAGTAAGGCCTTTACAGATTATAACTGTAAAGAAACTGAATTTGTGTCTTAGGAAGTTTGATTGTCCCATTAGCACATGAAAGATTCCCCTCAGCATTTCTTTATTCAAAGCTTTTACAAATACCGGTTTATTATTTAATATTTCTACACATATTCTTCTCTTGTGTCACCTTCTTCTCTCACTTCTGTAATAGTTTGTATAGAATAATAATATTGACAGTGTGGTATGAGAGATATCCCTATGATAAGCTAGTGTCAAAGTTATTGGCTTCTCTTCAAGTTTTGACAACTTGTCTGTCAGGGTAAAAAGACGCTTTTCAAAAGCAATTATAGTAGCCTAAGTCATAAAGATCCACAAAAAATATTAGAAATATCATATAGGGCATTAACCTTCTCTCCTGGTCTGACCTAATTTGGAAAAGATTCCCTTTGAAGTTCAAGAAGGGTATTACAATTAATTTACTTCTATGTGACTTTGTTAGTTGAGCTTTTATTTCCTTTTCTGAAAAAATAGTGTGCTTTTTTCACTTTGCTTTTAGTAAGACTGATTTTTAAAGATATTTACTGGCAACCAAATTTAAGCTCAAATTGGACTTGTTCATGACTTGTATACCGACCTGGTTCCCCGAATACTTAGTTTAATCAGGGAGCTGTCAAGGAAAACAAAAAGTAAAGAAGTTTATGTTTCAGAATAAGTTACTCTTTGGTAAACACATCCAAATTTTTAGCACTGAAGTGTGTATTGCCTGTCTGTAGGCAAACTTTTTTTAAAATTAAAATAAGAATGTCGCATCATAAATAATAAAGGAATTCTAGCAGGCTTGTGGAAGGGACTGTGTCAAAAACTGGTAGTTTGAAGACCAGACTGAGACTGTGGTCATTGGATCCAACTAGTGCAGGCTTGCCTGGGCTATCACAGGGTAGAAGAAGGCACAGAAGTAAGGCTGATGAGTACTTTCAGACAGACTATATATTTTCCAGATATCTCTAACTGGGGGCTTCAAGACTAAGATGTGACTGAGGGACTCTTTATTAAGCCCATGATCGGCGCTTTTTCTCATCATCACAAGAAGATTAGCTTGAGAAATCCAGAGTTCTGCACCTTAGTGGTTTCTGGAGGCTGGATGTGAGCAAGATGAGGTGTGGAAAATGCTTAGGACATGTCCGCTGCAGCCTAAAGGATCCACACAGAGAAAGCCCATGAGGGGTGTGGGCTATACATGACAGATGCCCAAGGGGTCTAATCCCAGGGCTGAGCCCCATGACTGTGGACTGCAGACATGGTGGGACAGTACAGGGGAAAGGCAGAAGTACATGTGGTCAGTACTCTGATCTCCTTCCCGAGAAGAGATCGGCGTTAGACTACAGCACACCCCATCCTTGCAAAATATGGATTAATTTCTATTTATTTTAAATTTATTTAAAAGTATTCTATACTTCCTAACAGCACCCGTACTAACTCAAAAATAGAAAGATTGAGCCTGAAGTGTTCATTATTACAGCAAATTCCTTAGACCTTGAAGAGCAGAATGGCTTTGCTCTGAATTTTGTATTTTATTCTCTGTTTGCTTGCCTCATCCCCAAAGTGCCCAGTCTGTCCTCTCCGGTGCTCCCAGCAGGGAAGAAAGAGATGTGTTTGGGGCTAGCTGAGAGTTTGTCATGCACGGCTGCTTGGCCACTGAACAACAGACAACTTTTACCTGTGTTTTCCTCAATAAGAGCAGTGGCTTGGGCTCTGCCTACCTGCCCTTATCTATGAAATTTGTAGGACCCTAAAAGCCTGAGAGCTCTGTCCCAGTGGCCAGGAGGAATTTATCAGTTTTGTGGAGAGTAAAGAGAAGAAAGGGAATGTCATTAGACAGCATGAAGGCAATGCAATCACATTATCTGACTGGTCACACAAGCATGCTGAAAGAGAAGTTTGGCCTTCAGTTTTAAAAGAAAATATTTTAGATTTGTTAATGTCATATATAACAGAATATTTACAGCACTATCTAAATGCTAAACAGAAGGAAATATCATTGCTAGTCAGTGGGGATTTATATGAATAAAAAAAGTTGAACATTTATTTGGAGACATCATTTGATAATAAAAAGTTACTGATGGAATAATGGAGGGATAGAGAGATATGAATAGGCAATAAAAAAATTAATTATATTGTTTTCCTTTCAGCCTCATATTTGATTTTATGCGTACTGAATGTTGGTTTCTATTTATTGGGGAGCTTAAGTGTTGGAGTTGTGTCTAAATATAAAATATATATTAAAAAACAGAAGCATGAATTCCTTGGAACAAAAAATTCATTGTTTATGGTTTACAGGTTGGCTGATATGCAAAGAATATGTGTAACATCTCTCTGCAGAAAGGTAGAAATATATATCATTATACTTGCAGGCGTTCAGCAGAATGGCAATTTTCAACTTCACAGACTTTTCTAAAGCTCAGCTGCATGAGCCAATTGGACCCATGAAATTGAAAATGAGCTCAGGTTGGTTTGGAGGGATTAGAGCTACAAAGAGCATTCACAGAATGGTGAACTTGGCCTCTCTGAATTATCTGAATCCAACCTCAGAAACTCTAGTTGGAAACTTCATTTGATAGAATTTGCAGCGTGCTGAAGAGAGTCAAGTGGACCTGTGGTCCCAGAGATGGCTTTGTGGCTTAAATGTTGTGAGCTCTCCGCTCAAGCCTGACTTCTCTGAAGCTATTTAGTATTTGAAGGTATTTAGGTGGATTATATGTCAGCTGGAAAGCCCATGAGTCCTAACTGCTCGTGTAAGCTTGTAACTCTTCTTCTGTTCCTCTTAACCTTCTTTTTTTTTTTCCAAATTATGAGTGATGGGAATTAGTATTTAATTCAATAATTTTGCTTTCAGTGGAGGGAGAAAAGAAGTAATTTAAAATTTAATTTCTCCTAACTTTTTTAAAAGAGACAGAGCTAATAGTTAAATATCTGGAAAATCCTTCATGTTTCACCTTGTTAGCATCTCCAGTGTTCTCTGTGTAAATTCAAAGGCATCTTCCACCATACATTACTAAAATAATAACAAGAGTTCCTGCTTTTGCTATATCCCAATGCCCCAACATGATGGAGATTAAAGTGAAGAAATATTTCCAGTAAGAACTATGGTGGCTGAAATACCTGTACTGGTGACAGAAATAAAAGCTACCTACTGTTGGGAAGGCACCTCTTTCCTTTTATTGCATGTGACTTTCTCATCTCTTCAGTGTTCAACCATTAAGGTATAATGAACTTCTTAATGGGCATTTGTTTACAGAGACAACTGACAGAGGGATCATTTAATTTGGTCTTCAGTGTATTTTCTCAAAAGTGAAAGCCTACAACTCTTCCTACTGAGATCTTTTCTTTGTGGAGGTAGCAAAGGCTGCTGTTCTACAGAGAAAAAGCTTTTATAGATTTTAGGATCATTTGATGCACTGGTAAGTTTTTAAATTGTGACTGTCAGCAATTGTATCAAAGCAGAACTCTAGTCACAGATTCATTGCACCATCTGTACATTAGATAAAAGATTTGTTCATTTAAGGATATGCTGAAAGGGAGAGAGATGAAGAAATTAAAGACTCCTATATTCACGGACACTAGACTGCAGTACAGTGCAATGGTGTCTTTGTACATAGTTTTTTCACTAAGTCTTGTCATCACCAGTTTTATTTTTATAACAAAGATTAAGAATTAACAATAAAATATAGAAAAATCTTTGTCTCATGTAGCTAAATATCTTTCTGCAGAGGCTGATGTTTTGTTATTTGTTTGGGGATTTTCCCCTCTGGAAGCATGAGAGAAGCTCCTGTTTTCATAATGGCACATTTCTGCCATTGTTTTAAATCAGATCGTCCTTAGCTAACATGCAATCATTATCCTTTATTAAGATACCCATTACAAAATGACAATTACTTTCTATGTCAATCTAGAGAGACTGAAATTACAGTTAGCCTGCTTTTTAGTAGTCTCATAGTGAAAAATAAACCCCTAGAAATGGAGAGTAATGGAAAGAAAATGACCATTTCAAACTAGCTAGGTAGACAAAGCAAAAGGCATCTGAGTATTAATTGTACAGGAAATACAAAATCTCTCCATTGTTATGTTATCAAAATCCCTTGGGACAAGGCAACAGGTAATTGTGAGATGTTAAGTTTACTGAAAGATCCATTTCAAATTATATTTTCATTTAGAAACTAATTAACAAATTTACTTGTTAACACATGGAAATATCTATTACATTCTGAAACATTAAGAGGCTGGGCACTGTTCTTCATACATGGCAATGAAGTTACATTTGGCTTGAAGAGAAAAAGTCAGTTCAAACTTACCAAGAGGACATACATATAAGCTATACATATAAATACATATTTGCAGCGTATATATGGATATGCTGGTACTTTATATGTATTCATTCCTCTATTCTAAAATGTTTCCTTGAATTAAGCGTGTTTTATCAGACTACTAAGTAATTTAAGGCTTTGTAGTGCATTTGGGCAAGTATGTTTTTCTTACTAATTTATTTTCATTACATACTCAGATATATAAATGCACTTAAAGCAAACTTAAATAGTTCTCAGGAAGCAAAAATTGCCTTGTGTTGAAGAAATTTTATGGTACCATTAAGGCTGACCCTAGATAACTGGTTAGGAAGGTTTTAAGCTATCACTGCAGCATTCAATGTAAAGTGCTAATCCAGCACTGTTACGGCTTCTGAAGTTAAATGGAGTTTCCTGATAGGTCTCTGCAGTTATTTTACAGTTGTTATTCATTGATAAGTAACGGTCAGATCTTGTATGCTTTATTATTGTTATTATAGTTACCTCAAGCAGGAACAAAAATAAGGAATTTAACAGCACTTTAAATATCCAGTACTGGCATATTACAGCGCTAATACCCTGTGAGTCAAATTTTCAAAAACACTTGACATTCAGGCTGAATTCTCAAATGAACCTAGATTTCAGTTCTGCGCTTCAGTCAGAGAGCAAAGAAAATCTTGCTCTGATAGCTATTTTGGGGTGAAAAATCCAGTTAATTTGACTGGACCCAGCATGCCACCCTGGCACAGTGACCAGCAGCATCCCTTTCCAGCCTGGGGAGGAAGGAGGAGCACACAGTCATGTGGCACAGAGGCTACTGATCTTTCCTCCTTCTGCTAAGATTACAAGCACCTGCTTACAACCCTCAAGGCTGAAGAGCAAGGCTGGATTCTTAAGTATTAAATATCATATTAAGTATTAAGATGCAATTACTTTCTAATTCAGCAAATTCAGGATGTTTGCAGAATATGAGGCTTTGGATCTAACCGGCTTTTTGAAACAAATATCTTTAGACAGTGCTTGAGACAGATCTGTATATAAACATATGTAGATGCAGATCATGAATAAGGTAGGATGGAAGCAAGACTTGTAGAAAGACTTCTGCATACCTGCACTAGGTTGTTGTCTACACACAAATTCATGGAATATAAAGGGTGAACATTTGTATCATCTTCATCTGATGACAAACAAAAAAAGGTAGCAGAAATCAAATTTCTAATATCTGCAACACCTTCTCTAGTACAACCCTCAGAGCACCAGCATAAAATGGTCACAGTATTTCTTCAGAAACTATATTTCTTGTACCATGTGGTAGGCAACTCTGATAGCTGAGACATGGCCACTGTCATCTACTCAGATACTGCTGTAGGTGGAGCAGGTAGAACAGCCAGACACCACCCTTTCAAAGACAACATCATCTAAATAAAACCCTCTCTTATTTCAGTTATTTATAGATCTGCCTAATCCTCTGCCATTCTCTGGATAGAAATGTTCCAAAGTTTATGTTTTGGGTGAAATTTCATTGAAATTTCATTCAGCCATCCACCTGTTTTTAAGAATAAATGTAGGCTAAAGCTGTGTCTGTTTTTTTCTTATTAAAGCCAAGCAAGCAGAGGAACCATTCTAACAGACTTTCCTGAAAAGCCCCACTTCCCCCAAAACCTGAATCAGATCTTTGAAAATAGGTGTAGTTTTGGAGATGTGCATTTTTGTTCCTCCCATAAGCATCCATTAAAATCACATGTTTTGTAATTACTGCTCAGATATGTGCAGTAGAGATTTCTTTTAATTCTAGTAGCTAATTTTCCTCATGTTTTCACAACATTCTGTAAGCTAAATTCTCTAAATAATTTAGCTGTCCAAAGCTGTATAGTGAGTTTTAGCAGCCAGTCTTGGCAGTGCTGTGGATCTGTTAAGGAAATACCAATGGACTATTGATTTTCTGGCCCTTGTAGTGGTTTTTTGGGGGGGTGTCATAATATGCTGCACAGAGGTTTTGGCTCTCAATGTTAATATCTGAAACTATCTGACATGTACAGATCATATGTGCCATATTTCTCATGAGGGCCTTTTACAAGAGCACGATATGTGTGTTTTATCAGCTCTTTAGCATGTGGTGCTGCCTATAATATATTTAATTATCTGCACAGATTTGCAGTTGGTCTTTATTTTGTTGAAATGGTTCATCAGTCAAGTCACTGACAAGCAAACAGTTGTGTTCACATCTCTTGGCACTTTGTTTGACCAATTTACTTTGATCTCTCTAACAAAAAAAAAGCCATTTTTATTCTGTTTTTTTTTCTTTTTTTTCTCGGAAAAAAATAATTTGATATATACAGGCCTCTGTCCTAACTAGAGCTCTGTCCTCCGGGTATATTTCAAATTACAAGAAAGGTGGGTCTTGGTCCCCATCTACTAAAGAAGGTGTTAGGGGACCTGGGTGGGACTCTCTGGATCACTAGCAGTGACAGAATGGGAGCCAGTGGGGGTTCAGTCTAGACGATGAGAAATCAGTCTGCAGGCAAAGCTGAAAAAGAGATTAGAATAAAAGGGAAAAGACCAGGAATAACTATAAAAATGGAATTGGTCTGTGTACCTTACGGTGTGTCAGGATAAGTGCATTAGACTTGAGATTTGATGAAGATTAGGATACTAAGGAAGAGCAATGGATCTATAATAATTTCTGGGTTTGGTGGTTGTGATTAGCTATGCAGAGAGAATGATGATGGGACAGGGTGTCCAACTGGATGAGAAGGAAGTCAGGGCCACAATCAGGAGTTTTCAACACAGCATGACACTTGAATGCATGCAAATGTATTATTTCTAGAACCTGAAGACATTCTTCAAGGACCTTGGATGCAAGCTTTGCTTTTTGAAACTTCCGTGGAGTTCCTCCTATCCCAGCAAAGTATGTGTTTAATTCCCTTTTAGTTTTGTTGCACCTTAGCAATACTAACCTATTAGACCTCCACTAGGAAATGACAGAATTAGTTTTGCCTGTGTCACTTTAATTAGCCTCTCCCTGCTCTGCATGTAAATAATTTACTCTTTGCAAAATAGACTTTAACTGCATGATGTTTTTCCCTCTAGACCCATGCTTCTTCCATTGCAAAGAAAAGTTCTGATACAGCAACAAATGCAAACTGTGCAATTAAGGATGCTGCTTATCTATAGATCCCCTGCTTCACCTGTTATGAAATTAGGGATTGTACAGGGGAACTGCAAATGGAGGAAGAAAATAATCATAGTGAAATGCTTTCCTGAAGGCTTTTTTTCCTTGCTCCTGCTGTGTTGTTCTGATACAATATTAAAATAAGAGAAAGGCAGAAAAGCTTTTACAAGTCCCATTTGAATAGTTCAACAAACTGTTGCCTTAAAGCAGAAAATGTCCCCTCAATGGAGATATGGTCACTGACCATGTGAAAGTTACAGTACTGTGCCACTGGTTGCTTCTGTAATGGATCCAATTTCTACATTACACTGAATAAGAGTCACAATGCTCACGTGGTCACCTACTCCTTTCCAGCTGAAGGCATAGTAACTTCCATGTAAACTGCAGTAACTGGGAGATAAGAGGCAGGAAGACTCAAATTCAACTGCAGCAACACCTCACTGAAACCAGTCTTTCAACTGGGAATGAAAAGTTTTAACAGAAACTTGAGGGTCTGATCTCTATGAGCATTTGAGATCTCAGCATCAAGTGAAATCTGTGAGAGATATGCTTTGGACATAAATGATGCCATTGAATGCTAGGTACATTTAAACTCTCTTTAGCCTATATTTTTTTCAAATCTGAGCCTCAATTCCTGTAATGGAATTACATGGAATGTAGTGGAGTTAGTACCGCTTTTTAATCCCCCAGACCTTTGAAAAGAAAAAGTAGTATTTCCAAAACTGCATGAATGCTTTAGTGGTATGTGCCAAAAAGTCTATAAGTAAATTGTTATGTTCGGAGCAAGGAGTAAAGCGTGAAGCTGAACCACTAGAACTGATGAGAAATTAAATACTGAACAGCTACTCACAAAGTAAGTACCATCCATCTGTGTTGTTGTATGGTTCAAGGAATCTGCAAAGCAGCAGTATGTGACCATGTGTTTAAAATCTCTTGACTAATGTGTTCTCATAAAGGGAGTAAATTGAAGTTGCACAGGCCAAGAAAGCAGGGGGTTAGGAGTAGCCTTGAGAGTGAGGTGATCAATAAAGTGGAGTTGAGCATGCTATATATAACACTATGAAGTTTATCACATGGCTGTCATCAGGCAGAATGATCTGTAATTGCAGAAAAGTTTTCCATAAGAACAAGATTATTTCCCTGTAAGAATGACCATCATTTGCCTTGTTTATTGGTTTATCCTAATTGTGACTCTTCATGGAGAGTTTCTGACGTGTTACTTGTCAGCATCACTTGTTTTTTCTAAATGAAATTTACTGTTCTATCTGGAAAAGAAAAAGAAGTAGTACAAACTTACCCTTTCTTTTAAACATGAAGACTAGAACCTGCTCCATCTCTACTGTAGGCTGCTTTGTAATAAACTGTTTTAATTACAAGTAATCTTGCTCTCCATGATAAAAGTGCATAATCATGCTGTACTGCAAGATGTGACTGATAACTCTGTCTCTTTCTTTCCTTGAGTTTTTCTTTCCCTGAGCTGCACTTTTGGCAAAAATATTATATGCTTGCATTTAGTCACTTGGATGTGCTGAGCATCCAAGAAATAGTTAAGTAGTTTATCCAGGGAGTGGGTTTGTTCATGTGATTTTGGAGTTCAGTTTGTGGTGCAACACAAAGGAACATGCAGTATGTGGTGTTAAAGAAAATTCATGATTTGAAATAAAAACATAAAACGAAGCAGATGTGCAAAGTTCAGGTTCTCTGTTACCTCCTGTGTCAAGTCAGAGTTAAGGAGACAGTCTTGGAGGGTATGTTATTGGCTGGAGAGCATCACAAAAGATTAATAAATTTATGAAGTGCTTAAGCTTGTGTGCTAGTTTTGGCTGAGGTAGAATTAATATTCTTCAAAGTGGCTAGCAGGGGACTATGTTTTGGATTTACGCTGAACACAGGGTTGATAATGCAGAAATGTTTTTGTTATTACTGAGCAGTGCTTACACAGAGCCAAGACCTTTTCTGCCTTATGTACTGCCACTCTAGCAAGGAAGCTGGGGGGTACATGGGAAGTTGGGAGCAGATACAGCCAGGACAGATGACTCAAACTGACCAAAAGGATATTCCAGACCATATGACATCATGCTTGGTATATAAAGGGGGCTCAAGAAGGAGGAAGAGTGGGATGTTTGGAGTGATGGTGTTTGTCTTCCCAAGTGATGCTCTTTGTATTCACGTGATGGGTACCTGCTCTCCTGGTAATGCCTGAACATCTGCCTGCCCATGGGAAGCAATGAATTAATTCCTTGTTTTGCTCTGCTTGTGTGAATGGGTTTTGCTTCACTTATTAAACTTCCTCTATCTCAAAGTTTTTTGTCTTTTACCCTTCCAGTTCTCTCCCTGATCCCACTGGTGTGGGAGTGAGCAAGCAGCTGTGTGGGGCTTGGCTGCTGGTTGGGGATAAACCATGACACCTTGTCACCCAGTCTAAGCTCAAAATCTTGTTTAGCTCCTTGGAACTACAAAGGGCCTTCTACTTTTATTAAACAACAGATAGCTTATTGGTACTCAGAATGTTGGGTTCTTATAACCAGATGTGTCCAGATTACTCAATTTATTGAGTAATCTAAAGTTTTTGGTTTTCCAAGGAAACAGTAATTCAAATACAATATAAATCAGCAAACAAAGTTATTCTGCATTTTCATCTGGAGCTTCTGAATCCTCTCTTCCTTTTACACATTTCTAATTTCTTTTGTGGGAATGTGTCAGAACTTGATAAAAAGTCTTGGACAATTACAATTTTGTTTGTAATCTAGAGAGGCAAGCAAAGCAGGGGTTGATATGTCAGGAGTGATAATAACTTGTCCCTTTTAGAGAAAGAACCTTGAGTAATATTGTCCTGCACGTGAGACATAAGTTTGTTTTAATTCCCAGTCAGGATCATTTGAGTATTTTTTGCCACTGGGTCTAGTGATAAGCAGGAAAAAACCCAGGTCAACAAGAAACAGCAGGCAGTATATAGGTATCACCGGTAAGCCAAAGCTGCTGTTAGGTGGTTTTTCCCCCCCCAATAACTGTCTTTTCTTATGACACAGAAAGCCATCTTTGGTCATATGAAGAATGTTTGAGAAGCCAAGTCAAAGAAAAGCAGAGCCAGGATTTTACAATGCAATTTTTTGACAACTGAAAACACTTAGGAGGAAAAAGAGTTTCACAAGGACAATATATTAAAAAAAAATGTAAAATTAAATTGTTTTATTTTCTGTTAGCACCTCTTCTGAGAAACTATTTCTTTGCATAAGACCTGATAGTGCAGAAGGTCCATGTATCTGACATGCTCTCTGATGGTCTGCTATTGCCTATAGTACAAATATTCATTAATATGATTACATTTTATTTGTGTTTTTAAAGTTCATTGTAAACACAGGATTATAGAATATCTTGAGTTGGAAAGGACCCATAAGGAGCACAGAGTCCAACTCCCTTCTTCTCAAAGGACTACCTAAAACTAAACTATATGACTAAGAGCATCATCCAGATGCTCCTTGAACTCTGCAGTATACATTTACCTTGGGACTAAGGGAGAATGCATGCAAAAGATTTAAAGTGACTAGTTTACAAGATACACTGAACCTTCTTGATTTCTTTCTAGGGAATGTTCATATTTTAATGATATTAAGATTAGTAAAGTAAAAACAACCAAAAATCCCCACAGTTACTTTTCCATTCTAGTTAAGTCTCTGAGCAATTTAGACAACAAGTCCTAGTTCCAGTTAATCTGAATTGTTTGACATCATAACAGGATCCAGCATTTATCACTGGGGGGTTGCATAGTTTCACAGCCAAGCCTAGTTTGAATATGGTCTTTCAGCCATATGAGAGACTCCACAGTAATTGTCAGCAGTGTTTTTCAACAGTGGGAATCATGTAATGCAAAGGATGTAATAGTATTTGGATTTTCTGTTAAAGATCTTAAAAAACTGGCCTTTAGCAATGAGTCCTTACCACAACCTCAGGATAGTCTAGGAGCTCTCATTTCTCTGACTTCACAGCTGTAGAGGTTGCTGTCAACAGCAGCACACAAAATTTGGCTCATTCCCACTCATTTTGAATTGACCAACTCTTCTCAGTCAGCCCCAGATTAGGTGTCTGTTTGTCCCTACTTAGGGACTCTGCCAAAAAATATAGCCTATATGGAACACAGCTTTGGCTTCCCTAGTCGTGTGAGACAGAGGGAGCAATTATGATCTATCTCTGAGTTTCTGTAAGCCTTCCTTGGAACTTGCAGATTGTATTTAGGCAGTATACGTTGTTCTGCAGTGATCGGGCCCATTCAGATACACAATTTATGTGAAACCACCTTTTTACCTTTTATTTTGTCACAATTCAGATACACTGTAACTTACTTGGACGCTCTCTGACACTTGGCAGTGAAATTTATCTGTAGCAAGTTTGGTTTTTCTCCCCTCTTCTGCTGGAACTGAATTCGGGGAGGCTGTTCTGCTACAGAGCATCTTTAAGGCTTCCTGTCCACAGCTATCAATACTCCTTTCCCTTGGGGCTTACTCTTCTTGGCAAGACTGGTGAGCTACATCAAGTAACCTTTAGATCACCACTCAAAGCACACTGTTTGCTGTTTCTGTCTTTTTCATTGGGGTTTTGAAACCAACATACATAATTCATGTAGCACTTTCTCGCTGTTGTGCTACAATATGGCATGTAGTAATCAGTAAATTAAAAAAAAAAGAAAAACACACTGGAAATTAAGAGGCCATGGTGGGAAGTAAAAATATGTGGATATTCTTAGTAGGTAAGTCAGAAATAAAATGCTGCAGTTGTATGCTCCTACTGTACTAGTATTGTAGTATTCTCTCTGCGTTATTTTTCCTGTGTATGATGCTTTAAGGGACACTTAAAACAATTAGGATTTTAATTGAAACTGGAAGAATTATGTAATGGAGTTGCAACCTTAAGTTAGTCACAACTGTAAAGATACATTCTTAAAAGTAAAAACAAGTAAGTAAAAAAACCCCATATCACAGCTTAAAATGCTTTTCAGTTGCTCAGGGAGGTGAACCAGTTTTACAGTATTAATTAACATTTTAGGGCACACTATATCTAAATAGCAGGAGACTGTGTGTATGTGAGTGTGGGAGGTGTCATTTTACCACAGAAAGATAGAAATAAATAAAAAGTGGTCATTTTCTGAGCAGATATATTTAACTCATGTGGTACAATAGAAAGGTGAAAAATGTGGTTTTTTATTATTAAATGAAGAATTTGGGTATTTTGGCAAATGGCATTAGAAAAGACTAGCTCTAAAACAGCTGAGGGAAAATGTGAGGTATACATGCATCTTGCTTTCTCCTTCTGTTGTTAACTGCCTCTCTGTCTCTGGCAATCAAGCTGTCCCTCCTCCACTTCATATGTATGGAGGATGTCAAGAAAAGTTGCCTGGCCCTTTCCCCCTCACTCCGCAGTTACAAATGCATTGGGTCTTCTCCTTCAGCGCAGGGAGTTCAGGATTCTCAGTGAAGCCTCCTCCCTCACACAGATCTTTATAGCTTTGTTCACTGCTGGTGTCTTTCATGCCTTACTCCATTGTATCCCAGCTGCATAGCCATGGCTGACAACCTCAGCCCCTCCGAGCTGTGATTCCTCTTTCCAGTGCCTCCCCCAGCATGTGGCACCTACATAATGGCAGGGTTCATACAACTGCTCCACTCTTCCTAGTTTCTTGTTTCATAAGTCTCTTCTGGATGCAACATCTGTTTTCTGAAAAGGTTGTGGATAGATGAAGAGGCATGGAAAAATACTACGGAATCTTTAAAATACTTGATTACCATTCAGTATACAGTTACCATCTTGCCACATCTTGTATGCATCCTTTTGTGTATGTGTGTGCTTTTGAGTCCTAAACTTGCGTTTCACTGTGCCAGGATAATAATTTCCAAAAAAAATATTTTGTAGGTGTTCCTAATGGATGGGGTTGATATTTTAGCATCTGGCCATTGTAATGACCCCACCTAGGCAAATAAAAGGAATTTGGCATGAACAGAAAAAAAGTTGTGATTAAGAAAACATCAGTAATAACGAGCAATTAAAAGGAGTGGATTGTAAAGACCAGGAAGGATATTTTTCTTGCTGGAAAAAGGAAAAAAATCATGCTAACTTTCCAAAGAGACTTTGGTAAAAAATAAAACTAAGTGGTGGACTAAAGTACTATATAAAATAGCTAGAGAGAAATCCTGATTTCAGCAAAAAAATTACACATTTTAATATGTTATTTGTAAGATAATGGAGATGATTAGGACAGGTATCTGATTTTATATTCTGTTTTAAATTAAGCCATTATTTGATATAATATTGAAACCAGGCAATAACAGAAATTGAAAGACATAACAGCAGTTTTTTGTGTAAGTCTATTCTTTGTGAATCTCTGTGACCAACTCTGTATTGATGCCTATGGTTTTGTTGTTAAGAAATCATCAATCAGGCATTATGATACAACAATGGATGTACTTCAGCCTTACATACTGACTACTGCAGGCCAAAATATTGACAGATTTATTTTCTCAGGTCATGCGTTATAGAAGTTAACTGACAGTTCAATAACTCAGCAGCCTCCTTGTATGTAGCTTCTTTATATTATCTTGCTTTCATGAAGCAAAATAAAAAGGGGAAAAACCCAGCTGAGATGCACAGTTTCAGAGAGCTTTTCTGCATTTTTCAGGAAATATCCCAGTGAAGTGTGTTATAAAGTTAAACAATTGAATATCTCACCAGATTATAAGTTCTTGGCTCTGCCATTGCTTATGGCAAATTTGGGCACAAAGTAAATTTTCCAGCTTCTCACAATTCTGAAAAAAAGAAAATAGTTTGAATTTAACTGAAAATGTATGCATACAGCTATCTACTATAGGTGCATTAGACAGCTGTGTACATCTCTGTGTTTGACACATTATGAAAAAATCTAAGTTTCAAGTCAGATTGCATCTTTTTAGTTCAGAAGTCTGAACACATTTTAATTCTGGAAATACAAGAAATGTATTTGACCAGAGACTGTTTGAAGCCAAAGCAGTTCATTTAAAAGATATGAAAAACTGTTATCAATATCTTTAACATTTCCTGTGTGATGGAACTTTGATGAAAGCTAAAGCTCTTGTAAAGTTTCACAAATGGTGAATTTTTTCTTTAAAAGATAAATAATAAAAGAGGAGGCTATCAAAAAGCAGGCCCAGAAATACTTCCCATCAGCATGACTCACGCTCCTAAATCTCATTCTATGTCTGATACATCAAGGTTTGCTACCCTACATAAGCCTGTGGCTTACTTTCTATTGAAAGAGGAAATAAGACTTTTAAAGCAGGAGATGGAAGACCAGACTTTTGTGACATGTATGACAAGACCTCCAGCTGATAGTGTTAGCAGAGATTTACTGAGAGTTTAGGAGGAGTGCTGCCCGCCTGTTAGCACCACTAAGTACAGTGTGTTTCATGTCTCAGAGACGACATTGCACAGTCACGTGTTGGAAGCACCAGCCCTGAACAGTAATCCCAGTTCTGTGCTTACTGTGCTCAGGGATCCACAGAACCAGGGCTTCTTTTTGGATGGAAAAGATAATATCTTTCCCGCATTAGGTACTGTGCTGTGCTATGCTATGGTGCCAGAGGGTTGGGTAATGCTGGAATTATATGATTAAGCAAGAAAAAGAGGGGGAACTTCTACCTCATGCTTGTGCCTGTGTTTGCAGGTACATATACGCATGTATGTATATATATATATACATAAGCCTTTCAAAGTGCTCCTGTAAAAAAAGGTTGAAAATCAGAAAGTAAACCAAGATGAACTCCTTTATCTAAAACGTAATGAGATTGTTTGAAATGCTCTCATTCTGGAGCTCTGAACATCCCTTTAGGAGGCTGCAACCTTCAGACATATCTATAAGCACTCCACTGAGTTGCTAGTTGTATTACTAACTGCCTTTGGTGAAGAATATGTTTCAGTAAATCATAAAATGAATAAAATAAATGAGTATAGATTCATGCTAAGTTTTTTCCTAAACTGTTTTACATGTTTCTTCAGCCTTAAATGAAGGTTACCTAATACATACACCATGATTATACACACAAGATTCTAAAGTCTCAGTTAGCAATACTTAGTTTTGATGAAACAATTGAAAGCTAGCAGAGTTTTCTCAATAACCCTCTCTGGAGGCAATCAACTGCTTCACTAGAGCTCAGTCTTTGCTCTGAGTTCATTTTTCTTTCATCTTTTGCTTTACAGAGTGAAAAAATTGAAAAATATTGAAAACTGTAATGTGAAAAAGTTACAAAATTAAGAACATTTAGCATACAACCAGATTATAGGAATGGGTGTTAGCTTTCTGTTAAGAATGTCACTGATTTCTAATTTTCCAAAACAAACTGTTTTAAGTAAAGGCCATTTTGACTATTTCACTTACAATTATGTTTTGTATGAAGGTCAAACTCAAATCTTACTGCACTATCAGTTTCACCATATTTGATATTAATGTATATACATGGGTATATAGACAAAGAAAACGTTGTTTCCAAATATTTAAGTTGAAATTAGGGTATATGCCCCATAACAAAACAGTAGGAGGTCTGTGAAGGAATTAAACAACTGTTCTTGAAAAAGGAAATTGCATCTTGATCATCTGTTAGTCTTTATCACTGAAGAGAGAGGAAAAGGAAGTCAGAGAGCTTTGCTGGATTCATGGTATGATCCTCCACAGCTGAGCTACTGGTCACTAGAAGACTGTGAAGATCCCAGGGAGAGAATTTGAGCTTTTTTGTGTGGTTTGTGCACATTTTCTCTCTCTCTCTTTTTTTTTTTTTTTTTAAATATTTGAGAGCCTTGTTTTGAAGTGGAATGTTGAAATCTTAGCATTTTTTCAAAAAATCTTTCTTGTTTACTAGCCAGCCCTTACAGGATTTTTGCATTAAGAGTAGTAAGATGGTAAAAGGGACATAAACATGAAGGTTTATTATTATTACTCACGCCATGTACATTTGTGGCTAAAAAGATGTATTAGGAATGTGATGAATTAGGAGTCATTAGGAAGGTGCTTGTGAACAGTAAAGACAAGTGTGTTGACATGTTGTTACGTGGCTCATAAATACATTTTCGCCTGGAGCAACCTGTATAGAACAGGTCACCTTATTTTAGAGAGGATACTGTGGGTTTAGATGGTTTTTCAGAAAAGAACTACAACAATGAATGAAGGCATAGGAAAGCTCTCATAGAAATAAGAAGACTCAGAGGTGACACAAAAAGATAAAAAGCACTGAATGGTGGAAAACAGGTAGATAAGGAGCCTCTATTACAACACTGGTGGAATTTATAAATGGGGATGTTTAACATTAGAAAATAAATACTTTGTGCCATGACAGCTAAGTTCTATGAGGTATTGTTAGCAAAATTCATGCACTTGCATCTTGGCCATTTGTATGGATAAGGAAAAATATCTCATGTTTTGTTCTAGGAAAGAGCTTAGAAAGAATTATTTCATTATTTCCTTTGTGCACTTCAGGATCAGAGATAGGATTCTGGTAGGATCAGATCTGCTACCCTGACTTCTACTTGTGCCTATGTATGCACATTTCACAAATGCCCCCTCCCCTACAGGAAATATAAGTGCAGTAAAATTAAAAAAATTCCATCCCCCCCACCCCTCCCCCACCCTAGCACAGTAAACCCCAGGAGACATCTTATTTTTGTAGGCTTTTATCTAGAGGGAGAAGAAATTTCTCAGGGAACCCACAGCTGGGTTTTGTCCTGGAGGGAAGCAGTTAATTCATTCCAGGATTAAGCCATCTTTTCTGCCAGCCCAGCAGAGAAGGGTCTCCTGGTTTTAGTGGTAGAAATGGAGTATGATTTCTTCTATTTCAAAATACTTTTGGACAGAAGAATTGAAAAAAAAGGAGATGAAAGTTCATGGCAGGCCCTTTGCAAAAATGAACAGTTGGGGGCGGGAACTTTATGGCAACTGATATCAAATAATAACAACAAACACCTTCAGGAAGGCCTGAGATGCATGAAGAAAATATTCCATGTCTTCTCAATGAAAATGCATAGTATTACATTCCCTTAATATTGTGACCTTCTCAGAACATTAGAAAGGGGAATGTGAGACATGTATGTTTACTTTTTCTGCATAATTACATGGAAAATGCTAGGATTTTCCACAAGCCGCAACAACAAAAATTTTTTTTTTTTGATCTTTGGTACATTAGTTGCATGGACTGTTTATATGGTATGCGTGAAATTCCAGCACATCACTCTTTTTTGTTCTCAAATTGGTTTGTTTTCTCAGCAAAGCTTGGATTGACAACAGTGACCTGTCATTCATCTGAAAGTCCTTTCTAATTTCATGACAGATTTGTTTGCCTTTGATTAAATAATATTTTAAAACCTACTTTCCCTTGGACTTCTGTAATTTTTCCAGCTGCCATTTCTTGCTTCACCAGTTTGCTGAGGCTATTTTTTATTGGAAATTAATTCTCTCAACACCTATCACATAGTTAAAAAGCAAAACAAATGAGAATCTAATTTACCTGAGTGAATAATCCTGGAAGAATACCTGCCACATAATAGTTTAGTAGTACTTCAGAAAAACAGGTAAATGGATTTTATCTGTTCCTGGACTCCTACGTGCAGGACATCACTGGAAAAGCTGGAACTCAAAGCTTCTGATTACATCAAAAATCGGGTCTTTTTGCAAAACGGATAGTTTTGCTATTGCAAAAATGATATCACCCTCTATTCTACCTGTTGGGTACTGACCTGAAAAAAAATTAGTTATGGTGCCTCCAAACAAACATTTTTATCTCACAGTCCACCTCCATGGACATAGTGTTTTACTGTTGGAATCGAGCAATTGTTTTGGCCTGTGATCCATTGCTTTTCTTTCCTTTATTTTCCCTTCCGGCTCTGGAGGAGGCCAGCAGTAACATCTGTTAGAGTTAAGATACACTGCAACGACTTTTCTGATATGAGAGCCCTGTAGCATATTGGCTATGCAGAAGCAAGGAGATAGGCTTTTCTGTCTACATGATCTATAACACTGTGCTGCTAATTCAAGAAGAGTGAACTATTTTTGGAGGTTACCAAATGACTCAGAATAAAGAAGCAATTGTATAACAGATTCAAAACTGAACATTCAGATTATCTGTCCATTAAGAAACTGAAGGAAATCAACCTAATTTCAGTTCAGCTGGAGGGAGTAGGCTTCTTTAACAGCACCCCATGTTACTTTAAAGCATGTTCTTGAATATAAAACCTTTGCTATCATAAGTCACAGATGCTTTAAAAACCAAAAAATCCTTCCCCAATCTTCTGATTACAAATCTAAATTTTAGTGCAAGAGATTTAAGCCACTGTTTGATGTTGACTGCATTGCGCCTAGAGTTTTAAATCACATTATAAAATGCTTATTTTATTAAATGAGGAGTTTAATAGTATACTTGTATAGTTGACAGTCAAAACAAGATCAGTAGTTTTTTCACAGAGTAGGAAAAATGATAAAAATGATGATGACTGAGTATGTCCTAAGTGTCAGCTCTGTCAGGATCTTGGGCTTAAGATATAAGTTTTAATATAATATTTCTCAAACTTTATTGATTGCCTCTACTTAAAATTCACAGGTTCCCCTCATAATGCTTCAGGAACACAGCAAGTGTCACTGCAAACTCAACATCTGGAAAGTTTTGCATTTTATTGATATAAAAAAAATAAAGACTGCAGTATTTACTCTTAAAAACTGAGACAACCAAACAGCCTTAGTATTTCATCAGTTTTCTGTGGCAGTTTATTAGGCGCACTGCATGAGGTTAAGATAGTTCAGAGCAGGAAACAAGCAATTTCAAAACTTAGCCACTGTTGTATAACACTCCTGTAAAGATGGGTGGTAAAAATTAGGCTCAGATGAAATCAGTGGCATGAATTTGCACTGGTTGAGTAGACAGGTAGAAATTTTCCTGCTGTGTTGGATTTTTCAGGTTAATATGGTAGAGCTCCTTACTGCTTCTGTTCTAGAATCTAGGTGTTAGAGAAAGCAAAGCTTGCAGGGCTGTGACAGTTATTAGAGCCGATTTCAGCGTGTGCTTCTCATATTTGTGATACCTACATACGGAGAAAACTCTGCTCGTGAAGGGGAAACAAATTCAGTTCCACTCTGGCTCTTTTTTTCTATTTGGCTTTCCAACTCTAATGAATGAAAATTCATCTG
Organism: Manacus vitellinus; assembly: GCF_001715985.3. NCBI lineage: Eukaryota > Metazoa > Chordata > Aves > Passeriformes > Pipridae > Manacus > Manacus vitellinus. The sequence goes on from NW_021940535.1 coordinate 6,904,668, forward strand.
GAGAAACACTAATTGGGTTTGACACCACAAACACGCAAGTAATGGGAGCAGGTTTCTCAGCTGGGCAATCTGATGATCTAACAAGCTGACTCAATGAGAATAGCTAGTTTAAGGTCTTGTGACATTATTCATTAGTTTTCTAATACTAATCTTTATAGTACACTTCACAATTTGATGTTGTATCTCCTTCTCTAGCTGTAGGCTCTGTTCTTTTACACACAAGATAATGCTTCTTGCTAATTCATTGACAATGATCAGCAAAAAAATATCACTCCTCGGCACTTCACCCTTCTCACAGTATCTCTGAGGATGTTCCTTTCACATCGATGTTATTGTACCATCAGTGGCAAGGTGACCAGATGAGTTGATCAAGAAGGTGTCAGTAAGTATTTATAAATGGATATCTGGGAAATTTGTCAATGCTGAAATTAGTTTTGTGCAAGAGAACTGGTCGAATATTATTGTATTTTCAGGAATGGTCAAACTGCAGGAGTGTAACTGTTGATTGCCCAGAGGAAGTATCAAAATCCTCTAATTATGGAGTTCTTTGTTCACACCAGTGCAGGAATTTGAAAAAGGCAAGAGGGTGAGAATGTTTGTAGTTCCATGCTGTATACGTGCCTGTGGCAAGAAAAGAATAATAGAACAAATGTATGTATCTGCAAATAATACTAGACATGTTTAAGCATCATCAGGATTGTATCTTGTCAGACTTTAAAATCATCTACAATTCTCCTTGTGATTATTCTTACTGCTTTTTGTGATAATTTTTATCAGTGTGAAAAATTCATCTTATTGAAATTAAGTATGCTGCTTTCATGTCAATCTAAAGTAAAACTAATTTGTTATCATATCATAACTACATTTAACTGAAAGGGCAAATATTAGCTTCAGTTGCAGGGACGCAGGAGATGCAGAGAAAAAATGTACTGTGCCACTCCTTAGCTCATCACAAAATTGTAATTTGGAGGGAAAAGTATTTTCTATGTATAAATAAAAATCAACAAACGCAATGCATCTAACTATTTGTCTCAGCAGTTTCACAGATTTCTTCTTTTATAATGAATCATTACATGAATGTAAATATCGGTTGCCATCTTTCAAAAAGTAGAAAGTTTCAACCACTATGTTTGGTCACTCACTGTGCAAATAAACACTTTGAGTATCATAGGAAAAGCTGTTCATAAATGGAGCATTTCTCAGTTTAGAAATACTTTGTCCTGTACTGTTTTATTTAGGCTGTACCTATAAATAGAAATCAGCTGCCAAGAAATGAGTTTACTGTGCTAAATCATACTGTTTTATTTTGCTACACAGCTAATCCTGGCAAGGCTAAAAAATAGTTAATAGGCAGTCTGTAAGATCTTATAAGATGACATTTGGAAATCCTGCAGCCATATTAGTCATTAACCATGGCAATATTCTGCCATAAGGCAATGAGTCAGACGATTGATTAGAGAACCTCATCATGATATGCCCTCCGGCATGAATACGGAGAGAGAGAAAGGAAAATGAGGAAGGAGACTGCATGGGACACAGGACAGGAACATGGAGGAATTGAAGGGCAAAGAAAGTCTGAAATAGTTCATTTTCTTGATGTAAAAGGTAATGCAGAAGAGATGAACAGCATAAATCATTAATCTTGAGGACCCACAAGGTATGCTACCTTCATGCTTTGTGAGTAAAGTCCTATATCACTGGGAAATCTATATTTTCTTAAGCTCTTGGCATGGCATCTTGCTTTGGACATGAGGCCGCTGTTGTCTACCTTCCTTAGAGGTGTTTGATAAAAGTCATGGAGGAGACTGGCATTGAAATATTGTCTGCTTTTTAATTCTGATGATTTTCTCAAATGGTTGTGTAGATATTTATGGCTTTACTAGCTATCATCAAGTTTGCTGAGGAGCATCAGCAAAACGAACAAGAGTGCACAGAAGCTGACAAAAGGCCTACAGGGGACACTGGACAAATGCTCACCCTTAAAAAAATTGCTGGGCCCTGCAATTAAAAGGAAAGAGCTCTGCTATTTAGGGGTTTGTGTTGCTTTTACTGGTGGCTGTGCTATGACTCCCCTGCTACTGTTTTGGAAATTAGCACAACACTTTTGGCTGTAATGCTCAGATATGCAAGGCTAGGTACCTGCCCCAACCTTGCAGTCAAGCTTAAAAGCTGCCAGCTCCTGGTAGGAGAAAGGCAGTACACAGAAAATTCAGTTTACTGTACAAAGTATTGTACAAACAGTAAAAATGATAGACACAGCTAAGTACAGCTAAGATTCTACTGCAGCATCTTTTTTTTTTCTTCAAAATTCACATCCCTTATGTATGTTATTCTCCATAGCAGGGTATGATGACTTAAGGTCCTTATTAGCCGTATTTCCAAATGTCTGTCTTGATGTGTCCAGAATCAAATTCATCTAGGTCCTCAAGTGCTGTGCAGTTTTATTAAAAATTGATGAGCTTTGTAATTTTACTCCTGTAGATTTAGTACCGTTTGTCCAATATACTTGTATGATAAATAGTCGGAGGCGCTTGTGCCTTTAATGCAGGGGAGTTGACAGTAACATGTTCTCCATGAAGGCACTGTCTTTTAGGGTGTTCACTGGCTTTCTTGCTTTGCAAGGCTCATCTCTTTTCTGAGGCATTTCAGGAAAGAGGTTCCCAGTTTTGTTTATGTTTATAGAAAAGGTATTACAGTTATAAGACAGAGAAAAGCTGATTTGTTGATTTATTTGGCTTATTTTCTAAGTATTCTGACTTGTATGAAAATACTCTGCCTGTGATAAACACTTACCATAACTACTTTATAAATAAAAATGAATAATTTATTGTTTGTGCTTTTAAAAACTGTGTTAATCAATATGAAGCATTTCAAAAGAATACATACAGATGATATTATTGGCAAACAAGATTGCTGCCAAGATCAATGTGAAATTCCCATCATCTTCAATGAGACTACTTTCAGACTGAGATGTAGGAGGTTACATTTTTGCAGACTACCATGACAGAAGTTCATAATGATGGATAGTACTTTCCACAGAATTACAATAGCCAGAAGAAAGATAAGAAGCAGGTGTGAAGAATAAGCAAAGGCACCAGTAGACGGGTTAAATTTCTCAAAATTATCAATTCACTAAAAGATAGAATCAGAATCAGAGCCCCAATATTTGAAGTCAATACCTGGCTTCTGCTTAATGATGTTGCTTCACATGCAGCTTTCTCTGGTGACGTGTGGCTCATCTTTCATGGGCTGTGGAGATCTCATATAGCACTTAACAACAAAATCAATTCTAAGAACAAGCTTCAGCAGATCACTGTCCATCACCACTAATTAATTTTCATAGTGGCATCTCGCCTTTCTCTCTGCCCTATCCCCAGGCTTCTGAAGCACTTCCCTTCTCTGTCACTTACTTCCACAAATCATGAAGCTCTCCTTACTTAGGCACAAAAGACAGGATGGGAAGAAGGCTTCATCTCTCACATGCTTATATAAGCAGTGGATCACAGGGCCATGTAATAGAGTTGCAGATTTGAAAGAAGACTTCTGTTTGCCATGCTTGTCTCACTTTCAAATTGTTTCATAAGTCTTTTCTACTTCATAAGAAATCTTGGGGGCCCATGTCTTACTCATCTTTGGGGGAATATGGTGATATAAACATATTTAATTATCTTAAACAACTAGAATTTTATGATACAAATATTATAATAAACAAAAATATTGTTGAAAGCTACATAGCATAGGGATAATGCCATATGTCTTTAAAACATATTTATATTAATTGTCATACTAATCAATTGATCCTGTGGGCTGTAAACTTATCACTAGTTTTGTCTGCACTAAGAATGGACCATAAAATTATCACTGCAAATCCTTGTGTCACTTAATAGGTACAATTAGGTGTCCCATTAGTCACAGTTATGACATTATTATGAACATTATCCCATTGTTTTATAATCTTTCTATAATTATTAGCTCAACTTTTTTATTATGTTTGTGTCTTACTCTGTGATGTCTCATTTCTTTTGTGTAAGTGCTATTACTAACAGTTAGTGCATGTAGAAGTCCCAGAACTACACCGTTTTCTTTAGAATACAATTATTCCTGGGTAACATTGGAAAACCAGGAAGGTGTCTAACCCAGAACATGGAAACAGTCATTAAGATTAGCAGCTACCGTGGTTTATTATTCACTATATTTTAAGGAAGATTATCTGCAATATAAACCATCAGCAAATAAAACAGAAGTGAGGGTTGTGGTCCAACATTTCAAGAGCATATAGGACATCTCTTATGCCATTCAAAGGACTTTTTTAGTGCATTCTGAAATTTCTTTATGGGCATGTAAAGGTTGACTGAGGACCATAAGCCTGACACTTTCTGCCCAAAATGCTTTGAATATAAAGTTACACATCCTATAGATATCTTAGTCCAGTGCTCTTGACCTCAGAGTCAGCAACAGAAGATGAACTGCAAGAGCCATGGAAAGCAGATGAATCTTGACAAAACTGGATTTCAGGAGGACTCTATCTATTTGTGCAGAGCAGCTGTACAATGTCTGAGGACAAATAGTGAGTCCCTGAACTACATGTTGATTAAAGCCGGAATAGCCAGAAGTTGCCTTTTTTTCCTGATTGCTAAGTAAAGGAACTTTATTAAAATCAGAAAAGTAATGTTATTCTGAGACCTACTCTCCTTCTGCATGTATGTCTTTCTTCCTCATCTGCCAAGAGCCTGCCTGCTCTCTAAAGTTTGGCTTCTAGCTATGGATTTAAAGAAATAACAGGAGTGTTTTATACTTTTTGCTTCATAATGTACTCCTAAAAATTTTTTGCAACGTAACAGCATGCAAGACAACATTAAAGAGAATGGAAGGACTGATTTTTGATTAATCCAAGTTTGGTTTTTGTTTTTAAACTACAGAACATTCTCTGATGTTAGAGAGTTTCATAACTCAAATAAGTGATATTGCTGATGAGCAGCCTTGGAACGAGATCTTAAATGAAGACAGTAGGATGATCATATAGCTTACTCTGTGGACCTTGGATCAAGCCCTGAGAAAATTTCAAGTTATTCGCTGTGTAGGACCACACAGACCAAAGTATCGTTATCGTCCCTCAGAATTTTCACAAGGCTGAAACTACACTGTATCATTGTGTTGTACTGAACTTTCAGGGAATTATTTAATGTAAGATGCCTCTGGGGTTTTCCGTGACACTGGAAACTGATTAGACATTTAAAGCATATGATATTAAAAAGAAAACTAACCACATTTGTTTTTTCTCACAACAAAGAAAATTTTCTTATCTGTTCCAGCAGCAGATCAGCAGTAGGAGTTCATATAAAGGTAACACAGAGGTAAATGGCTCTGGCAAATGAACCTTCATCTTTCTAGGTGTCCCATTCTTGGTTTAAAAGAATAGGTCATTCATAGTTGGATATCCATCAATTCAGTCATGACAGGATGAGATTTTTTCCCCATTTGGGACTATATTCCTTGCATATATTTGCATTGATACTGACTCCTGCTTTACTAACTGGGGAGAGGCATAAAAAAGGAACTTCCTTGGAATAGCAGGAAATAAATTTTTTATACGCACAGGTTCCCCATTATCATAGGGTCAAGTTTACTAGCCAGCAAATGGGCTAAGAGTAGCCACACTTTTTAATTAACCCATTCTTCCTCCCTTTGACTGTCAGTACATTTACCTTCGCCTGCAGGAATCCAGTTTCTGTTGGCAGTATAGGCATTGAGACATGTACAGCTTGTGCAGGTTGCAGCCTGTATCAGTGATTAGCGAGCTCTGAATTTCATTGATAGGCTGCTCAGTGCCCCCACAATGTCTTTCAAAGTCTTCTAGGCTCTGGTTTATTGTATTACCTTTGTCAGTCTGAAGTGTAGTAATTTATATTTGTCACAATTGCCCTTCATCTGGTGTGGTGCTGGTGCAACCTTGGGCTTTTTTGTCTTGTCTTTTTTTATCAGTGGAGTCGAGTATTTTGAATAATTAAAACCACATAAATAGTTGATCTTGGTGACACAACATACCACACTAAATGTCTTATGTAAAAAACATGTATTTTTACTTCTACCATCTCATTTGCTTGAAGTAGATTAAAAAAATTCTTGTAATGAAAAATTAAAGATGATAAGAATAGCCATTATTATCCTATTTACTACATGCGGCTAATAAGGGGATATTTAGCTTTCTCCTGAGGAATGCTTTGATTTATATTTGTTTTCAATTAAATTTGCATATGCCACTTTAAAGAGAAAGATACTTTATTTATCTCTCTATTTGCTTTCACTAAAGAGGGAATAAAAGTTCCATACTTTTCCCCCTTTGCTGCATCACTGCAGGAGAGCCCTGTATTGTGCATCATAAAGAGATTGGGAAGCTGGGTAATTAATCATGGGCTTTTATGTAATAGAAAGTTTAAAATTCATTAGCTTTATATCAGAGCGAGTGTTATGAGGGAGAACATGTTGTGAATGAGAGGGAGAGCCTTATAATTACGGAAGTGTGTAAATAATAATGAAAGTCATTAGTGCCATTCAGTTTCTAAGAATGTCATAATGTAATTGGAGCATTAAAGTGAAATTTGCGATGACAAACATTAGCGATACAAAAGAGAGAAAATGTGGTTATCTTTAGTTTGACAGATAATGTCAGCTTTCTTGCAAGGCCCAGATGGTGCACAGGAAAATGTTATGAACAGCTTTATTTTAATATTTTTATGCTGTGATATTTGAGAATACGTCACAAACACAGAATGAGGTTTACATCTGTGAACCAATAGTGCCTTTCAGAGTACAGAGTCCAGTGCTGAGTGACCAAAGCAATATATAAGGAAAGTCTTGTCATTGATGCAAGATGGTTGTTGCAGTAAATGTGAGTTGCAGTGTGGCACGGTATTATGTGGCAGTGAAGTTTTCTGTCTGTCTCTCTCTCTGGATATGCATTTTGAATCTTTCTTTCCTTTAAAAAAAAAAAAAAGAGAGGGGGAGGGAGAAAAGGAAGAAAATGATTTAACAATTATGCAGGAAATTATATGATGCTAAAATTGTACCATGTTCTGCTCTTTCAATGAAGGGACTTTCTACAGTTATTGCACATTGCAAAGGCTATAATTTTAGGGCGTGAAAAAATGTAGATTCCAAACAAAGGAAAATTTAAATATGTCTAGTGGATAAGGCAAGGCGAAACAAAAAGGAGGCAGCTGGAGAAAATTTGAGGGAACAGTATTATTTTAAGGGCAGTGACATAGAAATAGCTATGCTTAAGACTCCAAGATCTGAGAGGTCCAAGACCTCAAAATACTGGAAGCTTAAGTATCTGTCTTTGTATTCTGTCTATGAACTACAGCATTGTGGGATTTCCTGCTGCCCCCATCACTTCGTGTTGAATGAACCTAATTTTTACATAAGCAGTCATTTGTTCTTTACTGTCTCTTTTTTGCATTCCAGTAGCCAACATAAAAACTCATTCCAAAATGTTAAAGACGTAACACTGCAAATTGTTAAATTAATGCTAATTAAACTCTTATTTGGTTGAGAATTTTAAATAAAGTAACGTTTGTCCCAAATGAGTCAAAGCAAGGAGTGATAACCTCACTAAAAGTGAAGTTAAGGTGATAACCTCAGTAGGATTTTAACCCATAGCTCCTCAAAAAAACCTCCAAGACTCCCAGTTGTATGACAAAGGCCACATTTTATCATCATTAACAGAACTTGAGAGGGTTTTCAAATGACTTAGCAGGAATTAGTCTCTGCTTGCTGTAGGGCTGCTGCTACTGTTTGGATCTTTGAGTAGGATGGTTCAAAGTAGAGTCACGCTGACTATGCTAAATTGAGGTTACATCTGTGCATTTTCTGGTCATTTTTACTGAGGATGAACAAAACTAATATGATTATACATAAGTAAAGAGAGGCCGCCTCCAGTAGTTTGTAAAGGGCAGGTTTTAGAAAAGTGATTTAGCACAGGTTGGAATTTTTGTTTGGTTTGATTTGTTTAGTTTTGTTGAGGGTTTTCTTTTCCCAGTTTGCTCCTGTTCTTTGGCACATCTGCACACTGTTTTGTACATAAAGCACAACATGGCCTTACAGGGGGCAACTACTTAATCTCACATGTATTGTGAGGGAACTGATCTGCCAGCAAATTATGTTACTCTCTTAGCTCTCTCTTTTGTGGAGGGTGTCCTCACCTCCTCTTGAATAAGGTTTGTGGCCAATGTTTGTTGTTTGCCACTTCTCCAACTGGATGACTTTAAGAAAGTGGCCAGTGTGAGCCCCAGAGCATATTGCAGTGAAGTAGGGTGGGCAACAGGAAAGCAATACATCTAGGCTACACAGACATTGTGGCCAGGATCCTTTCTAGGGATTCTGATGTAAGAAATTAAATACGATTCTTAAAAATTGTAAAGGAAAACTGAAAAACGGCATCTGGTTGAAGGGTGTCAACATAGTAGTGTAGTATCAAGTTACTTCTGAAAAATACCTTCAAGGTAGTTCTAGGCCTCATGAAAATGGGAGGCTTCTCTTGAACTCTTACATTCAAAAACATGCATTTCAGAGAAGACTAGATGTTCTAGAAGCAAAAGTTAAGAGGGTAACATGTTCAGGGGAATTTCAAATGGAAAAGTTGGTACTTAGTGAGTAGTCAGAGTTACAGGGGCTGATTGGCACAGTAAACCTTTCTTTTTCCACCTCCAAATCATTTTCCAACTTCAGTCTCTAAGTTTTCATATAGTATCCAATCTACAAGTGAGGTGTTGGTCTTCTCTAAAACATACTTGCTTTTGAGTGTTAAACCAAGCCTACAACTGCAAAGCATATTTTATTGCTATTCCTAATATTGATCTGTCAGGATTTCTAGAAAGTAAGTGGGGAATCCTCTCGAGATTGCTTTTTTCTTCTTTCCCCCACTATGTCATTTCCTCGATCCACTTGCTCACCCATGAAGTTCCCGAGTCCCTCGACTTCCCTTCTTCCAGGGCACCTTAAGAGCAGGTGTAGGTCTAGTGATGTTTCAGCAGTGAGAGAGGCACCATGTACCTGTGTTGAAAGTCACATCTTATTGTGATAGCTGAAAATTGTCACCCAGGCTTGTCTTCTAGACAGGTGTGCTAGGAGGAAAGCTACGCTTTTATACTTTGCTTTAAACAAAGGGTTGCAATAAAGACTTTTCTTGATAAGATCTTGATGGGAAACTGTTTTGTGCTGGTGAACTTGTTTGTGATTCTTATGGCTCCTATGCCAAGGACTGTAACTACACTCCTGCAGATGCTGTGTTTGTCATATGTCTCCTTAGAGTCACTCATACTTCTGAGCCAAGCAGTTCCTGGGCTCTTAGGTGACCCTGAGCCATTGGATTATTAAAGCTCATAAATCCTATCGGAAGACTTCAGAATTTCCTCAGCCTGATTTTTTCCCTACAGTACTCTAATATGTGCAGGTAGTGCACATTCCCCACAATGAATCACGGATCTCAAGATAACCAACTCACTGCATTCCCTACCTGGGACTCTCCCTCCTCCTCTTTTTCCCACCATTTTCTCTCTGGCTCATCCTAATACCACAGCTCACAACATTCTTGCTGACTCTCTCTTCTTACTGCTCTTTCGATTACTCACCACTTCATGTTTTGCAGCTTTGTCCTACTGTAGACACCACACATACCTATTATAAAAAATACTGCTATGCTAAGTTTCTATATCAGAGATGTGTTTCTGTTCAGAGGAACAGAGAGCTGCCCACTGCCTGTATCTCTCAACCTGTCACAGCTCTTTCAGTGTTGTCAGCAATATAACTGAGTCAGAAGGATACCACGCTGAACCCTTTGTGTGGCCTCTGGATTACTTTGGAATATCCCTTTTGGAGCTGCCAGCCACCCTTCAGCCCGTGAAACAGTCCACTGCCTCTCTAACACTGTGACATGAAAGTCCCCCAGCCCTCCTGCCTGTAAATATAAATTAAAGGCCACAATAGGAGAAACCATTTGCACCAATTCTAGCTGTCAAAGCCAGAGTTCAAATTCCTACTCCTCTTTTTCTGAAAGTCAGAGCTGAGCAAGAGCTACAGTTTCTGTCTTAGGGGGGATCAGCCATCTTTTTTTTTTTTTTTTGTGGGGTGAGGAACTCCACACCGGAATATCCTTTTCAAGATACACAGATATGGCACATCAAACACTTTGGGATTTCTAAAAGAAACTAAGAGGGGATTTCAAGTGTCAAACACAAAGAAATGATGCTTTGCTTTCAGTGGAAAAAAAAGCTTCCTCAGCCCCTCTAGCAACAGATTATATTTTAAAGGGTTGTTCATTGATCTTTCTCCAAAGAGAGAGTCTGAGATTTAGGTACCTGATCTTAATCCTAATGAAATCCATTGCAAAATTCTTACTGAATTCATTGGAAAGAGCATAAAGCTTCGGTTTTTTATCAAATCTGAGCTACCAGTACATGCTTTACACAAATTGCTTGGTTAATTTTCCATTACTTGAGATGTTGTAGCTGGAAAAATGTTTCAGCTCTTCCTGAGAAGTATGTAAAACTGGAGCAATTTGGCTATATTTACATATTGTAAAGTGCCACTTTAAATAGAAGCACAGTATTTTTAAGTCCATCTGCAAACCATGCATGATTAATTTGTTTGTAACATGTAGGACATAAAAAGGAAGAAAAAGTTTAAAAATAAATTAAAACCCCATAAAACGGATCTCTTTCACAGAAAATTATGATAAATAACATCAACAATTAGCTTATACTGTTCAGCCTCAAACTGAACCATTTTATAACTCCAAAACACAACAGACTTTATATGCTAGTTTTTTTCACTGAAAAATGACTAGAAGCAGCAGAAATCTGCAACCAGTTGTGCAAGCTTTTATTAATGTATTTAGTAACACTCTATGCCTTCTATCACAAGAATCTCCTGTGACTGCAGAACTGCAAGAAGCTCTGTATGTTTGTCTGACATCTCATACTTCCAATCAGATACCGGTTTTTGAAAGCCCATTAAGATTTTCTTGATTTCTAAGTGAAATTGAGATATCATAGTTAAAAAGTGTGCTCACAGTGAACAAGTAATATAATCTGTTGTCATGCCTTGAAAGTACCTTGAGCTGAAGTGTTTGGTGTTGTCTGTAGGAATTTTGTGTACCTATAGCACACATATGCTTCACCGCTACACATGGTTCTATTGTGCAGGGGCACTTGGCAATACCAGAGTCCTAGAAAGCATGTGCTGCTGGTTAATTAATTAAATGCATTACTCAAGAAAGTATTTGTAGAAGTAGGTCCTGTGTCTTTTTTTTTTCCTGATTACCCTCAAAATTTGGCTACTTAAACAGAAAAAGGTGTCAGAGGTCTGAAGAGTTTATCAAATTCTGCCTCTGCTTAAACACATGGCTTCTGCTGACTTTCATGAGGCTTAAGTGGACAGTTATCCCTGTGCATGTTTACAAATCAGGACAGGCAGCAGCAAATCATTGCTGTAGTTTGCCACCTCTTTAAAATTATGATTGTGCAATGATTGTGATGTTTCTTTTTTGCAAAGAAAAGTCCTGAAGGAGGGGATGTAGGCTGCATATTCTGTCACGTTAGTATCTGAACAACAAGGTCTGAGCTGACTTCTCAACAAAGGGAGGCAATTTCACTTATTTGCACATGCTGTATTTGATGCTGCTCACCGTTCCGAGTTGAAATACTGCTTACGTGATACTGGAGTGATACTGTTTGGTTATTTTCCCCCGATTATTTCCTTTGGTGTTGCTGTAGCTGGCATCTTTTAACATTTGGTAGCTCGCCCCAAGCACATCCTGCCACATAGGAGAAGGTAGAGTGAACTGCCAGACTACAGCTTGGATTAATTTTTATCTACTTACAGATCTGACACCTAGGTTTGGCACTCTAGTATCTCAATGGTGGGACACAAGCTGTGGACACGTGGCTGTTGTACAGGTTCATTGCATCTAGTGACTCGAGCAAGGTTCTGAAACATTGACTACCCTCACCCCTTCTCCTCCTGTAGGTGAATTGCAAGCAGTTTGGTGAAGGCACCAGGAAGTAATGCTTTTGTGTCCTGTTGCAGTGTGCATTCTCTCGCTTATCTGCTTGGAAGGGAAGGAATGATGTGCAGCAGCTAGGTGAGGTCCTGTGCATTTCAGTGCATGTTCAGAACAGTTTTGATAGCCATTTTGGAAAATTAACTTTAGCCTACTGTGGAGATGGCTGAAACATCATATGGTAAAAAGCAAAGAGCTGGTCCTTGCCCTGTCACCAGCTGTAGCAGACTAGTGCCATTTATAGCCTTTCTGTTGGTCTTTTTCCTTTCAGATTGAACTTGTAGCACAGTGTGGCAATATGTTAAAGAGTGAATTTAAAAGTAGATGGAGCCACACACGACCATCCCAGGAGGAAGCCACATCAGGAGGTGCATTAGCAGAACAGGTTTTGGTGTGCCTGGCTGAATGCCTCTGATCACTTGAGGCGTGCACCAAGAGCCGGCTAATGCACACCCTGTTGTGGTTCATCGCTCACTGTATTCTTCCAGTCTGATTCCATTCAGCAGTCCCCAGTAAAAGCAGGTGTTTGCTTCTGAGGGGAAAGAGGGATTCCAGGGGTGCCAGGATAATACCTACTAAAGCAAACATTTCCCTCCATCCTCCCCCAGCCTTCTGTATATTTGTCCATATTTACTGGTATGCAAGTTCTACTATGTTCATTAATCGTAGCAAGCTGTCTTTCATAACTAGGACTTTCTGAAAGCACATAATGAAAGGAGTGCATTTTTAACTGCGTATTTTAAATACGAATTGTCTGTCTGTGGGAGTTGGGTTATTTGTATTGCCGTAGACAGAAACGATCGCTATATTTCATAGGACCTTGCTGCTTTGTACTTATTGACTGTTTATTTTTCATCCATAGGATTACTAATTGCAGCTAGTACCAGACACTTCTGTCTCCTTTCAGGTTATTGTAGTAGAGGGCATTGTACCAGATGCATGGTTATTCACAGACATGCATTTCCAGCAGCTGAATTGCTGGATCTGCTCTAAATGATCTATGGCAATTACATTTGGCATTGTACAGCTATAATTTTACTGCATATTAATAGCCACCTACCAAAGAGGTAAATGCCCTTTTCTCGGCTGGGTGCGGAATGAATGCCTGGATGTATTCAATTGGGTAAAATGAGGCTCGGGTTTTAAATGGATAGCAGGGGTTTTATGTATTGGAAATGCATGTGCCGCTGAATTGCCTGTTTCCCTCGGTCTTGATGGTGTGCAGCAAGTCTCCAGGAGAAATATCATCAAGCGAGATCCTAGATAGAGTCATGCTGGGCAGGGGAGGGGGAAGGGGATCATGTGCCCCATTTTCAGTGGCTTATCTTCTACTACCCAAAATCTGCTGCGGTCTTTTTTTTTTTTTTCCCTCCCCTTTCAGCAGCTCGGCTGATCAACGCGGAGGCTGTCAGGTTTCACAAGCAAAAATAATAATTAAAACCGCCCCCCCCCAGACCTTCACTAAAGCTGTCCTCTGGAGTCAAGGGCCCATTTCCTTCCCTCTTTTTTTTGCCTTGGGAGAGTGAGGTGGGGTGTTTGAGCGTGTGTTGGAGGCGACGGGGAGTGGGTGGGAGCAAATAACAAGGAATCGGAGGGGATTAACGAGCTTTCTCCTTATTAGCCCCGCTCGGGTGCTTTGTCTCTGCTCCTGGCTGGGGATGGGCTGACGGGGAGGGTTTGTCTGGTGGTGGCGGGGGGGAGAAGCAGTGTGACTGCAGGGGCCGGCGTGCGGGAAGCCACACGCACACGGGCGGGCAGACACTCAGACATACAGACAGAGCCACCCCACACACAGACAGACACGGAGCCCGGCGGGCGCCTCCGAGCGCTGCCGTGGGGCTCTGGTGGGGTGAGGCGGGGAGCGCCATGGCGGGCGGGGCCGGCCGCTCCTGTGCGGCGCAGAGCAGTGCCAGCCGGGGCGGCGGCGGCGGCGCGACGCAGCGAGCGCGGAGCCGCGCGGAGCGGAGCCGGAGCGCGGCGCTGCCTGCGGTCCGGGGCGCACCACGCTGCGTGGCGGGGAGACAGAGAAAGGGAGGGAGAGACTCGCAGACAGACAGTACAGCCGGCGAGCGCGGGCAGATAAAGGACGGAGGAACAGGCAGAGAGGAGCGAGCCAGACGGGGATCCAGGCGGCGCCGGGAGAGGACGGGCAGAGGCAGGCGGCGGCGGCGATCGGGGCGAGGCAGGAGGCGGCCGGCGGGTCGGGCGGCGCCGCCGCGGCACCGCGCCCGGCAGCAGCGCGGCGCGGCGGCGGATCTCCTCCCGCGGCGGAGGCGGAGGAAGAGACCATGTCTTTCAGGAAGACACGCACTGTACTGTAACAGCAGCGTATCCGCAGCAAAAATAAACAAACCGGCCAACCAAAAATACCAAACAAACAAAAATAACCCGAGCCGCCAAGACGCTGGGGGCAGATCCCGTTTGCAGGCAAGGTAAAACAAACAAACAAACAAAAACAACAACAAAAAAAAAAAGGAACGAAAAAAACCCGAAAACAAACCCCAAAGAAGCCAAAGCAGAATCTGTCGACATTTGTGTGGCGTGATGTTCTTTGTTGTTGCGATTTTTTTGTCTATTTTTTTTCCTTTCAGCATGTTTTCTGTCATTTCGTTGGAGTCATTCGCCCCATCCCCCCCACCTTTCCCCGTGATCTTTTAATTTTTGAGGTCAGGGCGGCTGGAGAATGTGGAGCGGAGGAAGAGGGAAACAGGAGCTGTGTATGCAGCCGGGGCTTGCCTTTATTGCGTGCGATGTGCAATTATTAATAGCGGCTGCAGGATTCCGGCTCTAAGATGCGGTATTTACCAGAGTGGGAGGGAAAAGAAAGGAAAAAAGGGTGTCGTTCATAGTCCGGCGGGGCAGGATGCTATCGGTGCTGGAGCCGGAGCCTTGCACGGGACTGCGGAGCGGCAGCATAGCGGTGGTGACAGCCAGGTAGGGCGGGGAGGGCTCGCTGCGGCTCTCGGCGTGGTCGCGGGGCCGTCTGCCCTGCGGAGGGCGGCGGCTTCCCCAAAGTTTCGGCAGCCGGCCGTCATCGCCAGAGGCGCTGCTGGCCGGAGCTGAGGCGGGTCGGGGTCCGGCGCGAGGTGAGGTGGCCGCTGTCCGGGAACCTAGGTGGGGAGACGAGCGCCAGGGAGGGGATCTGCGGGGGGAGGGGGGGAAGGGGAGAGCTCCGTCCTCTCAGCTGTCATTTTAGCTAAAACGGATCAAACTTAAAGGAAAAAATCTCAACTTTTACTCGCTGATTTGTGAACAGCATCCAGGGATCCCCTTTCAAAGCCGTGTTTGCTGGAGGGCAAGCCTGGGCTGCTTGGACTGGCATTGTTCTGAAGGGTGGCGATTTGAGGGCAACAGATTTACTTGGTGCTTCCTTAGCATCTCTTTTTGCATGCCGTGGAGGAGGGTCCCAGTTCGGGAGTTACATGCGTATTATTAGGTGTCCTTTTTTCACAAAAAGCAGTTCATGTTACTCCGCTTGGTGTATTCTGCCTACTTGTCTGTGCGTCTCAAACGATATCGCTTGTAACTCTAACCCAGACGTGCTCATCGAGCGCAGCCATTGCGCAGCCTTGTTTAATTGCTGTTATTTATTTTGCCTTCATTTACCGTGTCAGCCTGCGGGGGGGAACACGCTCAGATTTCGAGTGCATTTTTACGTGCTAGGTGTGTCTCTGCGCTTCCAGGTGTGTGCGGTTTCGCTTAAAACTCATCCCGCCGCCGTGTGACATCGCTGTAAATGTGCCGGGAGGGGAAACAAAGACATTAGAGAGCGACACAAGTGTTTGTGCATCATCTGTTTGACTTCTCTGCCGTTGCAATGCTGAGCCAGATGCATGCCCGGTGCGCCTTCTTCTAAATAGCATATGTACGTTTTAGGCAAGTACAAAGCAATTGAAGCCGAGGGTGATGGGGAGGGGAAAAAAACCCAAAGAACCAACCCGTACTGTAAACTGACCTGCAACTTTTCAGTTGTATACTTTAACTGCACGCTGATTTCTGTTTTAGCAGTCTTCGTCACGGATCGAGGCAAGTTTGTGTGCACAATTGGGCTTGCAAATTGCTAATCTCGCACTGACTTTGCCTCTCAGTTCCCAGCTGGGCATGGTTACCTTGAAAGCTGTGGTATCAGCACTGTCAGAGCATGCTCCGGTGGGGAGATCGGGTGTGTTCTATTTTTAATACTATTTAATGAAGATGCTTCTCACTCTGCAATATATGAAGCATAATGGAAGAGCAGAGCGATGATTGGTTATGGATACTGGAAAAGGAAAAATGCGAAGGTAAAAACGGAAATCCCTCAAATATTTCTATTACATTAAAGAAAAGAAATGCAGCTTTACAGAAAGGTGATCGATTAGCTGATTTTAAATTGAACAGTTTTGTGGTGTCTAGGAGGATTTTTTAAAAAATGTTCTTCTAAAAAGTTGCATGAAGCAAACTGTAGGTAGGAGATCATTTCGTGCTGTTGATAAATCTGATTCTGTATGGGTATGCTTAAGTTGAAGAGGAATATTCCATTTTAATTCTTTTTCTTTTAAATATTGAAGTAACTTACAATGGAGGAGCGCTAAAGAACATCTGAAGTTGTTTTTTTTCCTTCTGATAACTGGTTTTAATAATTAACTATTTTTATTCTTATTAGTAGCGTCCTGAAGCAGAAGTTTTGAGTTTTTATTCCTTGCAGTTAATTCAGTTGCTATTAAAAATCATCGTTGCATGCAATGCTTACAGAATGCAAGTGACTGTAAATCTCTTGCTATTTATGTGTAAGGGAAAATACCTATAGATAACTACGGTGTATGCCACTTGGCGAGATGCATGGAGATACTTTTGAAAACTGCCCTGTTTAGTTCATTGTACTCAGAAATATGTTTGTTAGCTATTTGCAAGAATCCATACACTTAGAATCGTGTAGAGAAACACGCCTTGATTAAAGATGTCTTCTGTGAAACAACTGTATTTTGTCTGTGTTGCCTGCAGTTTTACAGGATGGTGGTCTAAGAAACAACTGAGTACCCCTCCTGCAAAATCCTTTTTCGAGCAATTATTTCTTTTTGCTGTATTCTAGTCCTTTTGAGTACCCTAGGGTTAAGTGTGCAAGTGAGGATTGCTTAGACAAGTGTTGCACCACATCATACCTATGAAGGAAAAATTACATAAGGGTGGTAGAGGAAATGCAAAGAGATTTTAAACACAGGTGGAATTATAGCTATCAGGGAGAGAACATCAGTGCAACAGTCACTTTGAAACTACATTCTGTTGGAGTAAAACTGTGGGCCAGATCCTGTTTTCCTGATGGTGCTGCTTTTCCTTTGGGCTTTGTGGGGGTTATTTGCATGATTACAGTAAACTGGACTTGGCCTGATAAATCACTGTTATTAAACAGAATTTCTGGGATTACATGAAAGAAACCTAAGAAGTTCTAAAATCTGCTGTGCTCTTGGCTTCCTCCCGGGAAGTTAACAACTAACTTTAAACTTGGAATTAATAGCAGGGAAAAAGTGCACTAATTCTAGGATGGCTTACTTGTAGTCTCTCTTGCCTCCTCTAGGCATTGGTCTTGCTACAGTCAATGGGAGCTTTAAAATTTGTTCAGTGGTTTTATCAGTGCTAAAAACAGACACGGGGACAAATATTCAGCAGCTGTAAATTGATGTAGTTCCATTGGTTTTAAGAACAGTGTAGATTTACGCCAACTGATGATAACACCTCTCTGCTTACAGCAGAGATCTGTAACTTACATTGAGTGGTATTATCAATTTTGATGACATTAATTTCAGAGTAGGGAAATTAGTTTGGCAGATTGGCAAATCCTTGTTTATAGGGACTACTCACAAATGAGCGAGTGGCTTGATCCAGTGAGTGCTCCCAGCCTAATCTCTTTGCTTAGTTTTAAAGACAATTTGTAGGGTACATGATTATTTAAAGGAAATGCGTTTTGTTAAGTAATGTCGTTTCAAAAATATCATTAAAGATTGGCCAGTTGAGAAGTAATGTAACTACCATGCAATAAACTTGCAAAATCCAATGGTCCCCTGCTCATTCATTTATTATATTTGAAGTGCTATATTAATGTTCTCAGCAGGTAGTAAGCAAATGGTTCCCTTTTTCTTCTAGAAGATTGAAACATTCATCAAACAAGTAATAAATGGCAAAGACTCTTTATGTTCCAATGGAGAGTACTTGATTCTGGAGGCTTAAAGTGTTGTGTATGAATACTTTTGTATCTGAATGGTAACATGCATTTCTAGGACACATTCTATTTTGATGACAAACTGCAATCCAGGTAAGTTAGATTTTCCCCAATTAAGGCTGGGTAAATGGAATTGCAGATAAATTATGCAAACCATCTGAGGTCATGCATCTAGTTTTTGACAGTCATCAAGTGGGACCTATTCCAGTCTCCAGCATTATAAGTGGGTCACCCCTGGATGATAAGTCTCCCTGATTAATTGCTGGTGTTTGCTTTGTTTTTTAATTTTTCCACTTTGTACATGCAATACTGACTTTCAGAAACATGTAGATGTAAATAAATTTACATGTTTGTTTGTAACTATTAAAATATTTTTTTTTACGTAGTAATTTAATGGTACGCCTTTCTAGCAAGGATTTAACTTCAAAAGAAGTGCAAATAATGACTCATGTCTGGTTTGGTTTTTTTTATAAGTAAATTAAACGTGCCTATAAATTCATGTAGACATACTAATTACTGTTCATGGACAGGATATATTTTTCTTGGTTCTGTCTTAAGAAGGAGACTTAAACCCAGATCGGTGGAACAGCCACTGTGGTTTGCATGAGTATGCTAGTGTGCACTTATAGACAATTTATTAGAGAAATAAAAATGACACCACACTATAGAACTACAATACTTTCTGTTTTAATTAAAACTAATTTTTTAATAAATAACATGTGTGATGGGTTCTTGCCAAGTAAGTAGTTGTTTGTCACCGAAGGTCCAAACTGCTTAGTTATAGGACTTTGCTGCGGCTTAGATGTTTGAGGTAACTCCAGTTTTAGACTCCATGTTCTCTCATACAGTGGTTTTACAGTAGATAAATCGGATGATGCGTTGCCACTGACCCTATGTAAGAGTGCTCCCTATAAGCTTCGATGTTCTTCCTTAGTTCACCTTCATTTGGAAGAATATGTAAATAATCTATATTAATGCTTAATGTGTGGCACACGCAATCCAAAGTTACGAATTGCATTAATTCCAGGGGAAGAGTACTGGAGCTCTTTGTCACTTTAGGGAAAATGCCCCAAGCAAACACTTCCATAATGTCCTGTGACAGCTGCACTCTTCCACCTGTTTATATGTTGCTGATACTTGCTACTTCTTCCTTTTTCACTGTTGTTTCCAGGCTTTCTCATAATCCAACTTAAGTACACTTCTTTATGGTTCCTTGGAAAAAGATGTTGCGGAAAAGGTCTCCTTTCATTCAAATGTATAATTTTTTAGTCATAGGGTGGGATCTTTAAACCATGTTATATCATTCTAGAGTTCTAAATAGGTAATAAGCTGTTACATGAAAATGTTACATCACTTTTTTTTCTCCGCCTCCCCCTTACACTTACATTCCCTGTTACCAAGAGGAAAAAGTGAACTAAATACAGAGAGAAATACAGAAACAAGGAGTAAACAAAATTGCTTTTTACAGGAGTGAGTTTGTGATGACTGTTTAGATTAATTAATTGCTGCTGTGGTAAACATGGTCAAAAGGAATACTAAGCAAGTTGTTTTGTTAATGCTGAAGCACATATAAAGTGTAAGAGAGTGATAATGTCATATATCATGACTAAGCTGAAATGCAGAAGGCATAGTTAGGCGGTGACAGCTGGGAATTTGAAATTTATGATTTGGATATCCAATGACTTTCTGAAGCAGGGGTTTAGAGTATTTTCTAGCTACTGGCAATGTATGGAGGCAGTAACCATGTAAGGCAGTTTTTAGGGCAGACATTCACACAGCAGATGCTGAAGTATGTAAGGTGAGAAGTACATTTTTATAAGTGAAAGAAAATGTTCACAGGGAAATTGGGACACTTATATGCTTCTTCATCAAGATCAGATGTCTGATCTTGATCTTTTAAGGCCAAGAGTCACAGTTAACAAAGAGTAGTACCATGAGAAAGTAAAGTCCTATAAAAGTGTTTTTGTAATTTAATGCTTTGTGCTATATTCATAATTTAGTCTTAGGCAATACTATGGTTTATTTATGAGCTGTTTATACAGTACCTGTGTTAAAATTCTAGGAGCTTAGTAAATCTTCCAGCTGATAAAACTTCTTTTTTCCTAAATTGGATCCCTTCAATTCAAAGACAAGCTTAAATGGTCAGCTGGATGGTGTTAAAAAAACCTCAGCATTTAAAAAAAAAACAACAAAACAAACAACAAATACCCCATACCCTTTCCCCCACAGTTAAATACTCTGCTTTTTATTTCTCAAAATTTTTGTCTTCTGTTTGTAATCAATGCTAAAACATAAAAATCAAATATATATGAATCAACTACTTTCAAGCTTCTGTTTATCTCATTTTTTACAGCCACAGAGTAGTGATTTTTACTGGATTCATAAAATCATCAGAACCAGTTTTATGTTCTAGGATTTGAATTCTGTTATCAAAAGTGTGCCTGAACAGCTAATAATTTCATCAGTAATGAATCATGTTGCAGTATTTGTACTTTTATTGCCTCATGAGCTGAAGTTTTCCTGTGCCTTCGGTACCAAAAGTATTTTGTAAATTTTCATTATTAAATATAAGAGCCAGATCGTGCTACTTTTCTTCACAAGGAATGCATGCATCTTGCTTTTGGTGACCTGAAGAGCTTCTCACGATATAATGCTTTTTTTACTGTGAAGGAAGTTATCACAATTTGTTCCTAAGTAAAGAGGGATGGCAAGGCTTCTCAGTAGAATGAAGCTAATGAAGATAAACTGTAGTGATTAGAAGCATTTTATGAATACAATGAAATTGTTATTAATTAGTGTGAAATGTTTAACTATATATTGAATTAATTGGGAGTTTTACTGGGGAGCAAATATTAGTGGTGTTGACGTTCTTGTGAAATAGGTGCAGCATTATGTGCTTGTGAAGAATGTGCCAACTTTGTGCTTTTTGGGTGTTGGTGCCACTGAAGTTTATTTGGAATGGTTTGCCCTCTGTTGCACAGCAGTAAATCATATATTGCGGTGGTTCAAACTATACCTTGAGATTTTTCCATTTTCGAGTGACTATTCCATTTCTAAGTACATTGCCATTGGCGTAACATTTAGAGCAGTTTAAATGAGGGTGCTTAATGCGTTATAAAGTGTTTGTCATGGAGTCAGAAATGTTTATGGTGTCATAAAAGCTTTAAGAGAAACACATCAAATAAATTGGTCCACTCTAAAGGCTCACTACAGATTTTAATGTAAGCTCAGGAAATGTCTGATAGCTTTATAATTTGTGTGGTTTATGAGCTGTGAAATCTGAAGTGAGAAGGTCTGACTTTCATGCTTTCAGTTTTCGTTCCTTTAGGAAAAAAATCAGTGTTTCTCCTACCAAACAAACAAAAAAAAAAACAAAAAAGAAAAAAAAAAGGAAAATTCTGAATGTGGATCTAAAAGGAAAGCATAATGAGTGACAGAGCATCTTAAGGTGCTGTATTTCATAACATGTACTATTGTGAGGAAATGCTAATGAAACTGTGTTTTATTCAGGTGTAATTTTTGGGGAAACTTTAACTCATAGACAGAAGTTGGAAAACAAAACAAATTTACCAGCTTTATGTGTCTCAATATGCATTTCCACTGTGGTGTAGCAGTCTGTTCTGCTTCGGAGCAGCAAAATGGAGTGAACTCTAATGACAAGAGCTAAGTCAAGCAGCATAAGAATCCTGTTAGATACAGAAGACAATGAATTATTACTGAGGCATAATGCAACTTTTGTTTAATCTATGTACTAGTGAAAATTACTGTATTTGAAAGAAGTCCTTGAATGACCTGCTTCCTAAAGTAACCTTCTCAGAATCTGAGGCTGAGATAAGGTAGTGGTGGGGTAAGAGGCATAGTGGAGGATTGATTAGTGGCAGCAGTACTGCTTGTGATGTGAAATGAGGTTATGGGGCAACAGAAGTAGGAGGGCAGCAAAGGGAAGTAGGACTTTCAGGAGACATTCCCTGAAAATTAGGTAATTGAAATTTTGAATAACCAAGAGAAAATATATAGATGTGTAGCCTCTTTTCAGTATAATTTGTTTTCTGATTAAAAAATATAAAATTCCTTATGCATGTGATGCGATCCCTGTCTTTGCATGAGGATCAGGGCAAAGTGGCTACTCCTCTGCAATCACACTTAATCTCCTCAAATCTGAGGTTACAGGGGTTGTAAATGATCTGCATCTTCTGATTTTGCTGTTGCAGAATTGCTCCTCTCTGCCCCCTGTCTGGCAGGAGAGAAAGGAAGATAACAAAATTGTTGCCAAAGTCTGAGGGCAGTTCCACAGTAGTATACGCTGAGACTTCTTAGGCAGGGTTAGTTGGTGCAAGAAGCTGGTGGGTGAGTCTTGAGGAGGCACACAAGATCCTGGACTATCTAGTACGTAGGCAGTTCTTCTATGAGAATAAATTGGTTTGTATCCTTGATAGCTCTTCTCTTAACATGCCAGTACCTCATAAATTAGTCAAGTATTTACTGAAATAGCATAATGTGCCCTCTGACTACATAAATCCACACCTTTCCATAAGGAGCTTTCTATTAATGGAGAAGGATTGGTAAAAAAGAGCAGATTGAGACACAAATATTGATGCAGCGTTTCAGCTGCCCGTGGTTATGCTACCGGTAACCGTACAGCCATAGTTGTGGGGCTGTGGTTCTGCAGGCACCCTGTCCACTCGTTCTTTCGTCGTGATGGTTTCCGCAATGCGGGAGGAAGATGCGGCAAGCACCTACCTCTTTCAAAGCCACATATTTCTTTGATGTGTTTGTTACTCCTCAGGTTTTTTTTTTTTTTCCAGGAAGTAGAACAGAGAACATAATTTGTACCCATGAAGGCTAATTACAATTTTTCCTCTACAGATCATTTCTTAGAGATTTGTGTGTTCAAAGAATTGCTGCTAACTATTTTCTGCATTACAGTTATGTTCAGTGTCCAGGCAGTGAGTGTCAAAATGTAGATTCTTTTGGCACCTATTCCTGTTTGTGTTTGTTTGATAACATAGACTTGTGTCATGTCTTTATTAATGTTGTCAGGCACTTCAAAGCCAACTGTAATAAAACTGCATCAATATAAGTGCATGTCAGAAAACATGACAATAAAATATCAGCACTTCTTAACAAAACATTTTATTGATTAAACAGCACAATTTCAATATGTGGAAAAATGAAATCAGTTCTAATTAGAGAGCAACTGCAGTAACAGCCAAGTCTTTGATTTGCCTGTAAAATGACAGCAGACTGAGCAATTCTGTTGTGTATTATGAGCGAATTCTATGGCATGGGAATGTGTTTGCTAAGTGTGCATTGACTGTGATCATAACAAAGGAGGAGCGTAAGTGACCCACGTACTTCTGGTGCACAGATAAATGACACGTTCCAGGAGAATATTTATTACCTATGCTCAGTAGTTGGAATGAGGCTGACAGATGATGTAGCATACCAGTGCTCCTCAGAACATCAACTCTGTGTACAAGCAATTTCAATGTCTGTTCACTGTCAGACAGATTATTTTAATAAAAGGAATTCCAGGGCTCTGTTCTTGACCTCAGACGGTTTACTTTGGGGCCAGTAACTTGAGGTGCTATTGTTATTAAGCATCATAAAATTGGAAAATGGAGATAATTTCAGGTAGCTTTGCAACCTCTGCAGAGAAAATAAAAAATATTGAGGGGAGCAAATGTTAAATTCTTTTGGCAACACA
This sequence comes from Manacus vitellinus, assembly GCF_001715985.3. NCBI lineage: Eukaryota > Metazoa > Chordata > Aves > Passeriformes > Pipridae > Manacus > Manacus vitellinus. The sequence continues at coordinate 6,928,626 of NW_021940535.1, forward strand.
AGAATGTGTGAAGTGAAGCACACTGAATTTAGGAGATTTACTGCATCCTTAGGTGTAATATAAACAAGGGATCTTCCTAAAAACTGGTCTGTAGCTTCCTGACTTAAAGTTTACTGAAAGTGCAGGAAGACAAATATTGGAGGAATTCACTGCAGTCCCAATATAAACTCTTTTATTGTTTTGTTTCTTGATACATGCATTTCATGCAGTCCCTAATGTGGATATCTCTGCCTCTTTTCTGTCTGTTTCCACACTTGCATCAGTTGTCTCTATTCTGCTCCTTACATCCTCTGACCATTCTTCATACTGGGTCTTTGCTTTTGTAAGTTGTACCCCTTAAGCAAATTTTACTTTGTTAAACTGACCCTTCTGACTTTTCTTGGTTTTTCATAATTTGCTCACATTCTCCAGCTTTTTTTTCTTGCCTTCGTCTACATCAGTTACTTGCCTCTGTTTGAAAGGGTTGAAACCTTTGATTTATTGACTATATAGTACTGCAGTTTTAAAAATGGCCTAATTCTGTAGATTTTTGGACAGTTTATAATAAACATGTTATTTAAGCATACTATCATTATTCAAAATATGCCAGTTCCCAGATTTCTTGGACTTTGTTTTGGTATCTTTTAAGGAGGGAGTGCCAAAACTGCTCTGATTGCATCTGTGAAACAAAGGGTTTTGTGCTGAAATCTAGAAGACCTTGTGCTTTTGAACTTCTTCATCTACACAGCTCATGTTAATGGATCTGGGTTCTTTTGGGGCCTCCATCCAAGTTCAGTAGCTCCGTATAATTGGGTGTATGTTTGATGCTTCTGGAAAACCCTAACCCTGTACTCTCCGTCTATTTATGTAGATTTTCCTTTTTTTCTGGGATTAGTAATATTTTCAATATATTTAGCATTTGTCAGTTGCTTAGAAAATAAAGTGTAATGAAAATGACACAAACTAAATGCCTTTGACAGTGTGTTTGTTGTAAGAGACTTTTTTTGTGTTGGCTCTCTGACCTTTCAGATGGACTGCTGTCTGTGGTGTGAGCGGCACAGCACCTAATGCATTATGTTGGGTGCAGTTTACTGTGTTACTGGACTGTACAATGAAAAGAGGGAAAAATGACTGGAGTTCTTATATGGAGAATTATTTTGTATTTCATGTCTGTACACTTGTTGAGTAAGCTTGGAAACCGCACCAGAAGCTGAAGGTTACGTATTCTTCTCGTAACTTTGATTATAATGATTGCACGGCCACAGAGCCTGGTCAAAAGCAGAGGAGTCTGATTGATTGTAAAGATAGTTACTGATGAAGGCATCTAGCTGTCCACATTTCAGGACCTATACTAAATAAATAATCCATTTTTGTGAAATGAATATATAGAAGCTCCTTCTAAAGACAGAAGTAAAGGAACTGTTGGCTGAAATGTGTCACTGACAAGTTTGAAGGAGCATGGTTTGCTACCATCACGTGAAAACTGAAATTTATTTTTTCCTGTGGTGGTGGTGGTTGTTTTGTTTTGCTTTGCTTTGATTTTTTTTTTTCCCTCATTGCTGAGATGGCAGGAGAAGTGCCTGTATTCAGCTGCCAATTACGGATTTAATTCAGTTATTTGTTTTTCAGTAATCTGATTCCTATTCGTGCCTAGTTCACTAATTGCTCACTGTACTCTGTCACTTTATTATGAAAGTAACATTCTAAATGTTCTGAAACCTAATAAAGAAATGGTGGCAGTAGTCTGAACAGATGATGTATAGTAGTTATGAACTGATTTTTTGTTTCTTTTAATGGGTTAATTTCCAGACTGGTGGACAGTCAGCTCAGTTAGCTCTCAGGCAGCATGCACTGAAGAAATTTCTTCCCATTTAAAGACAAAATTCTGTGTTATGTGGAGTCATTCCATGTTTGAGAAGGATGTCATGTTAACAAGCTGTTTATTCCACAAATCATGGTGCCAGTGCTTTTCTCTATGTCCTTGGTAATAATTGAATTCTTGAGTTCAGTTGTTTGCTAAGGAGATGATTTGTGATTTTTAAAAGCATGGGTACAAATGTCTGTAGTACCACATAATTGGAATGCAGTGAGAAGGACTAGTTTTTTCACATAGCCTAGGTTTAAGTTGACTGAAGGAAAGCTCTCGCTTTTATTGACTTAATTCTCTAATCTTAATCCTTGCAAATAAAGGGATGAAAATGATAGTCCATATAACCCTATTGTTGCAAATCAGAGAAATATGCAGCAGGATTCTGTTTCTGTAGCAGGAAGCTGGTGTGGCTAGAAGATGCTTCCAAAATGTGCCTCGACGTATTTTGTGGTCTCTTAAGTTCAAGATCCAACATTTGTTTTTTGGAATTTTTCCCAAATAACTCCATTGTTGGTCTGCTGCTTAACTGCCTTTCCGATGCAGTGGACAGAACAATTGGATTGCATGTGGAAGACAGAGAGGCATAACACCTGTTATCATCTTTCTTCTGCACTTTAGACATTGAAACAGGTGAACTCCTGTTATATGGTAGGGGAAGCTGCTATAAAAGTAATATTATTTGTATTACAAAGTTACATTCTTCAGCCCTGTAGAATGACTGTAGTTGCAATATGCAGTCTTGAGCATCCCATCTTGTGCTCGCTAGTGTCAACTAAATGAAGTGGAGCTTTATTGTTGGAAATTTATTTTTTTTTCTGGCATTCTGGTTAAAAACAACATATGGGAAAAAACAACGAGTAAACTCCCAGGCTTAAAATGAGGATGACACTGGGCTGCTACTGATGCCTGGCTGTGTAGTGTGTGCATGCGGAAACAGTCTGCCAGTGGTCATGGGGCCATTGGAGACCTGTTCTTCTCAGCTCTGCACAGTCTACAGGTGATGGGCGTGATGGTCATAAAATGCCTGTTTACTTCAAGAAACCAAAGGAGACCCTTTTATAAATTGGCTTACTAGTCTGTCAAGAGAGGATGCATTCACTAAGTTACCAGTGGAAAAAGAGCGCTGCTGCCTTTTAAAGTATTTTGTGCTACAGTCAGTGAAATACTATGACATGTTTGTTTTGGTTTTTTTATCTTTTTCAGGAAGGGACAGATTTTTCAAATGCCTGTCTGGGTAATTTGGTGTTATTCTTTTTCAGTGAAGACTTTTTAAAAATATTTGTGTCTTTAAAAGGGACCTTTCTGACAGCGAGAATAGCTACAAGTTCAAGTGCTACAGATAGTATAAGTTGGCAAATTGTGTGCCATACTAATAACGTCACAGAAAACATCAGCTTTCCCAAAAAATACATTTTCCAATAGGAAAGGCAGATAAAGGGGTGTGTTTTCAGTGAGAAAGATGAAGCTTTTTCAAGAGGAGAATAGTCTACCATGGGATAGTAACTTGGAGAAAGATATGAGAGCAATAAGAATTCCCATTGTTCAAGTTTCTTTGTTTGGGGTTTCCTTGGGGGGGGTTGTTTGCTTGTTTTGGTAGGTTTGTTTGGTTTTGTTTGGGTTTTGTTTTGGGGGGTTTTGTTTGTTTGAGTTTTTTTCCCCTGAACATTATCCAGCAGTAAATTTCCCTTTCTCACATTCATCTTTAAGAAGTATGAATGTCCCTCTGGAAGGAGAACAGGCAGCCAACCATGTCTCATCACTGTGCAACTTTGTAACAAAGATTAATTTGGGGAGGAAATAGAAGAAGAAAACAATACAAAAGGAATTGTTTTTAAACAAAAGATGCACTTTTGTCATCATTTGGACTACTCAAGCTGTCCAACCTCTAACTGCGGTGACCCAAAGTACATCCGCACTGTTGGCAGCTGTAATACGAGGGAGGCAGTGAGGATAAAACCCATGGAACAAGTGAACATTCCCAGCAAGGCTTTGTAAAGCACTGGGAGCGAATTCTAAGTCGGGTAATGAAAGCCGTCTTGAAGTGAAATTGAACTGATTGCCCTCACTGATTGCCTTGTTCAGCTTGCATTGATACTCTGTAGTGTGCTGTAATGGGTGTGCAGCTGATGTAGTCAAGCCTCAAGACACCCCAGAGAAATACTCCTCCTTGTAAGTGAAATATGAAGAGGTGGTTTGAGAAGTGTAGTCACTGCTAATCATGCCAGTAGAAGAAATGTGAAGAATAACAGTCCACTTTCAATACTGCATTTGTTGTAGATAACTAAAATGCCATCACTTTACCATTTATATGCTGATATTATTAGCTGTTTCCCCTCATCCTTATTGTCAGTTTTATGCAGGCTTGCATGATGCTTGTTTCTTAGTTCGTTTCTCTTAGGAGGTAATGAATCTGAGCCATTATTATAAATGATTTGTAAGTGATATTTCAGTCTAATAAGATTTATAACAAAACGGATTCTGTAGATCCATTTTGCATAAATAAAAGCATTTATCTTGTTCTTTCACTTTCCTACCTACTATCTTGGAGTAGTAGTTTCTAAAACAGTTTTATTTAGAGGCTACAGTTAATTGTAATGTACTTCAAGAAGTTGGTCGTACAAAGGCAAAGAAGGTTTTTCCAGATTGTTATTACTGTTGTTAAGATGCTGAGGTTCTAGGTTTCTTGTTATGTGCCCTGCATCTTCATGTATAGACAAAATAATGTTTTTAAATATCCTTCCTTTTCATTAGTGGCTCATTTTCATATACACACATTCACTACCTGCCACAAAAGTGTCTGTTATAAAAGGGGCGCTGGAGAGTGGAAGATGGTGGAGAATGCTGGACATGTACCTGGGAAAGGGGATGTTGGTTACCCATCTAGCTCTTGTTTTGACCAACTTCACTGCTCATTTAACCTCTGTATTCCTCGGTGTCCTCATCTGAAAGGAAATACTTTTTATACTCGCATTCCTCTGAATGTGGTTTGTTGGTTTTTTTTCCTTCTAATTGAAGATGATGGCATTTTAAAGTCTGGTACAACAGGAGTATGCAATTTGACTCTGTTGGGCTTATATTGGCAGCTACAATCCAGTTTTGATAACTGCATAAGTTAGCTTAGTTACAATTATTATTTGGGTGCAGTCTGCAGCAAATATGAAGACACTTTTCTATGGCTGCAGTTATTGTCTGCTGTCAGTGTTGGGCATTACTGCCTTTATTTACTGATTCTTCTCCAGATAAATCGTGTGATAACGTGTTTCAGTTTGAGCAGGTGATAATGCTGAAGCATTTGAACAGGCACAAGATAAATAGAATTTGAAAAATAAAGTCACAACCATGTTAAGATTAAGAGTTTTAGTCCCTGAGGCAAAGCTTGAAAGTTTTCTTTCAGCTGGTTTATTTCATATTCTAAGTCTAGAAACATGTGCTTATGTATAGCACATATTCAGGGTTAGCCCTTGCCAGAATAGATTAAAAAAAAACCAAAACAAACAAAAACCCCACCATTGTTTGAACTGATGATATGTACAAGTAATAAGAACACATACAAAAATGCCAGGTTTAAGTGTTGCACACAGCTTTCACTGACATAGTCAGCTTTTTATTTTGCAGGTCAAAGTTTAATAGACAAAACTTTTTGAGAGGGAAGCTTTTGAAAAAGTTGCAAAGTAGACATGACCTGCTTTGTCATAGACATGTGAATTCCCCTCTTGTGCCTTTATTTTCACTCTGTATAGAATGCTTATAAAAGCATTCTATACAGTATGTGTGTATATGTATATATATATATATATACAGTATGTATATATATATATAAAAGCATTCTATACAGCAAGTATGTATATGCTTCTTTTAAGAAGCAACAATAATTTCTAATCACCTATGCTAAGTTCCATTCAATCTTTAAAAACCACTGGTTTTCCTGACACAGCCATGAATCTAAAATAATCACTATTAAAAATGAATTCTTTATCTGTTTTATTGTTGGAATGAAAATATTTTTCTCAATAGCTTTTTCAGTGTATCAAGAAAATGTGTGATATAAAGATTGTGTAGGTATATAAGACTTTAATCGGCTTTTTCATCTGTGGTCTTTGTAACTTTTATCTTGAGACTCTTACTTTGCATTAGAAACTGTTATTTTTCACTTGACAGGATTTTTCAGGAGGCTGACATACAGAAGTGACTTAAAACCAGGTGTTTTCTGGTTTGCTGGGCTCTGTATGTATGAGAGGTCCTGGCTTTTACCTTTAAGCTTCCACTGACTTCTGCTATGGCATCACAGTTCCACTCTTGGATGTGGCCTGGACATCTCTGAAGTTTGTGGCTGAGACAGCCAGTTTTTCATGTCACTGAGTTGTACACGTAGCTATTGCTTAAATCAATGGCTCCTAGGTAAAAATTTAATTTTGCTTCCATCTTACTAAAGCACTTACTTCTCCTATAACTGCTTCCTCCCATAAACTTCAGGCTTTTCTTACAATTTTTCTCAGTGCTGCTGCAGGTTCATTTTGAGGAGTAGCTGTGCAGCGACTACCCTCCGGTGTGCCAGAGTTTGCATCCTCCTGTCCGAGGAGGTACAAGCTATTGATGAGTGGCTGGGACAAGTGTGCTAATTGTTTTTCCAATTTTGTTCTCAATGTAAAAGAAGGGTTTAATTTAAAACAGCAGTTGTCCTTTTTCTTTTCCAGCTGCCCTGGAGCATTGGGCTTCTCTAATCTCCAAGTTTTCTCGTACTATTGGAAAGTTTACAGTTTTCTTCTTGCTACAGCTAGCTCCAGCCAGTATTTCTCTCTTTGTTTTCAATAATGCCTTGATTCTCTGCCCTTGAGTCCCTTTGAATTTTCTGATATTTCTGATCATGAGATTACCCATTTCCCACGTCTCTGCGAATCAGGTAACATCCCTATGCCTATTTGGTCTTCCCTGTCTGTGCAAGAGCAGCTTTTCTGTTACACAGAGTTCTTTGTTCACTTCTTTTAATAGTTTCTTATGTTGAAAATGTGTAATGCATTTTAAATTTTGAAAAAAACAGATGGCTAGTTAGACTTGGTGATAAAACAAGCCTGTGGTGCCAGTAAAACATCAATATATTTAGCATTAATTTGCTCTTTGAAAGGGAAGAATGCCTGATAAAACCTTTTATATCAACCAGTAGAGCCAAAAGACAGTATCTTCCTATTGAGGTGAAGTATAGATTGAACTACAGACTGTTGTGTTGGTTTTCTGATTGTCTGATGAGAACATATATCCATCGTCTGAGGAACTGAAAGTACACTTGCATTCAGTAAATTTATACTTGGAGTTTGTCAGAAGCATAAATAGTCTTCCATATGTGTTGCTATTTAGTCATCATAAGTATTTCTTTAGGACTTCATGCTGTAAAAAATTTAGGTCTGATCTGTTAAAACAGTTATGAGTTTTAGTGTTAAATTACATGTGTTTTTCAGTGGTTACAAGACATTACTACCCCTTTGTCCCCAGTAGGATGATATGCAGCTGACATTAGGTTTCACAGAACCATGTGAAAATAGATACAACTGCAGTCATTTTTGTGACTTGTTTTGCCTTGGTTTACTCATGCTCAGATTTCTTGTGTACATATTCACAAGTATGTATATACAATGCTTAGCTGTACTTCCCTGTAATTAAATTTTTCTATTCACTGTGATCATGAGCTGTAAAATAGAGTGAAGAGAGAAGGAAAGCATGAAAATGATTAGGTTAAATGTAACAAGGTAAACTAATGGCATTTCTGTATCTTGAAAATTATGGGTGCACACCAGTTGCACACGTGTAATGTTGGTGTTTACAAAAAAAAACAAACACACAACCAAATACCCCAAAGCCTCCAGTATCAGTATTGGAATACCACTTTTCATTTAAAAAAGATGGGTCCCATAAGGTTCTTTTGTTTCTTTATTTTCTGAAGATATTCAAAGGCTCTGAATTACCACATAAACGTTCAGTGATTTCACTAAACTGGCACAGTAAGAAAGGTCCACAAACATTTTGGGAGAGAAAAAGATCTGTAAGTTTTATGATATGTCCTTGAGATCAGGCTTGCCCAAGAGACATTCTGTAGATGAAAATTGACTCCCATCAGTTCCTAGAGAATCTCCTAAAGGACCAAGAAAACAAAAAATGTGGTAGTTGTAAGGTTTTTTACCATCCCCAGTTCACATCTGGAACCAATAATCTATAATATAGGGGCAAACCCAGAAACAATGAAAGAAAGCTCCAACCTGAGATACTCTCCTGGGAGGTAATTTTGAGTTTGGAACATACTCAGAGAAGTGCTTGGCAGAGGAACTAAAGACCATTGAAAGAAGTTTTATGTTGTGTCTCTTGAAACAAAAATAAATTTAATGTACTTAAATTATCCCTTCAGACCTCAGGGTCTATATTACTATGTAATTCTTTTTTTTTTATTTTTTTTTTTTTTATTTATTCCCTGTTGTGAATTGCCAGAGATTTCAACTAGGTATATGAAATTCGTTCTTGTACCGTACTGGTTCACATACTTGGACTGATATTTAGCATAATAAGTCAACAAGCATTTTTCATAAGGGATTATAAAACTGAAGAAGTGGATGTAAAGGAAAATTATGCAAACATTTTTACTTTGAGAGAATTTGTAAAAGTTGCTAGAATGCTTTGTTATGTTTTGGTTAGTTTTGTCACGTCGCTTGTGCAAACTCTTCAGTGTTTCTACTTAAATGAGAAGAGCTTTAGTTTCAGTGGAAGTATTTTCAGAACAGAAGAAGGTAAGTGGATCTCGAGGCCCCTAATACGATGTGTATAATACATGGGTGGAATTAAAGCCAGCAGCCACACAGGATGGTGGAGTGGGAGGATTGGAACAGTAGCTTTGGCAATCACAACTTCAGCTGGAATACTGTTAATTCTACTGTGGCAAGGAGTTAGTGCAGTCTGATATTTGAATCAATTGTTACAAGATATTAAATGTTCCCATACTGAGAAAATTACTTTCATTGAAATTGAAACAGGTTTCTCCTATTGCATTTGAACCCTTGGCAACCCAAAAAAAGTGTCTATCCAGAAGTTAAACATTTGAGATATCTTTCTTACAGTACAGAGGACAATGGAAAAGCATCTGATAATGAAGGGAAGGGAAAGAATATCCTCTAGAGGAGGTCTTCTAGCAGTGTGTGCACTACCAGTGGTATGCAAGACATTTTACAGTGCTCTACGAATGATGCTTGGACAGCCAAGTGTATTGTCATTCTCCAGGGATTAACCTATGTTTTGATGCTAGTGGTGGTACCCACCAAAAATATTGGAACTGCCTCTCTTAATATCTCTGCTCTTAGACTTCATGCTTCCAAAGTTTTTATATTGAAAAGCCTTTTGAGGAGTAAAAAATTGTTACAAATTGTTTTAAAAGACTGATTCTAGTCTCCCTTATGAGATATCCATAAGAGTTATATTTTGCAGTTGTGATTAGAGTTTAGACCAAACTCTTCCCTTTTTAGTCCCACACACTGAAAAAAGGTCCTTTACATTGAACTGGCATGGGGGGGCAGATGGAGAAATAGAGGCAGAGATCCACATTCATGCAGCTGAGCATGGGAGACATGCATCATCAGTGGGATTTTTCAAGAAGATAAGTCAGATTCTTCCTAACAGTCAGTGAGAAAGCATTTCCCAATGAACTTATGTCTTCAGATTGATACCTTTATTATGATATTGATGAACTTAAATGTAGTTAATTGATTTGTGGAAAGTTACAGCAGTAAGAATACCTTCGTATTACTTGTTTTACTTTGTGTTTTCTTTCTTGGTTTGGTTTTTAAATACTGCAAAGTGTTCTTGCCAATACTCTTAGTTCTGTATATCGTAAGATGACAAGAATGTTTTTAGGCAGCCATACACATAGCAAATTAATGTGTCTCATTTGTGCATGTGCAACATACTGAAATGTCAAGATTCTTCATTTCTTAGGCTAGGTATAAATATGTCTACATGCCAGAGATTTCAGAAAAGTAATAGTCTTGTCATGCTCTGATTGTAGCAAGAATGTGAGAGATGAAAGATTTTTGGGTAGATGACAAGATAGCCAAGAATTGGGCCAGTCCTGATGAATATGAACATTTCTTGTTGTGGCATTTTGATCTCAACAATTTCAAGCAGTGGATCATAATTGCACACACTAGACAGAATATTTACAAGTGTTGGGCTTCTTCTTCACTGTTGGTTTTAAAGCCATCATTGAAAAGATCCATCACCGGCTTTCTCCTGCTATGGCTATTCTTTCTTTGATTTTGGAAAACGGGTGACAAGCCACTTGCAGTGAATGAAGCTTGATTCTGTAAGTGGTTTCGGGTAGATAGGTAAATATTTTGGGACTTGTTAGTTTTCTAGAAGTTTTATTAGTCAGAGAAAGTATGTTTGAGAGAGGTGATGTTTTTGGTAGACTAGTATGACTAGAACAAGTTCCACTCAGTTGACACTCCAACAAGTCCTGCCTCATTATTCCATTCTGTGTTGTCAAGCCACCAGTATGGATGATGGAGGCTGCTTAGTCTGTCTCACTATTTATATCCTCTGTCAGTGCCTTGGTATTTTGATTTTGTAAGGTCTAAATGTTTCCCAGAAAGAAGGTTTCCAAGAAACAAGAAAGACCCTTAGCTGAACCTAGCAGTTAAAATTTAGGCAATTCTATCCGATAATATCTTTAGGAGACTATTAATCCTCCAAATTCTAGCCTTTGGTTGTATGACAAAAAAATGCAAGATTAGACATAAAGTAACATGTGAGCAATTACACTTGGCAGCCTTAGCACCTGTCTTTGGCCACAGTCATATACAAATGTAAAGAGCCTCAGATTTTTTATTGTTAGATATCCAGTTAGACTAGAGACAGGCTAAAACTTGTCTGGCTTTGAGATGGTAATGGTTCAGCTAAAGACTGGAAAAAGCCACATGAAGGAAAAAATGAAAGAACAGTAAACTCCCTCTCGATTTCTTGTTCTTCAAATAAACTTAGAAAATCAGGCATTTCTTAGCCTTTTGTGGCTTTGAAATTTGGAATTTCAGAAGCAGCAGTGTGTCTGGATACTTTTATAGGAGAAAACAGACAAAGGAAGACTTGTCCAGTGACTAGAATTTTTTGCTCTTTAATAATTGCTCTGAGTCTAAATGGATGGGAAACTCAGGGTTGGGGGATGAACTGCAAAACTTACATATAAAAATACAAAACTCTTCAAACAAGAATGAGTTTGGTGGGATTGGGGCTGTTTACTTGATTTTTTTTGTGGTTTTTTGGTGTGGAGTTTTTTGGGGGGGATTTTTTTTGTTTGTTTTTTTTTGTTTGTTTGTTTGGTTTTTTTTGAGAACGGTCTCTGAAACTAGAAGTCATAATGATTAGTATTCAGAGTTGTTGTAGTAGTACTTGAAAGGTTAGTCAAGTCCTGCTGATTTAAGAGTTGTACAGTTTCATAGGCTTTGTCTATATCAAGAAGATGAAATGGGTATGGGAAAGTAATAAACATGCAAACTGAATAAATAACATGGAGCAGCAAATGTCATAAGAGGTACAAGATAATGCCTTTTTGTATGTCTTACAAAGATAAGTTAGGCCATAGACCTTTGCACTGAATTTGCCTGTCTTCAGAGTCCTTTGTCATTTAGTATTATTTTTGGTATCGTATTGTTGTAGACTGAAGATTTTCCTTTTGACTAGAGAAGGTCTTGCTATGGCCTGTTAATGGAAAGTGTAAGGTCTTTAAGTTGTCCAGGAGACACAGGTCTTTTCTTGCCTGGCTGCATTCAGAACTGGGGACGCAATAAAGGGGATCTAACGGTGTTGGTGTTAGTGCCCATTGCACTTTCCATAGCAGAGTAATAAATACCAGGGATAGCACATTTGTCTGCATGGGGTTTTAAAAGCATATTAGTGTAAGTACTGCTTTTCCTAATGCTTGGTGCTCTCAGCTCTTTTTAAATACCAAAATCACCATGGACTTAAATAATTACAACACATAGAAATGATAATATTCCTCCTCCTTTTTCTTGCCCTATTTCCTTGTATCTTTTCCTTTCTTTTCCTCCCTCATTTTTGAAACAAACAAGGAAATTAAGTACCAAAACTCCATTAGTGCAACATTGCAGTTGAGAATGAAACTGTCAGGGTGGCTGCTTATGGTTCCCACAACGATCATAACTAGGCTAAATTGCATAAAACATAGAATATAGCAATACGGAATATTTTTTATAACACATTATGCATGCTGTGGGAACCATCACTCTGAAAATCTTGACTTCTGTGTTTTTAAAATCTCTTTTGAAATGTAACATTAATGTATTTTTTTCCCTTTTGCATGCAAATTTTTTTCTCTGCCCACTGGTGATAAAAATCAGGTCATGAATGCCATCCTGGTATCCCTGTGAACACTGCATAGCAACCTCCTTCATTTAATGGAAACTGATACAAGAAGAAATGAATAACAGTATGTAGCGAAATGAAAAGACTAAAACAGTGAGCTCCATTATAGCCATGTTGCATCTCAGTGCATTCCAAATGATCTCTGATAAATGTTTTTAGATAAACAGATTGAAATATTACTTTCTTGGCTTACAGACACACGTAAAAGGATACTTAAATTACATTTCTGTTTGACGGATGTGTAGCATCATGCCACTTTGCAATCTAGCAAGCCTTTGGTTCTTGTGCTGCCATACAATTAACAGTTTCTGTGCCAAGGCTACACCATGTAGATACCAGGAATGTTATTAAAACCCTGAACTGAGCAGAAGTAAACTTGCAATGATTGCTGAAGCTGACCTCACCAAGCTGCTATGGCAGCATAGCAAGTCTTGCTCTGTTCACTTGTCTAGTGGTGGGACTCCTGAGCAGTAAGTCATCTCCTTTTAGCCCGCTTTCAGTCTCATCCTTCTTTTATCATGTTTGATTTGATCTTAATGCTTGAATGTTTTAGCTGTCAGACAGATGAAGACTTTCATATGTAATGTACAGAACCAGGAAGATTGATCGAGACTGGTGATGCAAGGGTCTGATTATTTCTGCTCAGTTGAAGAAGATAGTTTCATTGTCAGAGTCAGCATTACTGTAATTCTTCAGGTTTTCTACCATCCTCCTCCTCTTACAACTCCCATTTAAATTAAGAGGAGTTTTTATAGAGCAGCAGGATGATTTGTAATCAACAGCCCGGTATTACATTTACAATAATTTTGGTTAATTTGCTATAATTGGAATTCAAGTGCAGAAATTTTGTGTAGTTGTATCTTATGATAAGAAACTGTAATTTTCATATGGGTCTGCGATATTTTGGTGTCCAGGTTTCCTTGGAGGTTAATGAATGTTTAAGAGTCTTTATCCTATTTATTATTACTCTTTACTTTTTAGTCTGTATTCTGATTAACAGAATGCTAATAGGAGTTTTACAGTTTTAGTAGATATTTGGTTTTGTCCCTAAACATACTTACTGCATACTCATATTGGCTGGTGAACTTGTTTCCTCTGTTATGGTAGCTCCAAGCAGCTCCTGTCAAAATGTGGAGGATAATGGATAAACACAGATTAAAAAGTGTTTCCCTCATCAAACAGGATGCAACCGATTTTATTTGGTAATTCTAGTTAAAATGGCAAATTAGGCTTTAAAAGCAACTACAACTTTGCATGACTTCACAGGTGTTAATCTTGAATGCTGATAATCTTGAATTGGTGCTGGAAGGTGTACTGTGAGACAGTAGGTCTGACAGGCACAGCTTCAGGACTCCTTGTTTATAGGTCAAGATGAGGTTTACTGTTAATAAACCCAAGTATTTTTATGGTCATATTCTAACAGGGAGGTCCTAAATTGTATATTTGTTTTCTGTGAGCTGGCTGTCTAACTCAACAGCGCTTTTAGGAGAAAAATATTCAGAAGAGGGGTAGAAAGAAGAGAGAAGTATTACTGTTCCTTGGGGTTTTGTGCATTTAATTCTCTGATGCAAGAAGTATCCCTTAGATGTAACAATCATAGGCTTGAGGTGTGTTCAGATCTCCATGCATGCAAGATTTTCTGAAGGATCAGGGCTTTTCTGACACAATTCTCAACTTGAATCAAACCTGGCTTTACTGGTAGTGTTGAGCCTTTAACATATTGGACTGAAGGGTGTAGTTATAGGAGTTGCTGGTGGACCTGTGCTTGCTCCTTCCTAAATGATGGATATTTTCTAAAGATAAGTTACTATGCTATTTAAAGGACAACCTGTACAGTACCCTTAAGTTCTCTGACTCATGACAGCTATGGATCTAATTCCAGCACTGAACTTACTGCTAGATACTTTCTTTTTTTGAGGGCTTCAAATGATTTTAGTAACTTTCTTTTCTGTTGGGCTTTTAGAAAATGAAAGTTGTGAGATTATTATGTGTATGTAGTACATGCGTATAAAAGCCAATGTTTATCTGTAAGAGCTGTGAAGTATCACCTGTGTGGCATAGAAGCCATGGCAATAGGAAAAGGGAAAAAGTTCAACCCAGTTAATCCTGATTGGCATAAAGCAGCTCAGCAGACATTCTGGAAGTGTGAATGTTAAGGAGAAGAGAGAGAACATTTCTCAGAGATACAACTATTTTAATTGAATTATTTTGGAAAATAAGTGAAATCTCTTAAGGCAGCTGAAGTTAGTGTCAAATATATTTTGTTAAGGAGTTAGTTTTTCAAGTCCTCTCTTAAGTTTGTTTTAAGATATTGCCATAACTTTTATACTGTCAGATGATTACTCATTTAGTCACAAAGATGTTTCTTATGGTAACAAAAGTTTTGGTATTTTTGGCTGGAATTTTTTCATTTCCATAACAGAGTGAAAATATTCGCTCAGTCATATGGATTTGTTTGAAAGTCATGCATAATTGAAAGTTAAGTAATTCTCTAGCAAAGTTGCTAGTATGTGGTTATTTACATGTACTTCTACTGGTATCTGCTAAAACTTGGAATATCTGTAAGCTTGCTTATACTCTGCACCTGTATATAACAACTCCCTGGGTGTTTTAACCACATTTTGAAATGGAATATATCTACTAGGGATTTAGGGGAGGGGAGAGGGTGTTTGATTTTTTTTTTAATTATTACTCATAAACCAAATTTCATAATTGTGTGATTTTGAATATTGTAGCATTTATAATACTGTTTGTGGAATAATTACTTCGCTTTATTCTTCTGTGTGAAACTGCAATTCTCTTTCCCTCTTCTCAGTGTTTCAAATTGTGCGGCAGATACAGGATTTTAATCTGTATTTGATCCAAAAGATTTGTTTTGTTGTACAGTGTCATAAATTAAGCAAAGCATACACTAAGCTACTGCTTCTATTGTCATTTCTGGAAAGTTCTCAGGCATTTAATTTTTAATATCAGAAGAAAAAAGCATAAATTCTTGCCATTGCACTTTGACATGTTACAATGAAACATGCAAAGGATAAGGTCTTTTTTTGTTAGGAAGAGTCATTTGCAAGAAGGATCACAGTTCCTCAGAACTGGACTTAACAGTGACAGAAGTGGTTATTGAGTTGCCCTTTCTCATAGTTGTTTCATGTTTCATCAGCCTTTGAAAATCTTGAAGGCATCAAGATAAATCCTGAGGCTCAAATAGCATAGTGTTACCTATGAAGAAGTAATTAACCAGACTTGGTGTTTTACACAACACGATGGTTTCAGTTCTTGGAAGGGAAAGGTCAGCCTAGACTCAAAATATGGTTAAATAGGTGAAAAATACTTATTTCGCAGATGGACATTTTAAAATGTTTAGATGGAAAAAGAAAAGAGTCGCTGGACCACTATGATATACATAAGCAGCCAGTGTGAAGTTTTAGTTACAGAATTTAGGGCAACTGAATTTCCAAAGTACTCATTAAATTCTGAAATCTTAGAGGCATCTTCTTGAATTTTTATGAAAGCATTTTATTTTTCCAAAAACTTTTAAATGAAGGTCCTGTTTAACAGTTTCATTTAAGGGCCAGACTGGGATGCAAGTCTGGAAATACACCTTTACTTTAAAGAATCTCCAATATCTATCAATTTGTCATAGTCAGTAAAGTCCTACCACCCCCATTTTTCTTCTTCAGAATTCATACAATATATTCTCCTCTACCATTTTGATGTTGTGCTTGATAATCATATTTTTGTTTACTCTGTGATACTGAGCACATAAAAAAATGTGATGATGTGGCCATTCTGCAATGGAAATCAAATGTATTGCAGGCTGTAGAGCTTTGGTCCCACACCTCTCTCCTGTATTTTAAGTCTCAGTATTTTTAGATCATTGATGTAGTTAGTGGTTTTTAGTGCCAAGTAAGACAGATTGTTTCACAGCAGGTAAACACAATTTTTGATATTATAGAAGTTTTCTTAAAATCATATTTGAACTTGTGGAGACTTCAGTCTGTATAACAAGATTTAAAGTACTCAAAACCATACTTTTTTTTTATTTGTTTTTTTGAATGGCCTTTTGAATTAAATATATATGTCTTTATTTTTTTTTCCTAGCTTAAATTTAATAGCACATTTCCTTGGAGACATTGGCTTGAATATTTGATTTCTTCCATGTATTCAGTGCTCTTTTATTAGTTTGTGTATCATGAAGCTTTCAGGCTGGGTGTATGTGGAATGGCCAATTACACTTTTGACAAAAGTGCTTAGCTCTTTCTCATAAATATATCATAATTTCTTCTCTGAAAAACACAGTTAGACATTGAAACACTTTTTCTGCCTTTTCTTTTGTTCACAGTATCACAGGGAACCTGGAATTGCCCACTGGAAAAGGCAAACATTATGTAGAAACCACAGGGTTTCTGGCAAGATCTTTTCAAACCAAAGCTGCAAATCTATGAACTGGCAGTGCCTGTTCTGTAAACCTGAGCTTCTGCCTTTTCTCTCTTGACTATTGTAACTGTATCTGAAGAGGATTTTTTCCTCTCTCTGGCCATTAGGGTGGCAGTATAAATACCTGATAGGTATTTTATAGTTGAATGTTTTTGTATGTTTCTTCAGGAATTGATTGCAATGTGTAGCATATTGCAATGATGCTGCTAAGGAGGAAATGTGATGTATATCAGTACATACCTTAGGATGGGTTTTAATATAGAGAGAGGATCTCTATTTCTGCAGATGGCAAGGGAATTGATAAAAGGTCAACCTTGATTTGTTTGTTATTTCTACAAGTGAGCAAAAGTTGAGGATATTTGGCACTTCAGTGCTTGGAGCATTGTGCAGAAATATGTAATGGTTTCATTAGCTTTTATAACATACATTTAATCATTAGGCATTTTGACTTCTAACTTATAATTGGCATTTTTCTTAATTTTCTTTTGAAACCATGACAATATAGAGTGTTGAATAAAATCCATAACATGCTTAAAGCTTCTATTTCTGATGTGTGGTATTTATTACTTAACTGCATTGCCTGAGACCAGACAAAGTTGTAACCAACAAAATAGGATTAATGTATTTTCATAAAGTACAAATATGTGTATATTCAAATGTAAAGAGATATAGATTAAATAAATAAAATATACATTTTTATATAGATATTTATATCTGTTATATGTGTTTATGGTTTCTCTGTAGTATTAGGACAGAAAGATAATGTTTCTGCCTTAATTTTCTCTGGAAGGTCTTCAAACAGTGAGAAAAAGGGGTTGTGGATCTGATATGAAAATATAGTCCTTAGGAGAGACAAAGTTAAAAATGGGGGATCTCCAGACTTGATTGGAAACTATGAAAATCTTGTCCATACATCATATAAGATTTTAGACAGAAGACCAGTGTATAGCAAAATAAGTGTACTTGATGAGACTTGTCTGAGTAAGCTGTTCTCACTGGATGTTGCTCTTGTAATTCTGCTAATACACAAAAGAAGTCATCAACAAATAATTTATATTCCAATATATTTTCTGATAAATACAATCAAAGAAATTTTAGGAATGTTCCATTGTTGATAAATATAAATTAATAAAATGATATATTAAAAAGCATAAAATCATTTTGGACTGGAAACTCTCAAAGTCTGTATCTAGCCTTTATTGGCTTTAATAGAAGAGATTTGTTTGGAATATGAGCGTAGAAAACTTACTCTGCATTAAAACAAGCTTGATACAAATTGTCTTTGAATATGGAGAGTATAATTGCATTTTTTTCTAAGCAGCAAAGTGTGTGGGGGAAATGTCTCGTACTGTATGATGGGGGGGTTTTGGTTTTGTTTTTTAACCTTAATAGCTTTTGGGATTTTTTCTGGAATTAAGAATTTTCCTTTTGCTGCAGGCTAGTTTTGTTTCAGAAAATGTTATTGGGACAAACAGGAATAGCTACTATGTTTATTCCAGTAATCAAAATAGATTTTTGGAGGGAAATAATGTGGATTTTTTTTCTTTCAGTTCTTATTTGAAATCTCTTTGCTGTTTTGCAGTCAGTGTTTGTCTGCTAAGGCAAATCTAGTTGTTAAGCTCAGGTCTGTTTCATCAGCATAATGCTGCTTTGCTCTTAGCAATTACTTTCTTTCAGGATTTGCCAATTAAGCTAGTGCTAGTAAAAATGCACCTAATTTGTCAAGAAATGGCAGGATGAAATATAGGGGATATTATAAAAATTGGGAAAGAAAAAAATCAGGATAAGCATATGTGAGACTCAGTGATACTTGGACAGTTCCTGATGCTTTTTCATTCTGTTTATGCCTTCTGGTGATGTTAGGAGAAGTGTAAAGTAATTGGTCATAAGTTATGGGCCATCTAATTTCTGATTGTTATGTATTTTAAAATACTGTGCTAGCAGTGTACTAAATTGTTTTCTTTCTTTTGTATAGGGATGTTGTGGGTTTTTTTTCTCCCTGGACTCAGCTGGTTTGTGTTTGCTTATTAGTGAATGAGGAAAGATGGCTTGTTTATTACCTGCAGTCTGGTTAGACTGAATTATTCAAAGGCATATATGCTCAAAATGCAAATGTGTGGTGCTTGGGTTTTCTAGTCAAGTCCTTAAGTCAGGAGGAACTGAGTAAAGAAATAAATTTATCTTGTAGTTCCTGTGTGTAAAGCAAAATAGACTTAATCCATAGTTACCTGAGAGAATAGAAATGGCAAAGACGAGGAATCAAAGGAAGAAAGAGTAGGGATAACTTGAATTAGAGAAACTAAAAATGTTTCAAGAACTTCTGCATTAAACTCAAATATGTGTGTATATTCTAGTCAAATTTAAATTTATGTAAACTATATATTCTCCAGATTTCATTATGTGTAGCAGTTTATCATGAAATGACACAAACTGTTTTAATTATCTCAGCCTATGCTGGATATTGTAGCCCCATCAGTTCAGTCTGTGATGGCTCCTGGACCCTGCAGTAGCTCTGGTTGCCCTCAGTGCTGCTGAGAACCCTCTGTGGGGAACCCAGGCTCATTTGTGCTGTGCTGTTGATCAGTGTTTCATATAGAAACAATAGTACTGCTTCTGGGATGTCCTTGTGTTATTTACTGTCTTTAAACTGGCTTTAGTGTTTGTGGAAATGGAGCTCCTCTAGTGCATTTATCACTGCCTGTTGATAGGTGGAAGAACATCTGTGTCCAGAGTGCAGTCCTGGTGAAATGGGAGGAAACATTGAAGCAGACTGTCAGTGGTTAAAAAAATAGATTAGATGTAGATAGTAATGATAGCAGTGTAGACCTGTTTAACTGGCAATTAAAAGGAATGGGCTTCTTTAAACCTAACAACAAATAATGAGGTGATGTAGTTATTATTTCCTACAGGAAGACAAAACTGTTGAGAAATTAGTAAAGCTAATTAATCCTAAGAACAGCTATTGGCACAACAAGAAAAATGTAGGAAGTAGTTGATCTGTACAATGGGGTAATGGAGAATATGTCCTGGCAAGGCAGTGAGATTACTGAGCATCCTTACAGTAAGATTTCTAAAGCATTCTCCCTAGACCCCCTCTAATTGTAAAAGAAGGCTATCAATCTCTTAAGAGGATTCTGTGATATAATTATCTTTGATAGCTGAGAAATAGATCTGATTATCTGGGAAGATGAGTTTCAGTCCCTCTTTCCATTTGAATTGTGTATTTTCTGATGTTGGCTATTGTTTTCATTACAGGATTTAAGGAAAATGACTCTTGTGTATTTCAAGGAGACCTGTGTACATTGAAAGGGCGGCTAGGAAGCTCTCTGTCCCTGTATTTGTAGTCACAAGTGCTGTGCTATTTTCCACCACCTAATAGTGAGACCAGTTAATTTAATGACTTTGATTTTAGGGAAATTTGTCAGGTTTTGTCGGGGAATGAGATGCAATTTGGCGTATGGGTCTGAAATGCATGAGGCGGTGTTGAAGGCTGGGCTAAAGCAAACAAGTCATTCCAGTGGTACTGATTTGTACATCTGATTAGCTTGTTAAAAGTTTGGGTGTTACTCAGTTCCTACTAAACTTGGGTGATTGACATTTATTAGCCAGATCATTCAAAGCCTCATATCTTTTCATGATAATCCTGGAAGACTTCAAATGATCATTGTGACAGATAAAAGAGCATTTTTTTTCAAGCCTTTTCTAAAGTATTAAAGCAAAGCAGACTCTCCCTAAAGGCCATCTATATTTATTTTCCTGGATAAAGCTTCTAGCTTTGCAGAAAAACAACAAGCTGGAGGGAACATCATTATTACTTGGCTAAAGATGATGGCATTGACATGAGGTCATCTGATAGAGGATTAAAGTGGAAAAATATTGGTGGCAATCTGTTAAGAACAAGAGGATCCATTTGAAAAAAGGAATCGGGTGTAAACCACAAAAAGTTGATTTACTTCTGGGTTTTTTCTTTGGTTGTTAAACTCTTCTCATTCTTGCTGTCATTTTTAAATACCAGGTTTCACGTGCAGACTGGGAGGAGAGCCAGTTCTATTCCAAAATAGATGCTTCAACTGGGATGCTGCTCCATATCATCTAGTTGCCTTTTAAAAGACAGCTGGTTGTTGCATAAGGTCTCAAATCTAGTCCAGTATATTTCAATCTGCCCTGTTTTCATCAAATTTGACCACCACTGACACTGATGATAGATTGCTGGTCTCCTTGAGGTTGGTCAATGGCCATTGTGCTGTTGCTTGTATGCAGATGCTCATGTTTCTGTAACTGTGGAAAAAAAAATATTGTCTGCTGACAGTCTCTGCTAAAGTGCCATTATTGGATGAGTCTAAATGACTTTTTACTTGAAAATGTCTGTGATGCGTAGGAGCAGAAAATATAGGGAATTACTCTATCTGGTTTTTTAGTGATGATGAAGAGGGGACAACATGAAGACAAAATTCTCTTAGATTTGCTTGATGGTAGAAACTAGAATATTTAAGTAAATGTCAAATAACTGGAAGCTTATGCTTTAGGCCTTGAGAGTTTGTCAATATTGAAAGTTGTGTCTCCTGATAATCTTATGATAATACCATGGTCTGTTTCCAGTGGTTTCCAGGAGTCTGATGAGTGAGTTAGCAATAATGAGTCAAACCTATCTTGTATGAATGAGGTATATATCACATAGTGGAAATCATGACTGACAGCTCTGCTTCCAGCTCATGGGGTCTTACCTGCAAACCATTCATGAAAGTGGTTCTCATCACTATGGGATGAGAAGGATCCTGGTGTGTGGATATGGCCAGCATCAGCCAGTTTTCAGTAACAGGATCCATTCAGGTTGAAATGGCGTTTACCTCTATGCTTAGCAGATTTGTTTGAAGAAAGACCCTTGGATTTCATTCTGTCAGGGCTTAGTCCTGCCTGCTACCTGCTCTCAGTGAAGATTATGCTCTTTGGCCTTAAAGCTTGCTCATCTCCTCCCTGAGAGAGGACGTGTTGATCCTGGGAGCATAATGATCTTGAAATGCCTGCTTCAGCATGTGATACCTATGAGAACATCAAAACATTTATTATATAATACAGAAAAGGCTTGCTCACCTGTGGTGGGCTCTAATGGTTTTTTCAGATGTCTCTCTTTAATGTCAGTTGATGGTCACCTCTCAGATGCTCATTGCATAGGGCTTTCTAATGTCTTTGCTTGTTTTTCTGTTCTTTGCTTTTTTGACAGCTTTTTTTCTGAGTATAGTCTTTAAACTCTTGCATTAAATGAAATGTATTCCTTCCCACAGACTTTTCTTGGAATCTGCGTGGTATGTGTTGTATGAATGTATGTGACCATACACGCCTTCTTCATCCCTTTCTCTTTGAGCTCTGACTGTATTTGCTCAAGCTCAGTAGTACTTTCAGCTTCTAAAATGAAAATCCTGTTGAAAAGAAATCAATTTAAGAAAAAAATCAGCATTGCCATCCCACAGTGTATGCTGAGCAACTGGTGCTTATATTTCCATTAAAGTGGACCTGCAGATGACTTGGTGGGCCCCTGTATTTTCTGTTGCATTCCCATGGGCAATATTCAAGTTGCTTAAGGAATTAGGGGCTGAAATTTTGCTTCAAGCTCTGTAGACCTCTTCTACGATCCCACCACCCCTATGAAATTTTGTTCGCTTGCAAATCAAGAAAGTAGTTTTTGCCTAGCAACAAGCTTTGCGGTTTCTACCTGAGGATCAAAAACAGAAGTGCATTTGTTCAGCCTTTTGCGTCACTTCGGTACTGAAGGTTTTGTCAGTCAAATCATCACTGACGTTTCTGTTGATGCGCAAGGAAAAGAATAATCCAATGTGTTTTTCCATGGCAGTGCTGTCACTGCAGCACTGACAATAGTAAAAAGTGCATTCATCACCGAATAACCAGATATTCTGGAAACATAAATGTCTCATTTTTAAAGGCTATTTTCTGACTGATTCCTTTTTGCTATTTATACTCGCCCAGAAATATTTTATAGAAACCTGAGTCCCTTTAAAAACCCACCCAAACAACCAGAAGTGTATTTTACGTATTGTAGTATGTAAATGATTAGTCATCACTTGTAAATTGCCTAATGTAGGAGGAGGAAATCTATATTAAGGGAAGGTGGAGAGCTCGATTTAACTGCTATATGTCTCACTTCTTCTCTTCTTTTTATTTCCCAGAAGATAATAAGGAGGGATTTCTTTAAAAAATCATCCTAAGAGACTGTCATTGCAGGTTTGAGGGTGGTAGCTGCACGTTATAAGATTATTTTCCACTTGCTTATGTATTCTTGGGAAAATTTATGGATAGCTCTTGTTGTTTTAATTTAAGATTCTATGGTCTTCTTGTACATTGCCAATGAAAAATGATGTTGGCTTCAGCGACCTTAAATGTAACAATATGGGGAACTCATTTTATGAAGAAATATGTATTTGGTAAAGCATGATAAAATGATGTTGAGCATCTGTGGCACAAGACCAAGTCTTGGCAGATCTCCTTGCTTGCTGTATATGATACCTTTGGTTGGGTTGGTTTGTTGTTTGTTTTTGCTCTGTTTGTTTGTTTTATGAATAGTTAATTCACATTACATGGTCACACTGAATTTTTATTTTTTTTTGTGTGTGTCCTGATTTTGGTACAGATATCTGTCTGTTTGTTTTGGAGGGTTTTGATTGCAATTGTCAATTCCCTGGCTGGCTGTTTTCCAGGCGAAACTTTAATGCACCCTACTTCCTTAGGATTTTTGGTTTGTGATTGGCTTTGATTGATTTTTCTTTTTTCACCCCTTTCTCTTTTGGTAGTGTGATGGAAGATGGTTATGAGGAAAGGATATTCAGTCAGTGGTTTATTCACTCTTTGCTCTCTGAGCATTGTATCCATGAAATACTTTTGCATGTGCTTGAGCGCTTGGGCATAGTTTTCCATGTTGTTCCTCCATTTCCATTGTGATCTTATGTTTGTAATAAGCAAAAATTTCAAAAAAAGTCCTGCAAGAAATACCAAAAAGCTAGCGGGAAGACTTATTTTTTGTGACTCTGTACAAATTATTAAGTGGTTTGAGAAAAAGAAATATTGTTATGTACATAAATTTGCAGAATGGCAGTGGTAATTTACAGAACTGCCTGCTGGTCTCCACTGTGCACTGGGGCTCCCAGAGAGAGCAGGACTTGATTTTTTTTTGAAAAGCTAAATTCCATTTCTGGCACATCAAATCCAGCTCTTTTCACATGGTGAGTTCCAGTGCACATGCTGTACAGCAATTGCAGTCATGCACAGTGTAAAACATGCTGCAGAAAGAGGGAGTCTAACAACGTGAGATGATTTTCAGGTTTTTTGATTTTATTGTTGTCTATTTTTCTCCCCATCTCCCCTCCCCCCAAATAGAATGATTCGTGCTTAGTAGTTGCTGTTTTTGTATGCCTGCACTGATTGCTTCAACTGTGACTCACATGCAAGCCTTGAGAAGAGGTGCCTGTTGTATCAAGACAGTTCAGCACGTGGCCATGGCTTGTAAATCAGTCCGACTCATCCTAAAATGCTCGTTTTCTGTTAAATCAACTATTCAGCTGGCAAACACAATCTTGATGAACAGCATAAATTGCATTGCTGAGGCAACTCTCTTTAGGTTTATTTTCCAAGCCATAACCTGGAGGTCTGCTTTTCCCTTCTCGCACAGTGCCTCAAATGAAAGTTTTTCTGGTGGCTGTTGTTCAAAGAATAGGATTTTTTCCTTCTCCTCCTCCTCCCATTCTGGGTCATTTCAGCTTTTATTTGGCTTATTAAATGAACATCTCTATTCACTACCCCGGTAAAGCAGGTCACTCTCTAAAAGTACCCACCTAGCTTCTTTTCCAATAGTGTTTGACTACTGAAATTTTAATTGGAGCAGAAGCCATAGTTAAAGAGTAGGAAAATCATTTTTCCTCATGCTCTCATTGATTTCTGTTGAAGCAAACAGATGAGCTTATATATAAATATGTATATATGCCTTTTTTTTAATGAAAAGTGCTGGAATTCACTAAAAAAGGTTAAAATTGAAATGAGTAATCTTCAGCGCATAATGCAATTGTTAATTTTAGCTCCTTGCGTAGGAGCTGTTATGACTTGAACAGCCGGCTCTAGCCTTCATTAGAGAAGAAGCAGGCAGTTTTGAGACAGGTGGAGCTGGATCAAGCTGTGAAAGTGATTTGCTTGAAGCTGGTCATTAGTGTTAGAAAGCTGGTCCTATCTATTACATCCTTACCTTGTGCCATGATCATTACCGATGTTGTTATTTACTTTTCGTCTTTTCCAGGTTGACTATGGTGCATCAAGCTCTCTGAAGGACCAGAATGGAGATTGGCCCTCTGAACTGTTAATGGGGACATGGGACTCACGTTGTCGTTGATAATTTGTTTGGACTTAACCAGCAAAGAGCAACAGAAGACACGAGAAAGACAGTGGGAATTATAGCAGTTTTTCAGGTAAATGGCTTCTTTCGTGCAGCTCATGTGACTCATTGTTTTTCTGAACACTGTGTAAGCATGTCAATGAGCTGCAAGTTCATGAAGAGTGTGTGCATTTCTTGATGAAAATCTTAACAAATTAAGGATTATTTAACTGCCCAGTTAAAGGTCTTGCCACACATCGTGTTCTGAATTTTCATTAAGTGGTTCAAGTTTCAATTGTAACTGTAGAGTAGCCAGTATCATCAGCCCTCTTGGGGAGAGTGGTGGAAGGAAGGTGAATACCTTGAAGCTTGACTTGTTGTACTGTGAGCTGATTTGTGAGTTTCAGATTCCAGTCAGTTTGTTTGTGAACCATGTGGCTTCATTTCTTGTGAATCCACAGTCCTTCTTTAACAGGGAGATTATATAGGAAATTTTATTTGCTTATAGTGTGAAAACAAAAGCGAAAACTGGAAAAAGTATGTCTTAGTTTTTTTTCATTTAAAACATAGCTTAAAAAAAGGTAAAGGTAAGTGATACCAGATCTGTTGAATGTTTAATTTCAAACTGTAAAAAAAAAAATGACAAAGTGTGATTTTGCTTAATAGCCGCTGTTTCATTGTTGAGAAATGGCAAGGTGTTGCAAAAGACCCTTTCTGAAATAACTCCGTTTTTCATCCACAGTTGTTTTTCCTGAAGATGCTTCTTAAGCCAAATGGACGGAGAAAGAAAAGTTAAATTATTCATGAGTCTGATTTGACAATTGATCAGTGGGAGAGGCTTCAAGAGAGAGGTGGGGGGGAGAGAGAGAGAGAAAAAGAGAGAGAAAATAATAATAGGCTTTAACTTTGAAAAGCCTTTAAAGCTTCTGTACAACAACCTGTTGTGAGCTGAGAGTAAATGTAGTTCGGTTAAGATATCTTCATTAGAAGTACCTGCCAAGAGCTTCCTGTAGGATTTTCGTAGTACTGGAGAATGATATGGAGTTGGGGAAGAGGATTAGGGTTTTAATAATGGAGCTGTTGGTTTGATCCCTGAAAATGTTGACCCTGGGAACTTTATAGCCAAATTTAGATTTCATATTTATCTTGAATGATTAGCTCTTAATTTATATATATATATATGTATATATTTAAAGTGGTAATGAGCACCATGACTTCTGCTATGCATAAAACTCATGTTCGAGTGCTAAAAAGTGTTGTTGCTCACGCTTGGTTTTTATTTGTATTTGTTTGGCTACTATCTTTTATTAAAGAAAAAAAATGGAAAAAAGATTAGGGGAGGGGAGCACTGAAATGCAATACACCTAGAAGTCTGAATGGGTCCTTCCTGCTTAGTGCCACTGAGCTCTGTAGCAGAGTGCCTCACTCTCCCTGCCTGCACCTTGGCAGTCCTGGGGCTGGGCTGGGTTGTCACAGCACCGTACCTTATATCTGCTCTGCACAAAGACTGTTTAATTAGAGATCTGCTTGCTTAACCTGGCACAATTCGGCTGTTACCCAATATTATGGATTCAGTGTGTCTCTTCAGCCGGGACATACATAGTTTTGCACTCCTGAGCGCACATTTTAGTTTTTTTTATAAAGGAAACGCAACTGGGAAATAAAAAAAAAAATTCACCCCCTGTGGTTTTTTTTTTGTGTGTGTGTGTGTGTTTGTGTCGTGATAACATGACCTTTCAGGTCACCAAATCTTGTTATTTTAATTTCTGTCTGGAAGAATGTCTGAGCAAGGTAAATTGAACCAGGAGACAGCAGAGGAAGCTGCAAAAGAGCAGGAGACTGCCATCTCCGAAGCCAATCCAGACAACTGTATTCTTAATAAATCTGAAAGCTCAGAAGTAGAGGAGAAGGAGGAGAAGCTCAGCGATTCCAAGACAGAGCAGCAGGTAAGACAGGAATAGTGAAATGGGCATGTTAAAATATCAATGGGATACCATTGCTTTTCCATTTCTGTGATTTCTTTCATTGCCTACACTTCCCTTATTTTTTCTCTTATGATTTTGAGACTGTTTCTATTTTTCCTTTTGAAATTATTTATTTATTTGTTTTTATTTTTGGTTCTTTTTTTTTTTGCTATAAAATGCTGTTATTTGTTATACTTTTCAAGCTCTTTAGGCTGCTGTCCCTGTTATTACTTTTTCTGAGAAGTTTATTTCTAGACATCTGTGTTAAAACTTTGTGAAATATTTGACTGTTTTACCTTGTTAGGATTTAGAAAACTACCTTAATCTCATGAATTTACAGGTAATACTAATGAATAACTACTTAATATGTGGTTTGGTTTGTAGGTGTTACTACCAACAAAAAGTTGTTATGCAAAGCCTAAGAAGGTAATTTGATAAGAAGCCTTTATCGGATGAGGGAGCTTTAATCCTTTTTGCTCAATCAAATATAAAAATAAAGGGGGACTCTACAATTTAAGAGGAATTTGGAGAGGGGGAGTATTTACTTAAGTATACCTTTTCTTACCTTGTTGTTATATCCAAAATTGCAGAACACTGTGCAGTGTATTTTCTCTTGTTTATACCTGTTCATAAAATGAATAATTATAAGCAGAGATGATTCTTAATTTTCCCTGCTTTTCAGACAGGGTTTGAGGAAGTTGCTTTTGCAGTCAGAAACTGATTTAAAATGTCATTTAGAAGTGATTGAGTCTATATGTTGGTAAAGCTCTTGTCATGCCCATTTTCCACTGAAGTGATAACTGCTCTTTTTTTGCTATACCCAGAAACGAGGTGCAAATCAGCAGAAAAAGAGATCTAAGGTAAGGGTCTATCTCTGTTTGGAATTGCATGCCACAACAGGATGAAGAATTTCAATTAAATGTCTACCTGCAGTTGGAATGGTAGCCTTTCTTGTGTGGTTGGTTTTTTTGTTTATGTTGTGGGTTTTTTTCTGCCCCTTACCCCGTATTCTTGTTGCACAAAGGCAGACAACTGCCTCTAAATATAATGTGTCAGACTGCCCTTTATCCATCATACTTTTATGCTGCTGGGCTTGCTGTGTGCTTGTGTTAGACAGCATGTGTGCTTCTGTGCACCACTGGAGAAGGAAAAGGTACATTCCTTTTGCTTTAGTAATTAATGTTTCTCTTAGAATTTTAAGTCCATTTTAATGGACTAATCTTGACAGAAGGAAGCAGAGATTGCTGAGTTCCCTAAGGGGGGGAGAGGGTGGGGGCAGGGATGGGAAGGAACTTCTAGGAACAAATGAAACCCTAAAAACTTCTTTTAATTTTTCAAGTGCAGATCCATAGCACCTGCACATTTTATTGTCCGTGTTCCTTGGATATAGTACTACTAGAAGAAAGGGAGGGACCCTCAAAAAAAACCCCAAAAAACAAAAAACCCAAACCATATGACAAAAGGAACCTTTGAGTTTATGTTAAATTACCTTCAGTATTGGATTATCCGTTCTTTGCAGTTACAATTTTTGGTGGAAGTGAGTGAACTGTAGCAGAAATGATTAAAAGGAAAAAAGAAACCTTTCACCTTCCCTGTGGCAAATGGGTCAATGCTTAGAATCCTCTTCTATCCACATTGAAGGCAGATGCATTTTTGCTGAGGGGGTGGTTAGTTGTTATTTGGGATATTTAGGCAGATATTTGGGCAAATTATGTGACTTGGGGTCAGTAGTAGTGCTTTCTGTTTTGTTTTCTCTGTCTCTTATTCAGTCAGGAGCTAAAGGAAAACTTGTCCGGAGTCTTGCTGTGTGTGAGGAGTCGTCCCCTCGTCAGGGAGCAGAAAATCTTCATGATAATCAGGTACATCTGCAGTCATTGCTGTTAGCTGCATGGTTGACCTCCATCTTCAGTTGCATGGTTGTGTTATTTAATTGGGCATTTAACGGTGTCTTTCTTGGGGGAAAAATTACATCCAGCAGTGAACATGTTTTTATGGAGTTGTCTGGTTTAGCGTGAACTTTATTTTGAAATATTAGTTTTATACTATATCACAGGGTGTTGTTTGCTTTTTTTTCCAGACCCCCTGAAAATTTCAGCAAATGGAAAAGAATTCAAAAGTATTCAGATATTAAAATTTTTAAAAAATAGTAACAATCAAAAAGAATATTAATATGTTCTTGTCTCTAAGGCTATCTCTTTCGAGGCTGCACCAAATACAGTTATGAATATGCTCTGGTTTCTGGTTCCTCTAAGACTCCAGTTCATATCAGTGTGCCCATTCACATAAAATTCAAATGTCCTTCGCTCTCTAAAATACCTTGATAGAGCCAAGGATGCTTCCTACTGAGTGGCATTCGTTTTCTAAACTCTTGATGTAAATTATCCTCTATCAAAAAGTGTGTATTTGAGTTTATCTGTACTGGTAGTGTTGTATTCCCAGCAGCTGGTAGAGTTCTGTCCTCTGCGCCCCTCACCTTGGACAATAACACTGGTGGCAGTCTTTGTAGACTAACTTCAAAAAGTACTGCAAAAAGCAAAAATTAAGCCTCAGTTACTCCTCTTTGCTTGCCTAGTGAGAGCAAGGCTTAAAAAACCCCAACTAACCTAAACCGAAAATATCGTGAACACTGCCTATAATTTATGAGATGTTTATGTACAGTTGAGACTGGCTATCAAGAGAGCTTGAGCAAGTGGCTTCTTGTGAGCTTAGCACAAAAAAAAAAAAAAGACATTTAAGTGTACTTTCTCACTGTTTCCTCTATTGACTTGAAATGAAACAAATCTTTCTCTCCTCTTAGCTCATAAGTAAGGAGAGGTTTTTCTATTTTTTTAATTTTTTTGAAAGACCAAAAACCAAATTGTTTAGCAGTGGGACATCTACATGTTCTACTGCTCTACAATGATGCTTATGCAGTAGATGAGCAGGTTATTTTATCAGTTGTTCTGTTGTAGGTAGGATGCTTTCTGCTTGACTTGCGTTACTCAAAATGCGTGGCTTTTGTTCTGATTTTATTTGTATTTTCTATTGTTTAATGGAGAATGAAAAGGAGAACAATATAAAGAGATTGTATTAAGCATTGCTGGTAGTTTATAATGTACTGCACAGGACCTGTACTAAATGTCAGAGAGACTGGCAGGTGTTGAGGCAAAATCCCTATCCTTACACCAGGCAGAGGAGGAGTTCCTGTTACACACAGCCTGTGATCTTACCTGACTGACCAGCTGTGGCAAAGATTTCTTTGACTGTCTTAAAATATTTATGGGAGATGAAATGTCTCCCTTGACCCCAGCATCTGTTTCCTAAAGACACAATTGGCTTGGTGTAATTAATTTGATAGGAATTGCCCTTTTGCTCTCACTGACCTTGTACTAATGAATGTGGCTCAGCTTTGCCATGGAAAGCTGGACCTGCAGGCTCCTCCTTGGGCTGGCTGAAAGATACAGGAAGTTTTATGCCAACCAAATTCCTTTGCTTTCAAGTTAGAGGAGAAATAGCTTATTTTTTGGTTTGGAATTATTTTTTTAAAATTTTTAAAGTATTATTTTATCTTAATGGTTTACAAACCACAGGGAATTAATTACCAGAGAATGTACGGTACATTGCCAGAACTACTGAGTATGGATTGTACTGCAGACTTGATGTTTGTATTTATATTTGGATACTTGCCTTCATTTTCCTGTATAAGGAAAAAATTTGTTTACCTGTATTACTTGATCTTGAATGCTTACCTGATGGTTCGCTGTGTCCTTACTTAAAAGAAATGTTGCCTTTAATGTTATACTATTGACCAAGAAGTGTATTATTGCAATTTGATTATTTATTTTGTTGTTCTCTATACTTGTATCAATGTATTTATTAACATTGTATTTTACTATTGAGAAAAATCAATAAAAAATCTAAGAAAATATACAGTAACTTGCTTTCACGACTCTGCAACCCTTCTGTGTGTTTCTTCTAGTGCGGATACATCACTATTACATTACATGTAAAACAGTATCTACTGTATCTTCATACGTGTGCTGTGTTCATATGATTGTAAAGTCTATCATTTTCATATGTGCATTTTTAAGAACCACTGTGAAGCTTAGGATTAATA
Organism: Manacus vitellinus; assembly: GCF_001715985.3. Classification (NCBI taxonomy): domain Eukaryota; kingdom Metazoa; phylum Chordata; class Aves; order Passeriformes; family Pipridae; genus Manacus; species Manacus vitellinus. Next base: position 6,959,753 of record NW_021940535.1, read on the forward strand.
TCCTGGGAACAGCATGGCCAGTTACATTTTTCTCCTGTTGAAAAGCTAGCAGCACAAGTCGCTCTGCTTCTGGCAGTGCCTGGAATCAAAAGTTATCCTTTGGGGTCATTTAGCAGTGGTTGATCCAAACTTTGTTGTTTGAAGAGAAATTGAACTGCCATTTGAAGTGAAAGAAAGTAGGCATAGCGATAGTCTTCTGAGCACAACTGAGCAGGTTAGGAAACATTTTTCTATGAAGCCTTACCTCAAATGACCAGGAATCCCACTCCTTCCCTCTGTAGGCTCAATTTCTGGCTAATACTGTCAGCCAAAACTAACAGAAGTAGGGACTAAGGATGGTAGGTCAGGTTAAATTTTGGGTCCAGGGTTTTGTTTCTCTTTTACAATGCTTTTCATCTCAAGTCTTTTGTGCAACATTCAAACTTCACAAAAAGTCAGTAATGATTCAGCTGAGAAGTTACCAATTTCTGTCTTACTGTGACATGTTTATGCTGATATCCCGTTCTGTTAGGAGCTTGTCTTACATGTATTGTGATGGCTGATTTGTAGTTCTTTAAAGAATTCAGAAACGTAAAATTTGTAATAATTACTGGAAGCATTTTTTGAATTCATAATGGTCTGGTTGTTTAAAAAACCACCCCTTACTTTAATGTTTTCTATTACTCTTTTGGTATGCTAGTATACTTTGAAAAATTGTGAAGGAAGGGAATTTACTAGCATTCAAGAAACTCCAATTTTCTCCAGTATTGGTGATATAGGTTTTTATTAACATAATGCCAAAAAATTATCAGGCATGCAGGACTCTCTTCTATTAAAGAAAACCACTTTACCAGGGAGTTTTGTGACAGCTTACTTCAAATGTGCTTTTTTTACACTACTTAATCATATAGTATTACTTTGAGCACTTTTGTTTTTCTTTAAAAGAATAAAACACAGAAGTATGCTTCCTTCAAGTTTGTCCAACCAGTTTAAGATTTCTTGAAATGTGTAGATTGTGCCATGGTAACTTCAAAAGAAAACAATTTGGGTTTTGTTAAAACAAAGCTGGTATAAAGTAATATTGTAAGCAGGGAAAAACAAGTTCTTTAAGGAAAATCAGAAAATGCAAACCAGCTTGAATTCTGAGTTTTAATTAACTTTTAAAAGCTGAAGCATGCTTTCAAAGGGACTCATAGTCTCTGAAATACTGACTTTTTGAGGATAAAACTCATGATGCCTTAAAGAAGTTCACTTACTATAATGTACTTGAAAGATCACAGTGCACATTTCACCTCTTTTGCTAAAGGCACATCTCCATATGTCTTTAAATGTAAAGTACCTGATTAGTTAGTATGTCCTCTTGTATACAACTGAGTATATAATTTGCTGGCACTCTTCAACTATCAGACCCAGAAGGCTCAGTCTAGCTGATACTGCACTTACATGTGCAAAACAGTTCATATGAAACTGCAGGTTTTCTAGAGAGGGGAAGAAGTGATATTTTTCAGATATCCATCCATTGATCATCACTTAACGCGTGTAGTATTAAATTATAAAATTAATTAAGAAAGCCCATGTAAAATGTATTTAATTGTTTTAATAACTCTTAAGTGAGTATTACTGAAGTGGAGCATAATATAGTGCCCTTAATATAGGTAGACTAACATTTTATAGTATTCAAATATTAGAGAAAAAATACCTACTTACTAGTAGAATTTGGCCTCTAAGATGTCATTACTCTCCTGGCTAAAAAAAACCTCATTTTTCAAATAGGAAAGAAATGTATCTGGCTTCAGCTTTTCTAGCTACACGTAGTTTAATGCCAATATCTGCAGGTTGGAAGCCATTGGAAGCTTACTGAATCTGGCCCATAATTTATCTATCTTTTTTTTCCCAACAGGAATCAATCCAACTACAGCTTTCCAGTTTTCCTAGCTTGCAAGAAGAAGATAAATATAATAAAGATGACTCCGAGAAAGAAAAAGAGAAGGATAAAAATAAAGATAAAAACAGTGAAAAAAACAAGATCAGAATGTTATCAAAAGGTGAACTTAAAAATATTTAAATTGTTATGATTACTGTTGTAGAAAGGATCATATATTTTTATAAGCATGTATTTATTTATTTGTGTATAAATATATAAGTAGGAGTGTTTTCATATTAAGAAAATTCAGAACCTGAAATGTATGTGCATGAGAACCTTTTCCATACAAACATCAGGCTTTGAGAGTGAAGAAACCTTCCACACTGAGGTTTGATATTAGATGTTATTAGTTTTCATTAATGTAAAAGCAATCTTTTGAATACTTAACCATATTGGTATAAACACATAAATATATAAATATATATGTGATTATATAGTAAGTGTAGGACACTAATATGTTTTTTTTCCAGATTAATGATAATATATTGGCATGTAATTTGTGCAGTGTAGGCATTAGAGAGTAATCCTCTTTACTATTGTTCCTCTCTCCTGGAGTATTTATCTTAAATGCTGTAAGGAAATCCATCCTTGGCATTCAACCTGCATTGCAATTTACTATTATCACCTAATAAGACTTATTCAGGAAAGATCTTGTATCTAAATTTACTATTGTTTTTTAAATCTTTTTATTAATCCATGGAATACAGTTGCAGTGTAATCTCTCAAAATAATCATTGCCTACCTGAGTGTGGATCTGCAGCTGGTGTGAACAGTCATTTGACTCCAGTGGAGCTCTCACAGTTCACGCCAACATGACGATCTGTGTTTACTTTTGAGTCAGGAGATAATACTGAAACACTAATTCTGACTACTGTCACGCATCCCTATTACCTGCCCACTCCCAGGTGTCATTGGATTTCAATCTGTTAATGCAAATAGAGTTCCTACTGGCATGATTCCTCATTTACCGTGTACGACATTTATTAAGGGATACAAAGACACATTGATGAATAGAACTTTTTATTCCTCATTTTAAAAATTTGTTTTAGTGGTTTAAAGGAAGAACTTGGCAGGATCTTGAATGGGGTTGAAGGTTTTCTGTGTTTTTAAAAAACCTGCAGTTTCTTTCAATGTTTAGTTTTGGTGCTGTGTTCTCGGTGGAGTGGTACAGAGGAACCATGAATGTCCACTTGATGCTTCAGAATGTAGATCCCTCTTGGCTGAACTCCAAATGAACACTTTCAGAGCATGTGCTTTCAGATTATTGCTGGAAAAGGGATTTGATTTATAGCGTCGCTTAATTGTAACTGTTGAAATGAAATAAATGAGTGGAGGGTGTTTGTTTTTATTTTTCAGATTGCAGTCAAGAGTATACAGATTCAACAGGCATAGATTTGCATGAGTTTCTCATTAACACATTAAAGAATAACCCCAGGTAGGTATTTCCTGTGTTAGAGCTGGTATTTCTGCAATTATAGGTGGCAGGTTTTGACTTCCCATAACTGTACACTGTGTTTTATTTGTTCTGGAGATGGTTATGAGGCAAAATGTAAAGGAAGGTAGGCTGTTAACTGAGAGAAATGCTATAAAAAGTCATCAACTTCTACTCCTTGATCCAGTCACCCACTGCTTAATTTCACTTAACATCTGGTCTTTGTCCTTACCTTCTTGTATACAGCTCTATGTGGTGATTGCAATAATACATTATTATGGTTGGAGATTTCTATATGAATATAAAATAGCTTTCCTTTAATTGTGCTGCACACAATTAAAATCCTGTGCACAGTGCCAAATTCTTCTCTCAGTATTCCCATAGTTGTCATTTGGAGCTACAAGCCCATATCATCATTAAATTTGCCTCTAAACATCTAAGGAAGGATCTGTAACATTTTTATACATTGTGATTTTTATCCTTCATTTCAATTGGATCTGCTAAATAGGTACCATGTAATTCTGCAATTATAGGAGAACTTGCATAACCTCTTGTATAGATGATGGAAGGTCCTTCAATTGCTTTAGCTGTGCAAAATGAGAAAGTTCAGAAGAACTAAGGAGTGATGGGACTCTGTCAACCTTAGAAATGTGTGAAATACACTGGGGAAATTTTTGAATGTTTTTGGCAGGAGAGCACGGAAAAAAAGGAATATCTGGGACCTTCCAGTTGAAAACAGAGCATTTTGACTGAGAAATACTGTGGCATTGTCTCCTGGGAACCATAGTTCAAGGGCGTTGTTCTCTCTTGTACTCTCTAACTAGATTGGATATGTCCAGTCTTCTTGCAGCAAATCAATGCCCTGTGGAAGATATGTCTCAGGCAAAATGTTGAAAATTTTTGTGGGTAGCAGCTCTTCTTGTGAAAGAGCTAGGTTAGCTGGAAATCTCATTTTCTATCAAAAAAGGGGTGAAAAAGGACCAAAGCTATCCATAGCAGTCAGATCTTTCTATGCAACACATTGTTTGCAGCCTGTTGTGGCCAGAAGTGCTTTCAGACCATAGCTGAGCTCAGAGAAGAGCAGAGCCTGTCGTGTATGTCTGCAAAGCTGCAGCAAAGCAGGCTGCAGTCCTTTCCACATGAGCCAGGGTAAAGCACGTTTCATTTTTAATCAAGACGACTGACAGTGCTTGCAAAATAGCCTTTCAAATGCTGATATATTAATTTTTCCTCTAAAATGTCTATTGATAGTTGATGGTACAATTCCTTGCGTTTCTTTTTGACAGGGACAGAATGATACTCTTGAAAATGGAACAGGAAATTATTGATTTTATTAGTGACAACAAGTAAGTCGAGTTCCACACTTGGTTATTAAGTCATGTGCTTTTGTTGCAATGTGAGTTGTGCGAGGGATTCGCTCGTATGGACCACAGTGCTCCTGAGGACTGTTACTGGCACGCTGCAAGAGCAGGCTTTTATTTCCTGACACGTGGTGGTATTGCTTAAAATACGGTAGATGTAAATGAAAACCTTTTGCTTTTCATTGTGTTATAATTGCACTGGCTCCGCTCATTTAGATCCGAAAATATAATTAAAGCTTTTAGCGTAGAGAATAATCAAGGATGTTATCTCTTGTCTCTTCCTTTGTGCTATATTATTTTAATGCATTGGAAAATAAAACTGAACTTGGGTGGAGGGATTCTTGTTATCATTAGCTCTTTATAATAAAATGTTTCTGCAGCTTTAAAAATGGAGAGTCAGAATAGCCGCAGAGGAAGAAATTATGCTGACGGGAAATAAGCATTTTGTCAGTAATAGAGAAAAAAGGAATATTTGCCAAACAAGATCTTTCCAGAATCATCCTGCATCTGACCTCTGGGAGAAAGGCACAAAGCTGTTGCCAGTGTCTCTACAAATCTGTAGGTTTGGTTGAGCAGGGAGTGTGTATGTGGGGGGTGGGGGGGTCAGCAGATGAGTTCCTCCCAACACACAGAATACTCACTAGGTACCATGAAGCATGAGCTTTGTTTGTCTCAATGTAGCACGTGGAAATGCACTTATAGAAATTTTAAAATTAATTCCTTTTTTTTTTTCCCTCCAGCCTTCCTGTAGCAAACATTTATATGTAAATGTGCAATGGAGAAATTTTAAGTTAGATTTCTGTCCACTGAATTATCAAATGTATTGCTATTTTCATTTATTTATAGCTCAGAGGGAAATGTAATTATCAATGCTATTTGTTCTCTTTTTTCCTAGTAATCACTATAAAAAGTTCCCTCAGATGTCTTCGTATCAGAGGATGCTAGTGCACAGAGTGGCAGCTTACTTTGGAATGGATCACAATGTGGATCAGACTGGAAAATCTGTAATTATCAACAAGACCAGCAATACAAGAATGTAAGTATTGCTACTGTTGTGTAACACTGATGTGTTTTTCCTTGTTCCCTTTCACAGTACAAGAGCTGGTTTGTACCATGACTGCGTGGTGTAATTTTTTATATATATATTTTAATTTATTTTTTTAGCAAGAGTGAGTGCTGTTTATTGTTTTCTAGGGTGGAAGGGGAGGACAGGGCTTTCATTGTGAGGTTATATAAGGATATAAGGATATATAAGGAGAAATCAACCTAACTGGTCTATTGCAAGAAATTTATCACAGTATCTTGGAGTATTACTTTTCCTGATTCCTTAGTGCTGCCATTTTGCTATGAAAATAATCTCCTTTATATGTCACCTGATACCATAGGGCTATATTCCTAAATAACCCAAACATATTTGGAAGACTGCCTCTTTCCTTGTACTGGCTCTCCCTGCTTCAAGAATCATTTTCTGTCCAGCCCGATTATTTAGGATATGGTTCCCTCCACCAACTGTCACCACTCATTCCGTTTTTTTCTTATCCCCTTCTGCTTCCACTATATTTTCTCTTCTAATCTCACTGTTTGACCACAGCGTTTTGGTGAAATTTAAATTCCTTCTGATGGTTCAAATGCATTGGAAAATTCCTGGCAGGTTAACCTTGTGCTGGCATGCATTATGTGCTCCTCCATGAACCGGTATAAAGCCAGCAAAAACTTTTTACGAAGGTCCCTGGCTAATTCAGCAAAGGTGCGGTAATGTGTCCTTGCCCAATCAGCATCACTTTTTCTACCAAGTGCCTTATGTGTATTAAATGTAGCCTTCCTCTCACTCTCTACCTATAAACTACATCATGAAGAGGAAGTAATTACAACTGAGTAATGAAGTTTTGGTATCTGGTATTGGAACAGGAAAGGCCAGCTTGAAAATTGTGTACTCCCTGTATTCAATTAGTAGGAGAAATGAAAATATTTATTTCATTTATATATCCAGTAGTTAGATGATTTATTTGTATCCAGTTGTAGAGAGTATTTTTTTTTAATGTTATTAGCTTATCCTGTAGAAGGGTAGAGGGACTACCTAATTTTGCAAGATCAAAATCTGAGCCAAACACATTGGTATTTGCTATTTCACTGAGCCCTAAAAATCCTCCATACATATGAAGTAAATTTAAGATCATGCACAATTTATTTTAGATCCTTTTCATGGGCTATCCTTGAGATACTTGGGATTCTGTAAAACAGCACTGGGGTATTAATGTTTTTAAAGATTCGATTTTCAGAAGTCAAGAGAATTACAGTAGTTCAATAAAACACTCAGACTGAGAAGGCTTAGCCTCAGGGTCTGGTAATACCTGCCCTTGCACAAGGGTTATATTTGAATAAGAAAAAGCTGGATATGCAGCAAACTGGTGTTCAGTTTTGAGGTGTAAATAAGGAAAAATTTAGTCTCCTCTTAAACAAAACACATTCAGTTGTATTTGAATGCTTTTTAGGCATTCCTCTCTCTTTACAGTTCTCCCTTTTCAGTTCACATCTGTGTCACTGCTGTAGCGTACCAACTGCTGCAGATCTTTCCTCACAGCATTGCCTTCTGCTGGTTGACTTGACAGTAGAATGCTATCACATTAATATCTGTAAATGCCTTGCTCTGTTGTGTGACCCATCATCTCAGAGGTAGGCAGCACCGGAAGTGCTGTTGGAAATGCTTGCACAGCGTTTCTGGAGAGGACACTGAAGCCTTCTTCAACAGTCAAAGCTTTATCCGTGTGCTCTGGTGAAACGGTGGCTTCATACATGGTGGGAGTGAGCAAGCAAGCCTATTTGCCAGGCATGAACTGGCATCCTTGTGGGCAAGTTCACCGGGCTGGATGTTGCAGGGGTATAACGGATCGAATGGCCCTTTCAGCTGCGGTCTTGCAAACTGGAGGTGAGGCCAGAAAAATTGGTTCTGATACCATTCCTGTCTAGATCTTCCAGAAATAAACACAGGGCTTTGCCCCTCTGTTGACTGTAACACAGCTGTTTTGTAAGCATCACAGGAGCTGCAGTTTTGTTCCCTCTTCAGTGATTTGGTGGTAGGTAACTGGATTATGTGAAGCTCATAATGCCTTGTGGTGCTTCCAGTGTGTTATTTACATTATTTTGATATTGCTATAAAATAAAGCTTTGTAGAAGTGGCTCTTTCTTTTCATAACTGGAGGAGATGGCATGTTTTTTTTAAAATGTCCCTGACTCTGACAGAAAATAGCTTGTTATTATCTAGCATGAATAAGGGCTGATGAGATTTTATTATCTGCAGCAAATATTGTGTAAGTTCCACATCTGAAAGAGTCTGATGTGATTTCATGTGTTCTGCATTTCACTACTCTCAGAGGAGACAGTTTTGTGTGGTTCAGAATCAACACCAAATACTGGGAATGTGTTGACTCTATTAATTACTACTTGGACAGTATCCAGAATACTGAAGAATCTGAAGAGTGTCTGAAACACTGTTCAGCGTGGTTATGCTGTGCTGTAAGCCTGAGCCTTGATAGCTTTATGTGAATTTATGGAGAGACCTCACAGACAGATGTTCTGAAGATTTGCATTTTGGCAATAAATTATCTCTTTATGGCATGTGGTTTTTAAAGTACTTTAGCAACATACTGTAGAGAGGGAAGAATGGTCCTGCATACTCAAGAATTTGTAAATTCTGTACTGTCTGTGACTTCTGTGGTCGTGTGCCTGTTTGAGAAGAACATATGACTCTGCAGAGTTGCCACGTGGGCTTGAATAAGCACCTTGTGGCATACTACTTTGGCTGAGTGAGGGTTCGTGTCACATCTCTGCTTAGGCTTGCGGGTGATGGGTTCTTCTCTGGCTCCAGGCAGTGAGGTGCGTTTATTCTGTTCAGCAGAGACCTCCTGTGCTCACTGCCTGCAGGTGCTCAGAGGTACAAGTGTCAAAAGAGTTAATGGTTTTGGGATGAAAAGGCTGTTTGGAAAAGCCTGGTACCAATGCTCCCTTAGAGGTGCTGTGGTACAGTCTGTCATATGGGGGACTGGGGTGTGAATGGACCAGATGGGGGCATTTCAGTCCTTTCATCAAATGGCTGTCTTAGGGCAATGTGTATCCACTTTTATGTACCTGTGCCTGTAAAGTACCTACTTTATGGAGGTTTGGGATTTGAGAAAGTGCTTATTGAAGAGGTTGCAGCTGGAAGGAGGGCTGTGACTTCTCTGGTCATTCTCTGTGCTGCTTTACAGAGAGGAGAAAAATGATGGTAAAAATTCATTAGGATTTAAGTCTCTGGGAGTGCAATACTGTAACTTTCATGAACTCTCAGTGAGATCTCTCTTAAAAATGCAGTCAAACAATAATGGCAATTTAGCAGTTGCAAAAGTATTTATAATGAAGAGCTTAATCTGAAGTGCCTTTTTTTTTGTTAATTTTATTGGAATGTGAACAAGTCATACTGTCTTGAAATGAAATTTTAAAAGATGGTGATGACCTCAACTACGAAAGTGTTTTTTGACCTTAATCAAGTTAAGTCTCTGTACTCTAGCACTTAATACAGGATAGTGGATTTTAAAAACAAATTATCTTTTCATATAATTTTTGAAATTTAAAGCAGATTAAAAAAAAAAAAAAGAGAATGACTTAAAAAAATATATATAATTTTTCATGGTCTCATGTCTTACAAAGTCCTGCTTAACTAAATTATCCCATTTTTTAAATCTTAATCTCAGCACTATACATGAAAAAAATTGATCAGAAAATGGAGGAAATTTTGTTGTTGTTGTTTTGTTTTTATAGTCAAAGAACTCAAATACTACTTAAAATGAGATATCTGCTTTGTTCAGATGATGCTCTTGTGTCACTGTTCTAATGTATATCTGTCTGTCATCTATAGCTGCCTGTCATCTTTCTAAAGATATACAGAAATGTAAGGGGAACTTAAGACAGTGAAATATGATATAAAGAGAAGTTTGGAACTGAGGTGATGTGTTAGACAGGGCATCCCTATTTGGAGCCAAAAAATGTGGGTGGACCACCTTCTATTCTGTATATTCCTCATAATTCCTATCAAACAACTGGAAGTACTTCATGTTTTTTTGCAGAACTGTTCATATTGTTAGATGTATCAGTTCAATCAGATTCATTCATTTTATTATCTATAGATAGGTGGAGAAATGTAGGGGAAGTGCATTTGGTGTACTTGGTAAATGAAAAGGATTTTCATTTGGTTGAGATCATCAGCCATGTGACAAGCAAGTCTGTACCACAGCCCACACATGCATTCATGTACTTTTTTATATAAGTGTGAGTGGCGGGGCTCATCAGAATGAACAGGTGGGATGCTTATGATATATATGCTGTGTTTAGACATTTTCATATGTTCTGAGGGTGTAACATACCTATTATGAACTTTATACCAATTCTCACATCCTCGATTCTAATTTTTTTCCTGAAGAACATTGTGAGTTATAATCCTTGTGATACTTTGTTTTCTTCCTACTCTCTTAACATAATGTTGGCCCTGTTGGAAGGTGTTTTAGTGTCTTTGAGGTGCATAAAAAACTTCAGGCAATGCTAAGCTGTTATGTGTATTACAGGGGTTCCTTATGATCTAGAGATGAACTGTATCAGCAGAAGGAGACATATTGTACAGGTTGTACTTTGAATAACCTACAAGGCCTTCTTGTTTGACACATAATCTGTATTATTCTGCCTCCTTTGTATAAGGGTGGTTTGAATCACAAGCAAAGAAGAAAAGTTCTCTTTGGGTTTCTGTTGTGTATACACTGACCGATCTTGATAGATAACACCTATGCTAGTAGAGGTGCACTGTGACATTTTCACCAACTTAAGAATCTGAACTTTGGTACAGGATCCTACAGGCATGTCAATAAAATGGCATTCACTGAACGTGGCAATTTCAATGAGGAATAGTTTGTAGAATTTTTTTTTTACCCTAGGCCTGAAGTGCCAAGAAGACTTCCTTAAGATGCCAAATGTTACAGCCTTTGGAGCATGCAGAAAAGTATGCCTTTCCCCTTGACTGAATAAGGTATTCAGTGTAAATGACTTTAATTTCTTTAAGCGGTTGTTTGCTGATGGGAAAGATGGGACATTTTAGCTGTAAGAGAGCAGTGACAAATGTATACCTGAACACGAATATCTTTTTTGTAAAACCTCAGTCAAAGCAATTCAATATTTGCCAGAGCATTTGAAGAACGGTTTTGTTCCCTGCCCTGTTGTAAACCAGAATAGTTATCTGGCATATGGTTTGCTGCATGGTATTATTCCATCTGTGTTTAAGCACCTTATGCTATTCTTAATTATCGCATGTGTACACAGAGCAATGATCTCATGAGAGCAGAATTGCTTTTGTGAGCCACATGATGCATGAAAACTTACATTAACACCCTTATTTCTGGTTTTATTTTCATTAGACTCTTGCACTATTTTCTTCAAGGGACTATGGAGTCATCTCCATTCCTTTATTTCCTGTTGTATTTAACTCTTTCTCATCTTCCCTACAGAATAGTTGCTCCTTGGCTATTAAGAAATAAACAGAAACTGGAAATATCCAGACTTTCACTCTGGTTTACAATTGCTGTTGCTCAGTTGGTGTCACAACATTGTCTGTTGCAAATGTGTAGAGAAATAAAAGGGTGCATAGTAGATGTATGCAACTAAAATGGAGAAACTGTGTGACTGAGAAATAACACTGTAATTGACCAAGACGTTTTGTTCTGGTTTAAGGTGAACTAATACATTACACGACTAATAATTTAGTAAGAACATTAATAAAAGAATAATGTATAATAAAAACTATGAGTTTTTGTAGCCACATTGTAATGTAACATTTAAGTAACAAATTATGTTTGTTTTCATGGATTTTATTTCTTGACTTTTTTCACACAAAAATAACTTGTTTATTTCAGTCTGGGATTAAATTAGGAACATGATTAGTTTTTCAGTGCAATAGCAATTATGTTTAGGTTTTAAGAACCCAGTGTCCTGATAGGCATGCTTATGTTTTAGCCTTTACTTCCTTTTTATCCTTTCTCACTGCACTCAGAACTGCAGCCCAGAGCTGAATAAGGCTTTCACATCCGAGAAGTAGGAGAGAACTTCCCGAAAATGCTTCAGAAAAGCATTAAAGGGAATTAGACATTTTCAGTTGAAGTTCAGGAAATGTCTGCCTCCAGCAGTGGCCTGAGCCTACTTTTTCTCTGCAATGCCTCAGCTTATTGTCACAGGAGAGAGCTACATGGAATAATTGCCTTTCTTTTATCCAGTCACATGGTGATTGGAGAAGTAATTCAGGGTGTACATGTGCTAATAACTGGTAGAAATTTTATTAATATCTTACTATTGTGCTACAAACATTTGTGTCAGACATAAAATTGCTACCTTTCCATAAATGCATTATTTGAGGTTGTGCACATTCATTATTTCGCTGCTTGATGCTCATCCTGCAGAGACTGAGCTTTTCTTTTTTGTTCCAGTCTTTCTTTTTCTTTTATTTTTTTTAATGCTTATTTTCTTAATTTTAATGATAGTTGAATTTGGACAGACTTTTTTTTCTCAGCAAGTATTATGCCATTTTAGTCATAAGACTGTTTTACATGAAAGATACAAAAGGAAAAACATAAATACTTGGTACACTTGAAGTTGAGCTGAATTTGACCCTTGAGCTGAATTTGACCCTTAAATACTGGCTTCATTCTTACTTCAGTGTAAGCTGTATACTGGACTCATAGAAATTACTTATTCTCTAAATGAGATGTTAGGGTTAATGAACCAATTCTAATAGCTCCAATATTAAATTTTCATCTAATGTAATTTATTAAAATTAAATTGTTTATAATTAAGGTGGACATGTGCTTTTTACAGCTGTTCTATACTGTAATGAAATATTAGTTAACCATTAATCAGAAGACATTTATGGTACTTTTTTTCTCTATTTCTTATCTTTTTAATCTTTGCAATCACACCACTTTATAGTGTAGGTTTTGTTAAACCTGGAAGGTTATTGTCACCTGCTGTGTGTGGGGAGATGAGAGGTTGCCCAGGAAGAGAATGCTTTGGAATAGCAAGTAGGTAATTTGGTTGAGGGAAGCTCTTTCTTGCATAAGTAATTAATCCTTGTGCTTGTTCAAGCTGTAGTAGGAAAGTGCTCATTAATCAAGATGCTATTTGGTCATTTATACTTTCAAATTACTGGAGAGGGATCTGGAAGTCTGAGATGGCTCCTGTGCTTTCCTCTGAGGTAACTGTACATCAGTAGTAGGTGAAGAAATGTATTTAAATCTGAGCATTTTAGAAATAAGGTGTTGATAGTTGAGCAAGTAAATTTTAGATGTGGTCCAAACTGGTTTTATGATTGCCTTTTGCTCTTCTGTTGCATGCCTCATTTTTAATGTAGGAAATAGGACACATAGAAATATGAAAAGTATTACGAGTTTCGAGAAATCTTTGCCTTTGTCAGTTGTTTCTTGCTGTTTCCAGGGTAGCCTTGTGAGGCTGTTTCTGTCAGTTTATTAAAAACAGGCCCTCTTTTTTAGGCCAGTGGTTGTTCAGAGGATGACTTCTGATCCATGAGTCTTCCTGCTGGAGAGGGCAAAAATATTCATGAGTGTAAAGCAGAAGTCAGAACAAGAATTTGTTATGATATTAATGTGCATACATGGGGCATTTCAAGAAATAATAGTTTTTTCATTAGCCCATTGGCTTTTAGTGAACCATCTTGCCTTCATCAGTAGACTTCAAATCTTGAATTTGCTTCCTTTTTCTCTCTCTGTTCCTTGTTAATTTTTGAACATCTGAAATAGAAAAGTGTAATTTTAAATAGATCACAGCAGTTATGCAACACTGTAATTTTCAGCCACTTACAGAATATGCCCCATCCTTAAAATCAGATATTAATGAATTCCATAATAATCTATGCTACCACTTTGGAGCCTCTATTAGCTGGAAATAAATTGGCACTGTGCAAGATGTTCAGTCTTTTTAGGCACCCTGAATATCAAGAAATAAATCCAATTGAGGAGAGTAAGCAGGGTAAGCAGGTCCTTCAGTAAAGAAATAATCTTAGTTTGATCACAGGAGGACACTTTGAAGCTCCTAAAATGCGTAAGAGAGGACATAATGCTTCTGCCCCATCTAGCAGAAGGGGTTGTATTTGCACATGGCTTGGCTTGTAGGCTTCTCCCCTGTTTTCAAAGCCCATCTTCTGGCCCCAAAATACTGGGCAAAATATTGAAGTTTGTACTCAAGCAGACACTCAAGGAGTCAAGAGGTACTATGTTTTTGCATCCATATCTTCAAACAGGATGATTTTTTGGAATTAAGTTTTAGGAAAGCTTATGAGGGTCATGAGTTTTGCAATGGTACCTCAACATTGAATCAGGTTCCTTAAGTACCGTATGCGTTGAAATCCTTCAGGAACTGGCCCTCTGCCCTCTGCTTGGTCCACACACAGAACAACTTGGCATGGAAAAGATTCAGCGTACATCCTGCAGCCTTCAGCTTCACTGTGGTTTTTTGTAATAAGAAACACTACTGGTGCCAGCCCCACTGAAGTCGGGGGCTGAAGTCAACCTCAATTAGAGGGGGAGAATGCCTGTGAAAATAACTTGTGACTTTCCACATCCCTGTTTAATAATAAATGCGGAACACGTTTAGAGTCCAGCTGCTGCTCTGAAAAAAGTATTAAAGAATATATAGTCTTAAACTGGGGAAAATTTAGCATTTGGTATTTGAGGGGTTTTTCCCCCTGTGCCACAGAGAAGACAGCACCTTGAAGAACTGTCTTGTACTGGGTTGATTTTTTTTTTAAGGCTTTTAATGTGCTTTTACCATCATATCAGAAGTTCTTAGTGACTCATATGATAAAAGCAGCAATCTGTTAATGAGGCATTTACCTTCAAATGCTTGCAATGCCATTTTGAGTGGTTTTAAGTATTAAGTTGTGATAATATAACTGCACTGTGCTTTAACAATTATCTGTATTTAAATTCCCACTCTAGCTTTTTGAAACTGTATTTTAGCATCCATCAGCCTTTAAATACACGAAACCTATTTGAAGGGTGTAATTTCAGGCTCTCATTCTTGAAAAACATTGTTCTGAGAGAATTTAATCAAATAATTTAACCTGTAGGGCTGGAATTCTGCCTTTTTCATTAAGTTGGGGGGTTTTGACAATGATAATATTTGCTTCCAAGTTCTGTAAATTCTCAAACTCTCAGAATACATTCCTATGCCTCTATTATCAAAACAGACATTGGTAGTGCAAATAATAGAGTTTTGGCCCTAGAGGTAAAGCAAAGAGACAGTAATGCTTACGTAGTTTTATTGGGGTAGTAATGCCGAGTCCTAGGAGAGCCTTCAACCTAAAACCAAAAAACCCACACAGCAGGCAGATGTAGTAGGTATTCACAAACTAGCACAGCAAGAAAGGCCACCATACTGTGTCACAGCATGCCTTCAGAATAGAGACTAACATGATGTTGGACTGAGCAGTCAGTTTAATTAAAGACAAGTGCAAATAACAGGAAAACAATGTTAAACCATCAGAACACCTGCATAAGAGTGCCGTAAATCTTCACAACTTCTCTGAATCCTGTCAGCAGCAGTGCTTCTCTCTGGCTTCCACCATCCCATTGCTCTCTTGATGGCATCCTTGTGTAAGATCATTTTTGTTGGTTGTTCATTTTGTTTGCCAGATGACGATTCTGCGAGTACCCTGGGTGCTGTTTTTCCTGTCCTTAGCCCCATTACCCTACCTATTTTTGACTTTGTGTTGCCACTTATTCAGGAGAGGAATATTAACATGCCGTTCCTTGTTACATGCATTAAATGAACATTGGATCGCAAATGCAAAGTTCAGTTTTTTTGGCTCCTGCATACCACAGCGAATTCCCCTTTTGAACTTGCATTCCTGTATCGTGTTCTTTCAGACAGCTGCTTGGCTGTTACCTGTGAGGCTTTTGCAGATTATATACACTACAGCACTTGCTAGATTTTTTAGCTACATCAGGTGCTGTACTGCCAAACCCATCTTTTCCACACATGGTGAGGTTGTTGCTTCTTCTGAAAGACGTCTTGCAACAGCCTGTGTGCTGTGGTGCTGTCAGAAACACATGCCTCATAATAAAGATTTATGTGCTGTGTATAAGTCAACCCTGACAATACCAGACTGTTTGTGTGCTCTGCTAATGCAGTGACTGAGTCTGCAGAACTGTAACATTCAGAGCTCATGCTTGTCTCTTTCCATTTGTCCTTTTGGTGTGGTATCTGTGTTTCCTGATTTTTAGCCAGTAATTTTTAATAAGCTAATTAACTTATTTTAAATGAGTGCAGATTTTTTTCCCCACAGTATTTCATTTCTTATCTCCTGTCCAAATAGAGGTCTATGAAACTGCATTAGTTGGCTTGGCAGACTCAAGGAAATGCCCTGTTCCTTCCTTAGTCATGTATCCTAATAGCTATTACCATTTTGCAATATGTTTTTAAAATCTGTAATTTAATTAAATAGGGGATACCTGGTTAAGGTAGTTAGGGTTTGTGGTTTTTTCCTTACTACTTACAAGAGTTGACTCAGAATCAAAAGCATTAAATGAGCATGTAATGGGGAATTCTCCTGAAAGAGTCCATGTAAAAAAATATGCCTGAGGCATGAACTCTGCTTTCTGTCATCCAGAGATAAATTGAGAAGAACTCAAGTGAATGGAAGTAGCTCACATTAAAATCACTGTAATGATAGTAGGAAAAAAAAATCACATAATGCTATCAAAAAACTTTTTTTTTTACTTTTTGACACCCAGAAATATTTTGCTGCTTATTCCATAGTTCCCATTTCTGAAATATAGACTTCACTGTAAGCAATGAGTTCAAAAAAGTGCCTTTGGGGCCTTGCTTAAGTAGGGGCTGCAGATGACTTTTAAGGAACTATAAAATCAGAAGGGCAAATGGTAATGGCCAACTTGCAAAAGAAAGAACAGACACACAAAGACCACCTAAAAGGTAGTGATGGAGGTTTGTTCTGCTATGGATTTGTTACTATATATCTGACTCAGTGTTTCAAAAAATGACAGCATGGTTAAGGTTGGAAGGAATCTCTGGAGGTTGACTTGTGCAACCCAGCCCTGCTCAAGCAGCACCATCTGGACCCAGTTGCCCAGGACGATATCCGGGACCATACCAAGGATAGAGACTCCACCACCTGTCTGGGCAACCTGTGACAGTGCTTGGTCACCCTCACAATGAAATTATTGCAAGCACAGAAATAAGTTCCACCCATATCTTCAAATGATCTCTCAACACAACAATGAGAGTGAAAGAGTTGAAATGATCATTGGCTACCTGAGAAGGAGCACAGCCACGAGAAATGAGAAAATTGCTGTGAGATTTTACCTGGGTACTCTCCCCAGGTCTGGGCCCAATATTGCACAGAAGTATGTAGAAATGTTCCTGAATCAGGAAAAAAACTGGATAGTAGAGCTAATGGTGCCTGTTACACATTGTGTCTGGTCATTGGGTAAACTGATCACTTGCCAGAAAGTGATCTCTTTTCACTGTGGAAGAAAACAGATTAGGAAAACGTTTCCAAAGATTTTTAGTGATGGGGGCAGACTTTGCAGAAGTTTGCAGGTACTCAGAGAGTTTTGGGAAGCTTTTCATGGTGAAATGTCTGGGTGCTGCAGGACACCTACTGAAGTTGGCTCCCTGAAGAAGAGAGGAGGGGGGCCAGAAGGGGGGGTAAGCAGCTGCCTGAGGATGTGTGCCCAAGAGCACTAGCTCTTGGACTTTAACCTTTGTAGTGCCTGATGAAAAACTTTACAGGGAAGAAAGAAATGTTCTGTGTGTTTTCTTCTGTACCACGTTGCCAGAAAGATGACTAACTGAGCTACCTGGCAACTTTTAGGAACTATGAAATGAGTTCATCTGCGATTGTAGTTTTGTGAAGCTGCATTTTCAGGGCACAGATGTTTTGCTTCCACCCATACCATCAAGCAATAAAAATCTGGATGATCAAAAGGTTATATTAAATAAAACCCAAACAAAAAAAGAAACACCCCAGACTTTACCTCTTTTTAGCCTGTGTGCTTTCCCCCTCCCTTAGTGTTGGTTTCTGAGCCTTTAAGATGTAACTGGGTAGATGTAACTCTCAGGAGAGTCCCCAAATTGCAAAAATCCTATTGACTTAAAAGTTTCTTCTGGAGTAGTAGGGCTTGAGATTCTCAAGTGATGCCCTGATTCCAGACATGGGGAATAAATGGAGTACTGAATGGGCTAAATGAAATCCTGTCATACAGGTACGCAGCACTCCTTGTACACATGCATTTGCATGCCCTTTTCCTTGCACATGACTGTTACCAAGTGGAGGTGGCCACGGAAAACCCACAAATTATAGGGGGTTTTGTTTGTTTGTTTGTGGTTTTGTTTGTTATTTGAAAGATCCCTAAATAGGGAAGAGTACTTGAGTTAGCTGTAAGGTCTTCAGAAGTTCTCAGTGTCTCTTCAAAAAGAGAAATCCCATTTTTTAAAATTAAGCTGAGGTTTAGTTAGGATTTGAAGATGTAATCTAGGTATCCAGTGTGGCAATAGTGAATAAGTTCCTGATTCTTTTTAATGGCTTTGTAACAGTAATTGTAAACCATGCTTTGACTACAGTAAATCTTAATGTATGCCAGTAAATAATCTTGATAAATTCGCTTCCTTACGTGCATGAACACAATTTTATATATCGTACTGGCTGCTACTGGCAATATCAGCTAAAAAATCTCAGAAGAGTTAATAATTTAGGACTCACATGAGATGAATTCACTGTATCTGCTGTATTACTGTATTTATATACTGTGTAGTATATTGACACTACACTGCATCTTACTCAAAATTGCATATTAATTTCTTCATTTTTAAGCAGATTGACCTGCAAATTCATAAACTAATGTAACAGATTTCCCTGGAATAACCACAAGGTCTCTGCTTCCTTACAGAAAATGCATAACTGTTACAGGGAACTGTAAAGCTGGGAATGTAGAGCTTGCACTGACTTCCTCTTCTATCAGGGGAGCAGACCCAAACCTTTGCAGAGATATCTTTAAAATAGTCTACATTTCTTTTGACTAATGATTTTTAGTGTTTGAGGGAGGCCTGCAGGTTGGCGTGCCTGAAGAAATTTGTTGCTGTGGTACCCTATTTCTCACTTGACAGCCTTCCCTCTGCCTTTGCATCCTTATTAACTGAGCTGGTCATGCTCTTTGCAGCCTCACTGGTAACAGTGACCCAGAGCTGCAGTGACAAGTGGGAGGAGAGGACCTTATCATGGTGCTGATAATACCCCGGTGTTTCGTAGTGCTCTGCACATTCGCAGAGTCTCTCTGCCCAAGCAAATTTCTTTTCACAACCAAAGACTAATCACCTACTGGGCTTGGAGATTAATTTTATTAACAGGCACGTAATGAATCATTAGCTTTGACTTGTGGCTTGATCTCATGCTACTCCTATTCTCTTATGGCAAGTGGAAACATTTTATAATCAGCAAATGAAGTGAAAATGGGATTTAATAATGAATTATGAAGTATGAAAATCATGTTGTTGTTTAAATAAGTTAATAGTTGGAGGAGGCGTTTTTTTCAAATTGTTTTTTCAAGCTTTATTCTCTCTAGTTTTTAATTTTTTTCTCAGCATTTTAAAATCTCATTTGTTTATTATGCTTGGTGTATAGATTATTAGTTGCTCAGCAGATAATTTACACCTCTAAATTTTACGTTGATAGTACAATTGCAAAAATTTTGTTTGTGCTTTAGGATGTAAAACCAGAAAATAACAATCCTCAGATAGTTCTGTCAAAGCAGAATATTTGAGTGAATGAATCTTCATTTCTGGCTGTGCAGGCATAGTGCTCATTAATGGGAGCAAAGGGAGAGCAACCCACCTAGCAATCCATTAATGGGGCTTTTTAGCCTTTCTGTTTATAAGGAAACATAATGAATGGCCCATTAGGTTAGAAAATTACGCAGAGAGCCATGGTCCTCTGGGTTTTCCCAAAAGAAGGCTAGTAGGGCATCCAGAGAGTCTGCTGACTTGGGCCCTATATGTTAGTCCTAGCAGCTACGGATGGTGGACAGAGGTTTATTGAATTGTCAAACTATGTGGAAGTGGGGAACGTATGTTTTGTCATTTTGTCACAAAAATGCAAATTGTGAGCAGAAGTGGGAATCATCTAAATTAATAGAGAAAAAGAGGCGGGATAGCTGGTGTCTGTTAATATTGAATTTCTTACATTTTATTACAAATGTTTTCTGCACATCTGACAATGATTTGATATGGACTGCAATTATGGCATGAATATGTGCTTTATTTTAATTTGAAATCCATAATGCTGTAACAACAAAGTAGTGGCGGATTTACACATCTGGTTTAATTTTCTGTTGTGAAATAAGATGAGGCTGAGGTTTTTGTTTTAAAGTTTGTAGAGGACTTCTATTTACAAAATCACTGACTTCTTTAAATTCTACCTTTTCATTTCTTTCCCATTGCTCTGTTAATGCCAGTGAAAGCTTGTTGTCCTGTTTGTGTAGGTCTCTAGACATGAGCTCTTCCTACCAGTACTGATGTTGGCAGATCTTTCAGCATGTTGCATAAGGCTTGTGTTCCTTGATAGATGTATTATTGTTTTTAAAACAGTTTGTGCATTAGCAGCCCCTCAGTTGGGTGATAGCAATGTATGAATCTTAGCTCAGTACGTGAGGCCGTTGGTCACCCTGTCAATGTTGGTTGAACAGAAAACATTGCAGGTTTGGCTCTGGGAATGGTGCAGGCCAGGATGTTATTTATTGACAACTACGAGGCATTGGCAGTGACCAGCTCAGTCGCAAAAGTTGCTTCTTAAAATTCTCTTTCTGCACAGGATGAGGGGATATATGATTCTGCTTTTTGTACAAGGTGAGAACATGGAACAGCATCATACCACCTTACAAACCTGAAAATGTTGAGCTTTTAACCAGTGGGGCTTGGCTTTTAAAATAAATGAAAAAATGTCTGTATGAATTTAAATCAGTGAACTGATTGATACTCTTATGATTGTTCTGGAGAATTTTTCTCACATAATGCTGATGAGGTAAAATTTAGTTTAAGCAAAACATCACCTGTCCCTCCCTTTACTGATTTTGCTTATTAGGAGTGAGGAAACTCTTGAGTGTTTTGTTTTTTAAAATTTCTACCATTTTTTTCCTTGCTTATAAAGATGGACAGGCTTCACTAAGTGGCAGTGTTTAGGAGGTCCAAGCTACTGAAGGAAGCAAATTAACATTCAGTATGGTAATTTGTTTTCCCTGTCCTTCAGTCACAGTGAGGAGAGTCTAAATATTTCAGTGACTGAGACTTTGGATTCCCATTCCTTGCTACACAACAACAACAAAAGCTATTTATAGCAATAACAGTTAGCAGCGATACAGCAGCCTCAGACAGCTATGGGCAGCATCTCATCATGACTGCAAATGTTAACTGCTTTTGCACTGAATGCCTCTGTGAAAACAAAGAGCACTGAGAAATAAAGATCAAAGCAAAACCAAAAGAAAGATTTTTTTATTGCTATGTTTTACTTTGCTGGCAGACCAGAGCAAAGGTTTTCTGAACATTTAAAAGATGAAAAAGGTGAAGAATCCCAGAAGCGATTTATCTTGAAGCGAGATAACTCTAGTATTGATAAAGAAGACAATCAGGTTGGTTCTCGGTTCGAGAGTTGCTGAAATTTGTTCTGTTTTTGAAGGTGGGCTGACTGATGTTATTGTTGTTCTTTTGTTGTTGCTCTCCTCCTCCCCTGCCCTCCTGCCCCCTCCCTGCCTCCTTTGGCATACGTACCACCGTGGGTGGCATCAAGCCCCAGCGTGGCCGCTTCAGCCGCTTCAGTGTGGGGTTGCATGGGTGGTTTGCTTGGCGCAGGACTTGCTGCATGCCACGGGAGGGGGAATGCCGGTGGCTCTGGGCTGCGTGGAAGGCTGTGTGAGTCGCATTTCTCAATGTCTTGCCTAACTATGGCAGTTGTTACGCTCCCTATAGCTCCCTCCTTCCATTGTACCCACTCAGTATGGATTTCAGTATGGACCAATGATAAACTGATGTAGCCCATAAAAGAGGAGAGGGAAAACAAACAAACAAACAAACAAAAAGTCCCAAATAAACATGTGATGGTGAGGCTGGGTTGATTTTTTTTTTTAAACCTTCCTAAATTATGTTTTGATCAGCAATAAATCAGGTTCATCTTTTACTTCCCTTACTCCTCCAGTACCTTCACCACCTTTTACTGTCTGTGTAACTTACTTGCTTGTGCATGTACTGTGGCAGACGTTCCCCCTCTGTGTTGCCTGTGCCATAATACTACCTTACCTTAGGTGAGCCTGATGAATAAGGGAGTGCCAGGGAAATGTGTGTGTTTGTGCTGCCTTTAAAAGCGGGTGCTGTGCTGTTTCAATCCAGTGCAAGCTGTGTATGTGGAATATATTAACAAAAAAATAATCTGAAAGGGTTCTGACATGATTTGCTTTTATGAGAAAATTATCACAGGTAAGAAGACAGCATATGCTTTCTTTGCTTAGGTTATATTTGTGGAGGGAACTACCAGTGAGTCTCTTGTTGCCACTTTCCTTCATGTTTTCAGTAAAGGACTGATTTTTCCTTCCTTTTTTTCCTTTTTGCACCTTCTTTTTCCTTGACTTCAGTTTACATAGCAGCCTTGCCAGCTGTGCTGCATCCAAGCTGGTTTTGAAAACAAACCCCAAGCAATTTCAGGGTGTGGTGAACATGGGGATCAGCCAAAGAAAAGCAGCATGACTGATCTGACCAAGTGATGGGTGTGCAGGGGGAGAAGGAGCAGTACTCGAAACCCAATTGCCAATGAAGCATTTCCTGGCAGGGGGTCATTTTCTCTTCTTCCTACCATGGCACAGCCATTGCCCTCACTGTGGTTTACCAAGAGGTACAAATGGCCCTTCTTTACCCAGCAAAACTGAAGTAGAGGATTCCTTACAGTGTGGAAATGGTTGAAACTGTCATCCTGAATATCTGGGACTTCTCCTTGTACACAGAGATTTGTGGGTTTCTTCTAGGGTTTGCAGTTTAGCTCTTGCAGCCTAGTTACCCTCTTTTCTTCCTTGATTTTGTAGGTGGCACACCACTTCTTGCCCTCCTGCTCCTCACAGCTGGTAGGAGAATCCAGAAATGTTAGCAACTGAGAACAATGGCACTTAGACTTGGGGTGTGAACACTCGATTTTAGGATGGCAGGTCCCCAAAAGCTGTGCAGCAAGCCTCATTTTGGCCACCTGCTCAACAAAGCCATATGCAGTATCTAACTGGAAATCCTCAAGTGCCCAGTCTCGCAGGGTGCTTCGTTCAGGAGTGACAGCTATCATTTTTGTGCTTCATTTGTTTAAGTGAACATTTATTATTCTCAGATGACAGTTACTTAATGGCAGTTTTTAACAGCTCAACTTATATAATCCTCCTGGTTTTCTTTCTGCTCAGCAAAACAGAATTCTTCCATTTAGAGATGACAGACGAAGTAAATCAATTGAAGAGAGAGAAGAGGAGTATCAGAGAGTGAGGGAGAGAATATTTGCACAAGATGTGAGTAGTTGTTTTAATTGCCTCTTTAGTGCCATACCTTCGCCCGGTAGTCAGACAGTCTTGCCCCCCTCCTACAACAACACTGCAGTTGGGCTTGCCTTGTGGAGCTGAAGGTGACAGGGAAAGCAGATTAGTGCAGAGGGCCCAAGAGGAATTTAAAAGGTGTGGAGATTGGCTTCTGGAGAATGAGGTGATGAGAGTTGCAGGGAGAAGGGTAGAGGAGGTATCAGGCCCAGCATGTTGTCTGGGGAGTACTTATCCTGTTTCTTTGAATGTTCATTTTGTCTAGGTTTACTTCTTGTTTCCTTCTCTTTTGCTAACCAAAGAGCAGTGATTTAAATGGGCACTCCCAATAATTTCAAATAGCTGTGTTATTTTATATTTCATTTGAAATAAAGTGTCCTTTCACAAAGCCTCCTTATGGTTTTTGTTTCTTCAGACCAGTGCTGTAGGCCAAGACACTGAGAACAAAGAAAAGGCAGAGTTTAAGCATGAAGTTGCACTGTTTTTTTTAAATGACTGATTAAAGAACTGTTTTCTGCCATCAGAAAATTGGACATGCTGTTGATGATTATATTCTGAAAGGAATAAAATGAAACAGACGTCTTAATTCTTGCCCTTACAAAAAAATCAGAACTTGCAAAGCTAGGTAGTTTTCTAGAGGAAAACATTTAAATGTGAAACATCTGTGAGCAATACCTGATGTTCCTGAAAAAAAGAAGAAAATCATAATTTGCTATAATACTGTAATTTTTTTATCTCACATCTTAGTGGCAGTTCTGCCACTTAGAAATATGGGAATAAACCCAATTAAAACTGTTTTTGAAAATCATATTTGGCAGTGTCCTTTTAAATTAAAACTGTTCATATGTTGCAGGGCTAATAGTATTTATTATTTGGATTTGGAATTGCACACATCCATGTTATTTTTCTTTAACAGAATACACTGTATATTTTTAAGGTGTGTGTTGTGTCACTTGTGTTAAGTAATTTTGCTTTTTAGTAAATAGCTAGCTACATCTGTTTTTAGCTTCACTTCTTATTTCTTGACCGAGACAATTCCAGTGAAAGCAGAGGCCCATCAGTTTATGTTTTGCTTTCAGCATGTGGATCTGTCAAAGTCTATACACGATATAGACTTACCAAGTTATTAAAAAGCTGCAAAAGCTTCTTTGCAACCTGTTTCTTATATGAAATTTTGGGAGTTTGACATATTAAAAAGGAGCTTGTGCAAAACCAAAAAATCTTTGTGTTTTGAAGCAGGATTCAGATGAAACAAAATGTTAAAAAAATATGGACAGACATTGCCAAAATAGTGCTGTTTCTATCACAAGCAGCATCTAGAAATGCCAGGCCGAGAAACAGAGGTGTCTGGAAAAGTGTTGTGAAACGGCTCCACAATATATCGCTGCTGTTGTCTTTAGATATTTGAGTTTTAAAAACAGGCAAGCAGTGAGCATTTTAATTGCCCACAGCAGTAGATTGTTGTGGTCCACTGGGTTAGCGTCTTCGAGTGGCAGGACCTAAGTAACGGTGTGGTTTGTGGCAGGCATTTTAAATGGATTGGGAGTGAGCATTTTTAAAGATGAGCAATGTTAGATATCTCTCCCTCTCTCTCTCATATCCACTCATTCGCTCTCTCTCTCTGCAATTGCAGGTGTTAGTGAGCATCATAGTGCAGTTAATTTCAGCAAGCTGTACAATTAATATTATCAGGAATATATTTCTTAGCTAAGCTTTTTTGAGTGGTGCACTCCTTACAGACACAAGGTGTTTTTAGGATGATGTCAGTGGTTGTGGTGGTGGACAATGTTTTTTTCCCCAATTTTAGTAAAGAGAGAAATGGCTTCCTATTATAGATAGTCATTTACTGCACGTATGACTTTGAAGTTTTAATGCCCTCTGCAATCATTAATTAATCCAGTTCTCCCCAGGTTTTTGTGAGGTAGATAGCTAAGCCTTGTCACCCTGTAAATTACAGACATAGAAAGAGAGTCAGGAAAGGATTAATCAAGTGGTATTTTTGTTGCCTCTATACTGTTTTCACTGCTGTAGTCAAGCCTTTATCAGTGCCTTGCTTATGAACCTTAGCAAATGGATTATAGATACTTCACTTTTAATTGGAGTATGCACGAAGAGAGCTTGCATGAAGTCTCCAAAGAGCAGCCATGAAGGTCTAGATTACTGCCATAACTTGTTGCATCGCACACCCCCTCTCTAAACATGTTTGAGGTACCCAAAACTCTTTAGATAACATATCAGCCCAAGAGTCAGAACTTTGAACAAAATTTAGGAGGAAAAGGCAGTCTGGTTACAGGGGCAAAAAATTCTATGCATGTTTCAGTTGCTGTGAAAAATGTCTTAACCTGGACCCCACATACCAACAAAGCTGACTTGTCCTTCCTTTGATCTTGCAGAACTCTCATGCACCAGCTCTCTTCATTTCCAAGTGGGAAGGTTTTAGTAAAATAAATATGTTCATGAGTAATGCCATCATTGTGATAGTCCTTATGATGATTAGTCTGATATTAGTCAGTTTAAATTATACTTTCTGGCAAGTTTTCCATCTGCCCTGTTGGCTATCATAAATTTTGACAAGGAGAGCTGGAGGTTTTAATGAATCCTGTCATAGCAAGGAGTCATAGCAAGTGGCAGGGATTGAGAAGCATGTTAATGTGATACCTTAATAAAAGGATAGGTGAAGAAATAAATAGTTAATAAATCGTTCCAACTCACTGAAATAAGAAATATAAAGTACACCTCAAATTTTTCAGGCTGCTAAGAGTAAGACAGAGCTGCCTGAACTCTGTTATGCTCAAAGCTATTTTCAAGGTTACTTTTTAACTGTAAAGCCTACAACTTTTCTTTTTAAAACATGTTTTTATTGGAAACTTAGTTTTACAACAATTTATGAACTTTACAGCTAAGTGCACTGGAGCAGAGGACCTGGAGTATCTGGGTCTTGCAGAGAGATTTCTTGTCTGAACTGCTTTAGTTACCTTTAGGAAGTTGTAAAGTAATTGTCCAAGAAAGACAAAGAACAACTTAAAGGAGTAAAAAAATTATGTCATGGTATTTCCATGTGTGTAGATTTAACAGAGAATCTCAAATGAGGGCATGAATGATACATGATGTTTGGCTTTTAAGCCTGCAGAAAATTGATTTTAAAGACTAGCAATCAAATTACATGGGGGAAATTTCATTCTTCAAGGTTAAGGCAGTGTATAACCTCATGAGCCAGAATCATGCTAGGAACACTCAGTGTTCATAAATGTATTCTCTGGGAATCATTGTGTAGTCACTGAAAAATGTAGATGTTTTCTTACTTACACAAATGGTAGAATTGCCCATGGTAC
Source organism: Manacus vitellinus (assembly GCF_001715985.3). NCBI lineage: Eukaryota > Metazoa > Chordata > Aves > Passeriformes > Pipridae > Manacus > Manacus vitellinus. Next base: position 6,986,428 of record NW_021940535.1, read on the forward strand.
ACATGGAATTTATTAAAGGAAATACACCATGCTTTTTATTTTTTGTTGTTAATTGTAATGGCTATTTTTGACTAAGGAGTGTATTCTAAAGAACCAGATCCTTTAGGTAAAGTAAGTCATGATTCCTCTACTTAAGAAAACAGTGAGAATCTTTATCACAGAAAAAAAAACAAAAAGAAATACTTGAAGAGGTGGCTTCAGCCTGCCCTATCCTTGTAGTGTGAAAAGATTAGGATGAAGAAGGCATAAAATTAATAAAAACAAATCAAAGGCACAGCTGGTTTTGGCTACCATAAACCTGTAGGTACTAAAACTCCTGTACTGCTGTACAGAGCCTTTGTTTATGGCTGCAGATCAAGTAATATTTATTAGTTGGAAGCCTGAGATTTATCACATCTTGTTAACTGACAAGAAAATTATTACCTGATGGTATCCACTGCAGGATATTGCTGCATGTTAATAGTTATCTATGTTGGCTAATGTAATTAAAAACATGAGCAGCAACACCCTGTATACCTAATGCACTGGCAGAACTGATGCACATTTTTCAGTTGAGACTTTAAAGGGTTCTTGGAAATTGGAAAAGTGAAATACTTACTTCATAAATGACAATTAGTCATACAGAGCAACCTAATGGAAATCTTGCATGCAGAGGTCTCCAAGGAGGCTAATTTGTTGGTAATCTTACATAACTTTTTTCTTTTGTAGGTTTGTTGTCAGTGTGTTTGATGGGTATACAAAAGCCAAGTGTTTTAAGGATTTTTTTTTTTTACAACAGCTATGCTGTGTATTTCAGCTTTCCTGGTGCTTTAAATTGAGCATTATTGATACTATAGATCTGGAAAGTGAGTCCTGACCTTGTAGTAACTCAATTGCTATCCAGATCTGCTTAGCCATCTGATTTTTAGCAGTAAGAATAACGTAATAAAAAGGTGCCTGTCTTTTCTGCTTCTCAGCCTCACACCTGTATACTGAAAAATAGTTTCCAGGGACTGTGTAGCCCTTTGCCAGCATCGTCAGCCAGGAAGACAAATGGAGTTATTATGGACTCTGGCTTTAAGTCTACAATGCAGTTGATAGCAGTTCCCATCAAGACACAGAAAAGGAAGCAGACCTTTCCATTTGCTTGATAAAATATAAATCCCAAATATTTATTCTGATTTACACTGCAGTCTCTTTAAAAACTTCAAAAAAATTAAATTAATCTAGACAGGCACATGCCCCTTTGCTTTTGTAACTTTGTGAGTACACAGACCAGTACTCTGAGCAAAGGTTTTTCTGTGAGAGTAGTTGTAATGCTGCTTTGGAATCTGTCTGCAGTGAAGTCAGTGCACGGATGCCCATCATGGCACCTCAAGATGAAGACATGCCCCCGCAGTTGGTGTTGTACAAGCCCATGGGTGATTTCACTATGCTTTTGTGGGTAGTTAGACTGTGCTGAAATCTGCACAACCACATTCGTTAATGAAACCTGTTGAGTAAGGTACATGAAACAAGAGAAGATGCAATGTCGTAGTTGTACGAAGGATCCCAGTGATTTTAGATGAAACAGTTTTTGTCTTCTCTCAGCCTGGGGTGAAACTTTAGGTCTACTGTAGCTGGTGGATTTTGGTCCCTGGCGATGGAGAACTTGCTCCTGGTGCCCTGAGGCTTTGTGCTAAGGAGAGATGCACTTGCCACTGATGCAGCCGAGAGCCTTGCAAGTTTAGCAGGAGTGCAGGGTGGAAGCTTGCCTGGGAAGCCCACGGAGCTGTCAGATGTTCTCTAATGTGGATTCTGGGTGGGTGAATTACAGCTTTAATGAGAAATTGCATTGCCGTCTCAGGGATGAATTCCTTGCTTTTGTAAATTGGCTGTGGTGCCAATGGAAAACTTTGTCCAGGCATCTGCTGGAGCACTAAGAATGAGCAGGGTGTTGCTTCTAGTGTTGGCCAGCACTCTTTTGAGTAGGTCATTTAACTCACCCTTGTCAAAACAAACATCCAAAATCTGTGCATATCCCATACCATTAAAATTTGACACAGCTAATGATGGCATTTCATTATTCTTTGAGCTGAATCCCATTGTTACAGAAGTAATGGGCATGATCTCTGATGCCCTCCTCCCTTTGACTGCCTTTTGTTTAAATTCAGTGCAAGCACTGACTATTCTTTCTTCTGTACCTCATCGAGATATAATCCAGTGACAGCTATGAGGCATTTTGTGTAGTGAACATGAAATAGGAGGGAAATGAAAAAATCAAAGAGGGAGAATTATTCATGGAAAATTGAGTACAGCTTCATTTCTCTGCATAAAAATTAAGTAATGCTAAAAGAATTATACACTTGCCCATAGGATTTACTTATTCTGAGCCCTTCACCTTTTTTGGAATCTAAGTCTTCCAGCAGGGAACCTTTTTGTGATAGACTGTGATTTGTGTTAATATTATTATTAAGAAGGTTATTATCATTTTATATCTCAGTGTTCCCTCTCCAACTGTAAAATGTGAAATCACACACTATTTCTAAGAACTGCAGTAGCTTCTCTCCCTTTGAGGAACTTTGTCAATCCTGCATGTTTTCCTTCTATTTGTCCTTTCTATCTGCAGCTCCGTGCTATTCTGCAGTCTTACTTTGACGTGGTAGGGCAGACCAGTGGAACCTTATATTATGCAGGAAAAATGAGTTTTCCTTTCAACTTGCCAGTATTTTGCACATACTACCTTCTTCAAATCCCACAACTGAGAAGTTTCAGTTTGTTTCCAAACTGAGACCCCTCTTTGGCAATGTGTTGTAATGCATGGAATTTATTTTACTGGCCTGACCTTATTCTTGACCTTTTCTCCCCTCCTGTCTTCTGCAAATGCAAATGATGCATGAATTGAAATCCCCTTAAGCCTGAGCAGAGGAGGTAATTCTAAAATCAAGAAGAAATTGGAACAGCAGAGCATATCTAGAACGTCTGATACAATGCCTTTTTTATTTTTCAGTCAGTTTGCTCCCAGGAAAACCTTTTTGTGGAAAACAGGTAAAAAATAGCTTGTGTGTGTGTGTGTGTGTTAAATTTAGCTGTTTCTCATTTTATCTATCTATAGTTCTATAGTAATTTATCCTAATGTGAAGAATGTTGAGCAAATTTTTAATCCATATTATCTGAAGTGGTTTTATGCTTTAAGAGGGAGTAAAAGAGATTGCCTTGCAATATGATATCTGAGCAGATAAGGTGTTACTATTGCTGCTTTCCTGAGGCTTTGCATTTCAGTTTAAAAAGCAGATTGTGGGAAAGAAGGGGAGCCCACCTAAGCTTTCATTTCAAATGACTATTCTGTCTCTGGGGTGCCTTTAGAATTTAACTTATTGATCTTTAAAAAGCACTCTAGCAGTGACTGGATGATGGTATTTATGAAACATCGGACTTGTGTTTCTGTTGTTTAACCTGCTCTCCTGTGGGGCTGAGCAGCAATGCTGACATTACTTGTTGCTTTTGAAGGCTCTCAAGTTCCCCAAGCTGAATCTGCTTTACTGCTGCAGTGTGGTAATGAGACGGTGATATCTGAGCCCACTGTTACTTAGCATTACTGTGTGATAGTTCTTGTGAATGTTATTTTTATTATGTTAAATCCACTTAAAGGGAAGAATAAACTGTTTTTAAGAATCTATGAAGTATGAAGTGTTGACTCCATAACAGCCATAAGTTGCTTAACTGTGTTAAAAATCTTAAAAACTGTGCTACCATAAGGATTTTAACCAAAACTGGGAATTTCACTGGTGAGTGTTTGGGCAGTGCTGGCCTGAGTCTGTCCTGTGAAGGTTTTAGAACTCTTTACCACTCCCTTGAAGAAGGGGAAGCTATCTGTCATAGTATTTTGTTCTCTGTCCATCCTTACACCTGTCAGATGTTCCCATAAAAATTGACTTCACAGTAATGGTACAAACCAGCTTTTCTGATGGACAGTTCTGTAAGTGGAATGAGGGAGGGCTCTCAGGAGATCATAGGCACTGTTATCTAACCACCTTATATTCTGAGAGCCAAGGATATTTTCTCAGCTGATTCTTCTGTGTTGTGACTATGGAGATATGTTTTATGAAAAAAAATAAAAATTACAACAGAGGAACCCAAAAAGCAAAAAAACAGATGCTACCATAAACCTATTTTTCCCCTCTCAGGAAAGATTTGGACAACAAACATGACACAGTTGTTCACATTTCAGGTCAGCATGAAAAGCCCTCAGAGGCTGTGCTGCTGAGGGTAGGGTGGGTACCTATATGGGATAAACCATGAACTCCATAGCCAGGCCTCCCCTGTGTAGGAGAATGTGGCCAGTTTTGGTATTTACACGTGGTTTGCTGTGCTCAAACCCATGAGCTGACTGACCTGCTTTCTTGGTGTGAGAATGCATACCCAAGTGGAGACCAGTAAAAGGCCAGGTTGCAAACTGTACTGCCTGAACTGTTGCTGTCCTGATGGAGGCTTCAGCTGTGTTCCTAAGAACACTGCTTTTTCTTGCTTCATGCCCTACAGCCTTTGATCAGGTGAAGCACTTGAACCTGTACTGGGCTCCGCACACATGAGCAATCCTGTTGATTTGCTGTGTTGAAAGTTAGGTATGGGTTTAAGTGCTTTGCCTTTCTTTTTTGTCAGAGAACCTGAGCATTTCTCTGAGCTGCAGAGACTTCCAAGCGACTTAGCAAGTACTTAAAATCACATATGCAGTATTTTGCTGGCTTGCATTTTTATGTTCTTATTAAGTGATATTTTTTATGAATTTTCCTTTGGATGTGGATATATGGTTCCTTGGCTTCTGAGAATTACCTTGCTTGCTAACAGGAAATGCTAAATGGCCTTCAGCCTCCCTAGCTGATGTTTCTTACGTTCAGTTGACTGTGCTCAGTTATGGGCGAGGGAGGAGGGGGGAATTTTAGCCTTGTTTTTTTAAACTGAATCTAACACAAGTTGGAAGATGTTTCTAGAAATCTAATCTATGTTTTTCAGATCAGATAAATTTGAATTACCATGTTTGTTAGCATAATCTTTTTTTTCATTTTTCAGTAGGCTGTTGGAAGACAGTAGCATATGCAATGATACCCATAAGAAAAGACAGCTGTTTAGGTTTGTATGAATTTATTTAATATTCATTTCCCAGTAACTTTTACTTGTGATTCTATCTGTGTCCTTGCCAAGGGAAACCTTGACAGGTCTGGATATGTCATTTTTCTGGTTGGAAAGGAACATGGAGAATGCGTTCTATCTCACTCATCCCAGGCTCTCTGAATACAAAGGTAACAAGAGGTCCCTTTCCTTTGGTTTTATGGATCACTGTCTCAGGAACCATAGGAGATTTCCAGGTGCCCAGCTGCTCAGACTGCCGCAATTTGGAAGTGACTGTAACTGGTGGAATCTCATTTTTGCTGGAGTGTATACAACAGGCTCATTTCATAGACTAGTGCCCAGACTGACCTTTTTTCCTTTTATTGGTTTATTAAAAGCTGAAATAATAGTCCATTGAGGTGAAACTGATTGAAGTTCCATTAGCCAAAGCAGCTATATTTTGAAACTTTTTCTCTGTGAACTTTGTCTTCCCAGCTCCAATTCCTTCTGCCCAGAGAACATTCAGATGTATCCTATATCCCAAATAGCATCCCAAGGATATCAGTAAGAGTCAGTCCCTATTTTCATGGAGGACATTTTTACCACTTGACACACTGGATCAGTAGAAGACCCAGTCTGGTTGTGGTAGTGTTCTTCTGTGGATCTTAGGAAGATTGTCTTCCCCCATCATGAGCTCTCACAGATTCAGTTCAGATCAACCAGAGTTGAGCATGCCAAGTTGCTTTAGATGTCAGTCAGCTGCCACAAGTCTTAAGCAGAGCAGGCAGAGGGAATATGTGCTTTCAGAAGCATGTCCTTCATCCACTAAGGGACAGGGAGAGCTCTACAGAAATAGGGTGATCACTAGATGTCTTTATGCATTGGGGTTTTCATATGTAGGAGTGACAGCTTGTGTCACTTCAAACCTATATTTATATTTATTTATAATACATAAATTTTCACTATGAGAAGAAAAGGAATATTTGATGTACAGTTGCTAACCCTGCATGTTATCACAGCAGCCACAGAGGAGATGGAGAGATTGGACCAAATAAGGAACAGTGCTGGAGCATCTGCTTCTGCATCCCATGACCACAGGCAGCAGGCAAAAAAACATTTCTTCTTTCTTTGGGTTAGGCTTAATGATCTGAGAGTCAGGGAGCAGGCATGCAGGAGTAAGGAGGCATCTACACAGAGACACTCTTAATGAGTAATATCTGTTTGGGTTTGGGAAACTAAAAGAAATTTTGTGTAACCAAAAACCACAGAATACAAAAGCATTCCTTTTCCTCTTTTCCACTAGAATATAAATATAAGAGACTTGTTAATTTCTGAGCACAAGAGTACAAAAGAGTCTTTAAATAATATACTTTGGTATCTTTCTTTCCAATTAAATCTTAGGATGATTTATTTTCAAAATATTTTTTGGTTTTTTTGTGTTGTTGCTTCTGTGCTGTTTCTCTTCATGACTTCCCACAGTCTGGATCTAGCAAAGGTCAACACATTTATACTGCTGATCACATCTGTGAGAGGTTTGGTTCACAGGCAAGGAGTGCAACAGCCTGATCCTACCTTTGACACGCTGCTCCTTCATGTCCCAAGTGACACAGCCCAGCAGGTTCTCCAAATAAAAACCAGGAGCTATGTTCACAGGGACAAAGGGGGCAAAAAAAAAATAGATACCGTCCCATCATTTTTGATTTGTAGAAAGAGCTTTGAACCTGTAAGTTATCATACTGTAAAATAAGACAGAGGGGTGGAAAATGTCTTCTAAAAGACTTCCAAAGACAGTGTTACGAGCATCACTTGGGATAACAGTCATGGTGCACTAAGCTGTTATAGCATTCTGGTTTTGTCATTTTAGCAGTACAGTGTAAAAGCTCACCATAAATAAGCCAAATTCTCCTCCAAATTCTGGTCACAGTTTAGTGTGTTGTTACACTGGGTGCTCTGCAACTGTTCGAGGACAGACAACCTCTGCCCAGAGATTCTCACAACTGTATACAGAGGGGAAATAAACCAACTCATGCATCTCTAGGTGGAGCGTTAGCAGTGAAGAGTTCGGGGTCACATTGAGAGGACACATGTTTAGGGAAGCATTGGATGACTTCACAAAACTGATGACTGGAAGCAAGGTGCAATAAAAATAAGGAGGATGGGTATGAAGACAAAGGTAGAGGGCAGGTGAAGTTGGTGAGAAAAACATCACAGGAGATGCACAGAAAAGTGAGAAGTAGTGAGGGCTTTGCTGAGGGAAGACAACAGAAATGCTACATCAGTGCTGCCTGATAGTACTATGTCAGCCACATCTGGTGAAGTGCTCTCAGGGAATGTGCAGAAGGGGAACGGTGGTAAGTACTGTGCATATAAAAAAGGTATAGCGGTGTTTACATGCTGAAGACAGATGAGTATGGGGGTCAAATCCCCTGTTTCAAACATGATTTCATAAATGCAGAGTAGTATTTCCTTTTTCTTTATTTAGGTCGCTGCAGGGTACCCAGCGATAAACTCTGCTGTGACATGGTTTTATTTGTGTGTAAGTCTTTGTTTCCTGATGTCTGTAGGGGTAATAGAGACAGCATCGGGAAGACATCTGGCAGTCGACAGAGCAGTACAGAGAATGAATTAAAGTGGACAGACCACCAGAGGCCATGGAGCAGCACAGACTCGGACAGCTCAAATCGAAATTTGAAGCCAGCCATAACAAAGACAGCCAGCTTTGGTGGGATAACCGTCCTGACAAGAGGAGATAGCTCATCAAGTAACAGAAGTACCGGCAAACTGTCTAAAACAGGTAGCTAGTACTGTATTGGGTTCACAGTGCTTCCTGTTATGTGATAATAAATGGCTGTACTGGTACTTGTCTGAGTACAGTATATCACAGAATGGTTTGGGTTGGAAGGGACCTTCAGAGAGCATGTAGTCTCACCCCTATGGTTGAAGTAGGTGGTGAAATACATAAACAGCTGTATTTCCTGTACATGGGAGATGTGTATGTCCATCTATAGATGCTAGTATCTGGGTACCTGGTATTGACTTTTTAGGAATCAAGAAAAAAGCATGGTGCCCGAGGTTTGCAAATCATAGGAGAGGTAGGCTTTTCTTGGAGTACAGTATGTGCACACCCTGTTGGAACACCATCTGCACTTGTAGCAAGAAAAGGTGGCAATCCTTTCAGAGAAAACACAGATTTTAACTTTTTATTAATCTTAATATTTTTAAGTTTTGAATAGTTAAATGTCATATATTTGATGAGAAATCCAAGAATATTTTGTTGTCCTTGCTAAAATGCAGACCATGTGTATCTTGGAGAACAACCTTGCCTTGCTGCTGGCAGATGGGGCTATGGTGGAAGCAGGCAGAAGTGGCGGATTCACAGAGGTCCCACAATCTCTCCATTTCTTTGTTTAGTTCCCATTAAATGAAAGCACCATTTAAGCAGACTATGAACCGGTGGGAATTCTGCATTTATTTGCATTAACTTTACGAGTACATTAACATATGAGTGAGTCACAGGGTCTGGATCTAAGTAATTTCAAGCTATGCCATTAAGCTACTCATTATACTTTAGTGTAAAAGTGCATAATAAATAATGAACCTATCAGATGATTCCATCAGATTGGTTCATTTGATACATATAGTACAGGACAAGTGGTAATCAATACTTAGCACTTAGTGCTCTTTCAGCTTGAGAGTGTTTTATGGACAGTACTTAATTTACACCCAGTTTATCAAACCTGAGTTGGTCAGATTTCACTCTGTGGTCCTACTGGCCACACTATTTCTGATACAAACCAGGATGCCATTGGCCTTCTTAGCCACCTGGACACACTGCTGGCTCATATCCAGCCAACTGTTGACCAACACCCTCAGGTCCTTTTCCACCAGGCAGCTTTCTGACCACTCTTTCCCAAGCCTGTAGTACTGCCTGGGATTGTTGTGACACAAGTGCAGGACATGGCTCTTGGTCTCATTCAACCTCATAAAATTAACCTCGGCCCATTGATCCAACCTGTCCAGGTTCCTCTGCAGAACCTTTCTACCCTCTAGCACTTCAACACTCTCTCCCATCTTGGTGTCATCTGCAAGCTTCTTGAGAGTGCACTTGATCCCCTTGTCCAGATCATGGATAAAGATATTAAAAGGACTGGCTGCAATACTGAACCCTGGGGAACAGCACTTGTGACCAGCTGCCAACTGGATGCAACTCCATTCTCCCCTACTCTGGACCTGGCCATCAACCAGGGTGAAAAGTGCAACCATCCAGGCCATGAGCAGCCAGTTTTTTCCCGGAGGGTGCTATGACATTAAAGGCTTTAGTAAAGTCCAGGTGTACAACACCCATAGCCTTTCCCTCATCCACTAAGTGGGTCACCTTGTCATTGAAGGAGAATAAGTTGGTCAAGAAGGACTTGCCTTTCATAGACCCATATTGGTTTGGCCTGATCCCCTGGTTGTCCTGTACATGCCGTATAATGGCATCGAAGATGATCTGCTCCGTAGGTTTTCTCACACCAAGGTCAGACTGACAGGCCTTTAGTTCCCCAGATCCTCCTTCAGGCCTTTCTTGTAGATGGGCATCACATTTGCTAACTTCCACTCAACTGAGATGTCTCCAGTGAGTCAGGACTGCTGATAAATCATGAAAAGTGGCTCAGTGAGCACTTCCACTCGCTCCCTCAGAACCTTTGGATGGATCTCATCTGACCTCATAGACTTGTGCGTGTCTGAGTGGTGTAGCAGATCACTTACTATTTCCCCTTGGATTATGGGGGCTTCGTTCTGCTCCCTGTCCCTGTCCTGCAGCTCTGGGGACCAGATACCCAGAAAACAGCTGCTCTGGATATTGAAGGCTGAGGCAAAGAAGGCATTAAGTACCTCAACCTTTTCCTCAGCCTTTGTCACTTTGTTTCTCCCCAAATCCCATAAACGATGGAGATTATCTTTAGCCTTCCTTTTTTTGCTAATGTGTTTTCAAAAACATTCTTTGTTGTCTTTTACAGTAGTACCCAGATTAAATTCTAGTTGAGCTTTCGCCCTTCTGATTTTCTGCCTTCATAATCTCACATTAGCCTTGTAGCCCTCCTGATTAGACTTCCCCTTGTTCAAAGGTCATAACTCTTTTTTTCCTGAGTTCCAGCCAAAGCTCTCCGTTGAGCCAAGCTGGCTGTCTTCCATGCCAGCTTGTTGTTTGGCACATGGTTACAACCTGCTCCTGTGCCTTTAAAATTTTCTTCTTGCAGAATGTCCAGCCCTCCTGGACCCCTTTGCCCCTCAGGACTGCCTTCCAGGGGACTCTGTCAATCAGTTTCATAAACAGGCCGAAATGTCCCTCTGTAAGTCCAAGATAGTTGTTTTCTCCCCCCACCACTACCCCGTTACTTCTCTGAGAGTTGAAAACTGTCTTTTTTTAGTCACTGTGCCCAAGATGGGCCCCAACAAGGCAGCAGATGACCCCAAGAAGTGAGTCTGATCAGCATATTGGGCCTTCTGTTCCCTTCAGAAGGGAGTCTAGTATGACCATGACCCATCCTTTTTAATTTATGGAAGCGTATTGGATGCAGAGCATAGTCTGAATTAACCTCCATCCAGAGGAACTGCCATCCTTGCTATTGTTTGATTCTACTTGCAGAGCCTCACATCTGTTATCCCAGGGCACCTGGGACAGGGGGGTAATGACAGAGGAGACCTACCTGCAGTGCTGGGCAGGAACTTGTCACCATTGCCCCCTGTCCCTTCAGTCAGTGTGTTCAGCCGAGCAGATGGAGGACAGAATCCTTCATATCATGCATTCTGTCTCCTTATGGGAACTACCCCAGGGAAGACAGTGTGCAATTCCAGTGTGTATGTAGTTGTGAAACTACGTTCTTGTGTATTTTTTGTTTGAATGTAGACTGAATAGACTATACAGTGGGGCTTGAAGTATGCAGCAGACCATGGTTTTACCTCCACGTTTCTTTGACACCTGTGAATCTTTCCATTGCACTAGAATTGAATTTAATGTGCGTTGAATTAGGGAGGAGGCAGAGGTCCCTGCTATACTTTTTTTGTATCATTCACCTTCAGTAGAGTGCAGGTAAATGTATTTCTCTGCGGCATTGTGTTGCAGAGGTGAAGAGCATTTAAAATGATGTCAGGGAAATCCAGTTTGAAGGAGACCTCTAATTACAAGAATAATATTTTTAAGTAGCCATTTTAATGTTAAGCATAATAAAGGATGCACTTAGGAAATGTATTAGAGGAGAGACTTCTGAAGCATGCCAATACTTGTAAAAGCATCTGCACTCTGTATGCACCAAACCCCAAATTGCTTTCAAATGAAAGCTCTTATAATACATTTTTAAAACATCAGTGATATTAAAATTTCATGTTCTCTTGTAAGTGCTTTGACTTTTTGTAAGGAAGGTGTTTAAATTGGAAAGCTAGTTCAGGCACAGGAAGAGTAAAAAAGAAACAAAATAAAAAGAGGCGGGGAAGAAGAGGAAGACTGGATGTCAAAACAGATGTGTATCTTCAAAGCCAGGACACAAACAGTCAATCAGCCTGAGAAAAGTCATAGGAAATAATATCCAAATCACTATTTCTGTCCTTCTTTCTGATATGCTATTGAATGGCATTAAAGCAGAAAAGAATGACTGTTCCAAAAATAATAGGGAAATGTGTCTTGATACAGTGTTTTCACTTCACCAAAAAAATGCTGAGTGCATTCATACAATAGCTGTCAACGCCTCTATGAGCTATTTGCATTTGTTTTCTAAGGTGCATTAGGTACCAAGTGACACTTCATTGTGCATGTTTTTGCATTATATCTTCTGTGCTCTAACCATAGGTAGCCCTGGTTTTCTGTAGCTCAGTGGACATTTAAATGTTGATCCTGTTTTTATTTTGAGTGATCTTGATTATTTTTTTTTGTTGTCTTTACTACAGTGGTTGAAATGGAATTTCAGAGCTGTTGCTACAAACATTACACACACCGCTCTGGTAGCGCCTGATAGGCACCAATTCTGTCTCAGTTCTCCTCTACAGAAAATACTAGTCTGTTCTCTGAAGGGGTTTATGATTCACAGTAATAAATTTAAAACATTTCTGTCTTGCATATAGTAGATATGAAAGTGGTATGAAGTCATTAGTTGGTCAAAATGTTCTTCATTGTCTAAATTATAGAAATTATTTGTGGCCTCTTTAAATGTGAAAATTATTCTATATATGTGACAGTCTTACAGAAGCATTGTTAAACACTCTTCTTGAGCATAGAGTATTAAAAGTTTCAGAATTTTCAAAGAAGGCTCACAATTGCCTTTGAGAGTGTATACAGTAATGCAATATTAGTATTGAAGTCCTTCTGGATCACTTTTAATATTGTCATCAAAATTAAATGTTCTGCCCTTAACCTTAACTTCTGATAAATCAGTAATTAATAATACATAGTAAGCAAGCAGGAACTGAAGCACAGGAAGATGTTAGCTTCCCCCTAGGCAAGAGATCATAGAACATGCTGTTCTCTGCAGTAGAGTCCAGCAGTGTCAATTAGTCTTAGACTTTAATTGCATTCAGCTGCACAGGAATTAGGGCTTAGTATAGGAATTATGTTACTTCGTTTTTGCAAACTTCACAAAAGGGGCTGTTTGAAACCCATAACATGGTTATCTTAATGCTTCTGATGGTTGTTTTCATGCACCTGTTGATTGTTTAGAGAACCTTGTTCTACTGAAAAGCACAGATTGTATTTTGCAAATAAAATTTTCTTCTCTGTTATTCTGAAGCGTAGTAGATATGCAGAGATGTGTTAAACTATAGTTCAATATTGAGTGGGGAGTTAATAACTTAACAAATTTCAATCAAGTTGTATTCCTACTGCTTAAGACATCATACAAAATGTTGGTTGGTTTAGATTTCCAGGAATATAGTGGACTTTCCAGGGTTGACTAAGCATATAAAGTGGTAAGTGAAATAGTTGTCCATGCAGGGGGACAAAGATGTACCTATTCAGTCTGTAACACCAAAGAAGTGAAAATATAACACATCAACTACCATGTTACTGTCACTGACACATTGCCACAGGTTTTAACATAGATTATTGTGAGGGAAGACAAGATGTGCTTCAAAGAAATGTTCTCTGTGTATCTACATACTTATTTAAATAATTGTTAAATAGGAGATGTAACTGTTGCACCTTTAGCTTCTCTTAATGTGGTTTCCATTCAGTGGAATGCACATCTGTTGGAGTGTATTTTTCCCCCTCATTTACAAAAAGCTGGCTTGGGATATTAGCCGTGTTGATACAGGTCTGTAGGGATCATTAACTTCCTTGGCAGGGCTCCAAGTAATTGGAGACACAGTCTAATCTCTCCTGTTAGGTGTTCGTTGCTACTCCTGTTGGGGAAAGACAATTATATGTAGGCATTTCAATACATTAACCTTCCTGGGTTTGGTTTGTCTGGTTTTTTTTGGTCGTTTGGGGTTTTTGGGGGGGTTTTGTTTGTTTGGGTGGTTGGGTTTTTTTATATAAAGTGTCCTGTGTAATATATTTTTTCCTCTCAGTTTTGGAACTAGATTTCTGCTTTTTTATTATCAGGCACTAGCCTGATGGATCTGGTAAGTCCAACAGAAACTGTCAGAATACTGATGTATGTGTCAGACTTACTGATGATAAGTCACGAGCCAACTGCTTCCAGTCATAATCTTCCCACCAACTGATTGTGCTGAAACATCAGTTTTATTTTTAGAAGTGCAGCTTGCAGAGAAATAATCATGTTCACATGAGCATGTACCATTATCATAAAAAAAACCCCAACAACCAAGTATGTGGGTGTACAGAGAAACACAAGTGAATTACAGAAATAACAAATAAATATTTCTAATCCAAGTAACTATATCCAAGACAAAAATACTTCCAGCACTCTACTGTTCCTGAAAAAAATAACTGTCTGGACTAAGTAGTGGATAGATCTTGAGAGTCTAGTTGATAGGAAAGGAAAAAATTGCCTTGGACTTGGAAGGTGGAATGAGCAGAGATGTTCAAAGTGATCAGATACTGAATGCTGACTGAAATAAAATAGAGCAAGACATGTTGCATCACTCACTAGTGCTTAGAATATTGGTACTGCCATATTGGTACTGCCATGCTCTCTCCCTCTGTAAACCCTCTTTTACAACTCTTTGAACTGCTGTATCTCTCAGAATACTTAAAAAATATATTAATCAAAAGTGATGAGAATGTGAAGGTTATTATTATGTCAACTGTGAAGCAGCAAGAAAATTATAGAATAATCTAGAAGAAGTATGCATCATTACATACTGAAAAAAAAGAGGTTGTATTGTGTAATGGGGACAAAAATCTCATTTAGACCAAGTTCCTTTCAAAAATCTTTAGCAAGACATCTCTTAATGTGAGTCTGAGTAAAGTCAGATAGTTCTATTTTTTTTCCCTTTTCTACAGTACTGAATTCATTATGTGGTGACTTCTTAGTCCAGATTTAGACAGCATGAAAACAGCCAATCAGAGCTACAAAGACAAGATTAAGTGGTGTTAATTTCCAGACATTAGTGTTGGAATTTACATTTACTTGTGTTGATAGATCTAGACTTAAGATGATAGGAAATAAGTTATGGTGATGGAAAAAAATAAAGTAGATCATTCTTGTACAGGATAAATGGGGGCAAAATTGATAAAGCAGTGATTTCTGGGATTTTTTTTTTCCAAACAGTCAGAAAATTCTTGATATGGTTTGTGGCTTATTTGTGTTTTTTCAAAATCACTGAGTTGATCTACTGACATGGGAGAGCAGATCTCAGGTCTTTTATGGCAGACATTTCAAAGCTGTCAGCTTGACCAGTATGAGGTGATAGCTTCAGAGGATTTTCCACTGTTTCTGCGTATCATTTGATAAGTGCATCTGAATTCATTGCAGTCCTCTGGCTTTTATCATTCAGAAGCTGGTATAGATCAGTCCGTGATTCTGGCATATAAATAGCTGAGAGGGGTGGAAAAAATAACAATTGAATATCAGAGCTGCAGTCTTCTTTTATGCTAACAGCCTTTCTTTTGAATAGCACAAAAAGTGGGGAGAGTGAACTCGGGCTTGATTCTACTTACACACTTAGAAATAATGGGAGGTTTATGAAATCTCATCACCACTGCCATCTCCAGGTAGCTTTCTAACCTATTGAATTCAAAAAGTGAAGGAAAAGAGGAGAAAGTAAAGCAAGAACTCAAAGAACCAACATGAAGTGCATGTAGAAAGGCTAGGGAAATACAGGGAAGAACTTGGTAACTTATGTAGGAGGAAAATTAAATTCCAGCCATTGCTTTTACAATTTCAAGGAAGACACCAAATACCCAAATACTACTTGCAGCTTGATGAGGATGGCCTCCAGAAATAACTCTGCAATTTGTAGAAATACTGAAATCTGAAATTACCCAATAAATAAAACTATACCTACAGGAATAACATGTCTAAATTTCCAATCTCAGTCTACGAGGAGGGGAAAAATGTAGCAACTAATACAACTTTGAAGTGTATTTATAGAAATTAAAAATTTCTTCTGAAATCTCTGTAACTTTCTTGGTTATGTACTGGAGAAGCAGATTTAGGGTCCTGCTGATGACAGTACAAGAGTTCACAAAGGGGACTGATTGTATCTGTAGTAGCTTCTGTATGAATACAAAGTTTGAAGAAGATGGATAAAAAATGTGTCTTACACAGCAACCTACAGAAATCTGTGAAAAGACCCTCTGTTAAGTAACAGGATGCTAGTATGATTTCTTCAGGAGAAAACTGCTTTGCTCTAATTTCTATAATATGAGGAAATAAACGAATTTCAATAGGGATTTGACTGAAAATTAATTTGAGGCTCTAAGCAGTCTACTGCAGGGACCACCTACAGTATCCCATATCTGAAAGGATGTAATTTGGGCTTGAAGAAGTTTGCGAAAACTGAAGTCTGAGTTCTGTCTTTGCTTTTAGTATATACCTACAGGTGGGCACTATGAAGGTTAGATGAATAGACAGTGCACAGAAGTAAAATAAAAGAAGTTGCAATTAAAACATACTTTGCATTCATAACATCCTGCTTTCAGGAAGCCAGTCACCTGAGCCCTATGCTCTCAGAGATTCTTGTCTTTTTTATGTGAAGCAAATTGAAATCTAATCAAGTAGTATCTCAGAAGTTTGGAAATTATATTTGGGTTTTAAAATACTATATCTCCATTCTTCCAGGCACAAATGTGGTTTAGCACATTTGATTTTACAGAATCACAGAATATGCCCAGTTGGAAAGGACTCACAAGGATCATCGAGTCCAACTCCTGGCCCTGCACAGGACCATCCCCAGGAGTCACACCAGGTGCCTGAGAGTATCGTGCAAATGCTTCTTGAACTCTCTCGGGTTTGGTGCTGTGACCACTGCCCTGGGCAGCCTCTTCCGGTGCCCAACCACCCTCTGGGTGAAGAACCTTCTTCTAATATCCAACGTAAACCTCCCCTCACACAACTTCAGGCCATTACCTCGGGTCCTGTCCCTGGTCACCACGGAGAAGAGATCAGTGCCTGCCCCTCCTCTTCCCCTCATGAGGAAGTTGTAGACTGCAATGATGTCTCTCCCCTCAGTCTCCTCTTCTCCAGGCTGAACAGACTAAGTGACCTCAGCTGATCGTCATACGGCTTCCCCTCAGGGCCCTTCACCATCTTCGTTGCCCTCCTTTGGATGCTCTCTAATAGTTCAATTTTAATAGGTTAGGTGCTGACAAATCAAAGTGGCAAAAATCTTAGGTGGCATCTTAGGCAGCTTTAAATTAATATGTGTGTTGCCCAGCTACCTTGTTATTTGACTGATAACACAGTTGTTTTTCTTACAGAAAATGTTTAGGGTTTTTTGTGTTATGATTATAGGGTTTTTTTAATTTATTTATGAACTCTATGTTTAGTCTTTACACCTTATGAACTGATACTTTTGCATTATAAATACGTGCTGAGCATTTTGTGTTGTCTTTGGTAAGTCTGTTTACTGTCTGGGAGGAAGCAGGTTTTGTGGGAGGAAAGCGGTTTTTTAAGTTGTAAAAATTACCACTGGATACTGGTCTCAGTAGAGAGTGAAAACCCTGCTCCTAGCAGGGCATGGAGTGATGCATACCTCTGCAGTCTGTGAAGGCTCTCCTCATGTACATACCCTATTTGATGGGGACTGGGGTCCCTTGTAACCCCCTCTCCTGCTGTGATTGTGTCTCCCTGTTAGGCTCAGAGTCTTCCAGCAGTGCTGGCTCCTCAGGATCACTGTCACGAATACATCAGCCTCTCCAAAGTGCATCTCTTGTCCCTGGGGTAACAGTCAGCTCTACAGGCAGTGTGTCCTACCCTGAGAGCGGGATGAGTGGCCAGGTGGCCCCCAGCAACACCAGCTATATCATTCTTCCACTTGAAGCTGCAGGGATACCGCCTGGAAGTATCCTTCTCAACCCACACACAGGTCAGTATGATTCTCTCCTACCTGATACTGCCCATTGGTGCTTCTCATGTCAGCTGGGGAATTACCAAATTTCTTGTTTCTAGACATATTTTCCTGGGGGCATTTTATGAGCAAATATACATACAAATGACCTTTTGCAAGTTGTCTTTTTCAAATCTGCTGGCAAAGTTAGATTGGCTTTCTGAGGCTATTGTGGCATAGCTGGTGGGAAGTGATACAAAACACACTTGCTTCATCCCAGACAGGATATTCATCATTCAGAAGTCCTGGCACTCCTTGGTTGTGAATCTTCTGAGATACCATTAGCATCAATAAAGACAGATGCTTTTCTATATTGAGCATGCTGAGATACAGTGCAGTCGAAATACATCGTCAAATGTCAGCAGAATTTCAAAAGGCTTAAAGACTGCATTTGAATTTGCACTTCAGAATTAATCTTGTTATGTGAGCTGCATGATTAGCAATTGTATTTAAACTGTGAGTTTCGTGATAAGACAAAGCTGTAACTGTTCAATTCCTGGTAGTTAGCAGCACCACAGTGCACAAACAAGGTGCTTGCAGGCACCCAAGTGCTGTGGATGCTTTGGAAACTGCTCAGTTTGAACTTGAGTGTTTGCTGAAAGTTTAAGGCAATTTCTTAACCGCCTTGGTCTAGATGAAGTCCAGGTTATATTACACTATTACTCCCTACAGTATTGTACTGTCAGTATTAAAAAGGTTCTGGGAGTTTGAGACTGTGATGTTTTTTCAGTGATTTGAACCGTTTCAGTGACCATGACTAGCTGTGCTGTCAACCTTAGCTGAGTTATGCTAGGTTTAAAGCAACAAAGCCTATGGTGAAATGTATCTTCCATTATATGAGAACTGAGGATTGAACTCAAAAATATTTTTTCAAAGTCCTTGATAGAGCATCCAGGAGCTTTTTCTTTGGGGATTTTTGTTTATTACTAGTATTTTATGTGTATTACATTTCTGTGTTTCAGTATTTCAGTGCAAATACCTAAAACTTATTTGTGAGTCCACTACTATGAATACTTTGCTTCGGTCATAGTTTGGTCAAGAAAGTTGCAGCATTTAAGAAAAACACAGCCTTGGTAAACTGTTGAGCCAATCTTTCCACAGATACTCAGAGATAGTAGTATCTGGGGCTGATCAATGTATATCAGCATATTTAAAATCAGGGAGCATTTCTTGTTTAGATTGAAATGTGAGAAGTTCTTTCCAGAGAGGTGACTTAGTAACTTACACAGACCTTTCACTTTTCTGAAGCCTTTACTGCTTAAATGTACTTTTTTCCAAGCTATTGCACTATTGACATGAGAGCCTGATACTGTTGGCAAGAAAAAAATCTGTCAATATGTTCATCTGCTCATTTCTGTTGTTCCCATAGTTTTCAGTTCTGTCTGCAACACTGAAATTTCTTGGTCAATACAGAAGACAGCATTTTGTGTGCTGTGGGGTCCACTTCCATGCAAAACTCAGCAGGCCTAGACAGGACTCATCCATAATTCAGGTGACAGGACTGAGAAACAAATGAAAGGAATTGCTGCTGCTTGGAGATTGTGCTTGTTCCTGGCCATGGTAAGGACAGAGACTGGAGGTCACCACACTTGAAAGCCGGAAGAGCAGTTTAAGAGGAACATCTTAAATTGACAAAATTGACATCCTGCGTCTGTTTTGTCAATTTAGCAATTTGCAGCAGCTAGTTCATATTTTTCCCTGGTACCTGGGGAGTCTTTTTTTCTGCTGTAGGTAGAATGCCTTTCAATACTGTCACTAGACTAGAGCACCTCATCTTCCTTCCGAGTGTGCCTCGTTGTCTGCAGAGACATCACTGGGAGCCCCATATGTGTTAAGGGAGCAAGTATTTTTACGTGTATCTGATTTTGTGTTTCTTTCAAACCCTCTGTTTTATTTCTGTGGCTCCCTTGTAAATATATACATAATAAAGAAAATGGAGGGAGAAGATTCTTTAAAAGCCTAAAATTCTTGTCTCACGCTTCTAGCTTCTTCATCATGCTGCCTGTGCTGGAAGATGCTACACTTTAGCATCTACTGTATTTTTTACATGCAGCAAAATACATACTGCAAATTTATCACTCTTTGGGCTCAGAATCTTTGCATCTCATTAGGGTAACATTACAAAAGAAGCTCCATAGGGAGGAGATTTAGATTGCTAGATGCTGTGATCAACTATCAAAGTGATGGATGCTGTCAGAAACATAGATGAAGAGAAGACAGTTTAAAGAAAAGGAAAAAGGAGCTTTGTTTCCTGTAATGAATAGATTTTCTTTCCCTATGTAACACCATTGTTTAGCTCTTTCTTTTCCTCTTGCAGAGTGGCTACTTCCAGAATTTTTCTCTCTTTTGATCATAACACTGTGTCCTTTAAAGATCTTTACTTCCTTTCACACTACATAGGCACTGACTGTGCAAACCTCTAATGGCATCCACAGATGTTGTCAATATCTTCTTGCTCTGATTATACCTCTCTGCTCCTTCTCAGGTGTTGGCAGTCCACACTTTCTTTTCCATATCTGCAGTTTCCTTTACTTCCTCTCCTCTGCTTTACTGTTCTCCTTCCCCAGATAGACAAGCTTCTTACTTGCTTTGGCAAAGAACCATTTATGTGGCTGTGCTTTTCTGCATTCCATTTCACCTGCTTCTGTTTTACCCTTTAAAGGATTCCTTTTGACGCGTTCTGACTTAATCCCTTTGACAATTTAAGAGCATTTATGTTTCATTCTTACTCCTCTAAATGACATCGCAATCTTTGCCCTTCTAACAGGGCCACAGTTCATAACTTACAAATGTCTTCCCTGTTACCATCTGATCTCTCCTTTTCATTTCTTATTTCAAGATTTCTTCATGAAAAGTCTTTTTCTTTTCATCTTTAAAAGAATTGCTGGGACTTTTTCAATTATGTCATTGAAATGCTCTTTATTGGCTTCCCTTGAGTATCTGACACAGGCTTTGGGTGGCTGTTATCCCACTCAGTCTTCTAAAGTGCTTCTGGAGCCTTAGATTCCCAAATCTTGGTAGTCCATGCCATAGTCACCCAGTGTGTTCACAGCAAGATTCAGGAAAACAGTGGACAGAACTGTCTTGTGCTTCTCTCCCACTCAGTCATGACCTTTCTCGTCATGAGTGTGATGTCGAGTTGGTCCAGGAAGTGTTGATACTCTAGAGAAAGTAAGGTTCTTTAGCCAGTGTTCCTCAGGCATTTCTGACTGTGATTCATAAGAGGGGGAAACTGAAAGTCTGGGGTGTAGATAGAACAGGTAGAGATGCTTTGTAGTATGCAAATCAGAAGTTCATTGTTTCACTCTAGCTCTAAGCCACCGAATTGCTCCAGATCTCCCTTTTCATCTCAGATATTCATACTTTGGTTACTGACTTTAATGGTTATGGTATCATCGCTAAAATTTTTCTCATGGAAACATTTGTAATTCCTTTGATTTACGGATTTACGATAGAAGTGAAAAGAGAACTGAGGTCATGAAAAACATTTTTCATACAGAAAAATACCATTTCTTTTTTGTTAGCAAGACAGTGACTTGGGTAAACTTTTTTATTATTTCAAACAAACATTGGTTTTGCAAGGTTATTTCCCCCACCTAAAATATCTGAAGTGAAATGAGTTCAACAATTTAGTAGAGCTTTGGACAGAATTTTTCTTGTATATAAGAGATTTTTAAATACATCTTAAGTGTTACTTCCTTGAATACTTGAGTGCTGGCTCCTCTAATTACATAGGGCAAAGCTCTCAAAAGTACATTACTGTGTTATTGGAATGTGTAAATAAATAACAGTGGGTGTTTGGTTTTCTTTTTGTTTCCTACAAACTATAGTGTGTCAGAAGTAGTTGTGTACATTTGACTGCTATTGTGTCAGAGTAAAATGTAACTGAATATTCCCTATGTTAAGTGTTTGCTCCAAAGTTCAATTTTAATGTTAATTGATTTATCATTGAATGACTTCAAGCAACAAGAGCATATGAATCATCTTATAGCCATGGTAACTTTCCACCCATTCCTTGAAAAATCATCCTTCCAAAACAAATACCTGCTGTCTGTCTTGCCTGAAGAAAAAAAAAAGAAAAAAAGAAAAAAAAAAGATGGCTGATACTGTAATTACTGCAATGAGGCATTCAGTGTGATGAGCACTTTACTGTTGTAGCAGGTCAGCTAAAGAGTGATCAGTTAAAGCATGACTGTATCCTTTCATACAGGAAATGGTATATTCTTTAAAATGTTCAACAAATGCAGAGCGTTTTGTTTCAGGTCAACCGTTTGTAAATCCTGATGGGACACCGGCAATATACAATCCTCCCAGTGGCCAGCAGACGATGAGGAGCCAGATGGTGGGACAGTCTCAGCAGCAGCCTTCATCCCAGCAGCCTCAGCAGGTTCAACAACCACAGCAACAAATGGCAAGTCACCTTGTCACACAGGTAGGTGTGGTGGCCATTGGAAAAAAGAAGGAGCTCTCAGGGATATGAAGAATGACCTAAAGGGTAGGAGGTAGGAATGCAGCTAGACAAAAATATCAAGAAGTGCTTTTCAACATGGATTAAAGAGATAGAGAAGATTACTTTTTCAGTTTTATGTAAAGGATGATTTTATTTTCAAAAGTACTGTTAAGCAAGTTGGTATATGTCTACATAAGGTTATTTTGCAAAATTCACCCATAAGTGGAAGCTGAAGCATTCATTCCCAAAGTAGTGCAGCCTGTAATTTTCTCCAGAGTGACCTTTCTCTGTCCCTTTTGACAGCAGTGGGTTTGAGTCAAAGAATCAAGTACAATGAAGGACTCTACAAACTCTTTCATGTCCTGTTGTATTGGGCCCAGTCTATGGGTAACCCGCTCTCCAAGCACCTCTGCCCCAACTTGGTGGTTTTGTGCCTGCACCCCATGTTCTTGCCACTACTCTGCTCTGAGCTAAAAATTCTGGAGCTGTAGCAGGAGAGGGGAAGAGCAGACTGATTTGAGCACAGTGCCATGGAGTGTCAGCTCTCTGGTCCCTGGGCTGGCTGTGGCATGTGGCCAGGTGTAGCCAAGCATGGGCAGCAAGGTTTGGATCTGGTTCAAACTTAATTTTGTGGATTGCATGCCTCTCTCCCCTAGCAGAGCAGGCAGAGGGAACCACTCAAGCAAGAATCCTATATTATGTTTAGTCACAGAGCAGCCAAGATCTACTACAGTTCTTGTACAGCTTTATAATTTGGCACAGTTTCATCCCAGATTACCCAGAAACACAATGTTTAAATTCAGTGAAGTTACTTTGATTTTACTGGATTTGGACTTACATGGTTATGGCTCTTATTTCTTGATCTGGTCCTCACAGTTTTAGAAGATGGGGGTAGTACCAAACGTGTGTACGAAGTTATATGAGAGGTTAAAATGAAAGGAATACTAAAGCTATTCCAAGGTAATAGTGCTGTGGAAAATTGTTTTTTCACTTAGGTAAACATCTGCTCAAAGCTGATGGCCTGTCTGTTAGTAATTCACAGCCTGTTCTTCCTAATTTTTTTAAAAACTCCTGTGTTCTGACAAAGCAGCTTTACAATCATTATTCCTTTGCCTATGACACACTCAGAGTTAAATCAGTCACTAACAGCAAAATTCAAGTACATAGTTATACTGTGCTGCTCTTCCATTTTTATCTCTGTAAATAAAATGTAGAATCATAATTTCGCTTTGGCTCACATTAGTAATAAGAAGATACAGCTTGGCTTTATTTAATCCAACATCCATCAAATATGTGAAAAGAGGCAGAAATATCTGTAATAAAGAATTGTTTGATATAAGGCTAAAGTGAAGTCTAAAATTGCAGTACCTGACCTGTTGTACTTGGTCTAGTGATGAGTCACCTGTATTTTCAGAGCTGTGATTGATACCTTTGTTCTCAATAACAAAGGTGGTGGTGGTGGTTATCTCTCTCTAAATGGTTGAATTTATGTCTTTCATTGTGTTTATTTTGCAGCCTGTTCAGACAATGCAGCCATCTTCTCAGTCAGTCCAATATCCAGCAGTTTCTTATCCTCCCCAGCATCTCCTGCCAGTCTCTCCAACGCAGCAGTTTTCTGTGGTACTAAAGATTTTCTTTTTTCTTTCCTTGAAGCTGGGGATGTGAGCATGACTATGCCCAGGAGCCTCCAGGGAGCACTGCAAGGATGGGTGTCCCACATGAGAACCCTATCTAAATAAATACCTATTTACCTTAATGCTTTTGGTACTGACAAGCATTTTGTAAGAACATTCCCACTGATTCTGGTTAGCTAACCTGAAGGATGTTGCTAGGAGCAGGGCACTCTACATGGTGAGCAGAGCCTCCAGAAAAATATTTTGTTGTGCCTGTGATAAGAGCTTATGTCTTGTCACTTAATGTAAGGGATCTTAAATTGCTAACTCCAGTAGTTGAGATTTAGGTTATCTCTCTTTTATGTCCACAAAGACTGGAGAAGAGACCTCTAGAAATCATTATTTTTTATTTTATATTATTTTATCTGTATACTAAATCCCTTGCCTGGATTTATTCCCTGATGATACCAGGGCACTTGGGAAAGAGGGTAGCAGTGAACCAGCTGCAGAAGGTGTGGTACGCTGTACAGCATGACAATGCACCAATGGACATGTATAATTAAAATAAATAGAGTGCTCTTCTAGAGTCTGATTCTGGCTTGGTGCTTACAGGGCCAAGATTATACTGTTCTGAAATGAAGCTGACATTTTAAGAGGCACTACAAATTTTTTTTGTGTTGTTTTTCTCTCTTGCTCTAGTAATCTTGTTTATGACTGTTTTTTTTTTCCCAAGGTAGAGATGTCATGTAGTTATAGTAAGAGACAGAAACCAAACTGAGTGGATCCTTGCAGATAAAATAGTGTTATTAGTGCCTGGTAGATGAGTGGTACCATTTAAAGGACAATAAAAATTATTCCGTGCTGAACAAAAGTTGCATATCTCACTGCTATTTCTCTTGAAAAGTGTGTTGCAGGAATATCAGGTTGTTCTAGTGTGTGGTGGGTTTGTAGTCATAAGAAGGCTGATATTTTTATTGGCTAATTTAATAGTACAACTTCACCTGAATTAATGTCTTCAATGTACATTACATTATACAAACACTGTATAAATTATCTTGTTTTGAAGCTCTTGTTCTTTATTGGGCAAATCCAAAGCCATTCCTGGCTCAGTGAACTTTCTTCTAGAATCTATTTGCAGTCATTTGCCATTCAGATAACAAATAATCTAGGTTTTTAAAGGAACACCTGCAGACAGACAACTTATGTGCCTGAATATGAATGTAGAATGATAGTAAAGTTAATAGCCTTACTTCCATATACCACTTGATGATCTGTCAGGAGTGTTGATCCATGGTATCTGCTCTCAGAGTTGGGAGGGTGAGTCTCTGTGCAGTCTCTGTCAGTGCTTTCCACAAGCAACCTTTTTTTTCTTTTTACGTATTTTGAAGTTTCCTGACATTAAATGCTTTGTGCTGGATGGTTTTGGAGAATGAACACCACCAGGCTGCAAACAAAACTGGAGTCTCCTTTTAAAAGATAATATGAATGTTCTAAGCAAAATGCATTTTTATAATGCTTATTTCCTATCTGTAATCTCAATATTAGCATGCAATAGAGTTTTATGTTGAGTATTTAAAAGTCTTATGATATGGGCATAAACGAAGATGCCTAGAACCACATTTGTAAATCTTTGACCTTCACAGAATAAACTTGAGATCACTTAATAGTATGACTCTTTTTGCAAGACTGAACAGATTCTGTCCAGAATGCCTGTGTTATTACCAGCATGTAAGGAAACTTAGGTCCATTGACTTTATTTGATACGTTCATCCTACCATAGATTCTTTTTTCCCCCTCCAGTCAAATAAAGTACTTATTTCTTTCCAATGCAGAATAAAAAGCCTTGAAATAGCAACATAAGGCTTAGCTTTTTTTTTAATCTTCTCTGTGTTTACAACCTTGGATTTTCAAAACAGTCCAAAAAGGGAAAGGTCTGCACCTGAATCCTACTGAATTCCTCTTGGGATCAATTTGAAACACAGGTGAAATTACCAGCATGTACTTGGCTGACAAATTCTGTGTTTGGGGATAGAGGTATTCTTAATGTTATTTTCATGCCCTTTGTATTGAAAATGTCTTCTTTTGAACACTGTAAAGTTCACTTGTCATTTTGGAAAAGAAGGTGAGGGGGGCAAGGTAAGAGCCAAAATTGGCTTTTGTGCCAAATAATGCCATTCACCTTGCAGTCTAGAAATATTTGTCAAAGCATTTATAGTGATTTTGATTTTAATTGCCTCTATTTTTGTAGACATCCATGCAAAGTTTGGCATGGATTTGAGCTGAGCAGTTCCTTTTCCCCTCATGCTCTGAACCTATTTTGTTTTGCTAATTTGTGTGTGTACTGCAGACATCATGTCTACATCATTTTCTCCTGCCTTTTGCCCTGCAGCGAGATGACATGACAGCACAGTTTAGCCAGATGAGCTTAAGTCGTCAATCATCAGGAGACAACCCTGAATCGCCTTCTGGTCCTGTCTACCCATCGCCTCTCTTGCAGCAGCCTGCCCAGCAGACAAGTTACATTATGGCTTCCCCAAGTCAACAGCTTCCCCCGGGAAGCTTTACAGGTTCAGGTCCACCAGTATCCCAGCAAGTGCTGCAGCCACCACCACCACCCCAAGGCTTTGTGCAACAACCGCCACCACCTGCTCAGGTAGGCAAAACCTTCCCTACCAGTTTAGCATGGAGCTCTTTGTAACATCAGAAAGAGAACATAAAAATTCGAGATTTCCCCACACACACCCCGATAAGAGCTTAGCAGATTTTTAGGCAGCAGCAAACTTGCAAAGCATCTATCGTTTCCTGGATTTCATTAATCCCTTCCTTATCCTCAAAACATTTTCTGAACATATGTTTGTACTCCAGGACACATCTGCACATGAATATGAAGGAGGAGGGTGAGTAAATATCCATGGTCCTTTTTCTCTGTATATATACCAAAAGAGCAACATGCACATCAACCCAGGTAGTCATTAATCATATTTAATTGACTCGAACATGTGAGATGTCACAGATCAGTAATTTTAACTGTCTTCCTGAAGACTGATTATGTTTTACTGTTCACTACCAAACATCTCTGCTTGTCTCCTGGGTACCTTTACAGAATATTGAAAGTGATTACTGTCAAGAAGTAAAATGCACAGATGACTTTCTGGCCAATTTTCAAGGCATACACATTAAAAAGACAGATTTCTTTATCCAATTATAGATAACTTCGTTTAAACTCTACTTTAAATGGCATTAATAGTATTTCTTCTGGTTTCATTTTGTCCTTTGGAAGAAAATATATAAAAATAAAGTACAAAACTTCACCATTTCTTATAATGTAAATGTATTATAAACCCTGCTAGTTTGGGGTTTTTTTTCTTTGTTTGTTTACTGCTGCTTACTGAAAATCTCCATTTGTGTTTGTTAATGGAATTCTGTATTACCACAGGAATGAAGAATTTTCATTGTTACAATGTTTTAAGTGGCCTAAAGATCTAGTTAATTAGATCACTAATTAATAAAAGAAATCTGAGGACTACTGGATGCTGACATCCCATAGAGGACATACATAGTTTCTGTGGTTAGAAAATATGTGGCTGTTTTTTCTCAGAGAAGGCTTGCCAAGAATATGTTTTAAGGGGCTGAAGTTCAATATAATGTGATTTTTTAAAAAAATGAATATATTACTAGAAAAGATATTTCATAGTTTGCCAAATGTAGTGTTTGTTTTTTTTTTAATTCAGAAAAGAAAAAATGAACTAAAGGGCAGAATTCTCTGGTGTATCTGTCTCTCCACCTAGATTGTGCTCCCTAAGTGAGTAAGTAGAGGCTGTCCAAGCTTCAGTCCTCATGTACAGCCCCCAGGTACTCTTAGTGTTTTCAAACATCGTTTAATCAAACCTCACGACACTTCTAGTGAAGCAGATAAATGCGAGCACCTCCATTTTACGGGTTGTCTCCGCAGCAGGCAAAGTGATGTTTCCCAGCTCTGCCAGCCGGGGTTTGCCAGAAATTATGGGGGCTGCAGCATCGTGCTGCCTGCCATGATAGGGGACCCCAGACCGCCTCCTTACTCCTGTGGGTGAGACCAGGTGTGTGACTCTCCCTGGGATCTCTGCTAGACCCCATATTGGCTGACTTTGTATAGACTGCTTTGGCAGGTTTGCCCACAGCTCCTGCCTCCCTGTGGCTGAGCCTTGGTGTGTGAGCCTTGGATTTCACCCTCGCATGTGCCGCAGGGTGCAGAGTTTTTACTCAGTATGGTGTAGTGTTCCTTGAGGAAGCTGTTTTCCCTCATTAAAACTCGCTTTGGCGCTACTGAGAGGCAGGTTAACTTCTTCAGTGATGAGGAGGTGCCTTTTCATGTACAGGCTGCAGTAGGACTGGTACTGTACTGGTGTGTCTAATGACCACTGTGTCTCTGACTGTAACCCAAATATGGTACTTATGGTTACTTTCCTCCTGTGCAGTAACAAAGTGGAAAGTTACTGAGAGCAGAAAAATATCTTTGTAACAACTTCAGTTATTTCACTGGGGAATGATTTGTCCTTGGGCTATGTAGAAAGGTGAGAAATTCAGCACTGTCATCTTCCTCTGCATCTGCGAACACCATTTATCTCCAGCTTGTTGCTCTTCCAAACAGTCCTTGTCAGATACCTGTGGAAAAGGGGATGGCAGGGTTTAGTCCCTGCTGCCTGTGTCCCTGTCCTGTGAAAGCACAGTGGCCCTGGTCTGCCAGTGGCAGAAGAAGGCAGCCACTTTGCATCCGCATGCACAGAGGGGAAATTCTGAATCGACATTTCAAGTTTTAATTCATTCACTTCAGTCCTAGAATGTGGCCCAGTGGTTTGGATACTAATTGTAGCATACTAATGTATGGAAAATAGGGGATGCCTCTTATAAAAAGATGAATGAATCCTTGGGAAATAGTAGTTCTTCTACCCTGAGAGCTCAGCTTTCTGTGCAGGTGGACTCCTTGTCTTGCCCATGGCACAACTTCACTGTGGCAGTGGCTATTGTCAGTCTGAATCAGCTGTTGTTACTCTTTGGGGCTTAGATGCAATAGTAAGTCTGCTCTCAGACACCAAGGCAGGTGGTCTGAGGCAGGCTTAAAAAAAAAAGGTGCAATAAAGATGGTAATGGAAGCAAAACATTACGTGATACATTAATCAATGCAATGCAATCAATGTAAAAGCACTTTTATATCTTAAATGTTACTATTGAATTTATACCAGTGAAAAAGAGGCATGACGCTAATGACTAATTAGTTCCTGTAAATGCACTGCTGATAAGGCTGGCTGTGATGCTCTGTATGCTGTTGGAAAATAGCAGTGAAAACTTGGGTGGAGGTCCTATGAGTGTGATCTTTTTGTTTGGCAGCTGAAACGAGGAGAAAGAAAGGCTCTCCAAGTCTACAAACACAGTAGTACTACATTTAAATTATTATCTAATCTGTTAAAGTTCAGTTAAATGTGGCTCTGCAGCTACTCTCCAAGATTGTTTCTCCCAGTCTGTATCAATGTAGAGACAGACTGGATTTGAAATGACATGCCTAAGAAGAGGTGAGAGGACCCCTTATGTTTCTTTTGCTTCTTTTCATCACAACTATTCCCTAGTTTGACAACAGTCATGATTTAGTAACCTGAAAATAAGAATCTATCTTTTTTCAGCCAATAGAGAGAAAAAACAAAACAAATCACACCAAAAAACCAAAACCCTGGATTTGCTGAAAGGGACTTTTAGCAGCAAATGACTGTTTGCTTTATATCACGAATTTCAAACATACATCTTTACTTCCTCTGTTTTCGTTTTTCTTCTCTTTCTGGTGTTTCTTCTATAGTGTTTATGGGACCAGACACTTTAGCAAGGGTCCACATTCTGTTTTGCAGTACTCTATCAATGGTGTTTGTCTTTGCCTCTGCAAATGAAGAAATGGAAAAAATGGGAGTACTGTGCCAATGGGAAATGATATCCTCCCTTAAAAGTTATTTTCACCTCTATCTTATTCTTTGGCAAAATGATGTCCAAAAGTGAGATGGCATGAATTCTTGGAGAGGCCTGGAGAGGCCTCAACACATGTTGAGGGATTTTTCACCTGGATTAATTTTGTCATCATTAATTTTAGCTGTCTCTTTGCACAAACCCCTCCTGGAGAGTCTATAGCTACCCTAAGACAAAATCTTTATTCATAGAATGTCTCCTCCATGAAACTTGTTATGAAGAAAGTTGGGAAGTCACTGCAAATGAACAGGTCTTTCCTTGATGATCTCGGAAAATTATATCGGAGTACATCCTAGAGTTATCATACACTAGCCATTATTTTTCATTACTGTTATTGTAAGTATTGGCGGGGGGGAGGAGAGAAAAACCCTTGAAGAATGACAGATCCCAGTCAGTTAGATACTAGGAAGAAATGGTACCTCAAAGTGTCCATACATCACTATGGTTTCTCTTGCCTTCTTCACTCCCATTTATGTAACTGTAGCTGTTGCATTAGCAATAATATCAGCATCATTAATCATCTGGATGAAGGTGTTAATCCAAACCTTACTGGATATCAGCAATTTTAAGAGAAGGTGGAATACCTGTCTGATGACTGAATCAAGATGTAAGTCAGTAGGGAGGTAGTTTATGAAAGTAAAATTATCCTGAGAGGTTTCTGGACTCCTGATCCTACCATGGGAAAATATACCAGTGAATTTCAGGGGTGCTGCTAGAGAGCAGTCCAGGAGACACCCAGCCTCATAATGGGTTTCAAACTGTATGTAGATAGAACAAAATGGAAAACCAGTGCTGTATGGAGTCTCTGCATGTCATCTATAAACAAAGCACATTAGAAGCAGGAAAAAGTAATGTCTGTCTGTGCCATTTCTTGAGTGTCTCTTAAGTGACGTGCCCAGTCCTGTTTAAACTTAACTTAAGTAAAGTACTGAATAGGAGAGAAAAAGTAGAACTTGGTGGAATGATCAACCTATATACAAGGAAGGTATTCACCTTCAAAATAGGAATATCCAAGGTATTGGATATTTAACTCTTTCCATGATAATTATTAAAAAGGAGGGATTTTTCACAGTGTCAAGGATTAAGATCAAGAAACTATGCTTTTAAACTAAAGAAGGTAGCATTTACTTAGATTATGTTCTTAGAAGCACTTTTTTTTTGTAATTTAATTTTATTTTTAGGATAACCATGTATCTCTCTTGGCATGCTTGTTAATGCTATGGAAACTTTCTGATTCTGTAAATGAAGTATGTTTTGCAAGCAAAAGGTCCAAGGTTAGATTGTGCATTTCACGTGGGAAAGCAATTCAAATATAATTTGTCATGTCAGTAGCCCGCTACAGAAATGTAATTTTTTTTTTGTTGAAGAGCACGTAAATAAAGGTGTTAGTAACACTGATATAATGAGAAACTAAAAAAATTCAAGAGGATCACAGTAGATGATGTAAGTGATACATGTTATCGCTGATCCACTAATTCCACTGTTCACTAAAGTAGAATCAGAAAGGACAAATAACATGTTTCAACTACTGACATAGAGATGTACTCAAGATAAATGAAAATGGATCCTTCCAAGCCCCTCAAGCACAAAAGACCTATTTTAGACCATATCTATATTTTATACCAAGCCCTTCTTTTAATGTCTAAGTTCTTTAAAAAAAACAAAACCAAACCAAACAAAAAATCCCCCACAAGCAACAACAACAACAAAAACCCCAAAGCAAAAAAACAAAATCCACCCCACAATATAATGTATCAAAACCCAGACCTCTTCTTTGCAAGTCATGTGTGCATGATTACTGGCAAATAATCCATTAATCTTTATAAATGAAATAATTTTTTTTACCCTTTTACTACTTACATTTTTCATACTGCTAGATTGCACTCTAATAAGCTTCTAAGTGGGTTATATAACAAATGTATTCCAATGAACTGAGAAAATGAGAGAAAGGGAGAAAGCCATTTGACTAACTCTGAGGTGTTATCTGTGGGGTAAAATATTTTTTTTTACGCTCAGCATGTTCAACTATAAACCCCACTTCACAACCTATGTTCTTCAATATTTTAAAGTTAATACCTACAGAATCATTCCCCAAGAGATAATTCTCATTGTTCTCAAATGCTCTTGTATTTTCAAATATCTGGGGGCTTGTCTGCACAAGGAAAGTGAGGAAGCTGAGGGTAAATCAAATAAATTTAAATCCTTTAAGTGAGATTAAGATGCTGGCAGGAAAAGTGAGAGTATTTCCATGGGGGTTTAATATTCTTTAGTTTGTAGAATAGAAAATAAAGAATGTTTGAAAGAATGTCTATTCTGTTCCCCTGCTCCAAGGAAGGATTAACTATTTGCATTGATTTGACTTAGAGTGAGTCTTCTCATTTCTTTCAAGTCTACTGTGGTAAAGTGTTGCTGAAAACAATCATCTCTCCACAAGACGAGTTTATCACACGAAACTCTCCTGATCCACAATTTACACTGCTATGATGTTTAAAGAATGATTTTGCACCTTAAATGTCTGGGTCCACTTTACTGTCCCTTGTGACTTTATTTTGCAGAGAAGCAAATTCATAATGGTGTTGTCCATTCTACAAAAACATTTTGTTTTTGTTACTTTAGTCGCTAACAAAACAAATTACTTGAGTGCAGGCTGTAGCCATTAAGTGTCACTTGGTATTGTCTGGAGAGAGGATAGCTTACAACGTTTTCTGATCGAAACCTTGTTTTTCTCATACTTGTCTGAATCTGGTATTAGCAAAGTGAGGAAAAAAAAAATTCAATTGGTTGAAGAAAAAACTAGCAGACCTTGAAGAAGGAATGGTTATTCAGCCACCTGATTGACAGATGCTGTTGACTGTCAGTTGGTCTAGGGGGTTAACTTTACCAACATCACCAAGTTCAGCTCGGTTAATCCTAATACTTTTCCTGCCACAGTTACCCATTCAGTAGTCTTCTACTTGCCCAAGTAGCCATCCATAGCCTCTTCTTGCCTAGTCTTTTGTGTCTATGCCTTTTTTTCTCATCTGAGATTGTAAAATTTCTGAGGAAAATTTCTAATCTCTCTTATGAGAGGATGTAGGTACCTTTACTTTGCTAACACTTTATGGGTGATCAAGTTGAATGAGCTGTTCGAGGAACATTTCTTCCATGCAAATAGAAGTGGCAAAAATAGTTCTTGGTTTTGTATGAAAAAAATAAAAGCATTTGGTATGATTCTGCGCATATGTCTGAGTAGGATAAATGCTACACAAAAGTGAGAAAAAAATTGAATGACTTTATTAAGAAATGCTGACAGTTGTGGCAGAAGTTGCAAGAGAAGCAACGTTCTTCTGAGCCTGTGCCCCTCTGCAGTCTGTTCATACCGTACACTGCCAAACTCTGTCAGGTGCCCACAGCATCCCTGGCAGCTGAAAACGAAAAATTTTGAGTGTTTTGAACTTGTGAGGGGTCAGTTGAGAACTTTTTAGCTCAAATGTCTCAGTAACAGTGATGTAGCATGCATAGGAAAAATATTTAGCTTCAGTCACCCTCAAACTTGCGTGTTCGCCTATGTGATAAAATGATGTAGTACACGTTGCTCTTTAATGACAATAATAATAGAAAAAAGAAACCCATCTAGCAGAACTTGCTGACTTAATGCCTACCCTTAGCTCCCGCAAGAAAACAACTTTGTTTTTTGAACTCTAACTGTTTTCACACCAAGCACAAGAGAGGCTTGAGAGGGAAATGTTCACGTAAGGAAGGATGTAGCTGTTATCCAGACACGTGAATTTAATGATTGTTTCCTACAGGTGTTTAGGGCACACACATTCCATCTTGGTCTCCATGTCACTTCTAAATATGTTTACTCTAGGCCATTCTTTGCTTCAGATGGACCATTTTCTCCACTGTTCATTTAATGGTTCAACATGCTGTCTGTATGTGTAATGTTGATACAGAAGGTTCTGTTTGCATCCATTTTGCTGCAGCTTTTGATATTGTAGTGTGATAAAAAACTACTGTGGTATTTTTCCTTTGGTATATGTATGTAGCTTTTTATGAATTATGTCTGATTTTTGTCTCTTTCAATTAAAACTCTGTTTTTTCCTGTTTCTTGAATTATCTGAAAAGAAATGTGGGCACCGATACCCCTTTTCCTAGCAAAGCTGGAAGCAAGCGGTGATTCTTGATGAGAGAGACAATGCAAACCACTTCTCTTGATTCGTGTTACCACTAATATATTTGACTCGAACTCTTGCTCCTCTTCCAGTTTTGTTTTATTTTATGAATCTTTGATCTTTAGAGTTTACAGTTATCTGCTGTTCTCTTTCTTTGCAGATGCCAGTGTATTACTACCCATCTGGTCAGTACCCTACCTCAACAACTCAGCAGTACAGACCCATTGCCTCAGTTCAGTACAATGCACAGCGGAGTCAACAGATCCCACAGACTGCACAGCAAGCAGGTATGTACATCTGTTACTCATTTCTTCAGCTGCTTGCAGTACCTTTGCTGGTGAAATCTATTGGTTGTGTTTTAATTGAACAGTGGAGTGGAAAGCTGGTCACTGTTCTGTTTGAAAATACGATGAAAATTACAAATTAGGAAATGTTTTGCTTGGACATACCAAGCAATGGAAGAGCAGAGATTGCGTTCTCCTCCCCTGCTGTCCTCCATGCAGTGCCGTGTCCTCAGTGTCCATGCTTCGTGTGATGGGGCAGAGAGAGGGAACGGGTGTGGGCAGTCACATTGCATGTTCAAGTCAACTGTTGTGGTAGCTCTTCATCGTGGAAACTCCTCAAACGTTTATATGACTCTACATAGCAGACAGGTCTTCAATGATGCAGAAAGGGCCAGTTGTGCTCCACCACCTTCTGCTCTCCCCGAGCGTGAGGAGCGGCAAGATTGTCTGTGTAGTTGGTGCCCATGGGGACCAGCTTCCCACAGCGACATGCGGCTGGAACGGGGGCCGTTACACTGTAAGAGAGTGAGTAGCAGGTCTCACAGTGAACCGGTCTCTTTTCCTGCTGTGTCATGTCACTCCGGATGACTCCAGAGTAAGAGGGACATGGGGAGAACTGGGTTGATGTGTGTCACAGGAGAGCAGGAACTGTGGTATTGAGGGAGTCGCTCTCATTTCAAGGCAATAAACAATTCCAGTGTTGGAGATTTTTTTGAAGTTGTTAAGTGTCTGTTTCTTTATCACATACCTCCCCCTATAGAGTGTCCCAAACAATAACTCCAGGTGTATGGTAGGGGAGGTGAAAGGGAGGGTGTTGCTTTCCCAGTAGGACTTGCAATTACAGACGTGCCAGGTAGGACAAAGCATTCACTGTTTGATCTCAGTTTGGCAGAAACCCTTCTGAATGGCAAAGCAGATTCCCTGCAAAGGCACTGATGTGAAAGTCATTTAAGATGCAAGTCAAGAGCCCAGACATGAGATGTGAGCAGGTCATCCAGCCTGTCAACCTGTCTCCATAATGTGACTGCTGGCAATTTTGTTCCACTCTCTCAGGCACTCAGGGAGACAAAGACACAGCAAACACAGCTCTAACTAAGCAATTGATTACTTTTTTTTATGCTGTTCTGTGTTCTAATAAAATTGGTGACATTTTGGTTGGTGTCAGTGGTGACTGACTGTGTCTGCTTTCATATCTTCATGTTATACATTCCTGAGAGAGAAGAGGGTGAAGTATTGCACAAAGGTCATCTGTCTCTTCTAGCTTCTCCTGCCTGACAGTCTGGTATCATATTTATTATCTCTGTATAGTGGGTCTGTGAACCTAAGTGCAAATCAACTTAGGTGACATTATCTGTATCTACTGTGTTGTTATGAAACCATATTTATCAGTTTAATGCTACATCCATAGCACAGTGGAGATTATGGTAAGTGCAGTCCACAAGAGATGGTCTGAAGCACATGAGTGATGTTCTGGAGAAGATCCAGCTGTTCGATCTTGAGGAAATCGTATTTTAAAGATATATGGTAGCACAGAAGCTCTTGTGTTTGAGTACAGACAATGCAGAGATGCAAATGCTAATTTTGTTTCAGTGTTTACTGCATCGTTTTCCTTACATGTTTGGAAAACATGAGTCAAAGAGTTTGTGTAAAATCTCTAGCGCATCAGTCTTTTCCTGCAATTCGCTCTTTCAGCTGCCTACTCAGTTGGAAGCATTATTTTTATCTCATGTTTAAAAATGAAAACATTGTGACTACTGTTTAGACTCCCTGCCGTGGTGATGATAATAAGTGTTTAGCTATTCTCAGATCTTGAGACTTGGCTGAGAACAATTCCACGAACTGGTTCATCCCTTTGGCCTCAGATGCATCCTTTCCCATAGTCATTGTCCGACCATGTGATATATGTGAGAGGATGAAGCTTGCAGTTTCCTACAGATGGTGTAAGGAACGTTCAGATTTGTGTTCAACTGCAGCCATTGCAATTTGGAAAATAAATAGCTTTCCAATATGTCACAGGAGAATTAAAAGTATAGGAAAGCATACACTACAGATTTCTTGCGGGTGGTGCACTGTGAGCGCTGAGACACCAAAAACCCAAATGATTCAATGATAGTTTCAGATGGTTTCATGCCTGGTATCATCACTGCATCTGCTTTTCTTACCATCAGCCTCCTCACAAACATTCATTTTGTTCCTTATGTACCTCAGCTCACCTGCAAACTCCTCATCTCTTTTGACTCCTCTTAGATGCCCGGTAGCTGCTTGCTGGGCAAGAGATGGTGTTTCACCACCACAGCAGATTGACGGGTGGCACCTAAATGGCAAGTAGCTTCTGGCTCCTGCTGTAGCCTATTGACAGAGGGCAAGTGAGCTGGGTTGCGTCTCTCTTCTTTCAAGACATTGATTTTTACAAACCTGAAGAAATGTCATATCTTTGAAGATTTCATCTCTCCACCAAATGTGATGGAAATTAGAAGATGAACTCAAAATGGTATTCTGAGGGTTGTTTGAGGAAACCTAGCAGAGTAATCACACCAAAAAATCCTTTTAAATCTTTGTAGAGACTTGTATATGACCAGAAAATAGCAATCCACAAGCGTTTCAGAGTGTAATTTTCCTTCCCACACAGACTTAGCTTTAGATCAGCACGTGAGGAGCCAGGGATAACCAGGGACAGGAAAAAGAAGACATGAAGGACAATAGTGCTGGTGAAATAGAGTTCAGGGCAGGAATATTGAAGATGGGAAGAGTGAACAGATGGAAAGGAGGCAGACGAAAAGATGATTTCGGAAATAGTTTCCCCAAAGACCTCACATCACTTGCTGCTGCTTCAGAGAGAGGACAGCTGTGGTGCAGGCAGGCCCATGAGAGCCCCAGCTGGCTGCCTGTACCTGCCAGCTAGCTCATATTGACAGCATGAGCAAGGAAGCAGCTTCAGCCTGGCAGCTCAGAAAACATTTTACTAAAATAAAAAAAGTTTGCCTTCTTGGAAGAGCTTTTGGAAGCTTGCAAAGCAAAGAGTTCAGATCTCACTTTCCCCACTTTGGGATGCAGAGGTCAAAGTTTGATCTAATGCCAGCAATTTGTTTTCATTTTTGTTAGAAAAGGTCTCTTCAGGAGTGAGGCAATATTGATGACTTTTACAGTGAACAGCTAAAGTAAAATGTCAGCACAGCATCTGTAGTGGCTGAGGGAGCCTTTACTCTCTCGTGGTTCTGGAAGCAGAGCAATATTGAGTTTAAATGGCTCCAGGGTAGAAAAAAAGATGAGCTCACCTAAAATTAGATTAGAGCTCTGGCAACAATAAATCATTGGAGAGAAGGTTGAAAACATTTTGTGTGTTTATTTACCTTTTCTATTTCTATTTTTATTTGCTTAAGTGCTGGCTTATATGAGAACCTAAGTGACCCATTTCTGGCAGAAGCCTAGTACAAATAGTGTCATCCATGAAAATTTTATGAAAACCTTTGCCATTTTTGAATTGTGTTCCTTTCTCTTCAAGCCAAAATGTGGTACCTGACCATGTGGTGTCATTGTCTGTAAACAGAAGTAGTTTTGTTTCACTCAGATACATGCCATGGTTGTTCTTCTTCATTACGCTTCTTCTGCACCATTCTTGTGTCCAGTCCTGCTCAATGGAAAGTTTTTAAAAATGTTGCCATTAAGTGGGGCCAGGGTTGAGCTGGTGTCTGTCACACACCATGGCATGTGTAGGACACCGTAAGTGCATTCCTAAGGTGTGTTCAGGCAGGTATTCTCAAAAAGAGTATGCTCATTTTTCAAACATTTAGGTATGTTGCTGTTATTAATTTCTCCACTCTGTAAGAAGTGATACTTGAGATACTGTGAATTCCCCAGTTTTGTAACCTCAGAGAAGAGAATATTATTTCTGTATTTGCATGTAGCAGTATTCTGTAAATTGCACATCCTCAGTTTTTCATTCTTCAGTAATTATCTCCATATTGAGAGTTTTGAAAGCTTTCAATCCTAGTTATTGTGTTTGAATAGAAAAACGGAGGTGTATTGATGATAAATCCATAATTATTTTTATTTTATCATGATAATAGAAATCAACAATGTGTTATTTTATATCTGTGTCTCTATTTTCTTTCATTATAGCAAATGCTGTGCACTTTGAGGATTTTTCATCTCTGAAGTGCTTCAGAAACATGAACTGGATAAATACATGAGTATTACCTTGGGATGTGCAACTGTTCTTACTGCTGTTCACAAATGAACAAGCTGCAACATATTACATGATTTTTTTCCTAGTTTAGTTCATTGTTGTAGGTTCGTGTCATGTTCCAGGTAATTTCGGAGGGCAACAAAACTTTTAAGGATAAAATAGTATTTATATTATTAAAATAATATTTATATTATTATTATCTTGTTTGGGCCTAGTTCTAAAAGACTGTTAGCTTGGTTTATCACACCGTTGTAAGGTAAAAGTCTGTGGTGTGTGTTTTGCATCAGCAATGAAGATCATCGTTTGAGGAGATTAAAGCTAAAATCTGTAGTACTCCTATAGTAAATCTTCCAGCCAAAAGTTTACACTGCAATATTTCCAGACAAAAATAAGATGCTATTTAGCATAATTGGTTGTTCTGTAATTCCTGTAATTAATGTAATGATTTTAGGATTTCTCATGCATTCAAGAATCAACAAATGTTGCCATTATAACCTGTTTCAGTGCCCAGATAGCGTGAAAAGCTCAGACAGCATAGGAAATCTCTGCTTTTTCCTAAAAGCAATATAGTTGTTTTGTGTACAGTAGGCAAACAAAGTCCTTATGTGACAAAAGTATATATCTGAACACTGCCTGGGTGTAGAATCCTTTCTTAATCAGTATGCATGGATCTTCTCTAAGCAGAAAATGTTTGTCTTGAAGGAAAGGTAATATTTCTGATGAACTACTGTATTATTAGCCTTTACAGCTTACAGTAAGATAAAAGAGGTAATTGTCTCTTTAATGCATCTCAGAAGCAAATTTTAAGTGAAGACAAAATGTACCTTAACAGAGTCCACAAATTTGTTTGGGTAGAAATCAAATTGACAATGAAATACTGAATTTTTACTTAATTTAATCATTTCAGTGTCAGCATAATTCAAGAATGTCATCTTCAAGTTTCTTTCATCCTCTTTGTCTTCTGAAAGCATTTATCACTATAAACTGATACTCACCAGAAAAAAAATGGGGGAAGGGAAATGTGCAGCACTAAAAAAAAAAATTGGTTTGTTATCATGGTCATTAGAGAACCTTATAAAGAAAGATTACTGCTTTCTACCTTCATTAGCAACCTGACAGAAGCTCATCGTCCATGATAGATTTGTTTGCATAATTCCGTCTATAATTTCTCTTCTTCTATAAACATTAACAACTTCAATTTTTAAGTATCTAATTATCTGAAGACACTGTTTCTCTAACAGTAATTGCTTACTGTACTGTTGAAACAGATTTTTACAGAAGGTGTCCATCTGTGTTCAATGCTGTATTTTTTTCAGCAGATACTGCTCTCCTGGAAAGCATTACAAGGGAGATGCGTCTCATTTTTACAGAATCTTGACAGGAATGGGAGGGACAGAGCCCTGCTGGTTTAGATACTTAGGTGTAGTGCTGTGTTCATTAATATTGATGTAAGGCTTTGAAA
This sequence comes from Manacus vitellinus, assembly GCF_001715985.3. Lineage (NCBI taxonomy): Eukaryota > Metazoa > Chordata > Aves > Passeriformes > Pipridae > Manacus > Manacus vitellinus. Next base: position 7,026,118 of record NW_021940535.1, read on the forward strand.
TTTAAAAGAATTTTGAGAAATAGTAGGGCCAAATCAAGAAGGAGTTTGCAGCAACTGCAATAGGACTAAGTTCAAAATTGTGATCTGGAAGCGATCCACACCAATATTATTAGTTTCTGTCCAAGTATTTTTTGTTTAAGTTGCTCAGAAACTTAAAGCTCTACCTACAAGCACGCTTCCATTTAGGCAGTGTCTCAGCTCGAGAGCATCTCTAAGGCAGAACTCAGCACTTCTACCAGCTACCTTAGAGACTTGTGATGGCTGTGCCATGAAGATGCCTGTAGCAAACCTAGGAGACTGCTCTTTAGATTTATTTTTTTTCCCTCTAAATCACATCTGGAGAAAAGAAGCCCTCTTTTTGTGTGCATGTGTGTGTTTGAGGGGTTTTTTTTCCCATTTAATTTTATGATTTAGTTCCAGCTTTAGGCAGATGCCTCAGTTGAGAGATTTTAAGTCATGTTTGTGCATTTCAGAGGAAATGCTCATTGGGATCTCTGCTGTTCAGAGATGTTCTCTGTCTTTCTTACAGTGTTTTCTTTAAAGGTGTAAAGGAGCTGAGAATTGTGTGTGGGGGAAAAAAGGACATAAAGCAAGAAACTTGCTTAGTTTTGGTTATATATTCTGTATTCTTTTTTTGCAAGTTTGAGGTCTCACTTTTATACTCTTTCACCATTGTATATAGTGTATGTTTAAGATTAGCTCCAAGACCCATCCATCTCCTCAGCGTTACCTATTAGCTACCCACAGAGAGTTTGCTACCTGAAATTTTGCACTTTGGATTTCATTCCACTACTGCTGGAGGAGGATTCTGTGACTGAATATTGGATTCAAGACTTTTTAAGAAGCTTGCTGGAAGACCCACGACAGGGCCTTAAAAGTTTTTGAATTTCTACTCTTAGAAACACTAAATCCTTTTGTCTCTCTGACATTTAGCAATAGTGCTGCAGCAGTACTGAACCAGCATACAGCTTTACAGAATATCTGTAATTTAAATTAATAGCAGAATTAATACTCTCACACTCCCTGCAGCATACTTGATTCTGAAAATTAACAATCAAAATCACTTTTGTCATAAAGCTTTGTTCTTCCTCAAATGACTTGTTTAATTATTCAGTATTAACACCAAGAGAGAGCAAATATTGAGGGAAGAGAACACTGGTAGGCTCAGAAGCCATAAGACTCTTAAGACAGGCACTTATTTGTGGCTTTCTTTCAAGGCTTCTCAAGTTTTGTTCAACTTCTCTAATGCTAATTAAAATCTAAGCAATTTCTGACAGAATTCCAAGGGTTTCACAGTAAAATACAGATTTTTAAAATTTTAGTTTTGTTTTAGAGAATTAATATGTATTAGTCTCATGTCAGTCAATGCACAGGAACAACAGAGAGAGAAAAAGATTTCTAACAGCATTGTGCAGTGGATAGAACTTCAAAATAGCCTCTGTAAAAATTGTGGAGGCCACATGAAAATGTAGGGAACACTAAGGTACTCAACAATGTCTACAAAGAATCTTTGTATTTCTGTCTTTTCTTTGCCAAAAAGAGTCCTAAAACATCCCTATTGCTAATTCAAAGTTGGATCAATGTGTGATGCTCCCGCTTCTTGTGATGGAATTTTCCAGCACTGAATAATTGAGAGGTTTATATTGTAATCCCAGAGAGCAAAGACAGATTTCATCTTTTTTTTTTTCCTTTTTTTTCTTTTTTCTTCTTTTTTCTTTTCTGATACCGTCCTGCCATTGGTGGAAGTAGTGGACAGAAATGCTAGAAGGCCTGTCTGGAGGGACAGAGGCCATCTCCATCTCTGTTTCAGACATGCTGTTCACAGTAGGTTTGTGGGCTTTGGGCCTCAGTTTTCTGTAACTTTTCTGTAAATGAAAGCATGCAGCGGGATGGAGAAGTGGAAAAGTGCAGGAGGGCTTTTGGGTCTCCGCTAATAATTGAAGAAATATTCCAAATGTACACCAGAGGTCTGTACTGCGGGAAGGAGAAGAAGGAGGGAGCTTTTGCCTTGCAGTTGCTATTGGCTGAGGATTTAAGAATCCAAGCACAATTTGCAGTTGTAAAACTCAGTAGAACAGGACACTTATTTAGTTTAGGATGCAGTAGAAGAAGTGTGTGTATGACCTGCTCTGTGTGTGAGCAGAACACACTGCTGGTGTTCTGCTGACCAGCCCTAGTATATTAAAAGGTCAGCCTTTGTTACAGGCAGTTATTGTTTGCCTAAATTATCCACAAAGGCATCATCCCCCTGCAATTGCAAGGATATTTTTATTTTGACTCACCATTATTAGTTACATAGAATGTATGAATTTATATAGCAAGTGAGCAATTATTTAAAGTTCTCATTTGTTTGTTTGCAAGTGAAATAAGGCTGATAGTATGTACGTGTGAATTAGGCAGCCCATGACTCTTCCCAAAGAAAGGAGCTGGTTACCTTAGCAACTGGCAAGGATACATGTTACCTCTCCAAATAGTTCTTCACCTCCTCCTCAGGTCCTGCTCTCTGTTGCAGCTCTCTCATTATGCACCAGAGCAGATAGCATTCCTGCAGCATGAGCTAATTGTAATGCATGATGGCTGGTAGCTGTCATTGGTATTGAACAGAAAATAAAAAAAAAAAAATTGAATTTGCTGTCTGAGTGTCTGGTTCTAACAGCTTAATTATTTCTCTTATTACTAGTGATACATAGTCCCTGCTGAGGTTTCACTTCCAGTGGATATCTCTGCCATTTGTCATTATGAATGATAAGGATAAACACAGGTTTTCTTGCAGCAGATTCTGGTGAGGGTTCTTTCATGCCTGATAAGATGTAGACTGAGAAAGGAAAGAGGTGATTCTTTCCTTGGCCTTGGCTGCCAGTCTAAAGCCTTAACTGTAAATGCAAGTCATTTTATGTTAATTCACTCCAGAACTGACGAATAGACCTTCTGTTTCTGCTTCTGCTTATGTGTTGGTGGCAAGACATGACTATATTCTCATCAGGAATGTAATTTTCAGAATGAAGAGACAAACAAGCACGCTGCTCAATATGTTGAACTGAAGTTCCTTTTTACGTAGTGCCTTTTTTCTGGAAAGAGCTGAGATTAGAAGTACTTTAACACAGATTTTCATTCTGCATTTTTACATATTTAATTTATTTTTGTTTTCAGTGCAGTTCCCAGATCCTGATGTCTTGGTTAGAAATACAGTCTTTTGACTACAAATAGTCTTTTGACTACCGTCATGTAAACACTTAAGAACAAGGAAAGGAAAAGAGGCCAACCTGTGCAATAATGATTTTTGTACCATACTCATACCAAGGAGCTACAGCTAGTCCTGATGCCCTCTGTGCTAAGAACAGTGTATATATATATATATGAAGAGATTTTCTTCTTCACTTCTGGGACAGAGCAGAAGAGCTTGCATCCAAGGGCTAAAAGAATGTTAAGGCAGCCACCATAGTGGCTATCCAATTCGGGGCTGTTTTCCATCTCTAAAAATGTTCCTTGGACAGCTTAGGTAAATCAGAAAGGGAAGGAAAAAGCTTTTGCTGTGACAGCTATTTATTCATTCACACCTGTAAAAAGTTGGACACCCAAAGTTCCCACTGAGTGCTGAAAACAGTAAGCACCTTTTGGGACTGTACAGGCAGGATCCCTAAGTGTGTTTTCCTAAATATTACTGTTTGGATTAGTTTGTAATTTTGCAATTATTTGAATTTCTCATTGTCTTCAGTCTTGGTGTTCCATATATATGCTTATACAATGAAAACCCACATCCACCATAAGAAATAATTAGTGGACTTTACCTGTAAATACTGTTTTTCTTGAGAATAATTTCCCTCTAAAGGACTTTAGCCCTGTGGCATCGCTTAAGGAAAAAAATGAAAAGAAAGAAGCCATTTCTGAGCAAGCAAATATTTAGACTATATATATGTATGTAACCTTACTCTTTTTGTCAGCCTGTGTTATCAAAACAATTTATTATGTGCTTCAGCACTGTCCTCAGGGCTTCCAAGTAGCATGCTGGTAAACCAGAACATCTTCAATAGCATCTGCTCAACAATGCTGCATTTCCAGTTTACTCTTTGTTAAGAGCTACCTTTCATCAGGTACCGAGTCTGCAGGAGTGCAAAAGACTGGATTTTTACAGGTCTTACAAAGGAGAATTGCACAAATTGAATTTTTAAGGTTGCCAAGTAATACTTCATGGAATAAGAGGGGAAATGTATTAAATTATAACAAGCAGTGTAGTACTTCAAAATGATTGCTGGATTAATAGTTTGTATCAAATGGCAATTTTAATTCTGTCTCTATTGGAGAAATAGAAAACAATTAATCTTCTGTAGCACATTGTGAAAAATAGGGGCTTATACAGGATCTCAGTGAGTCTGTTCCTTCACTTAACCTTGAGCTGGGCAATAAATAATTATAAATGCAGCTACATCACAAGGCAAAAGTAATTTGGTGAAATAGAATTATCATCTAATGGAGGAATTAGAAATCTGAATTAGGTTTCCTGATGTTCTTTGTTCCAGAAAAGTATGAATTTGCTTGTGATTTGTGCATAAAAGAGTGGACACGGGTTTTACAAAGTGGGTTTTATACCCAAGCTATCACCAAATGATTTGTATTGCAGTGTTGACATAGGCAAATGCTCCTGTGCTCTCTCAGCTATAACTCACATAGAGCCTCTGATGGCAGGACTTGTTTTACAGAGGGGAGAAGGATCTGATGTCCAAGATGCTTGGGTGTCTTAATATCTCTTGAGTAATTTCCAAAAGCTCCTCAGGGCACCATATCATCAATACTGCCTTCCATAGAATTTTCAGTGGTGTACATCATATAAAGTTTCTGTTCCATTGTGGTGAGCTGCTGAGGAGACTAAAGATGCAGCCAAGAGCTGCTTCATCCTGAGCTTCTCTCCTGCCCACACAGCTTCAAGGGACCTCAGCCTTACCCCTCAGGGCCACACCGCAGTTCCTTGCAGCTCCCATGGATTCCTTACAGATCCCAAAGCAGTCTTGTTAACCTCGCTTCACCTTGGGGCTTTTCAGGCAACTCAGTGGAAACCGGTCAGTGAAAGGATCAATGAAACATATATGATATGGGTAATCAGTTCATGTCGTGGAGCAGTGCACAGGATGCTCTGATAAGGAGAGGTAAAGGATATGAGGGGGGAAAATAAAGCAGGAGAGAAAAGAGCTCTATTTTTCTACTCCAGAAACATGCCTCAGCACTGGTCTATAAAAGTGGGAAACCATGAATTTGTTGTCAGGGTCCTGTTCAGGAAGAAAACATTCCTAAGTAAAATAAAGCAAATATTATTCTACTTTTTTTTTTTTAATTGCTTATCTCTGTTTTCCAGAAATCTTGTCTTGCAATATAAGGAACAAGAAATATGTGCCTAGGAAACATAGCTAGCAATGCCAGTGGGTTTGTAGGACATTGTTGAGTCTTCACACTGCTCCCACTAATTTCATTGACGTAACGTATATCTGCAGTGAACCATATTTATACTTCCGTGATGGAAACTTCACATTGATAAGGTCTCATCTGCTTTTATCCATTTTGTCTATGTGTTGATAGTGAGCTATGGAGTGTTTACAAACTAAACTGAAGAGATTTCTTTCTTTTATAAAATTTAAACAAATGTAATTTGTAATTGCCTACACACTCTTCATTTGTTCTGTGCAAGTTTGAGACTTAACCAAATGGCTACAAAGGCTGACGTGGTATGTTTCAATTTGACAGAGGATATGGAACTAACATGTACCTTCTTTCCCCTTTTTATCCCACTTTGATGTATTTACTTGTTCCATTATAAGGAAGAAAGTGAAGGTGCAGAGCTACTTATTTTTAATAAGATTTTTAGTTGGTTAGGCTATGTGTAGTCTTTTTAATCCTCATATCAGTTTTCTGACCAATTTGAAGCCCGGAGAAGGGCACAGTGAGTTCAGTTTCTGTCTGCTCAATCTAACTTGGTTCCAATTAATGCATTGCATGACTTTACAGTGGTGTTTGGAATGCATTAGGCAACCATTTTTGCCATAAAATGACCCATTGTGTATATAGAATGATATGATTTATTAGAGAAACAGGTGTGGGCACATGGAAATACAGTTTGCCTTAGAGAATTGTTTCTAATTGACTAGTAAAATGCTGTTTCCAAGTAGGCCATAATTAATCAGCAAGAACTCTTTTCCTGAGTTTCCTCCTGTAAGTGAAGAGACTTAGCACATCCATCAAATAGCAACTGAGAGTATGAAGGGAAAAAAGGCTGAGTCTCCAGTTAGCAAAGCAGTTGTATTTCTGTGAAGCAATCCCAGCAGGGCGCTTTGCTGAGTGATAGCAATGTTGACTTTGAAAAGAAATGCTGAATTTCTTATTTCTCCTAGGTTTCTTAAACTTTTAATACACTTCTGGTGGCTACTGCATGCCAGGAGGGTGACTTGGGTGGTTCAAGGTGAAGGATGGCACACAAAATGGGCTGCTAAACCAAAACCACTCTGTGATATCCCTTTAAGTAACCTCACACCTTTTCTTTCATTTTCTTTTCATTATGTTGTGGTGTGCAATACATCAGTACTTAGTAAGCTGTAACCATGCTACCCTCACTAAGCACAAAAGTAAATGACAAAACCTTGTGTTGAATATCTGTTTTACAACAACATTGTTACAGTGCTTTCAAAAGCTTTTGGTTTGGAGATCTTTAATCTGGAGATGAAACAAGTGATAACCCAGTTTTTATACTATAGTGTAGTATTTTCAAAATCTCAGTAAGTTTTGTTAACCAGAAATGTGATTTTGGTTGATTTTTGTCTGTATTGTGTTGGTGAGAGATCTATGACATTGAGAGGAAGGACTTCATGGTGCACATTATGCTGGTGATGGAGCAGGGGTGGATATTGGTGGATCTGCTGTGCAAGTGGTTGATTTTGGACTTTGCTTTAGTAGATGAGAGAATATGTTATTTATCTGTTTGTTCAGGAATTTGAGAATGAGATTTACCTTTTAAAAAAACTTCCAGCTATCTATTGTTTAGTGCAAGGTCCATAGAGCTTAGTGGTTAGAGAAGAATATTTGCAGGGAAGGTGAGACATGGAATAGGGGGGAATATTTGAGTGTCCATTACAGGAATCAGCCCTCAGAAAACCACCTGTTTAATTTTCAAGTGTTGACTTCTTTTCAAAAAGCTGAAGACCTAGCTTGCTGGAGGGAAACACAGAAGTCCAACAGTTAGGTGTAGTATAGTTTCATAGTTGGTAAAATGAGCAAAAGCTGTAATGTTCCAAATTGTTGTTCAATCAACAATCAATCAAGCTTAGGTAAAGCTCATGTGTCATGTCTTTCCGGTGATTTTGAAACTAGGGATAACTTTAGATTCATTTTCCAGTGATGCCTATAAATTGCTTAAGAAACTCCCTTAGTCTTGATGCACAGTGAAGGTAGTAAAAGCACGTTTTTAGGATTCAGTATATCAGCTGAATTTTTACCTTTGCTCAAAAAGTGTCTATCCAAGAATTTTCTATTGCTTTTCAATGTCTAAAGAAGGACAGAATTACGAAGAAGATACTGCATCTGTCTTTTTTAAACCTTGTTTCTCTAGACACCTGCAATTTCTACAGCTCACTATATCTGTCACACTAGAAACACAGCCTGTGGACTGCTGGTGTCCTTGGGAAGAATTTTGTTGGGCCCAAGAGCTGCCTTTTGTTGCATGAATACTGGAGACTTCCTAGTACCAGCAGCTGTCTTGTTTGAAAAGTACCTAAGACTTTATTTTTTCTTGATTTTTTGAAGTTAAAACCAGTCACCATATGATAGAAGGAAAGGTGAAATAGGCAAGACTTATTTAAATGGTTCCCCCAATTTAGCTACTTTCATGTGAAAACCAGCTGTGTCTTTTGACTTGCCCTGTTTTTCTCCTGCAGTGGAGCTGTGGGCCACCGAAGTGCACATACTTACATCCGTTCCTGTTCAGGTAATCATGTCAGGGATATGAGCCCCATCTTTCACAGTAAGATTTCCTTACATATTTAAAATGCTTTCCTAAATAGGGACTTTTTTCCACTGTATCTGAGGCAAGATCAAGGGCGGAACTGAGTGATACTGCTTCCTGAGAAACAGTGAATTCTGTCTGGATCTCAACTGGCCAGCAGCTGATTTTTTAACACCTTCAATACCTCTGCCTTGGGATGACCCCAAGACCAGATAAGTTTGTGTGGAGCATTTTTTCCAATTTATTTTTCAGTATGCCTTTTGTCCATATGTTTCTTTCCAAAGAAGAACATGCTTTATACAATTAACAAAAGCCCCACATGTGTGCCTTCTGTCTATGAGGAGAACGTGCCTAAGTAGGTACGTACTCCCCCATACAATTAAACAAGGAGGAAAGATAATTTGTGGCTTCAAGCACCAGTTCTCCCCAGGGCAGGAGGTTAACATTTGACAAGTTGACTGCCCTTTTGAAGTGTCCCTGTAAAAGCAGATGCAGATTTCATTGAGGCTTAATCTTTTGAAATTTACTTTGCCTACTCAGCATACTTCTCACAGGATTTTTTCCACAGCTCACAAAGGATCCATCTGGAGAAAATTGCTAAGCAATGTTTACCAACCCATCTGTGCTCTTGAATGTCTAGACCTGTGTAAGGGCTGAGGTAAAATCTTTATAGGCTGTCATGCTGAAAACCATTTTGAAGTCCTCCTGTGGTTTGCAACATAGGAAATACGAGGATTAGAAATTCTGCAGAGGCATTTTTCAAATTCATTCAAATTCTTCAGCAATTTGTAGGGCAAATTCTGTTGCTGATTATTAGGGAATTAAATACTGCATCTCATTTATATGGGCCTAAGTCACTGGAATTAAGGTTGTAAGGACTACTTTTGCATTACCTTTTCCTGATTTCTGAATATTTACCCATGCCACCCTGGTGCTCTCTGAGGCCGTACAGACACAAATGCATCGTCTGTGTTCCCATTTTTGAAAGCTGAAAGTGTGACCCCCAAAGACAATGCAGCTGTAGCCAAGCAATGGCAAATTTCTCAGTTTTCAATGCTTGATTTTCATTTTAGGTATCTGCTGGTCTCTGTACAGATGTTTGTGTGTGGTTTGCTGCAGAATTATTTCTCAGATTTTGTCTTGCAGCTTTAGAAATAACTGCAATTCCCTGCTGAAGGGTCCTTCGGTAGTGAAACTGCTGTGATCACACTGTGGGAGAGAAGGGCTGGTGTGAAGGGAACCTTGGGGAGTATGAGACTTCTCTTTACTTTGGGCCTTAACTTGCTGGTGTGAACTGACATTTGGACAGGTGCATCTACACAGACCATTCTGCACCATCAGAATTCTTATTTGTGTACAGGGCTTGGGAGAGAATGGTGCTGCATGACTAATTTTGTCAGTATGTTAAAAAAGAGCCTTAGCAAGGAGATACCAGTTGCCCTTGCTTGAGAAGTAATATTGATCCCAAGAAGAATAAGAAGTTTTTGTCTTCTTGTTACAAAAGATTGCAATTTTGACATAACAGAAACTGAAAAATTGAACATTAGGCAGAATTTTCCTTCCACTTGAAGGGCAGCACTGGAAAAAGATGCTTTAGAGTTACTAGGTGTAAAAGCAGGTGGTAAAATACGTTCAGCTTTTATACGATATTTACCATTTATGGCAGCTTTTCAGAACCACCGTCTTAGGCCTGGGAAACCTGCTACTGCTTTCCTTGTATACCTAAGGAACCTGACATGGAGCATTTCCAGTTTTCATCTTAACTTGTTTGTGTTGCTATAGAACCCATGAATAGAACCATGACTATTATTGAATATGTAGTAAAAAAGAAGGGAGGTGGTGGGGACTGTGTACCTCAGCAAGTTTCAGAGACCATGTCCTCTCCTTTCCTTTTGATGGTGTTTTCTGTTTAATCTTTCCTTGCAAAGAGAAATGTGAAATGATAAGTCCATCACACTGTGTTACAAGATACTGGGTTTTGTTCTTTAATGAGATCTCAGAGGCCCAGGACACCATTCCTGTTCTCCCTTTGGAAGAAAAATGAACTGCAGCTGCAACAGCTACGCTGGCTGCTGTGGCCAGAGAGGCTAGGAAGCTGTCAGAGGAGATGGAGACGGAGTAATACTTTTACAGTAAATTGAACTCTTTAGACAAAATAACATCTGTGCCTACATGGAAAAGTTAGCTTTCCAGGGAAGTGTCCTGAAAAATATTTCAAAGACTGCAACATAGAAATGGATGTTTGGGAAGAAGGTAGATTTGGAACCTATTTAAGAGTGAAATTTTTCAGGGGACCAAGGATATCTGGGTTAGAGGTTGTGGCAGAAATATAAATTAGCATTTTCTGGTCACTTTTACTATGGTTACTGGAATGCTGTGGGGGTTATTTCGTTGCTTCAGGACAGCAAGCTGGAAGCAGGTGATGGGTAAGAGTAGGGTATTCTTGTTTCTTCTGTCATTGAAATAAAGACAGAGGCTGTGGCAAGTACTGTTGCCTCCTACCCAATTCGAAGCAGAGAGGGGAGAATCTTCCCCTGCTCAGAGGTGAAGTTTGGTGGAATATTTCTGGTCTTTTGGTAAGGTAGAATTTGAGGGATGATTTAAATGTTCCTTTATTTAAGTGACGAATGTGAATCTGCAGGGTATAGACAAGAAAAAGAAAGGGGAGGAATTCCTTGTTACATTTTCAATATCCATGTTGTTGTTACCAAAGAAACAAAAATGCTCTCATTCTTCTCCTTTGCTTGAAGAAATCTATTTCTGCCTTGTATTTCTATTGTGTTGTAAAAAAAAAAATCATAATTACAGTGTACTAAACTATTCTTCTACACTGCATTAAACTTAAAATAATGTTGAATCCATATTTCCATTAGCTAGCAATGAAAAAACTATTAAGACTAAGGCTTAACACACAATCAATTCAATTCCTGCAAATGTTTCTACAGAAGTATGGTGCTGCAGAGCTGTAAATAAATGGAAGAAATGGCCTGAAATTTGCTGTAGTATCTATACTACACAAAATTTCAATTCAAGAAAAAAAATGTTCTTTCTTCTAATCATTATATTAGAACTACAAAGGGGGCAGGTTCTAAAAGGTGCTGAACTCTTTTTTCCTATATGCTTTGTGGAAATTAGGAAAAATAACTATTTAGTTTTGTCACTTTTGCTTTTTCTCCATGCCTCCATCTGTAGAGAAAGTGTTTAACTCACTTACTTTTAAAGAATCAATCTGTATATAGGTGTTTTATATCATTTCAGTTACAGTGTCACTGGGTCATTTTTCATCCAGAGACTGTAAATACAGAAACACAATTCTAGGACATTTATTGGCATGAACTTCAGAAATTACCAACTTTCTCTAAAAGTTAAACAAATTCATTCTGTAAGTATGCAGTATGTTTGAGGTCCTCAGATTGTACAATAATGGATATCGTAGAAATGGGATAGATATTCATTATCACTTCCCAAGGAGTGTTTTGGATTAAATAAAGTTAAACATTCCCATCAGAAACAGAGTCTTCATTAAACATGCTTTATCTTTTGGAGATAAGCTGACAACAGTGTAACTGCTGACAAAGTTCTTTCAATCCATGGCAAGATGTAACTGTTTTGGCTTAGTCATTAATTTATCTTGTTACTCTGAATTTAAGAGCTGTAAAGACACAAAGATGTGCTTACAAGCATATCAGAATCGGAGGACTGTAATAATTGGAAGCAGATACAATTTATTAACATTTCCCTGGTAGTATGAGAAGAGCCTGCCGTGGGGCTCTCTATAGCACTGTCCACAGATGTGCTCTCTTCAAAGGACACCCTCTGAAGTACAGGTTGACTGTGAAGTCAGTCTTGATCTATGCTAGTACGTCAGAGGGTAGAATTGAGACCAAAGTGTCTTAAAATAATTTTTCAGTGCTTTATGTTAGTAAAACCTTACTGTGGGGTAAGACTTTGTCATCCTGCTTTTTCTGTGTTCCTTTTCCAGTGCTACTCTGAGCCATGGGAAGATCCTAGCTCTTTCTGTGAGATTGAACTGGTGTTATCAGTGAACAAGTGTGCCCAGTAACTTGCTGTCCTCTCGGAAGTGGTGATGCAGGTGCCAGCATGGCTGTGTTGACCCCAGTGTGGCCAAGTCCCCATCCCATTCTGAGTATTAGCACAGCTAAGCCACAGCAGCACTTGGGTCACTTTACCTGTGCTGTTGAAGCTGTGTAGTGGCAGGTGCAGGCAAGGTCTATGGTAGGTTGACAACCTGTAGGTCCACAGCCTGCAGTTTGCTTCAGTGCCTACAACCTGGAAGCAGGAGGCAGTTATTTTCCAGCTTGCAGCTAAGAGGCAGCATCTAAACTGTGATCTTCTGTGCCAAACTTTGTTCTGGAGCCAATTTGTAAATGCTTTGTATGTCAACTTTAGCGGGGAAGTCCCAACCACTCTCACTATCATAATGTTATCTTCCAAAGAGCCAACAAAAATATAGTTTTGATGTGTTTCTTTTGATGCTCAGATGCCGTTGCATGTGAGGTATTATCATGAAAACCATATTATCACAGTAGCTCAGGGCCTTTGGGCATCTGATTTTGCCAATTGCCTTCACTTCTTGCTGGTATGTAATTTATCACCAGCGTGGCCTACCCTGCTAATATGTGCCCTTTGTGGGCAGAGGCGAAGCTAATATACTTTCAAAGTGTATTTGAATTGCTTCCATAAATCACAGCTGTCACTGTGAGCAGTTTTATCACTTGCCCAGAACAATATGTTATGTTCATGCTTTATAGTCATGATACTGTTCTGGACTTTTATTTGTGTAAATTGTAATGCATCGTGACTTATTTTATCAAACAATTTTGAGCAGTCCCAATTTTCTTTTTACGATTTTATTTTTACATGGAAACTTTGCCTTGCTCTGTAGAGAAGATAATTTTTATGGGATATATTTTATAGTTGTGATTATTATTTTTTATTATTAATTAGCTCTAAGAACACTTGCAGTTTGTTTTCTGTTAGTTAATTTTCATTCTTCTAAGGCGTTCATGCAGCTGAGGTAGCTTTGCTTTTTGTAGCTCTTTTCCTCTCCCACTCTGCTGTGTATCAGGAAGAGCAGCTACATGGCAATTCTAGGCTGTGGAGTTGGACATTGGGGAGGAGGAGCCTCCCTGCTTCATAGATTTTATTTATTATCTGGGCAGAATATCCACCAAACCAATCAGTTGTGTGGATTTAAAATAAAAAGCTTTGTCAATCCGGAAGGAGTCCTTCCCCTGAATCATTGAAAAGAGCTGGGAGCATGAACAGTACTTACTCAGAGCTGTGATATGGTGCCCTGGCTCAGGCATGGGCTGGGGAGGGGGACAGTTGTGTCTCAGCAGCCAGACTCACTCACTCGGGCAAGGACCAGCTGTGCTCACACTGCCTGCCCGCCCTGTCCCTGTCCCAGGGTTGCTGAGTGGGACTGCTTCCATCTGCCAGCTCAGCCTCCCCACCAGGCAGGGGCCTGGTAACATCACTGAAAGCTCTGCACAGACACAGGCTCATCCATCATATTTTTCTTCTCCTGCCAGTGGTAGATCTGTTTATGAGTGTGATCTGTGACTGGTGTAGGACTTCGCTGCAACAAGAGACTCTCCTCAGTACTTTCTCAGTGATGCTCTGACGTTAAATACACTGTTTCTAGTACAGCCAGTAAAATGTCTCCTTTTTATAGCCATGGCTAAAATACTGATGAATATTTATGAACCAATTTGCCATGGCTTCTCCTGTTATGGAAAAAAGAAGTGCTTTTTTTTTTTTTAAAATTGAAGCTTAAGCTCATTCCAGAATATGAGAACAAGATCTATAAAGTAGTCAGTTTTAGAATTAAAAAATTATTTATTTGCAGCAGATATATTTGCTAAAATGTGAAGATTGTGTTCTTCTGTTTTTCAGTTTGAAGAAGTTATGCTAATTGTTTAAAATGGAACAGTATCTCTAATGTAAGGAAAGATTTAGGTGTAGATTGAGTGCCTTGTCATGAGTAGTCTGAAGGTATGACTTAGGTTTGTCCTTTTACAGAAGTTAGTGTTTATTCTCAAAGTTTGCACTCAGAATGAGCAGTAGTTGCTAAGGAACATTTTGCAGATGTGTTTGCAGATCCTGTGATTTTCTCTTTTCAAAAATTTTAGCTACACAGACATTTTCGGCAATTGGCTAGGCACATCAGCTACCACTTCAGAAATTCATGTTGTAAATTTTACATGAGGAGACGTTTTTGGCAGCTGCTTTGTGGTTTGACTTTCAGCTGCCACAGAAAGGGTATATGCAATCGGTTACCCTATCCAGATTATGTAAGCAAGAAGCAAGTATTTTAGCCTAAGGATGACTTGAATGATAATACTGAATTAAATTCAATGATTGCATGTAGAGAAATACGTATATATTCCTGCCCACATGCATAGATCATTTCATAGGATAAGAGGAGCTAAGGATGGAAGATACTCCTGATTCTGTGAATAAACACACTAAGAAACCTGCGCTTCCCACAGAATACATCTCTCCCACCTCAGCTAAGCCTGGGGAGCTGGCAGTTGCCTTGCATTGCAAAGCCTTTGCAAACCCTTCCAGTTTAATTTGAAAATTCCCATTCATATTGGTTTGCTGACAAATCAGAGATTTGATGAATCAGAGACTGTAGTTAAGATTTTGCTCTGGCAAATGTCTCTTACTATGCCCTCTTCCTCACCTTCCTGCCAGTATTGACAGATTTCAGGCTCTGGGAATTTGGCCATACCATTGCAGGCACTGGCAGAAAAAAACCCTTAACATCTTTTTGGATCAAAGTAGCATTCTCCATTCAATTGAAAATTATGCAAAGCTCTGTGTGTAACTCTTAGCAAATCCAGCACTTAAAGGTCTCATGTTATTATAGATTATATTGATGATCAGGTGTTTTTCTGTTGACTTTATCAGTTGAGTATATAGCACTTCTCATCACTGCTGGACTTCACAATGTTTCATGAAGGTGTCACTCCTCAAAACCTTACTTTACAGGTGAGAAAACTAATAAGGAAAAAAATGTAATGCATTCAGAGTGTACTGTGTCCCAGACAAAAAAAAAGCTATCAAAATTTATTATGTATGCAAGGAAAAAGTTCTGCTGCTGGCTTGCAAACTTACCTTGACCACACACCCAGGCTGATCTGCAGTATTTATGCTGAGTTGAAGACTCCATATGTCTTTACTGTGCATTTTCCATACCTCTGAATGCTTAGCTGGCATCCATCAGGAATTCAGACTTAACAAATACTTTTGGCCATGAAGATTGTAAACACAGCTTTGCTGGGGTTGCAAAATATTAAGTGTGCCGTGTAACAGCAAATGCTCTGTGGCAGCTCTGCCCCAGTGATTTCTGAGAGCAGACATCGCCCTGGAGAGACCCACAGCAGACAAAGCACGAATATTCAGAAGACTTTCCTACATTTAAATTTGGGCTATGTTTTGGATTTTTTTTTTGCTGTTGAAAGTAAAGTTTGCATCATTTACAGTTGCACAGTTGCAGATACTTTTAGGGGAGATAAGGGGATCAGGACTGATCCTATGGGTTTTGCAGAACAAGTCTGCATAAAATGCTTGTGCTTGGCAGATCAGCCTTCTCAGCCTGTTGCCCTGGTTGAGTTAACCAGTGTACCCTTTTGCAGCAATAACACTGGACCAGCTATAGTGGTAGTTTTCCAGCTAATGTGCTGTGCAGTAAAATCTGGGGATGAACAAGGGGATAGAGAGGTTTTCTTTCATGTAGCTGAATTAAACTATGCTCTGGCTAAACATTTTGACATCTGTTGACCATAGGCCTGATTCCAAGCTTTCTCAAGCCCACAGAAAATGGCATGAGTGAGGCAGGGACTTGGGGAGCTGATGTCTGCCCATTTCCCGAACACTGCTGTCAGCCTGTTGTCCAATTCGGCAGAGACTTGGGAATCAATGCGAAAAATAAGCAGTCTCTTCTCTTCATCCTCCCTTTCCCTTTTCTCTTTCTTCTGCTCTCTTTGGGCCAAGATTTCTTGGCACAGTTGTACAGGAAAGCTTGCTGCTTGCTGCTGAGTGTAATTTCTGTTGCTTTCTTTTGTGAATCCAAAACAAATGTGTGACTGCAGGTGTTAACCCTCATGTTTTCAAAAGTGACACTAAACCCTTGTTAGAAAAGACAAAGATGAAACTTTACATCCACAGTGCATTCCCGTATTTTCTTTTTTTTTTTTAATGTTCATATTTTTCTGCCCACCCAATACAGGAGTTGAAAATGCATTTCCCTGTGATATGGAGCTAGGCCGGCTTTTTTAGCTGCCTGATTTATCAAAAGGGTTTATAAAACTGTGTGAACAAGTTATTTTGCAGATTCCTTGGCCAATTAAAACAAAAACTCAAATTCCTGTGAAATGAGCCTCATATCTCACACCTCCTGCATCCCCTGCACCCAGGGCAAACCTGATGAAACAAAAGCTTTGATTTGCCTATGGATAGTAAATCAAATTTTTTTTTTTTTTTTTTTTTTTGAGGGGTGGGAGTTAGAAATTGGTAATGTTCTATTTGGAATGTCAGAAGGGAATGTTTTTACTTTTTCAGACATTTTTTGCTTCTATTCATTTATTCCCTTTTGGTAAGATGCACAGTTTGGCCACAGGGCTAGCTAACTGGGCACTGGGGCGACTGCATCTGTAGATTTTGCCGTCCACCTCCTTCCAAGGAAAAAACTTTAGCTGGAAGATACAGCCCAGCTGTAGTGCAGTCATCAAATGTATTGCTTTTGTATCTCTGGCAGAATTGCAATTAGTGTTTACATTTCTGCAGTGATCTGGAATGGAGTGAATGCCTAGAACAAAGACTAATACAAAGTACTTGTAGGTACTCTACAGATCTTTTGCCTTGCACTTCGAGGGGTAAAGGGAAGGGAGGGTCTTAATGATTGCTTCAGCAAAGGCTTAATCCAATTTCTTTAAAGCATTTTTTAATTAAGAAAGACAAGAGATGGAAACTAGGGTCTACTGTACACTAGAAGGCTTGGTAATTGCAAGGCAAACACGACCGGGAGCACCCTGTGTCTGTGCCACAGAATCTAAGTAGGTTACACTCCTCCCTGATTGCATTTTGGTTTATTATTTGCCAGTATCTCCTGGTAGATAACCACTGCTTATTCTGACAACTCTTTCATATAGGTACATATATATGCACTGGCCCATGCATGAATGCAGGCTCAGTCCCGTCTTGCCACATTTTAACTCTTGTGAGTTAAGCGGCGGCTGTGCAGGAGAGTTGAGAAATGAATTGGTTTCATGTATTGTAGAACTGAATTTTATTGGAATAAATAATCAGATCTTCCCCTGGAGATCCCCTCCTTCAAGGGGATGAGTTCCCTGGCCTCAGTATTCAAGCCTGGAAATCATTACTCTGAGATCAAGAAATTAGCTGATATGCTTAAAAGTTAAGCAAATGCTCAAGGGCTCTGCTGTATAGTGGCCAGAGTAATCACTATGGTGCAGGCAAGTGCTTCTGATGTGGTACAAAGCCGGTTAATGTTGATTGCTAACCCCAGTAGTCTTTGGATTGTATTCTGCATGGGTGCAGTTGAAAAAGATGAAATTTTTGCAGTTGAACCCATATGGGCAGACATGCTGCATTAAAGTCGTGATGGCTTCAGTGTCATTCTTGTGTCTGTTTGCATCTAGCTGGGGGATGTAGCCCATAACTTGTGGTGTCCTTATGTTATAGGTAAATAAACAAACACAAGTCCTATTGCTCAGTGGTTTGATACCTATAGGTGTATGCAGAAACAGTGGGGAGGACGAGTGCCATCAGGCAGTACCACTGCCTTTGTGTCAGGCAGTACTTACAGTTGATGTTGTGTTTATGAAAACTCTTTGTTAGGCTGAGCCACAAAACAAAGCCCATCTTGCAAGGATGAAAAGCAGGGATCGTTAGGTACATGGTGCTAGCAGTCATTTAACCCAACAGTAAAGTGCAACATAGTACAGTGAACTGTGCATTACCAGCACACTGCAGCCTTCCTCCAATAGACAGGATGTGGACAGGAGCCTGTACATGGAGCTGCATGGAAACAGATAGCATGGCAGAAGCAGTGAGAGCACAGGGACAATCATCTCTGTGACTGGGCTGGTGAGCAGCAGCCTCTTTGAGCAATCCCTGCTCAGAACAGGACTGTAAGCACACAGATTTTCGTGTATTTTCCATAAAAGTATTGCCAGTTCTGCTCCTTTTCTCTGGGCAAATTATTTTTCTTGGGTGCTTATTTTTCCATCTCCAGCTGTCTTGTCTATTCAGAAATGCATTGTTTTCAGTGTAGCAACTGCAGCTATTCCTTGAAGTTTTCACGGTATCTGGCATGGGGGCTCACCTTGAGCTTGTGCTTGTAGATATTTCAGCAGTATCAAGAGCTGATAAGAAGATATCAACCTGATATCAAGTGCAAAGTTATAGATAGATCAATGCACAGGCACTCAACAATTTGTATGCTCAGACCTAACATTATTTATTTGGGGTCAATCCAGAAAATCAAACTAGTAGAGCTGTACCTGCTAAATTCAGTGAATCCATGGTTTACAGCTTGTATGGAAAATCGGATCCTGCTGGTTTTGTATTTGTTCTTTTTTTGATTCATAGTTTTGTTTTGCTGGCTAGGTGTCCCATTGCACAGTTCTTAGGAATTTGATAACAAAAAGAAATCGATACTGTATATAATTGTTATGCTATGGCCAGGAACTATTTTTTCTAACAGAATGCAAACACAGACACAGGTACATGTAGGCAGTATTGCACAGGGTACTGTTCATCTAATGAGCTTCATTGACTTGACCATATGTGCCTCCAGCCTGTTCTGTGTGCAAAGGCTTAACTCATCTCCTGCTTCCCTTTGCATTCAGCACAGAGCAGTTGTGCACAGTCAATTCATGTAGCCTCGCTGATGATCAGTAACTGGGACATTTATTGTTATCTTCTTGTATCTTGAGCCCTGTCACTCACACCTGCAGGTACTTTTGGCTGGAAATAATAGCCTAAAGTCTGCTGTTCTCGGAAAGGCCAGGCACACTATTCTCAGTGGGGAAAATGGTCATATTGCCACCTAACTCAGGTGAAGAGATCATTCTGATGCAATCAGAAAGAAAAGTCTCTCTAGTGGACTATCTTGAGTTGATGTTACTTGAGTGTTTTCATTACTTATACGAACTCCCGTGGGTAGCCTTGTGCTGGACTACTGCATAATGCTGTCTGGAGCACTGATATAGATACGTGTGTGTGTATGTATGCATACTGAGAGTTCAGTTAGCCAATTTTTTTAATAAGGGTTTGAATTTAAACCATAAAAATTTATATTTTTATATTTGAAGTTTGTACCTGAGCTACAGAAATTTACCATTTTGCATGAAAAATATTCCTATGTGAAAATGAATATGTTTGTAACAAATGTTGCACTTTGCAGTTCTTCAAAGTACATTTTTCTGGGTAGAGAGGTGAGAAAAGAGAAGGGGTTTTTTGCAGTTTTCAGCCAAAACTATTGTTTTGGGGGTTTTTTTCCTGAAAATAATAGTAGTAAAATAGTTTATGCGTGCATCATTTCTTCACAGTTTGCTGCAGATCTTAGCTTTCAAAAACATTCTGTTTGTCTGCAAGAGTGTATAGACACTTTGACTCTGAATTGAGCAGAATCTTGAATGTAATTTTATGTAGTCAAATGAGAACTCTATAATGTTTTGCTGGCAAGGGCATCCCTCTAGATACCACTTTTCAATGTGAAGCATGACCTATGACACACCATATGCCAAAGGACTCTTACTATCAATGCTAATGAGTTCTTACATCAGTGTTTTAGTTGCATATTAGCTATTCAAAAACCTCATGAGGAGGAATTGCAGCAGATTACATCAGTATAACAGTCTATGGCCATGGTAAGGACTATGACTAGATTTGCATCTGTTTTGGTCTTTAAACAGTAAAGCTTTCTTAAGAGCAACCCACAAATTCTCCAGAATTATCTGTTAGCCTGCCCATGGGTCTGTGTTAACTCTCCTTAACATCGGTCAGGATTGGTGGGCAGGGGCTGAGAGCAGAAGGATTATACTTGACTGTTCCCTAGAGCTATTTGGGACCTCCCTGTTGTCATGAGAACCATGCACCAGCTTGCAATATGTGCCTTCAGCAGCTTAGCTCTGTCAGGTTGAGAAGGCTTCATCCCTCTCAGAATAATGTTTTCCAAGTCCTGTAGTACTCTCCCTGCGGGTACCTCAGCTGGCTTTGGGCATCTACAACACTCCAGTGTAAACCCTTGCTCATTGTACTGGCCTAAGGAAATGCCATGCCCCCAAAGCTATTGATCTGGTTCATGTGGCTCCATGGATTAACTTAGTTCAAAAGCATAAAATACTTTCCTCCCCTCTCTCTCTTTCGCCTGTGTCATTTGCTGCTTGAGTGACTTTTTTTCTTTTTTTTTTTGGTCTCCAATAAAATACAGAAGCCTCAGATTACCAAAACAGCTGCACATGCTCTGGGTTAATGCATTTAAGTCAGGCTCCAGGGTCTGGGCAAGTGCCAAGATCCTGGATCAGCTGCTTTACCGGAATTAGGCTGCTGTAATGGAGCCCTGCATTATTGTGTTGCAATTATTTTGGCTTGCAGCTGACTGTTCACTCTATTTTTTTACTGAAGTGAGATAAAAGGATTTTGTCTTAAAAATAGAATTTTCTTTTCAGAATCTTACAGAAGCTTGGAGTGACATATCATGTCTGTAAGAGGTGCCCCTCTGTTTATCTTCAGACTTATCTTCAAGGAGGAGAGCAAGTAATATTTGTCATAGTTTTAGAAGAGCATGAACAATGCTAAAAGGTCTCAAAATACAAAAATACACAAAAGTGTATTGAAACAAGAATAAAATAAGTGCTTAAAGTATTATATAATTACATGGGTTTAGGTTCTCTGCAAGAACAGGTTTATTTTCAACATCAAGCCACTTACTAGTAGCAAGTTCTTCTTAAAGCTGTTCCTATAATTTGGAAATCCTTTGTGTAGAGAAATAAAAGAATGGATCCAGATTTTAAACTGAAGAAAAACATTTCTCCAGCCTTGAATCTCCTGTATTTGTATCCATTCAAGCTCTTTTTGATGTGTATTTATATATATTTCTCGTCAAATAACAGCTCTCTCAGGTTCTCCAATTGATAGCAAAAAGTAAACTGAATGCAATCTTTTATCTTTGAACTGTTCAACTGTGCCCTTCTTCATGTTCTTGTTAATAATGCCAGGTCTCCCAGGAGCACTCTCACGCAATTTTATCGCATAAGCTTTTTGTTTGACCTTACCTGCTGTTCCCCTGGAACATAAGGGGTGGGTGGGGGAAGCCAAAATGCCAGCTTGCCTTAATTAAAATTTTAGTCTCAGAAGATGTTACAGTATGTGATTTCATTAGTTATATAATGAAAGTGTTTAATCATACCTCTTACTTGTCTGGGCTTTTTTACTTAGTAGCGAGGTCACTGAGTTTTAAAATAACTCTTTTCAGATGTGGAAAGGTAACTGTGGGGTAGGCGTGCATCTTTAGGTGATCCATAAATTCATTGTATCCATGATTTCACATATTTGCCCTAAAGGTAGTTGCTTGGATGATGAAGTAGAAGGCACTAAGTAAGAGTTCAGCACTCTTTGCAAAATGTTTTTTCCCCATGGGACAATGAGCATGCATATAAGTGTTTTTTAAAAGATAATGCTGTTCCTCACTTCCAGCAGTTAAAACTTGGCATCATAGAAAAAGGGTAAAAGAAAAGATAATGGATATTTCTGTGGCATATAAGAAGCTCTAAATCTTACATGTACTATGTGGTGTTGCTTTCATAATTTCTCACTGCCATAATCTAAATCACCACAATAGTGGGTTTTCTACCTCCCAGGTGAACCCATTTGTTTAATGGAGAGACACTATTCTCAAGGAAAAGTGTACACAAAGCATCCTATCTTAGCTTTTGTAAAGAAATACCTTATTCCAGATTATATAGGAAAAGCAGAGTTAAAAAAAAATATTCATGAGGCTGTGATCCTACACATCTTTTGAAGTGGGACAGTTTACTTTGCTAGGGGAGTTGTGTTATTCCCCTAATTTTTTTTCCCATTTTGTTAGCACCTGAGAAGTGCCCCCAGTTGGCAGCATTTTCTAAGTAGCACATGAAACCAGCTATGTTTGAGATGCTCTGTGCTTTGGGTTTCTTCCAGACCCTGGGGTTGCAAAACAAGTAAAACCAGGATTTCATATAGCTTTTTGAGGAAGAATAAAGCAAGAGGACAAGGAGGGGCGGTTCAGCTACGTAAGACAGATTGTGCTCTAACAGTTGAGCAGAACTTGCCACATGGGGGATTTCAGAGCTGTTATCTGAAAAAAAAAAAAAATAAAAAATTCTAGTGTATCAGAGTATTTTCAGCAGCAGTTTTTACCAAATACAACAAATAGATTACTCTGAAATAATCCAAAATTGCAGGAAATTTTCCAGTTTTATTTCTTCTTCTTCTGAAGCTAGATGAAGATATTTTTGCATTATTCCTTTGGTGGGATTTGTAGCTTTGTAAACCAGAGAGAGATAGAGGGTGAGGAAGATAGACAAACTGTCTTTTATCCAATATTTTTCTTCTTTCTTTTGTGATAATAAATCTTACTGGCTCATATCTCTGATGCATATACATCTTGTTGAGTTTCTTCATGCAGCTGAATATGGCTCTTTCTCTGTGAGTTTTGACAAGTCTGGCTATTGATCTGTTACCAGGTTTGGAAGCATGAATGTGTTTTTGGCAAAGCTATGGACAATTTAGGGACCAGAAGCTATGACTGGCAGCAATTATGTTTCAAGACTCAAAGTTCAACATCCTGCAGTTTTATAACCCCAGCTCTGCAGAGAATTATTGGAGTCACTGTCATTGTAATCGCTTTAGGAATATATTTACAGGGTTATGTGTTTTCAGTGAATGTAACTGGAGTGCCATTAGCTAACAGTTGTTTTGATCTTGCACAACTTGAATGAATTGATGTCATTAGTTTTAAATTTTGAAAACAAAACTAATGTAATACCCCATGGTTTCCCCTTCAAGCTCTACTGCTGGAGTGGGATGTGCTTTTTACCTGAAATGAAAGAAGCTACACTGTGAGTCACTTCTATGAAAAGGCTTCTCTTGTTTTTTGATGGTCTGAACTTGAAGAGTACTGTGGGGAAATGAGTCTGTGTACTGCTGTGGTTTTTGACATGTGCTGTTTTATGTGCATTATAAGCTACCTCATACCTCCAAGTTTTCTGTTGCTTCTTAAGAGTCCTTTATTTCAGGCATAGGTAGTCTTGGGTTTTTTTTTCCTTTGTATGTATGTTAAAACTAAATCAAATAATTGCTTGGTCTTATGTTTTGAGGGGAAAGGGATGGATTTTTATCATTAAACTATTATGTATTTGTCCTTCTAGCTCAGATGGTGTCCAGTTCATACCAATAAATTATCTGTGATGTCTTCAAGTAGAATATAAAGCTCAAATATCTTACTAAGTCAAGACGTGTATTGCAGAGAGAAAGCAGACAGAGTAGGAGTGGATTGATCAACTGCAGCAGATTTACTTTGCAGCATGCTTTGGATTTTAAATCCAAGCTTAAACTACAAAATTGTTTATGAAATGTTTCGGATTCCAGCTGCACAAGGTGCAGTTTAAATCTCCAGACTCCAGAAAATAACACCAAGAGAGGGATGTTAATTAATGTGTCTTCTATGGTAGTCTTCCAAACTGAAGATGCTTTGAGGTGAGGCTAAAATCAAAATCAGCTTAAACTTATAGAGTACTTTTAAGTTTTTCATGAGACGTTATTCCATCATTTGCAGTGAAATGGTCAACCGCATAATGAAAAAAACCCCAACATTTTCCTTAGGCAATTAATTGTGCACCCAATTCTAGCATGTAACATCTGGACGTGAGAAGCCAGAGTGTGAGCAGAGTGTGAGCTCATTAGGTCTTCCAGGAAGAGGTGCACTTTCTGAGCTTGGAACATGTTTTTAGCTTTCTTCTCAGCCCTCATCAGTTTGGGGGAGTCTTCTGTAAAGGTAAGAGCCTTCTGTGTGCAGGAACTTTTGCTGCTAGACTGTTTTAAGGACATTGCAGGGTATTCCCTTGTGTTTGTGCCAAGAGGTGGTGCTTGCTCCCCTTGGCTTTTTCATGGGAGCTCAAGTTCAATATCTTCCCAGTGCTCCTGGCAGTTGCAGCATAGGCTGAGCTGGTCTGTACTGGGAGAGGTGGGGGCAGGTAGGGAACCAGAAAGGCACTGCAGTAGTTGCAGAGCAGGCAGGAGCATGACCACATCTGTAGCATTTCATCCAGCTCAGTCACCTCTGCTTGAGGTTTCCCTTTTGACTTTCTTTTGGACTTTGCTTGTCTAAGCCACTGAACTGTGTTGCCGAGGTACCTGCATTTTAGGTGGCACTACACTGAGTGAAGTGGAAAGGAAGCAGATGAGCTCTGAAATCATGTTCCATCAAAACCACTGTGATTTTATGTATTTGTGTCGGATGTGCTTGGATGCAAGGACTCTGTTCAAGTGGTAAGAGTACAATAAGACTTTGCAGTTCAGGGACTCAACACCAGACTGCTGCACTTCTCAAAGTGCTGATTACTCTTTCCCAGCAGTGCTGATACACATGTTACAAAGCTGCCTTGTTAATACATGCTTCAAATCTAAAATGAGCAATGAAACAGTCCCTCCCAAAATGTATGTGCCATTCCTGAAGTATGTATGCTGAGGCCAGGAGAGCACCAAACATGCTTTAATTAGAGCTCTGAGTGACACTACTGGCAGAGGTGTAAGACCACTGCATTTTGTGGTTTGAGCTGCCAGGAAATTAAAACATTTGTGGGTCTTTCATGCAGTCTTTCTCCCCCAGAGTGTTAAAGTTAGATGACTTTCAGCACGGTGATGCAGACTGTAAAGGTTCAGAGAATTACCTTGGTGGTATGACAGCCTCTTCCATTTCAACTACAATCCAAGGCTCATCTTTCCTCTGAGGCATTCATTGAAATTCTGTGCACGATATGTTCCTCTGGTTGTTTAACAATGTCTCTCATGTTTGCCCTGATTTAAAAAATCCTCCTTTGTAGCAGAGATAACATAGAGCAGGATGATATAATTGCAGTAAAGAGGCCCTGGAGCTTGCAGTAATAGGATGGTTCATCTGATGTGTACTGCCATTAGGAAATAACCCACGTATGTATGTTCTCAGGGGACAGTAAAGAGGCTTTTAAGGATTACTCTGTATGTAGTATGAAAGCTAATGAGTAAAAGAGCAAGTGCAAATAAAACTATTGCTACGTAAGCATGGTACCACTTCCAGTTCTCACTTATTTCCTTACACCTCTGTAGCTCCAAAACATCCATCTCTGCCCAGTGATGTGTAGTTTTTCATGCACTGCAGTCGGTTTGAGACTTTTGCAGACTTTTGAGAATACTGTATTATTTTCATTTCACTGAAAAGTGAAAAGCAAGGCAGAGCTAAGTTGAGGATTGAAACTGCTGTGTGTGTACAAAATAAGTAATTTTGAGGGAATAGCACTCTGAAATGGTCTGTGCCCTAAAAAAAAAAAAAAAAAAAAAAAAAGTAGATTTTGCTAGAATAATACAGTTTCACAAGCATTGGTGGAAGGTTGATACTAGCCTCAATTCTCTGACCTTCATTCTTTTTCCTGGCCAGTGTGCAGAAACATACGAAGACATAACACAGTTAATACTGAAGGACTTGTTTCAAATGTTACATGTAGAATTTGGGCTGTGGTAGTAGGAGATCAAGAGCATCTAGTTTCTGATATTAACAACTTTTTGTCCAAATGGATTGCCATATAGCATGACAGTTGTTCCACTTGCATTTGTACTGAAGTAGAAGCCATTAAGCACAACAGACATTGGCTTCTTTGTTTTGTCACAGCATTTTTTCTCTTGCTTATAGAGCTTGTTATAGATAAAAAAATAATTCACCTTTTAATACTCTGTACTCCCTTTGTACTGTTAGAATATATTTTTGTACCTTGTCAGATTTTTGTGTTCGATAGAATGTATGAACTTGGATTTTTCTTTATATATTTAACATAGTAAAGGATCAAGCTTTGCTGTCAGGTAAAATGAAGTGGCCTTACCTGAGCTGTAGAACCTTGCAGAGGACATGGGATTTTGACTAAATGCTGTACTGGGGTTGTGCAGCAAGGTCTGACATCCATAACTTCATTTCATTCCAGCGGGTACTGATGATAAAAAAGAAGTCCATGAATATTAAGTAAGGAAGAGATGACAGCCAGCATTGTTGCAGGAATACACGCAGGGCAGTAACCTTAAACATCCCTGTTTCTACCCACAAGTCAAGGGAGTAAGTAGACAAGAGTACCTCCTTCCGGACCAAAGAAGTGACTTATTTTCCCTTGAAGTCTAGGAGGATTCAGGATACAACCTCTTTGCTTCTATCTTATCAAATTGGAAGTATGTTAGAGTGCACGTGAGGTATTTTTCTCTTTGTGTTGATGCTTTTCTGTGTGGTCAGAGAATTGCAAAGGGCTCACAGAGGGAGTAGAAAAAAGGTCTCACTTTTAGGGGTGCAAGCAGTACTCTACATGTGGGGACAGGGGTAAAGAGTGCCCATGCCCTATGCACAGGAGAAATTCCTGAAGTCCTTGAAAGGTAATAAGATTGTTAAAATAATAATCCATAGCTTAATAAACCTCAGGTCTTAAGCCCGTCTTCTTTTCGTATTCCTGCACCTAAAACGTGGTTATGTCATGTACTAAGGAGTGTTTGATAATGCAGAGGAGATTTTCAGGGTGGAGAGTGTTTGTGTGTGCATGTATCATTGGAACTAGATGATCCTTAAGGTCCCTTCCAGCCAAAGCCATTCTGTGTTTTTGTAATACCCCTGTGAGATCATGCCCACATGTTTGTCATAAGTGTAGCTCCTTCAACATTTCCATAAGTTTTTGTTTCAGTTTGATACCCATGTCTATATAGGGTAATACATTTGTCGTATTTGGAGAATGTGAAACACACAACTGAGGGGAAGGGAGAGCTGCGTATTCAAACATACAGCAGAGCATTAGCAGTAGTCTGACTAAACTAATGATAATGCAATCATATTTACTAGACATACCGGAAGAGTTTTCTACTTGACCCGAGTGGTGTCTGTCTGTCTCTGCAGAGTACCAGTCCACCGCCCTGCGCTGGTGCATCACGATCCAATTCTCTGAGCCCAAATCCAGTGTTCAATTATATTCCCCAAATGTGTCACTTGATCCCTGGTCCACCATCCGTCTGTCGCTCTTTACACATCTGGGACTTACTTTAACAACTGCAAGTGACGTGAGATGAATTATCTCTTGCTGCTTCTGCTGTCAATTGACACCTCTCTATTAAACTTCCAGTCTTGCAAATACCAAAATAGTAGTGCTAAATTTTTTATTTCAGTCCTTTTTCCCTCCCCCCTATAATTGGTATACTGGAGCAGAAGAGGACTTGCAATTTTATTATTGCTGTATAAGCCTTCTGTAAACTCAGTTACAGCACTTCTGATGTTGGTAATTTTTCTGACTAA
This sequence comes from Manacus vitellinus, assembly GCF_001715985.3. NCBI lineage: Eukaryota > Metazoa > Chordata > Aves > Passeriformes > Pipridae > Manacus > Manacus vitellinus. Next base: position 7,053,708 of record NW_021940535.1, read on the forward strand.
AAAAATATGCTGACACTGTGTTTGGGCATAGGAAAAGAGTAAATTTGAATGTATAATAATCTGGTGAATCTGGGAGGTGTTTGATGCTATATCCCAGCCAAGTTAATCACCCATGGGATTTTTTTTTTTTATTTGCTCAGTTGACTGGAGACATTAATCTCATATCTGTAGAAAGGCATCTTTAATGCCAAAAACTTGATCATAAATACCCAACATTTCTCTGGCATAGAAAAGATTTTGAAGGAAAGCCATCAGCTGACAATAGAGCAGCAGAAACAGAGACGTTGTTACTTTATTTTTCTTACATAATGAAGAAATGCCCAGATGATGATTTTCAATTCATGAAGTATATCGAATCATGTATCATATTCATGAATATAAATTGAGCAGACGTGACACGCATTTTTCATATAAAGATGACATAGAGTACTCCTTCTGGTAGTTCTTTGTCTGAAATATGCTTATTCTAAGAACATCACTACAGAGTTAATAGTGCACTGCATAACTGCATGTTAAAAATCAGAGTGCTAAAGAAGCATCTTAAAGAGAAATTATTCATAGATTTATAATACTTATGGCTTGCCACATTTTTCAAGGACAGGATCTTTCTGCATATTCCTTTCCTTTCCTGCTTTTTCTGCAAAATTCTTCATCGCTAAATATTCACCCAGCCAACCCACTTTCATCTGTCTAGGCTCACTCTCAGGCTACATCATGTTGCTGCCAAGCAGCGCACCATTCGTGCTTCACCTCCCATTCGCACTTCTGCCTCATTAGCAGCTTGGCCCTCCAGATCATCCAGTCCCTACCCGTTTCTCAGTTAGTTGTAGAGGAGTTGTCCCAGGAGAAAACCTGCAATATTGTGGTGACTTTGAACACAGAGTTAGTCACAGGTTAAAACAGAAGCATCAGTTTCTCATACTTGTGCAGGCACTTGTGTGTCAGCAGTGTTCCTACTGAAAAATGGTGAGGACCCTCTCTAATTTATGATTTTCCTCCTTTGACAAATACGAAACTAGTAGGATGGAATATGGCCCCTAGTATGCTCTAATAACATAAAAAAAAAACTTGCAAATAGGAGCCAGTGTGTATACAGATGTTCTTCTTGATTAAAATAAAGCCTTCTCTGTTTACATCACGCTAGGAAGCTGCATTACAAGAAAGATGAGAGGGTAAAATAAGAAATGTGACCTGAAAGAAACTGTCAGATTAGACTGACAGATGAAGGCCAAATACTGGTGTCCTTGAAGTTGATGGGATTTTTGCCTCTGAGAAAGTAGCCAAAAGACAGTAGCACCCTGTGTCTCTTTTAGGGTTTACAGTCCTGCACTACAGTCAGACATCCCGCAAGGAGGTCTCTGCCACAGGGTAAAAGAGCATAACAAAGGTGTGCTGCCTGTCCATGTTAGCCTGCCTGAGCTGTCAGCTCACAGCATTTGTTTATTGCACTTCAATTTTCCTGTCCAGTAATGCTTCTCTAGAAATGAGCTTTGACTAATTTTTGACTAATGCAGGGAGAAATGGTGGGATCATTTCCTGTTCCTTAGAACAGTTGTAATTTTGCCCTTACAAGCAACAGGGTATTTGAAGACGTCTTTCTTCTTCCAGGTTACCAGTCTGTCCTGCCAAACCAGCAGCAGGGTTTCCAGGGTCTCATGGGAATGCAGCAGCCGCCCCAAAGCCAGAACCTGATGAATAATCAACAGGGAAATCAGGTGCAAGGCATGATGGTGCAGTATCCAGCCATGTCGTCTTATCAGGTATTTAGGAACCCTAAGGAAAGACTGCTTTTCTTGGAGAGTGCTTAATTGAATTAAGTTTTTGTATCACACAATGGTCATATAGCTTCATTTGGACAGTGTGTGGCAGGAGGCCTCCTGATGAATATGTCCTAAATCAAATCAGTTTCTCTGCTTCCTGTTTACATAGTCTTAGTATTCCTGATTTTAATTCTGAATTGGGAATACTTCAAATGAACTATTTATTACAGCTTGCACTGAGAGTAAAATGTCACAAAAAATGAAGGAATTAGACTTCTTCCTGTGAAGAAAGTTAATTAAATAAATATAAGAACATTGTGTATTTCTTCTTTTTTTTTTTTTTTTTTTGCCAGTACAGTACTGTTTCCTGTAATGAAGTTGAGGGCTGATCAAGTTAAAAATTACTCATCTGTGGAGACTCCTGCCAAGGATCTCACCATGTCTTCTATAACAAGCTGTAGCCAGATGGATTATTGTTTATTGGGTTCTGGGGAGAGGGAAAGCAGTGTCTTGATTTTTACCAGATCTGTAAGTTCCCAGACTTATTTCCCCACCTTATACCTAGTTTCTGTGAGATATGCCAAGAGCATGTGAGAGGTGGCCTGTGCTTACATTTCTTACTGGTTCCTCTGGAAAGTTAAGAAACTAAATGACATCTAACATTTTAATAGATTGCACTGATTGAGCAGCCATTCCACTTTTCCCTTGGCTTCTCTGAAAACACTACAGCAACCCAGATGGAAATGGGGGAATTACTTGTGGGTAAAATTTTCCCCTTTCATCTTCAGAATTACTGTACTGAAAATGTGTTTTAAAGGTTAATGATCAAGATAGGGTTTAGACCTTTTAGATGGCCTAGATATACCAGGGTTGAGTCTTTCATTTGCGTTGATCCCAGAAGTTCACATTCCGCTAGGTCATAACAGAGGCACTTTGCTGACCTAGGAGCAGAGGGAATTCTCTTAAACCCTTCTCTAACAAAAAAATCCTCGAGATGAGAACAGTTCTGAGCAGCACAAAATGACACATTTGGGCAGAACATGTAGTATACTCAAATTCAGCTAGAAGGAACATAGAGATACTGGGAAACTACTTTAATTTGCTTAGTAATTGCTATCTTCTTTTTTTCTACATCTTTCTGTATTCCTACCTAGGTGCCAATGACCCAGGGTTCTCAAGGATTGCCACAACAATCATATCAACAACCGATCATGCTACCTAATCAATCAGGTCAAGGAACACTTACAGCCACTGGAATGCCTGTCTACTGTAATGTCATACCTCCTGCCCCACAGAACAACCTACGGTTGATTGCCCCACACTGCCCCTCCAATAACGTTCCAGTTATTTCTGCCAGCTGCAGGACAAACTGTACGAGCATCAACAATGCAGGGTGGCAGGTCAAGTACTGACACTGTGGCTTAGAGTGGATATATGAGGATAGCGGTGCATTATTTGACAAATAAATCATGGCCTTCAAATGAAGAGGAACACAACAGGATAAACAGTTGAGGGCATAAGTACTGACTATGCTCAAGTGATTTGCTGCTGGAAAAATCTGTAAAAAAAAATAAAAGTAAAATAAATTTTGAAAAAAAAAAAATGTTTGCTGGTTAATGGTGCATATTTTTGTCATGTCTGCTAGGTATGCCTTTATAGCTTAGCTAGTGACATGAATTCATTGAGGTAAGATTTTTTCCTACCACTGAACACCACTGTGTAGATTGTAATATCCCCGATTCGGATTAGTTTTGTACTTTGTGTTGACTTTGTGAAGCTAAAAGTATTTAAAAATATGATAAAAATCACATTGTACCAAAGCTGTAATGGAAATGAAAAAAAAAAAAAAAAGAAAACAAAAAGAGAATTACTGAATGGAAGGAATAATTTATATACACTATAGAGTTTTTTATGGATATATACTGTATTGTAGTGCTTAATCACAATAAAGCTATTTGACCTCATGGAGGAAGGTCATGTTTCTACCACCTGCTTGGTCTCCTCTGTTTCTGAGTGAACTTCCATTTGGTTCTGCATTGTCTTGTTTCAGGTGAAGCTAATGGGGAAATGGTGCTTAAAGGGCTTACAGGAGTTTGATGAGAAGACAACATACCTGTGTCTCAGCATATATACCATAACAGCTAAGACCACTTAGAAATTGTAGCATAGCCACACACGAAGTATTCAGTGAACGATGTACCAGTTCATCTTAAACTGAGTTTACACTTTTCCAATGCCTAGGACAACCAGTAATGTCACAAACACAATTCGTCATTGTTACAAGCTTCTACTAAGTCATGCCTCTCCAAGAGGCCATACAACAGTTGTATGTTAGAAGACATAGTTGTCTCATGATATCCCATCCACTGGATGGAAGATCAGTTGCTACTGATGCAGCAACCACAGTAACCAGCAACGCTGCTGCATAGAAACTCTGCCCATTCATTGGTACTGCAGCTGTAAACCGTTTTGACACAAGATGGCCAAAAACTCTGGTCCATTGTGTTCAAGTAAGTGGGGATGAACAATATATTTGGGGGTTTGGCTTTTAAAACATAGTGGTTTGCCAGAAAGTTTTAGAACTTTTAATTCCAGTGGTGTTTCTCATTACTATGTCCATCTTCACTCAAATTATCTTCTTGTTCTGATTAATTGGTTTTGATTCATAAATGCTGCATTGAGTTCCTCATTTTGATTCCATGATGACAACATCTGAGACACAAATGTGTTTATCAGACAAAAGTTGGTGTTGTTTTTCACTTAAACTGCATTTTTGATAAATTTTGAACACTTTTACAATAGGTAAGAGTTGAACACTCCAGAATAAGGCATATGCATTATGAAAAAACCCGAGATCCTTTTGTGTGTAAAAACTGTATGCATTATAATACAATTGTAGGTCCACTCAAGATTACAGCAGCCTACAAGGCCCTGGACCATAGTTAATCTGAATGTGAAAGAGCTTTTATTTTACATTTAAGATAGCTGACCTTTTCTTTACTTTCTACTTCAGCTGTGGAAACAAGCACTGGAGGGGCTACTTCCCATATTTAAAACAAACATTTTTCTTTTCTATACAATGAACAGATATCTTTCAGACTTCAGTCTTTTTTTACGTGTGTGTCTTAAAGTGTGGAATCCAGTCCTGTGGGATCATAAGAAAGGCAAACACTGAATTTTATGTAGTGTAATCATGATTCATTTGCTGAGAGACAGTCAAGAGCATGAGCAGTTAAGTAAACACAATTCACTCTTCAATTAGAGGTGAAATACCTTGGGAGAGTCTGCTGATTGATTTTTTTTTTCCTTTTTTTTAAATCAAGATACTGCATTTGAATTTTGCCTGTGACCCTGAGCTCTCATTTCAGATGCTCTGCATTGTATGGCTTATTTCTTTTTAGTGTTTTATATACTACACAGGTTTCTCTCCTAGCATTACTATAATTACACATAATTGGATTTGCTGCTGCAGAACAACTGACAGCTGAATGAATGGGTGTCCTTCTCTGTCAAGACTCCACAGTCCAGCAGGAAGGACCTACCTGCAGGTGACCTTGAGCAGGACAGATCTGTGTGTGCCCAGGCTGAACAAGAGGGGAGGGAGGAGGAATCTCTGTGCACCCAGTGTCTGGAGTGAAGAGATGCTTTGGTTGTCACTATGTTTAAGTCCTATTTCTTCTCCGAAACGCTATTGTTACCTTACTAATCTTCCCACTTGTCAGGGAACAATGAATGAATTGCCTAGTAAAAAAAAATTTGCTCTCAGCATCATAGATTGATGGCAAGCTGGGCTATAGATGATCTCAGTAGAGATGGGCAAGAGAGTCAAAAAGGAAAGCCTAGGAATCCTGCTTCTGTAAAGACAGAATTTCCTCATGTCTTTATTCCACTTTTGGTCATGTCCCCTTAGCAGCAGCCTGACCATGGCCATGCTTTCCCACAGTTTACCTGTCTAAGCTAGTACAATGACCAGCTGGTATAAAACATGTACTTAGTTGTGGGAGCAGGGATTCTGCTGGCTGACTTCTCTCAGCCTTGTGACAGCAGCACCTACCTGAACATTAAGGTACATTCCTGCTGAAATGAGACTTTAGCTTTTTATGTAAACTTGAGCAGTTTCAGGAGGAGGTCACAGCCACCCACCCCAAAATGTCTTACATCCTCTGATTGTCTCACTCTCCAAAGAGTTTGAATCTCCTTAGGCATATGAGGAAACTGAAACTGTTCTCCCTCAGCTATGGAGAATGCCCTAATTATTACAGTATCATATACATGGGGGAGACATCTCACGTGGTGGTGCACATATTTGTTTTATGCTGGAAGAACTTGCATTTGAAGACAAGTAATTTTTTTTTCTGTATTAAGTGAAGTACAAAAATTATCCTCTAATTTTATATTTTAATAATAAGATTTTTTAATATCTTATGATATTAATTAAACTTTTTGTTCATTAATAAAACTAGTTTGAGCTGGATTGCTTAGCACCCTTCTGCTATTAAAACAGAGATGTTTCAGCATTGTCAGAAGAGGAAGAGGAGGAAAAAAGAAATGACCTGCAAATACATGTAACAAAAATAGGTAGGTGAAGCTCAACATTTTTTTCTCAGTCCTTTGAAATATTTATAGGTAATCTCCATAAGACGGGTGCTGTTAGATTCACCTGGCCAAATGTAGTTCAAGCAACTTATCAATTGGTCACCATGAGTTCAGAGTCCAGCTCCAGTGAAATTATTTACAGGACATACACTTCTCCTGTGGGGATGCTCTGTCACTGTGGGCTTATTTTTCGCTAGTCTTCCTTTGGAAATTGGCAGACTCAGGCATCTACTCTGTGGCACCCCTGTTGTGGTGCTAGAGACTGTTTGTTGCATTTTCCCTTTGCCTACTGCATCCTTTCCTGGTTAATTGTGTATTGCTTTCTCCTCCTTTTTATATTCTACAGCTTATGGAAAGCTCTCCCAAGGCCCCATACATATTTAATTTGCCACTTTTTTTTGTAAATTTATATTGCACTGAGAAACCAAAGAGGCATATCCTGAATTAAGCTGACTGCATTAGATGACACTGATCAGCCTTTTGGATGGGTCTAATTCATTTGGGCTGTCATTTGCAGAGGCTGTGCATACTAACAGAAGCCAGATACCATTTGCTCTTGCTTTGCCCTTTGTGCTGCCCAAAAAGTCAATGTTTTTCTCCTAGAACTGTATTATCTTACATTTCTGTTTAACTCTGTGTGAAAAATTTCCTGTACTGAAGGAAGACTGCATGAATTATCCCAGCAGCAAGGAATGGAAATATGCAGGGAGGTTGTAGAATGCCCAGAGCATCTTGTTCTCCACCCCCTTAGCTGTAGCAAGGGGACCCTCCCTGACATGACCATTGAGTGCTTCAATATGATTGTTTCATTTGTGTTCCCAAAATGTGCACAGGTCAGTGTCTTTTCAGCCCCTACATTTGTTAAGCTGTGGCCTGTGTTGCCCCTTTGGGCTAATTATAGAGAAACCAGTTTCCCTCCCTTAATGTTCAGTGGAGAGGCTCTGATGGAGGGTGCTGCCCAGACAGGGCTTGGAGTTTTGGAGTATTGTCTCTCAGAGCTCCTCTTGATAGGTAAGGGAGAGGGAAACTTGTTCCCTCAGTCTTCAGAATTATACAACTCATGCTTAGCCCAGAGACTGTGCTTCAGAAATGCTCACAGCTTCCACGCCTGCTTAGCTCATATTGTCTAAAATCATGTTGCTGCTGTAGGGCATTACCATCTAGTCTTGGGCAGTGGCCAGCTTAGAGCAAACGTTGAGGCAGTCTCGACTGGTGTTTCAACTGCAATCCTACGAGCCTCAAGAAGATTGTAGCAAGGTGGGAGTCGGTATCTTTTCCAAGGTGACAATTACAGGACAAGAGGAAATGTTCTCAATGCACCAGGGAGGGTTTAGATTGGATATCGGGAAAAATTTCTTCACTGAAAGGGTGCTCAGGCAATAGAATAGGCTGCCCAGGGAAGTGAGGAAGTCACCATGCTTAAAGTGTTCAAAAGATGTATGGATGTGGCACTTGGAGACATGGTTTAGTGATGAACACTTTGCCACTAGGTTAATGGTTGGACTCAGTGATCTTAGAGGTCTTTTCAAGCCTTAATGATTCTATGATTCATATCTATGTAGCAGGATATAGAAATGCCTTGAACGTTTTGGATGAGAAGGCTCACTGCATGCACATTGCCTGCACCTACCACAGTGCGGATGATGCAGCAGTTTGGGGGATGCCCACTTCCCAAAACAGGGCTAAAGGTGGCCATTTCTAATTGAATTTCTGCCCATGGTTTGTTTTAAGAATCGGCTGTCTTCCTTGCTGGTTCCTTTCATTCTTCAGAAGAGTGGCTATAAAGAGCCTTTGAGGCAGTGGACTAATGGTTAAATATTTAATGCCACACAGTGTTTCTGAGGATGGTTGGCCCTGCATTCAGTGATTGGCATGAACTATTGCTGTACTGCTTTGTTTTGCAGACCTTGGCTTACACACTGCTGAAAACACAACTTTCCAGTGCACATCAGAGGTGGGCATCAAACCCCACTCTTCTGGCTCCTTTTACAATATCCCACCAACTGTGGAAGGAGATGACTCCTCATTATCTCTCCTGATATAAGGACAAGGGGACATAAGAGAAATTTTGCCTATTAAACCAGCAGTCTCCAAACAAAGGAAACATAAGAGGAGCTCTTTTCCCCCCATTGAATATATAGACAACCTGTGGCATTCCTTGCCGCAGGATGTAGGTGCCATTTCTGAAATAAGTGAACATGGTTAGAGAAGAATTTTGTACTGAAAGCTGCTAAATACAGCCAGACGGTGTTTAGTCCACAGAGGCAGAAAACAGCCTGAAGAAATGTCACCATATCATTCCCTCATCTATAAAGCCTTTCCCCAGAAACTATTAGAGATAAATATTGGACTGGGAGTGAACATCTGACCTGATAAAATATGCAGTTCCATAAAGCAGTATTTGTTACCCAATACTTAATAAGCTAATAATAAATAATAATAAAAACTGTTACCTGACAAGAGTCCATCCTGTAACAAAAAAAAACCTCTAAGGATCAGAAGGAGGATGTGAGGCTAACCTTGGGTTAATTTTCTTCAGTTTGTTTAGTGTCAGATGCCCCTGACTGCATGAGTAACTATGACTGACCTTACACAGCTGCTTGTTCTGCTATTCAGAGTAGGATGTAATATCACATTGAGAATGAAATAAACCTTCCAGTGGGAAATGCTTCATGATCTTTTCATCATCTTTCTTCTTTGTAGCATATAATTGTTCATTATTGTTGTAAAGGTTAATTAGGCACAAGCAATGCTTTTGTGCTGAGTGGTTTGCTTCACTTGATAATAATTGAATTTTTCTTTCAGGTGGTTTTTGGTATATAATCTCTCATTTCATGTCAAAAGTCCTGTCTTTGCCAAGCCTCAGGTGTAATTGCTGCTAAGAGTGAGTTTTACAGTAGTTTTTCATTGACTTGAGAGGGGTTAATTGATGTAGAAATGGCAGGAAAAAAAACTGCAAGAGAGGACCTAAGATTAGCTATCAAGCTGAATAATAACAGGTGTTCTGGGTAAACTTATGGATGGGTTGTTGAAAAGCAGTATTGAATTCTTCCTTCGTTTTCATTTGGAGAGATCAGCTGCAAATGTACACTTAATGGAGCACTATATCTCAGTTCATTCTTGTGTTTTTAAGGAATAGGTTTGGAAAAATAGGTCAAAAAATTTTGCCTTTTATGCTGCAGGTACAGTTTTACAAAAGGCATTTGTAAAAAGGAAATGTAAGATGAAGGTAGTATATAGCAAAGATATACACTCCCCAGTAGAGAAATTATATCCATTGAACTTTACTAAATATATCCCTAAAGAAATGTTTTAAAAAGGCCCCCTCAAAAGGTGCTATGTATCTTGAGATAAAAAGCAGGCTTCACAGATTCCAAGGCTACATAGGTTTTTTTAGCTTTAAGGATAAATCATATGGGTGTGAATCAAAGCACTTGCCATAGCCAGATTTTGCTTGCAAATCTGTGCCAGATCATCTCCACTATCAGGAAACACTGCTTTTATCTGCATGGAAAACAGATGTACATGAACTCCTTCCATAATTTTTAATTTTTTTAGGCAGTGGCTTCTGAGTGTGATAGGAAGAACACGTGAATTGATAGTAGACAAGACTGAAAATTTTCTGCTTAGTTCCCATTAATTTTGATCTCACCAAGATCAAATCCTATGCCAGGTGGAGCTTGTAGGGGAAAAGGCATTCTGTTTATGTGAGTAAAAATTTTTGTGATTACGAAAAATGGATCGTTTGGATTTTTCTAAAGCTTTTCAAATGAAAACAAGATTTTACAAAATTTCTCATAACTGTGCTCCTGTATGCCAAGCTAAGTGTTGCTGATTCACTGAGGGCATGATTTAGACATGGAACAAGATGTCAGGAGATGGGTGGTCACAGTACAATCCTTTTCTATGCAAAGTTTCATGCAGTTATTTGCACAACAAATGTTCTTATTCTCCTGAGGAGAGAACAAATTGACATTGGGATTAAAACTTAGTGGGTAAACCTGGACAAGTTCTGCCTTTGAGATAAAAACTTCTAAAATACATTAGAGAATATTTCCACAATGGGGGAAAAAAAAAAATTACTTTCAACTCTTAAACTGTGACACCCATTGTAAACACCAGGAGGTCAGACCTTAATGCAAAGTGCAGCATGTTTGTAAGGTTCTTATAAATAACAGTTTAGAGCAATTCACACATACACTCTCAGTTAATCTCATTAACAGTAAGTAAAATGAAAGTACAATGGAGGCCGGCAAGCATCCAGAGTCTCCCTGACCCAAATTTTCAATGAGAGTCAAGTCTTGGCCACTTTTAAGGTTGAATGAGGTTTCTTTCATGTGAAGCAAGCAGGAATGCATTTGCATGGAGCTCACATGTGGCACTTGAACGGAGCTCCTGTGTGCATTAAAGGCCACTCTTTCATTTTGTTTCATCTGTACAGATGAAACACTGAGACAGACAATGTGCTGTAATTCAGAACTGCTTCAGGCATCCACAGTTCTGCTTCCTACTGGTTGCATGAGCCTGTTGGGCAACATATTCCCATGACTATGGGCTACTCACAGCTTGATGCTTCTTTTACTGGCATGGATATCAGAAAACCACGTGTCGTGGGGCTTGCTGTCACCCTCCACAAGGCTGAAATTACCACGGTGTGTTTCAGAAACTACAAAGGGGTCCAAATGATATGGAAGACACTCGGGTAAATCTGGATGCATGGATAAATCTGGATCCTTCCTGCTGTTCCGGAGGTGGAGAGGGGGATAAAAAGGACTCTTTTAAGTATTTCTTGAACAGATTATGTCTTCCCAGTCCATTGGGACTTGAAGATTGTATGTGGTTGGCATGTGGTGGAAGAAGTTACTGCTGATGTGTGAATAAAGATGTTGCAGACATCAGACCTGTCACACAGCAGCGGAATGAGCTCTGGACATGAAGCATTCATACAGCACAGAAAAAATTTTGATCTATTGTTTTATTATTTATTCTTGTGCTTCAATGCACCCTTGGACTGGGGCTGTATTTTTTGGGAAGCTGTTTTGTACTACAGCAGATGTTTATGGTGCAGGGCTAGAAGTATTGCCCCTCTTTCCTTAAGAAATAATTGGGCTTTGGATCATTTTTTTTTTGGGGGGGGTGGGAAGGCTAGTTTTCTGAACAGATGTATGTATCTCTTAAGCACAAAGTGTCTGTTAGTCAGAGTAACTAACATTATGTGTAAAGGGAAGCTGCATTTTTTTCAAACCACTCATCCAACACAGGACTCTGCTGGTATAACCCTCTTCTCATCTATAAAGCATGAGCTTTTTAAAAAACAGGGGGTGACGTTTAACTACAGTGGCTCTTTTAAAACATTTTTGTGCAAATACATAAGTCCTTTTTTTTTTGAGATCTCACCATTTCTTCTGCATTCAAAAGCAGCAGAAATACCTGAGAGCAAGCTGCAGTGGCGGGGGCCTTTTTGCTCAGCTCTGTACAATGAGCTCTGTGGATGCTGTGAGACAGGTACCAGTGTTGGTAACAGAATTTTTACTGTATTTCTTCTCCCTTTTCCCTTTCTCTTTGTGCTGTCCAGTTTTGTTCCAGGTAAATAAGCTCATACTACTGGCAGCCAGGCGTGAAGAGTCTCTGAAACATCTTACACAGGAAACAAATGGCTTGCAGATTTTTGGGAGAGGTGTGATGGTAACTAGTTTTTGGGAGCACATGAGGAGGTTCTGAGCAGCTTAAATGATGCTGTGTGCTTCAGGAATGTGTGTTGAGCCCCTGGAGCTTAGCGTGGCAAGATCTCTGAAGCTGTTGGCTAAAATGAGGAGCCTGCACTTGTGCTGGTTCATGGAGACACATCGGCACCAGTGTGATGCCAATGTGGTTTGCAAATGAAGTCATTCCATGGCTGCCTGTTCTCTGTGCATATTATGGACACTGTGGCAGTGGTCTTTGTACAGCAGAAGCATGAAAAAAACAGCTGTGGCCATACATAAGGTGCCAGAGAAGGAGTTGCTAGTACCAGCAATATATATAAGATCAGTAGAAAAAGGATGTCTAATGCTCTGGCACCTTTGAGATCCAGAAGAGACATGAAACAGATGCTAATAACCACACTATGAGACTGGTTCTGTGGGAGAGAACCAATCTTTTGAGCTCACAAGAGAAACACAGGCAGAAAAGGCACTATTTGAGATTCTCAACCTGTGCCAGCAAGAAAGAATATTCCCTTTTGCTACTGCTGCTTTAATTTAGAAAAAGAGCTATTATCCTTAGTTTTTCATGATAAAGACATATCCTTTATAGAGGTTTGTGAGGATGCAATATTCCAGGGTGGCATGAATCACTCTGTGCAAGTCCCCATTCCTCTCTCTATTGACACTAGGGGAGCCAAGATAATTAGTACAGCTTGACATCCAACTTCTATGCAGTGAGATGTGGGAAAAATGATATCCAGGGCACAGAAATCATCTAAGGTATGCCAGTGACAACTACTGGATTGTCAGTGCCCTGTGCCAACTCTCATTAGAATACACTCTTCTACCACCAAGTGTAGGACAGCCTTTTTAAATGAATCAGTGCAGTGTGTGTCATGGGTAGTAGTTGGAGAAAAGGCCTGAAGGTCTGTGATGCTCTTTCACAGAATGACTTATTTCTTTGGAATTAGTGACATCCTGAGATAAGGGAAGACCAAGGGGAAGTGCTGGCATGTGATCTTTGCTGCTGACAGATAATGGAGCAAGGACTTTCAATTCAGTGCACTGAGTCTCTGAGTCCCATAAAACCAAGGGTCACAGCTATTCTGTTTCTCAGCCTATTACCCACTCTATTTCTTCATAACAGTCATTTATCTGTGTCTTGCTTTTCAGCTGGACTGTTTCAGAGTGCAATGGTGGCTGTCAGCTTGTGAGAGAATTTGGGTCCTGCACCAACCTACGCAGGAGTTAAGACCCTGACAGCAGAGCCCCACATTTTCAGTGGCTTTCAGATAGCAACAAATATCATCTGCCAGCACAACTGTCTCAACAGATGCACATTCCTGTCAGTCAGCTTTGGTTCCCATCCACATTTAGCTTGCAAATAGTGCCTAATGCTGATGGCCCCAGACATGCAGCTATGCGACCTTCTGGTCACTTGTGTGGACCAAGTCCTCCTGGCATCTGTGAATCTCAGAGTCACAATAAAGCAGGCATGCTGCTCAGTAATCTGCTCTGATGCTTAATCCTGCATTTGTTTCTTGCTTACTTATGGCCAAAGTGGCATTAAGAGCACCCTGTGTCAGTGGCACTGGAATCTGGAGCTGGCCTTCAGCAGGCACTGGTTTTGCCTCCTCCCTGCCAGCACTCAAAACTGCTGGGCAAAGTCTAGCACTGAACTGAGCAGATACAACCAGTATAAATATTGCACATGCTCAGCTTTTAGGAGAGGCAGTCACTCCAGGGAATGGACAGAACAACTTTGCCAGCACTATTTTTCCAGCCTCAGTTGGAGTAGACACATTCTCCCCAGAGATGCCTGCTCTCCTGCAAACTGGAGCAGTGTCCTGATGGGTTGGTGGCAAGGCAGGCCACCTGATAGTCTCCTGCACAGGCACACTGCTGGGCTCCAGTCATGCCTCTCTTTGCTTTTAAACATAAGCTTAGTCCACCGTTCAGAGAACACTAACTTTAGCTCCCCTGAGAAATATTGGACTGCAAGTTAGGGGTATAAGAGTGGCACTGGCAAACACTTGTGTTTAATGCACTAGATTCTTCTATATAAGGTAGCAGCATTTTTTTTTCATCCTTGTCATTTCCATCACGATTCTACAGAAAGAGGTAAGACATGTATGGAAGTTGTTTTACACTGACATTAAGTCCTTCTGAAAACCTAGCCAATTAAAATTGTGTTGTGTTCCAGTTTTGTTATGTCTCTGTTGTCAGTGTACATGAGATAGTGGCAAACAACAAAAGCAACGTGGACAAGTGTAAATAATTAGCTAATTTAGTGGTGTACTTGAGTGCTTTTTATTTTTTCACTCATTTGTATTTTCTCCTTCTTCTGAGTGCTTTCACAGTTGTATATTTTTCTTAAAATGCTGTTCATCATTGAACATCAACTAGAAGAGAAAAGTTATTTTTTCAAGCATGGACACCATCTCTGAATTTCTACCTGAATTTTATATATTTTTAATTCACAATTTCTAAACTTAGTTAAATTATTTTTTCTTTAAAACAATTCTCAAAGCTACAAAATGGTCTTGGAAACAGGATGTGGTATTAAAGGTATAAAAACAGCTTTTGTATTGGAAAATATATTTTCCCCATAAAATAAGTTATCTTACATGCTGTTGGCATTCAAGATAGCTTTTGGCTAAAACACACGAGATATTAATGTGATTCTAATTGGCACATCTCTTTGAAAGAGCATTCTGGTCGAATGTGTGCAGTAGATTTGTCCATTGCACAACACAGATGGACAGGAAAACTGCCATCTCAGGGATTAAATTTGCAAAGTTCTTAAAATTCTCTGTTTTACACAAGGTAATACTAATGTAAGCCAGAGCCATGAACTTGCATCAAGGTGTCACTGGTTTGCACATCTGTGTCCATCTGTTTGCACAGATTCAACTTCTAGTGCGTGCCAGTATCTAGAAATAGCAGTAGTGGCATCGATATACAGGAAAATGATGATAGTGTCAGATGTTGCTAATGGGGAGTTTCTTGACTGAAATATGCTTTTTCCTGTTCTCTTTTATAAAAAGTCTTAAAATTTCTACCCTCTTTCAGTGGAAGTGCTGATTCTATAGGAAACCCTCCCCAATAGTACCAAACTCTTGATAATTTTCCCCAGATGTTTCATTGTATGGTCTCTGCATAAGGAGACTAGCCTCATCATTTCTTAGCAGATGGAACCACTTGGGTGAAGGGATTTGACCAAGATCATGCAGAAAGTTAGCAGGCAGCAAAATAAAAACCCCAGAAAACAAAAAGAGTGCAAGAGTTCAAAAACACAAACTTCTTCCATATAGCTGATGTTAAAACTAGGAGACATCAGCATGATAATGCTCAAGGCTATAATGAATTCCCCATCCCCAGTGTTGCAAAGGAAGGTGCAGGATGAATCCCAGAGGTAGGATTCATGCCTTGCTTATTCAGAGCAGCTTAACTTCAAAGGCGAGGACTAAAACCTGTGTGGTTCCACCCCTGCCTGCTTGTACTGTACTTTCCTACTTAATTCTTTTTTTCTCCTAAGAGCAGAAATAACAGGGTTGTTGATATATTGGCAACTGGAGAAATCCAACTTGGGAAGATTATAGGATTATACAACCTGACTTCTCAAGGTGTCAGAGGTGTGTATATAGATATGTAGGTATATAGATATGTAGGGAGAGATATATATATAGGTATATATATGTATATGTGTATATATATGTAGGTGTATATATATATATATGTATATATATATACACACACACATATGTTGTCCAAAGTTGAAAGTATAGTAGGGCCTGAGAGAGCTGACAAATCTCAAAAAAGATGGACAGATCTGATTTTTTTTTTTTAACTACCACAACTCTAGTGAAACAAATCAAATACAGCTTTAAAACTTCCCTGCTTGAACTTCTCCTCTTCCCCTTTCCTCTCCCTGGGGTTTCTGTTTTAGAGCTCTTGAACTGATTTGTTGAGACAGATCAAAGTATGAAGTATTTCTCAGCTGGTCTTATTTCTCTCACTGGATTGTAGTGGCAGGAGACAGGCAGCTCATTACAACTGGGAGAGTGCTTCTATGAAAGCAACTTCATTACAGCTGGTAAGAAAAATAAGATCCTGCTGAAGCTATAGTTCAGTCTCACCACCACGGAAATAAATTATTTTAGAATGAATAAATTATGTCACACTGCTTCTCATTAGGGTACAAGGCTGAATATTAACATAATGTTAAATACATCTGAACTGTACTGCTTCTGTCTGATGTTGTGAAGGCTTTGAAGTACATTTTGGGTTTGTCCAATTTAGAGCATGTTTCCCCTTTGCTTATTTATTTTCCTCCCTCTTCAGCAGTGCTTCAGTGGACGGAGGGGATGGGGAGGAGGCTATGCACCTCAACAGCCTGTCAGCCTTCTCCAGATGCTGACTGTATTTTGTAAGGCACCAGAAAGTATTTGGTTTGAGTATCTTTTGAAGGTGCATGAACATGGTTATCTGAACCCAGTTGTGGCTCCATATTTTTTCCAACGGTGTATCATGTATAAATCCTGTAGTCCAGGCCTGTTGGTTGTGAGGTCCAGTTTGAGAGCAGCTCAGAGCAGGCAAGTTAGGAGGCTTCTTGTCAACGTAGACCATATATGTGAGCTGCCTTTTCATAAGCTCCTGTCAGTCAAGAGGGAGGACAAGCTTTCTGCCTTTGCTCTCTCCTCTTGTCCTTCTCCCAATACTATCACTTAGCAGTCCAAAAACAAGAAAAAAGCCTCATATTCCTTTAACCAATCAATGCCATGGTTTGCTCCCATCTATGTGGGACTTTGTGAGTATGGCAAGGGAGAATGATGGCTCCATTCAGCAGCAGAGCTGATTTGTGAAATTATCTCCAGAAAGGATTTTAATCTCAAAAAGAAGTTGAAAGAGGAGAATAAAAAGAGAAATGACCCAACTAAGACCATGGTTCAGTGGCAGTCATAGAAACAGATTTCAGGTCTCCTCCTATGAAATCATAGGAATTCTGAATTCATGAAATTCTGAAATACATTTGAGAATGTATTCAGAACATTCTGAATGTTCTGAATGGTTTTACAGGTAAGCTGAGACATAACATGCAGAAAGCAGAATGGAAGTACCATTAATTGGAAAGGGACTCTCCTCCTGAAGGTTTGTGCTTATGTTTCAGCTTAAATACATCGTGATATATGTAATGGGCTCTTCTGCCCTCCTTTCCCTTCACAGAGGATAAAAGAGAGCCAGAGAAAGGGATGTCCCTGTAGGGAAACATAGCTATATTATATGTCAGTTGGTGATAACTTTTGGAGCAGAAGGACTGGTCATTTTGGACAAGTATGGCTAGAGCACAGAAGACATGCTGGGCAGCGGTACTAATGCAGACTGAGGAGCTTATCTGGCCTAGATGGGCATGTGGCTCCATCTAAAGCCAGTGCAGCTGTTCCATCTACACAAATGTTAAACATTACTCAGGCTTTGCTGCAACTTCCCTCACAGAGTAAGACAAGATGTGGGATGGAAGCAAGGTCAGATCCAGAGTTTGCTTGCTAAAGGAAAAGGTTGAGTATGGAAAAGAGACAGTAAAGGGGTAAGGCGTTTCCAAAGCTGGGCTTGTTGCCCCTTGTATGGCTGCAGGGGAACGGGACAAGAAGAGCTGGTGGATCCAAGTCCATGACTCAATAACTTTTTCTCTATATGCCCCAGTGTTCATCTCAGCAGCACCAGCAGCAGCCTGGTTTCCTAGATTTGTGGTGTAGAAAAAGCAGATGGTCACTTATAGGATGGAAGATGAAACATGGCTTTCCCGCTTTACCTATAGTGTATACTGAGATTTTAAGAAGTGTACCATTAATGGGGCAATTTTTGGCCAGATTCTTGCAAGACATGGCAAAATAAGTCTGTATTTTGTGAACCCAGATGTAGTGCACTCTGGAAAGAAAGGACTGACAAAGATGTGACATGAATGTACACTCCTGAGGAAGGGCTGGCAAACATCAGGTTCTCTCCCAAACCCCATCTCAACAGGTCTACTGTGAAATTAAATTTCCTCAACAAGGCAAGGTTTGAAAAACATAAAGCACATGAAATCTCCTGGAGAGGCTGTATTTGAAAATTGCGTCCTCAATTTGCTGTTTAATAGCATGAGTGGGCTCATCAGGATTTCCTGTATGCTAATGTCACTCTTTGATAGCTCATTCATCTCACCTTTCCATGGTGCTCCCATATGGACACATATGTTCAGTATCTCTGCGGGATCCGTGACCAAATTCAGTGTCCTTGTGGGTATGTTTTAAGCATGTGGAATAGCTAAGCATCATGATGTGTCAGTGTTTTCTTGTGTAAAAACAAACCTAAGCTCGAAAACAGAGGAAATAGAGCCCAAAAGGGACCTCCCACATCAGGGAAACCTGCCCAAGGACTGTGTCAGCCTGTTGCTTTTATTCACGGATGACTATAAAACCACATAGACATTTTGTCCCCCTGTCCCTGTGTGTGTGGTTTGGAGGCTCATCCAGTACTCTGAGACCTCCTGTTCTCCAAACATGTGGCAAGATTTTCTGAGGTGACTCACACAGAGAGATTTGAGCCAGTATTAAACACAGGTGGAGGAGCCCCTGTAGCAACAGGGATTGATCAAAATCTCTCTTTTTCCGACTGTTTCATAGCTGATGTTTCAGATACCTTGAGGAAACCATTTCATGTAACTGAGCTGGGAAGTTTGAGGCTTGAAAAACTATGTCAGGAGCCTGTACTCACTTCATGTGGTTTTGTTTGTCCAAACCCACTTTTTTTTGGTCTTTTCACAAGTCACAAACACTTTCCCAAGATGAGTTGCCCTGTATGCAGCACCCTGTTGTTTCCTGAGCATTTTCTGCTCCACAAACGCTTCTACAGGATGCTGAGAAAGGGAACAAAGATTTAGCTAGCAGCAAATGGTCAGTGTCGCTACACACTGGCACTCCAGTCTTACAGTAACACTTCAAAATAAGAGAGATGAACAAACTTCTTATTCTATTGTCATGCTTTTGCTCATGAACTAAAAGTTTGATCAGATATACCTCACAAACTCTAATAAGCACAGACGAAGTCCATCTTCCATTAATATTCTTAAGAGTTTTGCTGTTTTTTCAAGGGGCTTAGCCTTGATACCCTCTGATTAAGTCTTGACTGTCGGACAGTGGCTGTGAATTACTTACAGCTGTTGGTGGTGGAGATGGGGCAGCTGAGTATAATTGATCTTCCTGATTACTTGTATTCCTTCCCCTGGAAGGAAGTAAAAAGGTGGTCAGAGAAGAGTACTGGGAGTCAGTACTGGTGAGTAGTAATTCTAGTTGTTACTGTATTCTGTAGTTCTGGTATCTGAGAAGTTGTAACTGTTTCAGAACGGTTTCCATGTTGGTAAACAAATATAATCTTTTCCTACTCTAATGAACAGAGGAAGTGCATCAATAAATTCGTTAATATTGTGAAATGCTTTGATGGGGATAACTTGCATGCTGGGGAGACCGAACTGTGAGCAGTGGTAGTACAAAGTTCCTGTATATTAAAAAGCTCTTCCCTGCATCTTCCCAAAGTTGGACCTCTGCCTTATCTTCTAGTTTCCCAGTTCTCCTATTACAGCCTTTATGAATCATCAATACAGAGGTCTAATTCTGCTGCTGTATAGCCTGACGCTCGGATCAACCCTCCTTCCTAAGTCCTTGAGCTGTGACACACCAAAGATCTTGCCTCATACACGCTCTACCTGTTTGCTCCCTTTTATTTTACCTCAGTCCAGCTACT
The DNA here is from genome assembly GCF_001715985.3 of Manacus vitellinus. Taxonomy (NCBI): domain Eukaryota; kingdom Metazoa; phylum Chordata; class Aves; order Passeriformes; family Pipridae; genus Manacus; species Manacus vitellinus. The sequence continues at coordinate 7,073,530 of NW_021940535.1, forward strand.
GGGTAGACCAACCCACTGCAAAGGGTTACTGATGTCTGCACAGATGGTAAATACACTGCAGCTGCAATGGGCTGGTGAACTTGGCAACACAGAAGTGTCTGTGCAGGTAATTCTGAAGGATAGGTGCTACACAGGACTAATGACTGCATCAAGCCATTTATGTTAAGCACAATATATGTGCTTAACATAAGCATGCAAGTTGTCATTTCTAGAAAAGTTCTCACTTTTAGTGACTAGTAAAAAAGGTTATGCTCTCTTTTGTGAGCAATATTCACTGCTTACTTGCAGTCATCTGAAATTTCTTTCTGCTTGCCAGGCATACATAGGGTCTTGGGATTTTTGTTTGATTCCTTCTTTTTTTTTTTAAAAAAAAAAAATGTGTAAGTGATGGGAATCCTAAGCTTTTCATTAAAGGGAATGGCCAAAGCAGAAACAGTGTTTTCACTTTTAAGCAGATATAGTTTTGGCTCTTCGTGTAATTTTTGCTTCCTGCTAGCAGAGACTAGACTAGCAAAGTATACAAAGAGAACATTAAAGCTGCTTTAAAAAAAAATCAAAATAAAACAAAAAAACCAAAGCATAACAGTAGATACAGGATGTTTTTTCCCAATCTTAGGCTCCTCCTAAAGTGTTTCCTAATTAGCTAATGTCAGAGACAACACTAAATGCTGGATTGACTTTGCTCTGATTCAGTATAGGCTGTTTTCTCCTTTGGTCTCTGCAGGGGCCAGGTTATTGTTTAACTGGCAGTAAGATCTTTGTTCTAGGTGAGGTAATGTGATAGGAATCTTTATATGTTCCCTTTTTTGATAATGTATAATTTTAAGAATTTATTAATGTTTTCTTCTGTGCCTGTAGGGCACCTATTGAAAAATATATGAAATATTTGAAAAATATGAAACTCCATTTCTGACTAAACCCTTTCAAAAATGTTTATTTACAGGTCCATGAATCTGAAAATTATTCATCCAAAAATATAGAATATTAATTTAGATAAAATAACCATTTAGATAGTTAATAACTTTGCACATCCAGACCGATTAAGGTGGCAGCTAATAAAACAGGACTTGATTTATTTCAGACTTCATTGTATTTTTGCCCTGGGTAGCAAGCAAAAGTAATTTAGTCTAAATCATATTGCCTTTTTTTTTTTTAACTTTACTCCCAGATTTTATGTTCTACCCAAATCAATAAGAGGGAGAACTTCTACAAAAGAGCTTGTTAAAACTGTGACCTTGCACTTCAGTGCTATTCAGATGGGTTTAATAAGTCAAACAATTGTTTCTCTGAGATGTTTTGACCCTGTGCAGGCAACAAGCAGATGCAATACATACCAGGAGCAATCTGAGAAGTTGCCTTTATACAAATTTGTACTGGAAGAAACTAATATGCAGGATCTTTGTCATTTTGCAGACTTGTTTTAAAGCACTCAGATAGTCTGTCATAAACCTCTTCCTAAAGTAATATTGAACTTCTGCTGTTCAAAGGCCTCAAGTAAAAGAGGTGTAGATGTGGCAATTAGGGATATGGTTTAGTGGTGGACTGGGTAGTGTTAGGTTAGTGGTTGAACTTAATGAACTTTGAAGGCCTTTTCCAACCTAAATAATGCTGTAAAGTAGAATCCAGTCAGAGATTTCCCAATACACTGTTCACTCATTCAAAAATACCAATTAATCAGAGGTTGAACTAAGCCTTAGTTTGAGTTGGATCAATAAAACCCTCAAAACAAACACCACAACCATCCTTCCAAAACCTGAACAGAGCCCTGTGAAAATGTGAGTAAAGAACACACTTTGAATTTTTTCTTCAGTACATTCGACTTTCAGATACATTTGGCCTAAAATTTTCAAATTGCGGGTTATAATTAAGGAAGCTGAAATCACAATGTTGTACTTTGCTATTTTGAACTGAATTGTTTGGTCTGGATCTTTTACGAGGAGGTGGTTGGTTTTTTGGGCCATTACACATTTTATGGCTTTTTTAGTTTTTCTATTCGTGTTGAGCTTTTTATTTTATATAATTTAAATCAAAGAGGTTTTGTGGAGCAGAGACACAATGGAGATCCTGTGTTTCCTTGAGTAAAGCAGAACTGTATTTCTGCCCAAGTAAGAGAGATAGCTATCTAGGACATCCAAGAGAGGATGTCCCAAAATGAAGGGCCTTGAGCTGGCTCTTTTCTAGCAATAAGTTTCCCTTGAGCAAGCTAAGTAGTGACGGTGAAGCAGGGACCAGCATAGTCCAGAGGGGAGGGAAGAAAAGCGGAAAAGGGGGAGTATGTAGCGGTGCAGGACATTATTGTATGCCAACCTTCTTTCTTAACAAGGAGACCTGCATCTGGGTGATGCAATTCAAGGACAAACTGTTCTGGTTGTGGTGATTTTTAGAAAAGTAGATTCATCTTAGTTGTTTTTCCTTCACAAGGCTACCTGGGGTCCTCCTTGTTGTACCTTTTCATGCCAGGTGAGAACTAGGGCTCCTTGTCATACATCTGTCATCCATGTTATGACCTTAGGTATTCTGTATAGCAGTCATAAAGCGGAAAATTATAGTCTTTTTCTTATCCAACTCTCTGCCTTATAGAAAATGAGTGTGTCTGTAATTGGGCATGAAGTATTTTAAATTGGGCCATCAACCAGACTGCATCTGTTGTTCTCCTCATTATTATTCATTACACATTACCAGCACTAATGTTGTGTTTTCATTAATTTTTCTATTAACTTTTCCCCATCAGTGTGATTAAAGATTCATTAATCTGAAGCAGAATAAAACAACATGCCACCACCTCCCAAACCTGAGATCAAATCAAAATCATCCTGCATATGACATTATGAAAAAACTGAGTCAGCCTTATGAAAATGAGATATCTCTGAGAACAGATATGTTAGCAAAGGATTAGCTGTTCAAATGGTCAAGTCAAACAAGGTGTAATCAGAGCTAACTTTACAGCTCCTCCTCCTTTCACTTCTCCCATCTGCAATTTCACAACCCTTTAGATAGAAGTTTAACTTAGTACCAATTATCTTGTACCAATTATCTATGTATTTAATTTGGCCATGTAATTGGTAGACATTTCCAACTTCAATATTTTTTATATGCTCTGTGTTTAATAAAGCTGAAGGATTTTTTATTCCCCCTTGTTATGATCTTTTGAGAAATATGTGAGCTCTCCTACCTCCTGTCTTTTTCTGACTGCTTTAAGAAATGTTGCCTTTAAGTTTGAAAAGTACTCTTTCTAGCAGCTTGTAAAGAATAGGAAAATGGTGGAAATAGGAGTTAGAATGTCCTTAGGTGGGGTGTGTTCATTTGACTAGCAAATGTAAATTTAGGAATCCATTTCTGACTGTTGTTTCTTCAATATTACTCTGTTATATAATAAATGCAGGCATGAGTGTTTCCTCTATATAAACCCTTTCCCCTCCCCTCCCCATATACCTGAATGATATTTATATGCTTTTTCAAAATGTGGACATGTTAATTAAATGACTTGTTTCAACCTGTATGGAACATGGGGTGTGTGTGTGTGTGGGTTGTCCTTTGTTTTGAGACCTACGAGTGTTCAATACTTCTTCCAGGAAGCATGTGAGAATTGAGGCCATACCATAATGCATCAACCTGAAATGTCAGTGTGGTGGGGAGAAGAAAATTTGTGTTGGGGCCATGGCTACGTAAGAAAGCCAAAAGGAAAAATCTCAATACAACTCAAGGTTATATTGAATTGGGGAACTAGTGCACCTAGGGCTTGCGTAGCACCTGTGCCCTAACTTTGAGCTTTGCTCCACCCATGACACCCATGTGTGTAATGGTAACTGACATGCTTTCAGGAAAGAAAAAAAATCTAGCCAGAACTTATTGCAGATGTAGTTCTCTTAGAGATCCTTGTCTTTGAAGATTCCACTTCTGAAGCCAGGAATTTTCAAAGGGTTCTGAATTCAATGGAGTTGCTTAAAGGACTCTAATGATAACTTTTGCTGCTACCAGTGAGGGACTGGCTAATAGCATCATTCCATACCAATTTCCAGACATCTCAGTGCACAAACTGATCAGCAACTGATCAGTGAATGAGCCATGAGGTGTCCTCGATGCCTCTGAAACATCTGAATGGTGACTTCAGTCTCTGTAGGGACTGCCCTCCCTGGGAACAGAAACCTCCATCCAGGTCCTGTGGTTGATACCAGCTCATTTGAAACAACATTTTAGTAGCTCAACATCATGATCCTAGAGAAGAATAAATTTAATTTACTGTAAGGCAAAATTGACAAAACTTGGATCTGCAGGCAGAAACCAGTGAGAAAAAAGGAGGCTTTATAGCAACAGATTCTGCAAGTTATTTTTAATTTCACCCATCTCTCTGGCTGGGATCCATGTCACTTGCAAAACTTCAGATATTGTTTTAAAGAATGTTTTCATTGACCATATTTGGAGAGAAGTTTTCTCCTTGGAGAGGCCTTCAGCTTTCAGAGTTTGTAATTTGTAAAGACAATATTTAATTAAGGTATCAAGAGGAGGTAAGTGAGAAAACTTCTTGTTTCTTGCACATTTCTGTCCCCAGGTGTGCTTATTGTCCCTACTTAATTTTGAAAGTAGAAGCATGCTGTTGTTCTCCGGACATGGCTGTATAGGGCCATCTTCTGGTCAGGCAATAAATAAAACACTTTAATGGGTGTTAATGCAGCCAGTCATGGCTAGGCAGTAACTTGACAGTAAATATGGTGTTATACAGATAAATAAATTAGACTAGTGCATGCTCCATGGTTCTATCTTAAGATGGGATTTGTTCAGTGGTAGTCCACAGGTTCCATGGGAAAATTTTTTGAGGGAATCTTAGATCATATTCATATATTCTTTAAGTGAGGTCCAGGGTTGCACTTTTATATGTGCATTTTTCATTCCAATTTTTTGAGAAAAGCATGAGACACATGCACTGAGAATACTCAACTGAAATTTATTCGGTTTACTTGAGACAGTTAAGCACAGTAGACTTGGAGGAAAGATAATTTTATCTGAATTTACACTCTACTGCTAATGATGGAGGAGAATTGTCTGGAAAATTCTTAATTTCATCATAACTGAGTACTGGATTAAAAGCTACGTGGACTAGCTCTGGTCAAGTCGAAATGCCAGAGGATTCATTTTTTTATATATACATATTCAGTGTTTTAGTTGATCTGAAGCCTGTGGACTTTAAAGTGATGTGCTATTAAACTGGAAAGAACAACAATTTAAGCCTGAATTGAAGGAATGAGATGCAAGCAAAATTGTTTACAGTTCCGAGGAAATGCCTAGCACTTGGATGATGAAATGAAATGAATCACAAATTTTAGGAGGAAATATTGCAATCAAGACAGATATTGTTTCCCCTGGAGACAAGTCAGTTGGAGTTACCTGTATTGCTCTTCAGAGATGATGTCTTTTTAGTCTCTCTTGTTCTTTATGAGGAAAATGCACTGTCTGAAAATGATATGTCCAACTATAACCTTTTTAACATGACTAATTGCCAGAAATTATGTGCTCTCTAAGCCCTGGCTGTACCATTTGAGTCTTATGGTTATTCTGACTATGTAAGTGCTATGAGGTACAAGATAGCTGAATCAGAATTTAATACACAGTCATGAAGGGAAGGAGTCCATCTCACGAACCAAGAGGCAAGGAGAGTAGCCCAGCTGGCTGCAAGAGGCACATTGATGAGGAGTGTGGTGCAAGGTGAAGCCTGGAAGTTCACACTGACTAGAAATGATATTGTCTTCAAGTTAGAGGTTTGAATCCAGTATCCATTGTTGGTGTGTATAGCTTTGATCAGATTTATTGCTTTTCTGTATGGAGCTACAAATGTAAAAAAGTGTTGGTACCTGACTTATTGTAGTATTTTAACAGATAGTAAAATGCAACCTGAAAAATTCTACATCTTTTATGTCCACAAACTCACGTCCACTCCTCCATGTTTATCCACCTCCCTTCTTAGGGCTTTAGCAATCCAAAACTGAACAATTCTCTAAGTGCATCATAAACTATCTATTTTACAGCTCATAAAGAGGAACACAGAAAGACTTATGAATTCACAAAGATTATTTTTGTATTTTCATCAATTGAAAGCAAATTGATGAAACAGTTTATCCAACTCATTAAGTGAACTGACCCCTGAAGGTTAATGTAGAGTTTCTGAAAGTGCCCAAGCGATTAAGCGAAAGCAGTATCAGAATGACTACAGCGTGTGTAACAATTTATTGCCTCTGTGCAGAGAGAACTGTGGCATGGAATTCAGTGGAATGACTTTTTGCCTCACTTCCTGAATAACAGAATAGCTTGTGCTCCAAATTATACTCCTGGTGGTAGTAAGCAGATTCTCCCACCTATTCTCCAAAAAGCCATAGGTCTGAAACCTGAGGAGTTATACTTATTACAGGGAAGTGTATTGTTCAGTGAACATGGAAAAAAAAGTTATCACGTGAAATAATCATGGCATTATAGAATGGTTTGGATTAGAAGGGACCTTAAAGATCATGTAGTTCCAACCCCTCTGCCACGTATAGCGATACCTTCCACTAGACCAGGATGCTCAAAGTTCCATCCAAACTGAACACTGCCATGAACTGGACATCCACAACTTCTCTGGGCAACCTGTCCCAGTGCCTCTCTACCCTCACAGTAAAGAATTTCTTCCTAATATCTAATCTAAACCTACTCTTAGTTTGAATCCATTCCCCTTGTCCTGCCACTGTAAAAAGTCTCTCTCCATCTTTCTTGTAGGCTCCCTTCAGTATTCTGAAAGGCTGCAATTAGGTCATTCCAAAATAATAATAATGATAACAGCTGTTAACTACATGTGGTTAACAGGTCAAAGGCAGTATATAATCAGTATTTCTCCTCCCAGATATATCAATTTTACAATGGTGTAATTTTACTATATGCCTAAACTTAAATGGTTTATCTGAATAAAATAAGTTAGCCACTGATGACATGTGCCATCCAGTAGATATTTCATGACATGCCTAATAAAAAAACTTCCTGTGCAGTAGATGTTTCATTTAACATGAAGTTGTCTGACTCATCTAACATAAGATAACAATAATCATCTGCCATTCATGTGGAAAGTCTGTTGGTAGAGACTCCTTATTCTTCTAGCCCTGGTATCCCTAAAAGTACTTCTAGGTCTTCCATATTGCAGAAAGGAAGAGACAGGGAAAGTGTTAACTGTTCGGATGCAGCACCTGCTTAAAAGGTTGCTGCCTCAATTCAGCAGAAAGCAGGGGGTGATGTGGGAGCATGAAGAATAGCATGTCTCCAGTTGTTTGAAGAATTTCTGCCATTAGGCGTATACCTGAGGTCTGAAGATAGGCTTTTTAAAGTGCACTTCATGTTGATCTCTGTTTCACTTAAGCTCATGTTCAATGCTGACAACAAGCTGTTCTGTAGTAGCTCTTGTTATTTTCCCAGACAGCACCCTTAGGACTGTATAAATGGCAGCCACAGGAAAAAGAAATATTGAGAATATCATTATTTTCTAAGTGAGTTTCTATTGTTGTTACAGAACTTGGAGAGTCAGGAGCACCGAGACTCATAAAAGTGTCTTTGATTATTAGTTCTTATGATTTCATCTTTTTTTTTCTGTATTGGAAATGAGCTGGGATCTTGAATGAAACATGCATTTAAGATGATGGTATTTCCTGGAGTTTATGCAACATATGCTACAACATGATGAATTGCCATAATACGTTTATCTTGAGTGTTCATTATGTAGAAATACTCACTTATTTCACATTTACATAGAGAAAATTAGAGGCAGTATAAAAATCTAATGCCTAAAAAAGAGAAAAAATCTTACAGAACTCAAAGTAAGGAAAAACGTTGAAGAAAGGCATTTTTTTTCCTTAAAACCACTGAAAAATCATGGTACCTCGTTTTTGTTTTTTTCTCACAGATTTAGAAACATATTAACATTCTTTTGTGCAAAATCCAAATGTAAGAAGTGCTTGGTAATGCAGCTACCTGCTTATGTTTCCAAATGTCACAGCTATGGTTTAAGCTAGCTTGTGATGATGTATGTATTGGGCAATATTACTGAAGGCATCAGCATAACTGGCTTGAGAATTTAATTTTCTGTTTGCAAAGAATTTATGTAAGGCTTATAATGCTGAGCAAGCTACCAGCAAACTCTGTTCCTGAAGACAGAGAGCTTTATTTATTTATTTAATTTAACTGCAGGGAGATAAAGTGAGTTCTAGGGAGTGAAGAAGCTGCCCTGTATGACAAGGGACTTGCCATGCTCGTGGGCACCTCAAACTGTCCATAACACCTCAAGATATCAAACATCTAGGCTCTGACTAAACATTCAGTGGGTACAGCATGAGTTATAACTGGGCTGCAACTTTCTGTACATGCACTCCTGGTCACCAGGAAATGTGAGGTAACTTACTATTGCCTAACTTGCAAAGGAAGAGCATATAGTTGTGTTGCCTTGCTTGCCCTAAGGGCTAATAGCACTCAAGTAGCTTATCAGATCTTAGTAAGAAACAGGTTTTTCACTTCTTAAGAATTATCTGGGCCTCTTTTTAATGCAAAGCAGGAAAAAATCTGCCTTGAGATTTTCCTGTCCTCCTCACAGGTCTTAGAGCACTTTGTTATCGGATCCTGCTTTTACAGGTTCATTGATGACATACTTAAGGATGTAGTTAAATAATTATACAAACTCTTCCTGAGGCAAAATTAGAGATTTATCAGGTTTGACAGATGCTCTTAGGCTCTTTCTCCACAAGGAGTTTTGGACAAGCAATTCTTTTGCTCCATGTTGTTTCCATGTGAAATGAAGCTCTGTATGTACTGCTGTCACTCTCATGGGGCATTGCACAGAAAGACACCAAGATCCAGAGCGTGCTATTGCAGTCCAGTCATATGAACCGCCAACTCATTTCTGTCATATAGATAAGTGACTGGACTCACAGTGTGAAGACTCTATTACTGGGTTATAACAAACCTGATACTTCACTAGTCTCAATCTCTTCTTGCATATTAAACTTCTTTAGAAAAATGTTGGCCTATCTGCATATTTATTTCTAGCATCATCTTGCTAATTATTCAGGCTTTGTCATTAAAATCCTGTCTGTAACTGAAAGAAGTCCTGAGGACAAATCTCTTGAGAGCTTGCTTATGCAATGGAAAGCATTTTAGAGATTCTTGCCTTTGTACCAAAAGGGATGGATCTGAAACCAAAACTGGCATAAGTACTCTGCTATCAGGCAGTTAGTTGTCTAGGGCGCAGAAATAGTCTGCTGTGTTTCTGAAATGCATATATTTGTCTGCAGAGGAGCAATCAGGTTTGTGAGAGGATCTGGAGAGCTTCTGTGGTATGTCACAGACATATCTGTAAAGGTACAATGCCCCATCAGAAGAACAAATAGATAGACAAAAGTTAAATCTGAAGATACGTGATTTCTGCAATTTGGAGTGGCACTGGAAGTTATTTCCTCATACATTTGGTGTAAAGTTGTAAAACTTAGTTACTATCTGTCACCATAGATTGTTGAACTGGCTGTTTTTCTTTAGGATGACTGTATAAAGAGTACTGATTGAGCAAGACCTTCTCAAACTCAAGGTTTACTTTTGGCCTATATATCTTAGGCTCCTGTGGTCCTTGCAATATATCCTCGCAAATAAACTCTAAATGGTCAGCAGTTTGTTATTGCAGGAGAGATTCAGAACCAGGTCAGTAGAACCTTAGCTCCATGCTGTAAGTGTAATGGAGGTTTCAATGAGTCCCCTGTTGCAGCAAGGTACTCAGCACAATAAAAGCTATTGACATACAATATTGGTGAATAGGTTAATCATGATGACATATGAAAAGTGGACAACTGATTACAAATATCATTCCAAAGTAGGGTGATTGATGTTTCTGTAGGTGTATAGAAGGTGTCCTGAGGTGCTCTGAGTGACTAGTCCCCATGCCGTTAAGTACTCCATGTTTAAATGGACACCTTGGAGAGGTGACTTGGTTTTTTATTATTTCCCTCGGTCAAAAACATCATTTTGTTGTTTACTGCAGAGGAAATGGGTTGATAAGATACTGTAGAGGCTGTGCAGGAGTTGCGTTTTACGATGGTGTCAGCTGAAGGTCAAGGCAATATATCTTCAGGAGTTCATTAGATAAAGTGTTTAGTAAAATGATGCTTCTTGAAGAAATTCCTCTAGCTGGGAATGGCCAGTTTATAAGAGACTGATACAGTGGATACACTTGGTTGTATATGTTTGAGAGGAGAAACTATACAACTGGAATTTGTCAGGAAAGGGAAAGTAGAACTACAGCATTAAAGAAAGGAGTGAGCCAAGCTCTGGCACCTGCTAGAGGTTTGTTCCTAGAAGAAGTCTCAAGGGTGCTAAGAAAATAATTGTTAAGCAAAAGCAAAGGCTGCAAAGCAAACTTTCTTGACAGACAAGTACAAACCTGGATATAGAAAATGTGTGTGGAAATATTGCTGTAGAATCTCAGACAGTTATCCCACTTGGCTCAGGGTAATAAGGTGACTGCTGTTGGAATATCCATTTGAATGGCTGCCCTCTTGACTTATTGTTCTTGAAGCTGTAGTATAAGCAGTAGATTGTGCCACTAATGAAGAGGCAGGGTGAAATGCTGCAAGGTGGTGCCAACTGGGCTTCAGGCTCAGTGTGGAAAAACACTATGGTGGCATTTCTACCTGGAAAACCTTGGGAGGATGTGATGTGCTAGACTAGAGGAAATACAGCTGAGTCAACTCCCTTCCTTGTGGGGGATTTAGTGTGACTGGCAGTTCTTAGTGAGCATATCTGTAGCCCACTGCAGAAAAGCCACTCAAGTGATGACAGAAGGCTTTGTGTAGTCTTTTGCTGTCATCTTTGAGTGCCCAGCTTCTGCTTGACTTTGTGGCAACATGTGGTTCAGTGTAGTCCAGATGTTCCCTCATGCGCTTTAAGTGCTCTGCTGCAGTCTTGGTGGGTGGGAATCAGACTGTGCTGGGGTGCCAACTAATTTTTTTTTGAGTGGTTCTGCATGAAAAGCCTTTTCCTGCAGCTTATAAACAATATACTGAATCATTCCTCAGTTGAAAGCTGCAACTTTTGATTTGAAAAGAAACTGAATAAGAATTGGGTTCTGTGAAAACCTTTTCCTTCTCTTGAATTTTTTTACCTTTTTTTTCTTTCAAGATGCAAAATAGCATGTGGGCAGGGTAGATTACTTGTGTCTGTTTCTTTTGTTTTCTCATTAGAAGATACAAGATCAGAGATCTGATCAGTAATTCTTCTTTGCCCTATTACCAACACTTGTTTTGCATTGACTGTGATTACAATATTAGGCTTTCCCACTACAGTCCAGAAAAAAATGAGCAGTTTGCTGCAAGCTCAGGAAAGCTGAGTTTTTTCTCTCAATGTTGACCTCAAGTCTAAGCCCTTCTTGTAACTTTGTACTATGAAGAAAGCCAGGAGTTGTCTGGCTATTTCATCGCTCTGCTGTGCAATGACATACAGTTAGCAGTTTTCTGTTTAAAGGGGCAACATCCTTCATACATTTTTTGTTTGCTTTCAAAGACTGGGTCTCATCCATCTTCACCCTGATACACGAAGGTAGTAACTGAAGCTCAGCAAGCTACTAACACAAGGGAAAAAGGGCTGCCTCTTTCTTGGCTGTAATTGTCTGCAAAGTGGTATATGTCACTTCCAATTTTACACCAGCTGAAAATCTTTGGTGTTTTTTCTTGCAGTTATTCCCGGGGTGGGAATCCTTGTTCCTACATATTTATGTCTTGATTGGTAGTGGAAGAGGTTGGCTTGCTTTGTTGCTGGTGAGCAAATGAGGGTAGGAACACATATATTACCAAACAAGACCCAACACCTTTCCTTACAGGTTTACAGGCACCCTTCTGTGCTTCTTTTCTCCCCATGTTAAAATTTTTACACTTCACCACTTAATTATTTTGTTCATGTTTTGTTGGTGGTAGTTTTTTTTGTTTTGTTTTTTAACCTGCTGACTGATTTATTGACATTACAATCCAATAATCTCCAGGAGAAACAGTGTAGTGTACTTCAGCAGAAACAGCATTTAATATGTCAGTTTTTATTAAGCAAGACTGATTATGTAGTTGAATACTTGAGTAAAGAATTCCATGTAACCCAGTGTACTTTCCTAGAAAGTGTACTAGTGCCCTAATGAATGGATTTAAAAGGCTAAAATGAATGTAAAAAATGGGAACAGCCTCTTGCTGTCAAGGAGGAAGAAGAGAACAATTCAACTTTGGCAGTACAGGGGGATTCCTGCAAACAAATCTCCTTGGTTGCCTATACAGTAAAACTTGTGCTCTGCATGAGCTTGTGTAAGGTCTGCACATAGGCTGGAATTGAAATTCCTACTAAAAGCAGCACCTAAGCAGGCATATAAAACAAGTGGGAGTGAACAAGGACAGCATTCTTGGAAATAAAATAGAATGTTTAGTGGGATGACATCAAAAAAACCCCTAATAAAGTCACATAGTTTAGCTAAATCAGCTTCCAGTTTTGAATCAACAATTGGAAGAGTCTCTCAGTCTCCATCCACGAAAGTGGGAATCTTGGGAGACTAGACAGCCAGAAAAGTGATTTTTTTTCTTTTAAATTTTGATTGTTATTATTATTTCCCCCTTCTCCACACTGGGAAGAGTTACAAGAAGGTTAAAGTGGAATTACCCCATAATAATAAAAGCTCTAAAGGATATTTCCACTAGGAGCACACTTAAAAAAAAAAAGGTATTTTTAATGGCAGGATACAGCTATGGAATCAAGCTAATGACTAATGTTTCTTCTTTGGCAGGCTCCATGCTTGCTGGATTTCTGCATCTCCATGGAAGCATACTGAGGTTCAGAAATGGCTTCGTGCATTATTCACATGCATAGAGGTACCTTTACCATGCTTCCTTATGCTATAGGATAAACACCAGCACAAAGCAGATCTACAGTCACATAGGGATCAGGAACTTTGGATGGAGAGGCCTAGAAGACCCAACTAATGTGTCTCTTTAAGCCACTGGATCACACTCTGTGTCAAATCAAAGCTCTCTTCTAATTTTCATAGCAAGGGTGGTATATTGTATTTTATATGTAAAACAGTAAAGAAAAACATATGACACCCAAATTCTGTACCATCACTTTTGAGTTCATAGATCGTCAAAACACAAGTCTTTAATCACTTTTTTCCTACTAAAGCTCTCTTCCAAAGTAGCCAGAGAGAGTCAGGGTTCAGCATTTCCCTTTTTACAAAAAATAAGAGTGATAATCATCTTTCTGAGATCTCCTTGACTAAGAAACCACGCTCCTATTTCTGGGATGGATGGTAGTATCCAGTGTGTTTGTGTACAGTAATCAATGCTGAACCGGTGTTCTTTGCAGCACCACTTCTGGGAATCCCATGGCTGCTACAACAACAACTCTAACTGTTGAATCAGTCTCTTAGGTAATCAGACTCTCCCTTATATCATGTGCAGGGTTTCTTTTTAATTAGAAAAAAATGCTGTTTCTTACAAGCAAAAGGCTTCTGTCATTAGCAGCATGTGTCTGTCTGGGCATTCGGTCCCAGATTAATTTAGAAGCTGAAGCAGGAGCAGTCTCATGAGTGAATTGAGGTTTTTCCCCTGTCATCATGAAAGATCAGTACTGCTCTAAAACAGTTTCAGGAAGGTCCCGCTTTGAAATGGCCTTTAATACCAGTGATTTCTAATGGGATGCTGAAATATGACAGCAGGAATGTGTGCAATGAGTTTCGAAAGTCTGATGACAGTCTAACATTTATCTTTTGTGTTGCTAATCTCTTCTCTGCTGCCAGCAGATTAATTTTCAGTATGTTGAAATAGAAGCCCATTCACCCTTTGAGGTCCCAATGCTGTACAGCTGGAAGGTTCTGCCTGCTCTTTTACTTCTCTGAGTACCTTAAGCTGAACATTACTATGTGGGGTTTTTGTCTTTTGTGCTGTTTTTTCACCACTTTTGTTTCACTTGGCAAATCACTATGGATCCACTTCAACTTGCCAATCTCAATTTCCAGCTTCTTTTGATGTTTCCTGTTTATACTGGACCCTGTTTCTGTATGGGTCCACCTTTCTATGGCAAAATCTATGCCACCCCTCAGCTCTTGTCCTGTCCTGGCCACCAGCAGACACCCCCTAAGCAGCATTTTGTCCAGGACCAACTGCAGCTCCGAATATTACATCAGTGTACCTGAGAAACATGGCCTTTTGCTCTCTACTCATCTGACCACATTTGAGCCTTCCTTCCTCTTGGGGAATTCAAATGGAAAGAGGTTAAATGTGGGATTGTACCCTGTCCTGCATAAAACTGACTTACAAATCTATGCTATACCATGATTAAAATGACAGTATTACTTGGCTGAGGAGACTAACAACAATGTGCTTTGCATGCAGCTCCTATTCTTTGGCATGTTCTCCATTTAGATCTTTCCTGCAATATTGTCTTTGGATGTTCGGTTTCATTTGCATCACTTGGCAGAGATTAATGTCACTGTAGCTCTGAATAATTTCATTACCTGCTACCGTGTATTGATGCTAATGAATTATGTTACTTCTGCACCAATATGTGTTATCATCCTTCTGTACAATTGAGACACAATGTATCGGTACTTGAAAGATGTCCTGCCACTTCTTATGATTTGGACTGTATTTTATTGCCATGGTTTTAGATCTTAAGCTTTCCTTGATTTATATACCTCATCTGATGGTGCATTGTGAAGTCCCTGAGTGACTGCCCAGAACTATTTCTTTCAGAAAAAATACAGATTATGAAGCATTTAAAATATTATCCAGACTTCCCAATGTATTTCCATCAACTCAGTGGTGAAGAAATGCATTCATTCTGAGAAACGTTTTTTGGAATTATTCACTAGACATATTTGCAGTCATGTACTAGAGATAGTGTGCAAGTTTTTTATTATTTAAGGCATTTAGTGTTTAAGGCACCATGAAGCCAATTGAATTAACCAGTTTAAAGATCTTTGGGGATCGTCTAGATATTTAAAAACCTGAGAATTAACCAAGTTCTTTCACCTCAAGTATGACTTTGTTTTTCAGTGTAGATGACCTTGTACTTTTGCTTGCTGTTTTTTGTGGAATATTTTAACAGCTTTTTGCTTGTTCAGTAAACTGGAACTTAAGTGTCAGTTATCTGGCACCTTTTGTCATGTATGACCCCTCTTATACTGTGAACCAAATTCTGTTCATGGTCTGGCTTTATAAAGAAAGCTTTTACTCTGCATTTACATTGGTATGAAGAAATGCAATTAATCAATGGGCATATAAAATCATTTCTTCAGTCATACTGGTCTGTAACAAAAAGAATGTTACTTTTACTGGGGAAGTGGGAAGAATGGTGAATAAGTAACACTGCTGCTGTAATAACTGTCTTGTTTTGTTGTTGTTTAGTGTTCTTCAGAACTATATCATTTGAGCAATATTGCTAGTAAGAAGTCAATGTGCTCAAACAATTACCAAAATGGGGCAGTCCTGTAAGATTTGTTGTGTTCGTAGTCATAAATAGAGTGAAACACTATCTCTAAAGGCAATAAAACATTGCCATGAAAAGCCTGGCTAATTATGTTTCTCTGCAATTTCAGTTGATAACACTACCTCAACAGGTATGAAACTTCAGAATGAGTAAAATAATTTGGGGTATGCAGTCAACCAAATTTACTAGGTTAGGGGGTCATGTAGGGACAGTATTAATCTTTGGTAAGGTCTCATATCACGTGTAGTATCAGCCACGGTAGAAGGGGCTTACTTAGGTGAAATGTAAATGTTTTTGTTCAACTTGAAAAAATTTTTATTTAAAAAGGTGAACCAGGCAAATCAGTAGCTCAACTATCAAGCTGCTATAAAGTCATCTCTACCTGTGATCCTAGACTGTGTACTAGTAATAAAGTTTGATTTTTAGGACTGGTGATCTTTTAACTCTAGATGTTTGCAGTATACTTGAAGTGATAGGTTTCTTTCCACAACCAAAATAAATATTAAATACTGGGGCAGGGATCTGGGAGATAAGTTGTGAACTGTGTTTCTTAGCTGCCTGTTTCCTCCTAGCTGGGTCTGCAAAGGGCTTTTTCTAAGAACTTGGAATTTACAGCATCAAACTTCCCTGCAAATTTTCAGTTTATAAAGATGCACATGCTAGTTCCTTACACATTCAAACTCACCTGAACTTACATGAGTACTGTACCCACATGTTATTTCTACCAGACCCTTTATCTCTGAGAAAGTATCTCTGAGTTTAGGTGAGGCTGAGAAAGGCAGCCTCACCTAAACTCCCGTAGTTCTTCAGAATACTGCAAGTTATTTTTATTAAAGCCAATTTACTCCTAAGTACAGAGCTGGAAACAAGGTTACGAATTAAGTAAAAACTTCCAGAGTTAACCTGGAGAAGAGGAGGCTCAGGGGAGACCTCATCACCCTCTACAACTACCTGAAAGGAGGTTGTAGCCAGATGAGAGTTGGTCTCTTCTCCCAGGCAGCTACCAGTAAGACAAGAGGGCATGGTCTTAAGCTGTGCCAGGGGAGGTTTAGGTTGGATATTAGGGAGAAATTCTTTACAGAGAGGGTAATTAAACATTGGAATGGGCTACACAGGGAAGTGGTGGATTTTCCATCCCTAGAGGTATTTAAGATGAGACTGCATGTGGCACTTAGTGCCATGGTCTAGTAACTGCAGTGGTAGTGGATCAAGGGTTGGACTTGATGATCTCAGAGGTCCTTTCCAACCCGGGTGATTCTATGATTCCCTCCAACATTATATAGTAATTAGTGTGTTATAGCCAGATTTCCAAGTTTGTTTCATGCCTCCCCTTTATGATTCTTGGCCATATAGAAAGAATGAGGCATTGCTTCAAGAAATTTTAGCATCTTTCTAGATCTGTAAGCCTGCAGCCTAAGGAAACCTCCACTAATGTCTTGATGACAGCAGCAATGCTGGTGGGGAAGCTGTAGCTGAAACATAAATTACTAAAAGGAAAAATTCAGGGAATCTTTAGTTCAACAAGTTTTCTTTCTTTTTCCCTTTTTCCCTTTTCCTTTCTTTCCATTGTCTGGATGATGCATATGCTTCTAGTTTAAGATAACAGTATTCAAACTTATCTAACAAGTTGTTTATCTGAGCAAATTTTAACTTGTTAGGTGTTTCTGCTACTGCATTTGCATTGACATTTTCGTGGTGAGCAGGAGGTCATGTACTGATTCAATTTCCTGATTACAGCACTCTAGCCAACACAATGTATTATGACAGTTTCAGCGTAATCTCCCTCTTGCCTGGACAGTTATGATACTTTATCCATGGACATTTCTAAAGATGAAACACACCAGGGAGTAGTAGATACCAAAAACATGGAGAGGGAAGTTCTAGCCAGTGCTTTTTCCACCTGTAAGTAGTCACAAACATTAAACTTTGCAGAATTTCCTAGAAGTGTTGATAAATTTTATATACAGGGATAATGTATTTCGCAAAATAGCTGCATATTAAAACCTTAAAGCCACAGGTCAGAACTTCACAGATGACCATATCAAATGAAAAGGATTTAGGTCTAAGTGTGGGATTTAATGCTAAGACTTGAAGCAGAACAAAGAACAGATAGTCTTAAAGAACTAACCAGAAGGGAAAGAGGGGATGGGAGGAAAGAGGGAACAGTTAGAAGAATGAGGACTTTTAACACTTTCATGTTCATAACTAGTAGTACATGTAAGATATGTCCTAGTGCAAAAACGCAGATGTATATAATGTATAATTTACTCCAACCACTTCCAGAATTTAATTTTGCTGCTTCATTTCAGCTCTGACGAGCATTTTTCTAGGTACATGGACATTCTTCTATCCATTCATATCCTTCACCTCCAGTCATTATGGTCCCAAGTTCCTTTTTAAAAAGTTTTTTTCCAGTTGTCATTTTATCATTGTCTCCTTAAATATCCATCCACACATCCATCTCACGTCCTCAAAAGACCTCTTTTCTCTCTGCTCTCCTCCCATTTTTCCACTTTCCATGTGGCTGCCTTTGGTGACAGAGCCATCTTTCATAGTTCCCATCTTTTCCTGCCATTTTTTTTTTTACCTTGACTTTCGTTGCCATTTTTAGCACTGCACTTGCATCTATCCCTGATGTAGCAGCTGGATAGCCCCAGCAACGCCAGCAAGATGTAGGTTTTCTTTCTTCCCTCTCCAGGAACAGCCCCATTTCCTCACCTGATTTCACAGCATGACCCCATAAACAGTGGCATCAGCAGAGCTGAGGGGGTCAGGTGCAAAGGCTTGGACTTTGCAAGTCCCAATGTTGTGTTACACCTGGAATTTTTTCTCTCCCCTATCTCTGCCTTTCAGAGTCAGCTCAACCTGACTCACATGGAAGACATTACTGCAGGTTCTTCTGTTGCTTTTAGTAGCAATAGAATACAAACCCTCTTAAATAAAGGTTAGAAATGTCTAATCCTCTAGTTACCTTAATGATTCAGCCAGCCAGATCAGTGCAGCATTATCCCAGGCTAGGCTTTTAAAAACAGATTTTGATAGTGTGTTTGTATCTAGATATTCCATTATAATGATATTTTTAACCACCTCTCTATTTTATATCCACATCTCTTTCCAACAGGAAGCTATTTCTGATACATACACCAAGAAGTTCTCTTAATATCATTTCCCTCATGTATATAATGATCCACTGTTCTTGTTTTCTCATTCCTTGTATTCATAGGTATAGAATCAAGTCTATTTTTTTCATGTTGCTGAAACTGAATCTGAACAGATAATGCTCAAAAAAGACCAGAGATACCACGCTGTCAACAAAACTTCTCCTTGACAGACAGTTACATTCAAGAGAGCGTTCAAAGGAATCATACTGGAACTTCAGACACTAAAAGTAGAGCAAGGTATTTCCTATTTGAATTTGAAGTTTGCCTTTATTGCTATTGTCCTTAGAACAGAAAAAATCAAGCACGTAATGCTGAACCACTGAAAAGGGATAGGAATGAGAATCAACATCTGATGTCTCTGGAAGAAAGAAATTCAATGTAGTCCATGCACATTTAGAGATATTCCCTGAGAAACTAAAGCAGGGTCTGGCTAGGAGAAGAAAAAAACAAGAGCACAACTAAGTGTAGTTATTTAAGTGCCGCAGCATTTTATTGATTTATGTAATCCTGACACTAAGTAATTCACTGCAGATTTCCTTAATCTTGCATTTAGGATTAAACTATGTAATAACTATTTCCAGTACAAAATTAGAAGTTCACTAAATCTGTTCTACTGTACAGTTTGCTTGATGCTTTAGGAGATTTAAAAAAAAAACCAAAATAACAAACTCATGAGCTCACAGCTGTGAATATAACACCCATTTTAACATGGTTGTCTTTCAGTAGTAAGTCTTTTTTAGACATTGTTATAATGTTTTGTGGTCAACATAGATGGTCGAAGTACAGAAAATCTAATACGTTTATATTTATACCTCCTCCCTCTTCCACCTCCTCCATTTCACAGCAGACTATGTGGGAGTGCCATACAAGTTTTAAAGAATCATGCTGTTGTGTGAAGCCAGTAGAAAACCAGTGGAGATGCAGCTAGAAGGGTAAGCAGGTACGATCAAATGACTGGAGCAGTGTGCCTTGTCAGGTGATGACAAATGGAAGGTTTCATGGTGAAACAGTACAGGCTGAACTTGGCCATCTTGACTTCTCTGTATGCCTTCCTACTCTCCGAGGCCACGTGCAATCAACTTGCACCCAAAGTAAGCTTACTACTTTCCAACATCTCCACAGACTGAACACACATCCCAAATAATGTGGATTTTTGGAGAATGGCTCTTTGCTTCACAGAAAATTATGCTAGAAAGGGCCTCAAGATATCTTTTCTTCTAACATCTCCTTTGAAACTAGAGAAGGATAATGCATTGTAATTTAAATAAGTGACATCAATCTTTGGTAAAGCATGGCATCCTTTTTCCAGCTGTACCTCTTTCTGTGTATACAGAATTTTCTTATTTTTCCTCTTTTTTTTTCCTCTTGAAGACATCCTCTTCCTTCAACATCTCCCTGTGGGTATAATTTCATTTCAGTATACACATAGGTATTTATAGTAATAGCAATTTCCAGTGCACTTTCTAGGTTTCAAATGATTATGAGATGGTGTCTATTTTCCAAGAGCAACAAGATGTTTGAGTACCTCAGGTACTGGGAGCTTTGGAAAGCTAGTTTTTTAGGTGCTTTTTATTTTTTTGGCAATGGTTGTACTATTCGTTCCACATGGCTTTGATAGACACTAAGGGTGAATGTAAAGATGCTGTCCAAGGACTGTAATCACAGATTTAATGCCATCTGTGACAACCTACATACTTAAAAAATCTGCCGCTTGACAAAAACCTTCTCTAGACCAGATGACAAATCTTTTTCATGATGTCCATGCTCAAGCACCCATTGCACTGTCTGGAGACTTGTGTCATGCACCTCTGGTATCCATGGATGTGTCAAGTCTGTGTTGGCCAGGTGACAAGTTCTCAGCAAACTCTGGGCTTGTAACACCTCCTCCAAGTTCACAGGGCTGTTTTCTCTCACTTTTTCCCTCCTTGCTTTACCAGGCACCTCACCACCAACATCCAGTGTCCTGTACTGATCTCCTGTAACAATTTCTGTGTGCTGGTGCACTGGCTTGTGTCATCTGTGATCTGTGTAACACCATGAGAGACTAAAGAAAATAATGAACAAGATGCGTGTTCCCAGCCCAGGCAGGAAGCCCGTTGCTGTCTCTTCCTTGTCCTTTTTTTTTTTCTTTCTTCTCCTTGTTTATCTGTTTATCTCCTTTCCACACTCTTGCAGCACTGCTGAATGACGGTGACATAGTTGTCCAGACAAAAGGAAGAGTACATGCACCACTTTCTCAATTTTCTTGGGGGGTATGGCTTTTAAGTGACCTGCCTCACAAGTTTCCTTGCTGTCCTCACTTTAATAAATCAACACTGTGATAGTTGCTGCATGTTATTTGTAATTAACCTGTTTGGTAGCATTGAATATTATAATTAATCTTAACAAAGGTTGCTCAAAGCATGTAGAAGAGTCCCTGTGGCAAGTAGCACAGAAAATCAACATAACTCTTGCATACTTAATATCAAAGAAACTTCGTTTTTGTAAAATGGATTTTCCAAACACACTTATAATTCCACAGTTAACAATAAACTGAAAGAATTTAAAATACAAACAAAAGGAAGGCAGCCTACTGCACTTTGAAACAAATAGAATCAGAAGGTCATTTAACCTGGTGACACGTGTGCTTAACAAAAAAGCTCTTCTGAGCTATTTAGCTATCTATTGGCCCTTGGCATCTGAGAAAAAGATTGAGCTGAACAGCCCCTAATGAGCGTGACTACATTGTTTGATATGATGCTATGATGAGGCTGTGATTTGAGTTTGCCAGCTGAAAGAGCACCACAGAACTGTTGCTGTTTATCTGGCCTGAGAGATCAACTTTGACAGGTGAACTGAATATCATTAATATTTTTTGTCATCACTGTTAGTGATCATCACTGATAGTGAGTTGTAGAGTAAATTTTATACTTGATTGGGTAAGTTTTCCTGACAGTTTTGCAAGGCCTGTAGCTGCAATGAGTAAAGTAGTGCTGGAAATGGGCCTTCTCTCTCTTCTCTCTGAAGATTATCTTCTACTGGTTTGGCTTGGTGTCTCTGCCAGCAGGTTGTTTTTGTCTCTGATGTAACACAACTTTGACAGCTGAATCATTGAGCAGAGAATGCATCCCAAAAACAGCTGTGGTTTTCCTAGCAAAGGCGTGATAGAAGTGGTCATTTTCTTTTATAGGGAATATAAGAGTAAATATCTGCAATAGCATTTACTTCTTCAGTAGACTGAATCCTGGTTTCTTAAAGAGACGTGTTGAATGCTCTGCTGATATCAAGTATTACATTTTTATAATCTGGATGTAGTTGTGATGTTGCAGCAGATGCTTACAGAGTTCTGCTTAACTCCACCTGTGAGATGAAATACATTATTTGAATCCTAGAATCTTTCCTCCTGCCTCAGGAGTTTAAAATATGAGATTTGTCCTAGGTTAACATAATCAGAATGAAATACCTTGAATACCCTAATAATATTGTATCAGGAATATGTACACAGGCAGTAGGGCAATGCAAGGTTAGCCATTGGCTACTCCATGTTTATAAGGCAAGAACAAGCAGCTGCTTCCTCACAGTGAAAGAGGACTTGGTTTCCCTGTTTTTACTGCAACCATGTAGTTGTGTTAATCTCACTGCTGGGAGTGCAGGTAGGAAAGCACAGAGATCTGACCATGAAGGGGAATGTGCATCACACCAGGCAATGGCAGCAAAAGCCTTTCTCCTTCCTAGCTGTGAACATATGAGGCTAATGCAGATTCAGATCTGCCATGAATTGGGGTAACTATGGTAGTTTTAACGAGTGCTGTGTACAGCACTGTGAGCAGCAGTATTAATGGCCAGCAAATATCACCTATCTTGTTTTCATGTATGTATCTGTAGGAATATATCACCAGAGGCAGAGAGTGTGCTACAGCCCTTGTCCAAGCACCAGAATTTTGTTAAATTGATTATTCGGGCACAGCAGCATTAAACCATCTTTCATTGGCATCTTTCTCAGGTGTGCACAGTGGCAGATGTAGCTGAATTTTGCTCTGTGCAGCAATATATACATTCAAAGGGTTAGTGGGCAGATGCTTACCTGGTATAAATTGATGTGGCTTCATTAACTTCAGTGAGACCATGCTGATTTAGAGCCACAGAGGAGCTGGCTCTGTGAAGCAGTCAAATTTATAAATGACTGCATAATCTACTAGAAAGTCAAGTCAGGCCAACCTCTGTGCTATGACATTTCCTCTGAAACTCACTTTAATAAGGTAATATTTTCTTCCAGTTCCATAAATGCAAATCAGCTGAACCAGACTTCACATACTTTCTCATTTAATTAGAAATGCTTAGTTCAACTATACTGCAAATGCAGGTGAAAGTGAATGATTCTAACGATTTTTCATTTTAATTATCTTGATTAGTTTTTCCTTCTTTGCAATCTTATTATATTTCATTTCAGAAATGTCCTTTAATTTAAGGACAATTTAAGACAATAAATAAAATTTTATTTAGCAAGCTGAGGAAACTAGAGAATATGATGCAAAGAAGATTTAAGTCATTAAGCATTAATGTTACTAATATTCTTCCACTAATTATACACATTAAGTTGATTGTCTTAGCAGAAAAGTAGGCTTGGCTTCTCTTGTGGATCATCACATTTTATTTGCATATGCCACAAAAGGGGTAGAAATAGCAAAGCTTACCAATGTTAATGCTAAAATACTTCAGGGGAAATAAGACACAGTGACTTTCTCATCATTAGATGTATTTAGGAGTTCCCATTTGTTTTTTAGCTGGAAAACTCCACATATGTCCTTTCACACACTTTGAGAGGAAACAATATCTATTCCTTCATGGTTTCTTCATTTCTGACCAAAAAAAAAAAAAAAAGTTATATACAAAGGGAGGAAAAGGTCACCAAAATACATGCAATCTCCCTTTCCAGCCTCTAGAAAATCTTGCTATAAACAGAGTTAATACTAAAAAACAAAAAAACAGCCAAAAAAACCCCTGAAGGATATTAATGTGTCCACTGGGGATTTTGCTGCTATGTATTTTACAGGGGCACTAATGTGCCTCTCTTTTCTCAGTAAATTCACACATTTTACATTTTCAAAGACAGCTGCAAGAACAGGGTATAGAAAAGAAGACTAAACCTAAAGTCAGCCTGCATCCAGGAGGAAAGTTAAGGGATGACTTGACCATGAACCTATAAAGTCTCTAGCTACTAAAATGCTTGATGTATAGCACGCATGTGGAATTCAGATCTCTATATCTAAACCTGCACTCTTCTAAAACCTCCTCTTATCAGCTGTAGTGCCTGGAGATGCCTGTATTTCACAGACACTTTCCCTGTTCAGCTTCTAAGCTCTTCTCAGGACTGCAGATCAGAATTGTCTTTCTCTTGGCAAGGGAATGATGTTTAGCCTGTGTCTTGGCCTGACTAACATCCTCATCATCTGATCCCCTCCACACCTCTGCCCCAGAGATATCGTTGGCAAGAGCCATAAGAATGACCAATGAAGGTACCCAGCACTGGGCTCCATGTTAAATACAGGGATGTTTGTGTTAGCGTAACTTCCAACTGAGTTGTGTCCTTGCTTGGGGAGTGCAGGACTGAAGCTCACTGTGATTTAATTTCCTAGGACTGTGCTATAACTACAAGGCTATCCGGTGGTGGGAACCACTTTCTACCCAGTTCATGAAATTGTGCCACTCTGCAGGAAATGATTCAAGAATTGAGAGGCCAGGGAGTGAGAAAACAAAACAAAATATAGGTCTCCATACATACCAGTGTTGGGCACATTTTTTGAAAATGAAAATGGTGTGGTGAATGTGAACTTTGCCTGCTCTGAGGATGGTTTTAAACCCAAGTTTTCAGATTCCTATATAAGTGCTCTGTCAGTGAGCTGACAGCCATCACCACTCTTCCATATATTTTGGAAAAAGGCTGAATCTTCCATAGCTTCCACAGAAAAGACACTGACTTTTACCTTTAGGGGGATGAATCTCTCTTGATATGTGTGGGGTGACAGATCCTCAAAAGCCAGTGTTGGCTAATTCCCAACCAACAGAGATGCAGGTATGGCTCCTTGGAAATTTCCTCTTGACTGGTATTCTATTGTATACCAGAAGTGTGTATCATTTTGGGTCACAGGACTACCCCTACCTACTGTGTAGGGAAGCTAATGCATTTTACTTCCAGTTATGGATTTCACTCTGGGAAGAATTAAGTTTTGCAACCTTTTTGTGGTTTGACCCACAACGGGTTAAATAAGGAAAAGTTTTCTGAAAAATAGGCCAAAGACTGAAATCTGAAATTAGTCAATATCAGTAGCAAATAATGTCATAACTGTTTCTGTGAGAACATGTAAAGACTGGAAGAATTTGGGATGCTGTAGCAGGATGTCTGTGATAGAAGGTCTTTAAACTAATCACTGGGAGTCCTCTCAGGTGATGTTTTTGAGATGATAAGCTGTGGGTGACAGATTCTTGATGTCTGATAAACCCTCATATCAGACCTGCTATGGATGTGTTTATTGGTTTCTGCACAATTTTATGCAACCAAGCTTTTGAAATTGGGGTTTCTGGCCCTCAATAGACAAAAGGGTGAATCAGAATTATATTCTCATACAACGTTTTGTAAGGTCCTATTCATGTGATGTTGCTTATTGTGCTAGGGAAATACCTGAAATCAAATAACAAAGACTACATTCTACATGTTGAATATGTTTTCCATTCTTGCCCTGTAATGCTGGACTCTTTTAGGACTTCTGTCTTGTTGCCTGAGTTGCAATACAAGGTCTGGATAATCTGGCAAAAAATTCAAAACTGTAGTCTAACTATGGCAGGTGTGCATAGAGGCACTTGTCCCATTCTAACAACAAGGCATGTCTTGCCCTTAAGATCTCATCATTTTGAAAAATGCTTTTCATCGATTTTCTACTTTTATAAAACAAGGGAAAGTGAAAATTTGATAATAAATGAAACTTACACTTTGACACTCAATTTTCAAACAGTGAAAATTAAATTTGCTTTCTATATCAAATCTTTCAGCCCTTCTGAGCACCCCATGCTCACAAAATCCTGCCAGAGGTTGACAAAATGGAGCCAATTTGAGAAAGAAGCTTGCCAGTCTTTTACTTTTCTCCTACCTTACCTGTCTGTGCAAGCTTCTGTTACTTGCTACTGCTGGAAACAATCCCAGGCTACTAGTCAGATTTTTCTTTGGTCTCTGTGGGACTATTTGTTTTCCCAGCTGTTGTTGGAACTAATGCACACAAGGTCATTCAATGTTTCAAATACCTGGCCTGTGTGATTGATAGGAAAGGTACGTGGGACTAAGCTGGCACTTAGTCTCTGCTGTTCGAATAATGATTTATTGAGTAAAATAAGTTCTCACAGTGACAATATTTTTGTGCTAGTAACCTATCAGTATTCGCTTCAACCCAAAACTCATAAGGCAGGTTTGAGTTGAGCTGTTAGGAATCCATGATGACAGGCAGTCTTCTGTTGTTTTTCCCCAAAACTTCACACTTTCAAACAGAAGAGTCTTGAGACCACAAAGTATAAATACAGTTGGAGAGGAAATAAGATCTCCAAGGGATAGCAACATAAAGAATGGTGAAAATGAGATAAACTAATGCACCCTAGTGTGAGCAGAAACTGTTCTCTACTAAAAATCAGTTTTCTCCTGTCTTAGAATAAGTCATCTCACAGAAATTAAATCCTCTAAGGAAAGGATGACTTCCAGTACCACTGAAAGTAGTAGGAAATTTTTTAAGAAGTTCTTGTAGTGGACAGCATTGATCCACTTAGGAGCTCTGTGCATGCCTGGCCTTGCCCTTTAAGGAGATGGCCCGAAGGCATCTGTTGTAGGGATGGGTTAAATAAAGTCCTGAGTAGGAGGCACATTTCCCTGAGAGGTGCTTTCTGGGCGGAGAGGAATTACCCTTGGGTGCGGGAGAGTTCTCTCCTTGGTCCTTAGGTGTTTGAAGAGCACTGATGCTTCACCTGTCTTAGGCTACTGGCTTCTTGGCCTGCATGCCATGTTGCTTTTGTCTTTGAATTGAAATAATGTGTATCTGAGAGAGCTTTTAAAAACTGACTTTGGTTTCTGTGGAAGGATGAAGAGAACAGCTAACAGTCCTATTTAGAAACATTAATGACTGGCTTGTATAGTTTTAACTTCTGTGCTTGTCTTTACATCCTAGTTCTCTCCCTTTAGACCTTTCTACTGCTGTTTTTTCCTTATTCGCCTCCTTTACAGCCTACATTGCCAGTGGAAGGGGATCGACAGCCCCATTTTTCTACGACACTTTTCACCCTTGTCTGATTTGTTCTTGTTTAGAACTAATTGCCCACTAAGAAGGCGAGAGCAGGGTTCAGGAGAAGAACATTTCTCACACAGATTCATTCACTGAGAGGTAGCTCTCTTTTCATTTTCGTATTTGACCTGGTTTTATATCATGAATTATTTCTGGAGCCATGAGGCAGCAGTTTCAGATGGTTACAGTCATGAAGAATCCCACTACACTAGGAGTTTTAACAGTAATTTATTTCATTTAAATATCTGCTATATTAATTTCTTAAGTGTAGGTTTTAGCGCTTTGTACTCCTTGTGGTTCCCTAAAACCCTTCTTTTAAAGGTTATGATAAACCTAGGCTTTAGGTTCTTAAAAAAAAAAAGACCAAGAATAATTATGTGTCCTGGGTATGTTTTGTTCTATCTGTGCAAGGAAACTCTCTTTTGTATTTCCTGTGAACTTTGGTCTGTGTTGGGCACCTCAGTCCAGCATTAACTTTTTACTGACTGGAAAGAAAATTTTACCTCCAGACACACATCTGCTTTCAGGAAGATCATGTCTGACAGGTTGGATCCATCCAGTTATAAATATTAACAGCTGCCAAATGTCAGGTTTAGAGTTGTGCCGTGGAGTTGGCCAAGGTAGCAATTACTTGTATTTTAGATAGTGCTGCACATTGACTGTGGATACATTAGCTTTAGTGGAGATTATTTAGAGGCTCAGTGGCTTAAAAGCAGAAATCACTTACACTCATATTGGATATTATTACAGATTCAGGAGAGTTGGCCATAAAACCACTTAGCTTCCTGTAACAAAAGGACTCTTAGCCAAGCAACTAAAATGTTAGAGACAGCAAGCGCTCATTTTTGTGTCTGTAGCCTTTCTCTCCAAGATTTTGCTGCTTCATACTGAGGTTCATTAGAGTGGAAATGGTTGAATTCAGAAAAGAAACACCAGCTAAATTGCTAGGGTGTAGAATTTCCTTTCAGATCATAATTATACGTGATCAACGGAGTGTGTAATTAGTAAGTTGGGTGAAGGATATTTCCAGAACAATCAGCAGCAATTTCCTTTCTGCTGTTTCTTTCTCTACTCTGAGGACCTTTTGTCTGCTTTGGTAGCTGTGGCTTTATTTTAAGCCCAGAAAACACAAATATAAAAACTTATGTCAGGTAAGAGTGACACAATAAATCATAATAAAATAAAAAAGCCTCGCAACAGGATATTTTGTCTTCAGTGTAGTTGGTCTTACTGATTTTCACTGTTTCTAGCACTTGAACACAGAGGAAAACAGACAGGCTCATTTCAGGCCTCCCTTGACAAACCCGGGAGACTTTTGCTGGAGCCTGGATTTGCAGTTGCACAGCAAAAATGTGAGAAGCTGTCATCGTCTTCAAATATCATAGGAATGCCCAAGCTGTATCTTGGTGCTATGAATAATTCATGGAATAATTCAATGAATCTGCCTAGCATGGCTAAAAATAGCTGTGTAAACTGAGTGCTTTTGACCTTAAGAAACAAAATCTCAAATTTAAAATAAATAGAAGAAAAGCCATTGAAAAATCATATGGCAACAAAGATGTCAGTCTGTAAAAATATGTTTTGTATTGTATCTTGAAATGAAATGTCTCATCTTTTCCCTCTTAAAAAGAGGCTATCATAAATTTCACACAGCTGTTTGTTTAGAAAAATGAACATTTCCCATAATTAGGATGGGTTGAGGCCTTTGCCTATCTCTCTTTGTTCCTGCAGTTAACAGGTACACTGTCAGGGCATTGCTTTGCTGTGTCCCTGACAAAGTTGACCCCTCCTCCGTTGCTGATCCTTACCAGACCGAGTGCTGCAGGAATAATGGTTGTGAAAAGGTCAGGGACGGCATCCAGTGCAAATATCTCCACTGCAGCCTGAGCAGTTCCTGTGTACGATATCATGGAGCAAAAGGCCCTTAGTGCTGCTGTCTGAGGTCAGCACTGTGGATCCATTCAACCCGTCCCCCTGCTTCTGACAGCAACCACCGTGCATTATATGTAGGGCAACTCCAGTGATCCTTCTACTATCAGAGATGTCTTGTCTTCCACTCATACACTGAGGGGTTTTCCTCTTTCAGTTCCACCAGTTTTATTTTAAAAGCTATGGATGTGATTTTTTTTTTTTTGTCCCCCAGACTGTTTTGGCACTCTCCATTGTATGTGACAAGGCCACAAATTAATTTGATATTTTGGTAATAATAGTAATAGTACATCCTTAAGTTAAAGTTTAAGTCCTCCTATCTGATGGCATCACTAGGTGGCCTTTCATGACCCCTCCTATTTTTTTTTAATGTGTGAATATCTTCCCTTGACATAAAGAACTGGGCCTCAATTTGGATGTTGTGTTCAGTCAGTCTCAGAATAGCTGCTATAGAGTTTTGACAGACTATCTCAACAAGCTCTTGGAAAGCCTGCAGGTTGTGGAAGCTGAGTACTGGGATACTCACTAATCTGGCTTGTGAGGTGCACAGAAGCAGACAGCCAGCTTGAAAAACTGCCCTGAACTTGCTATAGGAGGGCCAGATTCTGGTCTCCAGAATTAAACGGGGCCACATCTCCAAATAGCTGGTTTTAAACTTTGTTTACAAGGGAAAATCTCAGCTTTAATTATCAAGTTGTTTATGTCCTCTAGATGAGAATACATTCCCTTTGAAATATTTTTCTCTATATATTAAATATAAGCATAATTTCTGGAAATAGTATTTTGCTGTTCTAATCAATGCTGTATGGTAATTCATGGTAGGAAGTAAGGTTGAACATGAAGAGTCTAGATTTTGCACTTCTGCATTGATACAATGGTCAAATTAAGCTTTATCAGTAGCTGATACGGGGAGCAGAAACAAAAAGATCCCACATCTGATTCTGCAGATATGTCAGACTACTTGTTTAGGCCCTTGTATGAATCACAGGAAAAACCTGGTACTCTCCTGCACCTATCTGTTCCCCTCCCATCATAAACAGAGCACAGAGTTCTCAGATCAGCCCCTGGTTATGAACAACCATAATGATGATTTTCTTCTATTGTCTTGAAATGGCAAGAAAGGAAGCATTTGGGGCATGGCTGCCATACTATGCTAACAGACTGTCCAGCTGCAAATGTGAGCACACTGTACTAGGTGAGCACCCCTTGTCTGGCAGAGATAGAATTTTTCTCTTCAAGCAATTAATAAAAATAAATTTCCATAATAAATGCATACTCTTTCCTTACAAAAGCATTTCTTGGGCTTTCGCTGAAAACCTAGACTCAACAAAGTCTGAAAGTATAGACTTAACTGGGGGGAAAAACAGTGTGGTTATTTAGTTTCAACACAGGAAGTATTCAGCGCACTTTTAAACTTCTGAAGAAAGCATGAATAAATTATAGTTTCTATTGGCATGGTAACTCTTTGGCAGGGGAAGATGGGGAGGGAAGATGTAGATGTACTTTGTCACCGCTCTGGTCTTTGTACTTTAACACAAGGTTTTTGGGTGTGAAGCAAACAGGTAAGTAGAGCATGTTTAACCTATGGGGCTTTCGAGGGAGAGACACTGAATACATTTTTAAATAAATGGTACTCTCATTATTTATTGATAATTAGCATGCTAGCTGAAAATGAAAAGAGCTATACCAGTTATTTCAACAAAACTTTGGCTGATTGCAAATACAATTCCTGTCCATTAAAAATATAGGACCTAATAATTTTGACCACTTCAAAGCTTTGCCCAAATGATCTGTTTACTCAGTGACTGGTACTGTTTCTAAATATAGGTGTTTTGTTTTAATGTGGGTTTTTTTTCAATTTGCATTAGTAGTTAAAACTGCAAATTTGGGACATGGCTGATTCAGCAGCATAAATTATATATGTAGTAGCTACTGATCTCTTTATGCAACATGGGATCACAAGCTGTGTTTTTGTCTTCTGAGCTCATTGTGAGCCTCAGTCCCTCTGCCACTTTGAATCAAAATTTCTTCTTTTCCAAGGAGTGTTTTACCTGTTTCCCTTGAGCTAGAACTTGGGCACCTGACAGTGGCAGGGCTTGACTGCATTTGTGACTGCTTTCTGGAGCTAGCAGGGAAAACATTAATGTTGCTGAAACCGAGACCAGAACTGTGTCACTTAATGTTTTCCTGATTATCAGAGCTGGGGGGCTATCTTGAACTAATGTAAAATATTTTTTTTTACAGATCTACCATTCAGAGTCAGTCTCACTGGGACAGAAATTGCCACATGGGGACTTGAGCCACACAGATTCTCTGAAATACGGCCTACGCTTTGAGCAGGAGATGTTTGATTGTTCTGTCATGGCTCAGAAATGAAGTTCTTGGACAGAGTACCTGCGGGTGTGGCAGTACGGCATTAGTACTAGGGACTCTGGAGGTGCGAGTTTTGTTCCTGATGTTGTCTTCGACTTACTCTGTAGCTTTGGATAAGGCAGATCATCTCCACAGCTGTGGGATACTTTACGTAACTAATATAAAGACTACCCTCTCAAATATGGCCTGCCCAACACAGCAACTTTGATGCACTGAACATTTCACTCTGGCTTACCTTTACATTGGAGATGTGGGAATACACTCTACTCTTCTGCATTTCATAGGGTTGTGCTTTCCTGTTCCCTGGCCCTAGGTGCATCTTATAAAGGACAGATAGCTTGATCTGCAGTGCAGGAGGCACTGACACTGGTGTCAGAGTGCCTCTAAACAGAGGGGCTGGAGGAGATCTGCCTGGATTTACTGCCCTTCCCCCCCTTTTTTTTTGCATCAACACCTGAAACAACTTCTAGCACATGACCTGATGTTGCTTTTGTCTGCAGATTAAGAAATGAAATGCTTGAGAGGCTTTCTTCAGGGTGCGCTATGTGTCAAAGACTAAGTCATGTAGTGCTACCTCCTCCTTTCATAAAGCCTAAAGCCTTTCAGGATACAGAGTGTCCTTTCCCTTATTCAATCTTCTTGGCATTTTGAGTCCAATGCTTGGGTTCCCGGTAGGGAACTGGATTCAAGACAGAGGTGATCAGCTAGAGCAATGTGGCGTTTCTGTTGTCCACAGCTGACTATTTGCCTGGTGCTCTGGGCAGTAGCATGGTCTCTCAGCCACGTAACATGCAGAGCCCTCTCAGTGGGCTCAAAGGCTAGAGGAAGGGGAGCAGAAAGAGCCTTTGTGTCCCATGGTGAAGGATTGCTACTGCATCAGTAGCAAACTCAAAGTTTGCTTAGAGGGCTGGTGTATTTTTTAATGGCTTTTCTGTGAATATATGCTTGTGTAAAAGTAGTTCTGCATTTCCACCTGAAAAAATTAATCATTTAAAAAGAGAGGAGTGGTATCTGTTTAACTCCCTGGAGCCACCATTAGTCCTCTTGCCTCTTTTGCTTCTGGAAGGTAGTACATATAAAAATGTGTTGCTCTCTAGAAATAAAATTGCTGCTTCTTGTTGATGGGAGAGCTGAGCACCTTCAGGTGTCATGCTGGAATTGCAGTGGGCAAGGACTGTGGACAGTATGGAGGATTGCCGCCCTCTGTTGTTGTAAGGAAAAATAAATGTCTGCAGCATGGATAGTACTGTTCTTTCTCTGTCCTTTCTTCGACTTCTTTTCTTTTGTGTTTGCTTTTTTTTTTCTCCATTTTGATTTTTACCTTTTCATGCAGTGGCTGGCCGCAGACTCGCAGATGACAGATGGCTGGTTTCATCTGGCCACCTGAGGGTCTCTATTGCCAAGTAAATTCTTGTCACAAATGGTCAGCAGGGCAAGGCTGCTCATCTCTGCTGTCCTTGCCAAAGCATGGAGCAGAAAATCAGCCATGCAAATTTTTGTGCATTTTTTTTCCAGCAAGAGTGCATGCTGACGGAGCTCCAGATGGCCAAGGCACATGTCTTTTGGCTTGCAGGTACCTAAAGGGCAGCATTGCCACCTGCTCTGAGAAACACAGGTTGTCCCATAGAGTCTGGTTTGCAGAGGTGAACTTTTATGCAATGTATAGTATGAAAATGACCTTGGACATTCCTCTCTCAGTAACTGTTTTGTAGTAGTTATTTACTGTTTTCATTGTAGTTGGTGGCAGTTAATTTCTTTTTTTTTTTCCCCTCCCCTTCTTTTCCCTCCTTATTTGCAACAAGCTGTTCTGCAGTTTTAAGTCAGGAAGCCTTACCTGATCCTACTTTTGTTCTAAACACAAAGCCTTGCACTTCATCAGCATTAACTGATCCTGATGCTTTCCAGACAATGAAATAACGGCTGTTGGGGCTATTAGTAGAAACCTCCCTGGGCTGCTAGATGCAGAATTTATAGAGCCTGTCTTTAACCTTTTGGAAAATGGAGAAATGTCTCATTATCTAAAATGATAGTCTTGTACACTGGAGAGTTTAGCTATTTGAACTACTTAACCAACTCTACTTCTAAGATATATTTTTCATAGTTAAAAACCTGGAGCTGAAAGAATTGTTATTTCTGTAGGTGAGAACATTTTCACCACACTTACAGGATAGGGCTATACCCGAGTGTATTCCGATCTGTCATTCAAAGCGATCCATTCTCTCACTCTGTTTCATACACTATCTCTTAATAGCAGCTCTTTCAAAATCTCACCTGCAGAAGAATAACTGTTATATAGTGTAGGTTTCACCTGAATTGAGTGATCTACCCAGGGAGAGGCATAGATAATCAGCAAGGGTACTGTTACAGGATTGATCTAAGGAGCACACTCACTTTGGGGAGTTTTGTGGACTGTCACTTTGGTGTTGTGCATGCTCTGAGGCATCAGTAGTCACAGAGATCAGGTCTGCATGCTGCTTGGCCAGCTTTTGTGCAAATAATCACAGTAGAGGATTAAACTAAAGGCATAAAGTGATTTACCCAAAATCTCTTAGGGATCACCTGGGATAGGAATTATAGCTCAAGCTGTTGAATCTTGGGTCAGTGTCTCAGACAAAAGATGGTCATTCCTTCAGGAACAGCAAAATACACTTCAGTACAATCAATATGGGAGAGGTGGGGTGAGCCCCTGGGACCGGACCCTGAGTCCTGCATGCTCTGGAGGCACTAGAAGAAAGATAGTTTGATTTCAAGTGTGGTGATGTGCTCGGTTTGACAGTGCCCTACTCTGCCTTGACATATGTGACAGACCTCTTTCTCCTGCAGCACACAGGTTGGCAATACAGTTCTAGGTACTGCTCCGGGAAATACTAATAAGCAATTCAACTGCAGCCCTTTTCTTTCCTACCTCTCTTGATTTATCCCTGACATGCCTTTGTATGTCCTCACTTTCTTCAAAGAAAGACATCAAAACCCAATGCCTCAACAGAAAGGAGTCCAGACAGACCTTGCTGCTATTCTAAACAGGCTTAATTTTATATATTCTTTTACTTTATATGATGCAATGATTTTTGCTTTGAGGAAATTCTCATAAAACTGTTTGTTTTATTGTAGCACTCACTCTTAGAGAAAGTTGTCAGGAGCTGCAAAGACATTTTCCTTCTCCTTTAATCCACTATAAAGGCAGCCCTCAAAACTGATTTGCTTCCAGAGGCCTTGGGCAGTGGCATTTGAATGGAGACTAACTCCCACTGCGGAGCCATTCTGCTAGCCTTGTAACATCTGAAATGACACAGGCAAAGGTAGGCAACACCTATCAATGTCCTCCTTCACAGGCCTATAAGAATAGGTAATTGCTCGTAAATTGCTGTTGTGCTGCTTTGATTTACTTTCTGAGAAGCTCCTAGCTGAGAAGACTGATACTTAAAATGAAAAGAAAGCAAGGAGAAATGTTACTTTATGCAGTGGAATACAATCAACCAATACTGCAGTTTTACAAGTGGGCGATCAAAGCTGCTGGATTTTCATTAATTTTCAGAGGGCACCTACTTGACAAATACTCCCTACAAATCCACTAGCTTCATGCTGTGTGCTGGGCATTTAAAAGTGGATGACAGTGGTTTTTTACCTGCCCAGTCTATGAAATAGTCTTAGCTATTTTCAGTGTCAAAGTCTGAATGCATTGTGTAACATCAGAATTACACACCTCCTAGTTCCGCAGAGTTAAATTTTTATCATGCTAACTCATCTAATGTGAAATAGACCAATAACCACACTGAGCTCTACAAAAAAGTATAGAACAGACTCATTTTGCATCTCATATACATGCTCCCATGCTAGCTACAGAACTTTAGTATGAGTGTTGTAAGGGGTTGAAGCAGGATTTCAGCCCACATTACTCTCAGGAGCAGTTGAGAAGTCTACCTCTTGTCCAGTAAGCAGACTGTATCTTGAGATAGAGTTCCTCAAGAGGATATGAACTCCCAGCAGAGGGGTACTTAGTTTCCAGCATACAAGTAGTGCACCACTTGCCTCTCTTGAAAGATTTAAGATGCTCAGCATAAGTTATCTTGCCTTTGCCAGCAGGCTGATGGAGAGGTATAGAATGACTGGCATATCTCTCACTCCATTGCAATTTATGGACAAATACATTAAGCCTTTAGGGTCCTTTTTCTTTCTTCCAACCTCTATAGGACTGCAACTTCTCCCATTCATAAGTCAGCTGCCTTCTATTTGAATGCTGTGTTATGCTGGTATAGGTTAAATGCAAATATAAAGACATCCAAGGAGGCTGTAAAAGGCAAATGATAAAGCTAGTTAGCACAGAAGTAGCAAAAGGGTTTACTCAACAGCTGTGAAACCTTTCACTGTGATCTTGGAAGACAAGTATCTGCTGTGGTTTGTGCTCCTCTGTGGGTAGGTGTTAACTGGAGGAAAGCCTATGCTTGGTCCCACACAGTTAAAGACAATTGTATTTACTCTTACATTTCTTCAATAACCAGACAAAAATAAGTGGTGAGGTACAGACACAAAATACCTATTTCTTTATTAATAGACTCCAATGAAACCCTATTTGTGTAAATATACCTCTGTCAGTATTTGAAACATACGTTTTGGTTGTTAGCTAATGCTATGGAAGTATAGATGTCTTACAGGCACCAGAGCAGTGGGGAGTTTGTATGAATGGGAATGGGGTCACAGTCCATGCAAACCCCTGCACTACAAAGAATGATGAATCTGGTGGCTTCACAGTACAGTAATATGGGAAAGACTGAGTTTTCCTTCTCTCTTTGCATTTGCAGCATCACTTTACAAACCAAGAAACTGCCTTGTTCAAGAGGAAGAGTGCAGCTTTAAAATTTCTTGATGGGTTTGAAAGGGATTATCTGAATCCTCCTGAGCCAATTCCACTGATGTTCCATTCTGTAATACACAGTTGAGTCCCTTTGTTCCTTTCCTACAGCCTCATTTTCCTATCAGTGTCTTGAATTCTGCATGTGGTTTAGCTTACACCTTCCCACTCACGGAAGTAGACTGTCAATTAGCCTTGTCTGCAAATGCTTACTTTGTCTTCCCTGACAGAGCTGTGGATAGAGGATCCTTTCTACCATCCTGAATGGGGAGAAGAAGAATTTATCCACTGGTCTCAGTGACAGGAAAAGTGCTGTCTTGCAGGTGAATTGGTAGGAGAATGAAATGATGCTGTCCTGCATGGCTTCTATGTCATTCTAGTTACTGATACAGCACAGGCTGCTTGATGGGCAGCAGAGCTGTTCCTGTTTCCTACTTTAAATCAGATTATTTCTATTGCCTTCATCCTAATGTCACAGCTGATTTTCACCTTGCTTTTGCAGGATAGTGTCACGGGTGATTGCAGTCTTCAAAGTAATGATTCACAAGAAGTTGTGTAGTGTGCCTCTGCTGAAGGTACATCCTTTCAAAGATATATCTCCCATACATTTTTTTTTTCCAGTTTGTGTTAGGGCATGCAGTGCAGCAGAAGATGGAATGAGAATGTTTTTCTGTTGGAAGAAGCACAAGTATCGTACCCCAGTTTTCTAATTGTTTTTGCTTGACTGCAAGGGAAAACTTTATCATAAGATTAATGAGAAAAATGCTGTTGACTTCATCTAAGTATCCAGTGGGATAACTGTGACACTGGAGAGACTGGAAAAGTACCCAAGATTGACCACATTATAGAGCAAAATCTTTAAAGCACTCTCCAAAATTGTGAACAAAGCCTGCACTGCAGTAAATAGGACAGATTTGTGTTCCAAACATATGACGCTTTTTAGGGGGGAGCTCAGAACATCCCACATCATCATTTCATACGATGCTTTAACAAATAAGAACATCTTTCTCTTAGCAGCTACTTGAATATTTTTCACTAATGTTCCATCCCAGCAGATAAAGGGGGTATTTAAATATGCACATGAGAGGGATTTAATTTTGTAGACATAAGCTTGAATTTTATTTTGTCTTTGCAGACTCTACAAGAACAGCTGTGGAGTGGGTTTTTCTTACTTATTATTAAAATTAGGATTTTGAGGACTTCTGTGTGCAGAACAGGAGATGGAGCTATTTCCTAGCATGAAACATATTTTGCAGTTTAGCTAAGCCCTGGCAATAGTTGCATGTCGCCCTTGATACAGTTCTTACATTGTCATGATTACAGACCCCCTCTAATCCCTCTTTTTCAAAGCTCAGTGGTAGCTGTCAGCACATCAAGATGACTTTTTATTCGCAATCTGGGTTTGTGATTAATAGAATCAATAGCCAGCAATCCTTTGCTTATGTCAAAGTAAACAGCTGGGGTAAGCAGCTCTCGGAGGTGTCAACTGCTTGTTTTGAGGTGAAAGAGGTTATTTGCAAGGCTCACAGTTGTGTGTCTGTTTCAGCCACCAGGCAAAACATGAATTGCTCTTGAAATCTTTTCCTGTTTTGTTTCTAGTCTTCTCTTTCACAAGGTCATATATTTATTGTCAGGTATCTAAATTAAATTTAACTATTTTTTTGTTCAGTTTCCTAAGGAAATGAGGCTTTTGGAGTCATGTTACCTGTGTATGTGTCTGTCAGACTGTTGCAATTAACTTTTGAACCACTGATCAATTCTAGCGGCATTTGGCAGAGGTCTTAAAAACAATTACAATCCTGCAAATGGCACAGAAATGGTGAGCTGGGTGATGGAGAGAAACCCTGTTTATCTTCTTATGGAGGAGAAAGAGTCAGCATTCATCTATTACCAAATGAGAAAATCCACTGAGAAATATGCATCTCTTAGAATACTGACTTCATTGGTTTTGTTGTTCCTGGAATGCTTTTTGTTTGTTTATTTTCACTCAAGCCGTATAAAAAACAAGTGAAGTAAATATATTTTATTTTTATTCTAAGAGTTGTAAGGCTGTTCTGGGAGAATAAGCTGAAACAGAATCAATACTAATTTGGGGGCTTTTGGGTTTTTTTGTTTGTTTGCTTGGAAGATGTGCCAAAGAAATAAATCATACTCTCCACTTCCTGGTTCTGGCAGGAAATGGCAATAGAGTAGTATAAAGAGAGAATGTAATTTCCAGATTGCCTGAAAGCAGAAAAGCCCAAGAAGAAAGAGGATCTGTTAACATCCTATCCCCTCAATGTTATTCCTGGGACCAGATGCATAGACACTGAAATAATTTCTTAGGTTATCTTTCTCCCTTCTTCCAAAGCCCCTGTAGGCTTTACCTGATCTACGAACAAAAGAACAGCAATGTCTAGTGTGAGTTTATTTTTCTTTTCTTGCTGTCTTTGTGTTTTACTGCAGGGTACTCATTGTTCTTGTCAGACATGGAGATGTCTCTTGGCATCGCTACTCTCCTTTGTAACCGCCATCCCAAGTCATGCCGCAAATAGCACGATACTGGTGCCTGCCCTGAGCACGCCTTTTCTCGGTAACGCAAAGACCTGTAGGTTTGAGGCATTTGAGATATGTCCAAAGGAAGTGCTACAGGTAGGCCAATTTCTCCATCTGCTAGAAAAAGATCAGCCTTGTTAGGCAAGGAAGGGTGCTACCTCCTCTCCCTGGGGAGCTGAGCTAGGATATAAGAAAGGAGGTACTGCATATGTGGCAGAATAGCAAGAAGAAAATGCCAAGCAGTTTAATTTGTTTTTCATTGTGAAATGTATTGTTTGTTTGCTCTTTTGTGCACTTTCCATGTGGTCATCTCATCTATGAAGTTAGGAAATGTTCTGTTTCTTTGGATGTGTCTTTCCTCCTTGCCCATTAATGCAGAGGCATGTCCTAGCCCTTGATATTTCCCACAGGCTGCCTCACCCACCATTGTGTCTGTTCAGCACTATTCTCAAATCTGTTTTCTGCCATTAATTGATTCTGGCTACAATACTCCAAACACTTGACAAATGCAACAAGAGTAGTTCACATCTCATTTAACCTAATAAGAAGCAGCCTTTTCATATCCTATAAACTTCAGTGTCATTAAACTAAAGACCAGTCTACAAACATTACTGCAGGCTTTCTTATTCAATTTGTGGTGGGGACAAATGAGATATTTCAGTATGAAGTTTGGCACTATGCAGGCTTTGTCTAAAATAATGACATTATATAACTAGACCAATGCTTGTTTATCCTGAACCCAGATAACTACCTTTTCAAATGTCTGGTTCATATCCATTCAAAAAAGAATTTAACCAAAAATACACCATAAAGAACAGCTAGAGGGAAAGGATAGTCCAGTAAAACATTGCTGGGCTTGAAAAAAATCTTTGTTTGGGTAGTAGTCCATATCATCGTCATATTTTGGGAGGTCCTGTCACTGATTTCCTTATCTTGTATATATATTATATATTTATACAGCAAATTTTCTTGTGGTTGGACTGTGTATAAATTGTCTGGTTTATAAAGGAACTGGTGTTACTTCCTGTTCTGTTTCCATGCTGTGCTACCATGGTTCAGGTGAATTGCTGTGGAGTTGTCCTTGCTTACAGGAATTCATTGTTCAAATAGGGAGTGCACAGGTTACTGACCCACCCTCGCATGTTACTGTGATGCAAGTCAGTGTGGCTGGACCTGAATCAGTTCCACACTCACCTTTGATGGAAATGTGGGAACATTGCCCTGCCTCTATCACCATCACCTGGGGCTCTTGACCCATTTCTACCCTGAGCAGACTGGTCCCATCGCTACCAGCCTGGCTGTGTCAAGGCTTAGCTCAGGAGTGCAGTGCAAACTTACTGCCCAGGATCACTATTAGACACAGGTTCATGGCACTTCTAAAGCTGTATTTTCTCACAGATTGGTTAAATTTAGTGTATGAAATCCATGCAATTATGGATCTTGCATTTACCATGAGTCTGGGAGTTGTTGTTTTGTTGGGTTTTTTATGTCTTGAGTTAATGAAGCATTAACTTGGGAAACAATCCTCAATATGTGGGTAATTTTAAAAAAAAGCCATCTGAAATCAGTTTGAGTAGCAGAACAAGCACAGTTTCAACATTATTCATTAGAATTAGTTCAGTTAACTGTGAAGAATATTTGAAGAGATGATGAATACATGTTTCCTTGTGAACTCAGTGGATATTACATAATAAGAGCAAACAGCAAAGAGAATATAAGCCTTACTTTTCTCCCAGAAAAGTATTCTCAGTCCTTGCTTCCACCAGCAAAGATGCTGACAAATGTACTTATACTTTGGAAACATTCACCAGGTACTTTGACATACTCTGACACATTAAATCCTCACAAGTGATATCATGTAGTATGAGATAGAGCAGGTACTTTCAGGATATTTTGGGGTTATTTGTTCTTATTTCCAGATTGCAGGGGGAAAGAGTATCCCTGCTAGCCAAAATAGCCAAGACCTTGTTGATCATCCATGTTACCAAGAGTGAAGGTCTACAAGTTTCCTGCTCCATAAATGCAAGAAAATGTCTGGTTGAGAGCAGAGCTCTTCCTGCTGTTACTATACTGTGTAAGAGCAGATATACATTAGAAACCATCTGAACTCATATGATAGGCACAGGAGAGAAGGAGATGGCAGATGGTCATGTATTCTGGAAGCACAGGACAGAAAAGGCTACCAGGATGATGGTATTGTTGCTGGGGAAGGAAGTCATGAAAGGTGGAAGATGTGGAAACTGTCAAATTTGGGCTGTACTGTGTTAAGCTTTTTTTTTTCCTTAGCTGGTCCTCTTTTTGGTCAGATTTCTGTTTTGGCAAATACTTTATTTCTCAAGAAACTGAACTTTATGACACAAGGATTAATGACAGACAGTGGTCTACTTCTGCTAAGACCTCATAAATAAGCCCAAACTGAGAGATCACATAACTCTCCAAGAGGCTGGCCATCTTCTCTGAAGTAGACTTTTTCCCCTGAATCTTAGAGTTGTCAGTCTAAAGCATAAAAGCATAATGTTTTGTTAGAGTTATGGTCCTAATGTGGACACAAGAGTACGAGTGAGGTGATACAGATTTCTTCACCTCATGATCTCAGCCTAGTTTACCACAAAAGCTTAGTTCTGGTATGTTTTCTTCATTCCTTAAAGCAGAATAACCTTTCTCCCACTGTGATGGTAAATCTGCCACATTGACAAACATGTAGCCTTTAATCAGTGACGTTCCTACAGCTCTAAATTAAAATTGGTTTGAGTAATTTCTGACATCAAACTGATACTTAAAGTCTTGAACTCAAATGGGACAAAATATGAAAACTTCACAGAAATTTGTGACTGAAATGTTCAATTGCCCTGGCTGCTGGGTGACTGCACCATCTTTCAAGTTTCAACGTAGCTCTAGCATATAGTAAATTTAACTTTCTTACCTTCTCATTAACACAGGCAGCAAGTCCCCTGCCATTAAACATTTTCAGCATGTGAAAGCACTGGCACAAAGTGATCAAATTACTTCTCTGTCTTCACTTTGATAGACTGAATAGATAAGGCTTCTTAGTCACGAAGTAGCATTTTTGCAGTCCTCTTTTGCTCTCTTTTGTATTTCCACTGTCTTCTCCAGTGTGGACACCAAACTAAAATAATCTAGTACTGTGTACCTAAGCCATACTATTTCCTTTATTGGTAGTGTGAGATAAAGATATCAGTAGAGGGTATTGGTTTTCAATTAGTAGTTTTGAGTCATGCTATTTAGGATAACCGTTCTGTTTAAAAAACAAGCTGTATACAAATTAAATTCGCTGAATGAATGTGTTCCTTAAAAAAGATCAGTACAAAGATACAGCAAAGGAGGAGGAACAACAAATGAATGAAACATGTTTAAATGCAGATTTCACTTCTAATAACAAAATTTGTAGCTATAAAAAGTTCAAATATGTTCCCTAGTGGCCTCTGAGAATGCTAGTAGTGCTGTGTGGGGTTTACTATTGGTTCCATATTCAAATAATGAATAATAAGCAATGTTATTTTATTTAGGATCTGTAGATTCTGATTCTTAAAACAGTTGTTACTTAATCCTTATTTTGAAAACTTTTAATGTGAGTTGATGTTTCTCTTCTCGAAGAGGTTTTTGCTGTATGCCTCCAACAAACTCATAGTTTATTGGAGTGTTTTTTACTATTTCATTGTATTTGCTAGACAACCTAGTGGAGTAGTATTTAGTTCTGCCAAGCAGTATATAAGCTTGACCTAATATCTATTTTCATGTCTTCTGATACATTTCAGATTATTTTTCCTAAAGTGTTACATTGAAGGAAGAGGCCACCGTTTGCTTCCAATTGATACCTCCATATTCAAATATGGCATACATCTTTAAGTCTCTGTCATTTGAATTAAACTACTTCCTCAGCACACTTCTGTACTACTTCCACCTACTCACAAATTAAATTAAGCTGTGCTTCCTCTTGTTATTAATTAAACTCCCTCTCCTTTTCAGATGAACTGTCTTTTGTGCTTATCATCATGTCTGTGTTTCTACTCCCTAAGTTTTTTTGCAGTGTCTGTTTTATAATTACTGTCTCATTTGGTAGTAAGATAGCTGTTAGTATAGGTAGCACTATTCTCCGGCTGATAGTTATCTTTATGGCTTTTCCTGCTACCTGTCAGAGCCACAAATATTTCATTAGTTACTGGTTTCCTCACTTCCCACTCCCCCCTGCCCCACCCCTCCTCCCCCCAGTTATATAGGAAATGTCAGTCACTCAGCAAATGAATGCTGCAGGAAATCCACAGTGCCTTCTCATATAATTCAGCATCTACATAATTTCTTCATCTACATCTAGCACCGTTAAAAAACCCCAACAAACACAATGTAGTGTTCTCAAGCCTGCTTTATTCTTGTGACTAGCATGAGAGGGCTTTTCACTGAAGGAGCATTTACTGCCTGGTGCTATGATTTAGTCTGAGTGGCTT
This sequence comes from Manacus vitellinus, assembly GCF_001715985.3. Classification (NCBI taxonomy): domain Eukaryota; kingdom Metazoa; phylum Chordata; class Aves; order Passeriformes; family Pipridae; genus Manacus; species Manacus vitellinus. The sequence continues at coordinate 7,116,641 of NW_021940535.1, forward strand.
TGGCAGGGAGAGGCTTTGTGGCTCTGCGACTTCAAGGAAAATTCCACAAAAAAGTCTCTGGGAGGAGGTATCTAAGTAGGGAGGGAGTCTTTTGAGGTTCTCTGTTGAGCAAAAAATGAACCCACCCAATATTTGAAAGATTTCTTTAGATATGGAGTCAATATGCCTTCAGGAAGCTGACTAGTTTTTCTCTATAATACAACAACAGGTCAAAGACAGGTAACAGTAATCAGTTTTGAATTTAAAGGTCTTCATTCCAGTGTGGATGGTGGCGTGTAACTATTCTTCCCTTCTTTAGTAGGGGCTGTGTTTGAATATTGTAGCACACCATCCTCGCATGGGTGTCCTTCAAGGATGTGAGCTTGTTTTCCTCTAACACTTCAGAAAATCAGTTTAGTTTAAGTAAAACAGGAGACAATGCATTCATGAGCTGTGAGTACATTTGAAATTATTTGTCTTCACTAGTGCAATACTCAGTAATTACCTTTTTCCCAATGCCAGCATTTGATTCACAATATTTCAAATTTAAGTTTCCCTTGCCACCTCCCACAAAACTCTTAGAGTTGATTCTCTGATGTCTAATAAGTGTGGGTGTGTCAGGGGCACATGTAGAGGTCTTTCCCACTGTAGATACATGAGTAGGATCTTTGACTTGCCAAGGACCATCCGTTTTCACTAAACAAGTTTAAGACTTCTACAGAGCATTCATACTCCAGAGCTAGCTAAAACTGACATGTTAAACCATGTTTTCCACCCTTTTGTTACTTAACATTTGCTCTCTTGCTTTTGAAAGCAGACTGGCATGTTCACAGGGAGAGATACATGGATGTAGGAGAGGAAGGAGCTGCACGTGAAAACTACTCACTCTTCATATTCAATTTAGTGATCTTTCCTCTTTCTCACTCAAGTGAGAATTTTAGGTATTAATAACCACAGTACATACCTGGGACATAAAACACCATGATGTTACCCTGTCAAGCAGCAATTGCATGGTAGGGGAGGGAAGAGTCTCCTTCTTTGATCTCTGTCCAGCTCTCCTATCAAGTGCTAGAGATGTAGTTGACTTCATAACTTTCTTGCTGTATGTGCAGACACAGCCCAAAGGGAAACACTGTAGGATTTGTGCTGAAAAAAAACAATTTTGCAACACTTTCATGTTGTAAAATGTTATGTTCCCTCATTTCCTTAGATTGAGCTACTGTTAATAAGGACAAAACCTACCCCTAAATATATGTGAAGAAATAAGTCCTAACTGTTTTGGTAGTGAATACAGCATTACGTCTTAAAGAACTAGCAGCGACACCAGACATATCTCTGTCACAATTATTCTAACTGGAATTATCCTAACAGCAGGTTGACTGCCTCAGTAAGTTGCTAATTAGTTCGTATTTATTTTTAAAGGACATCTTACTGTTGCTTTCTGTGTTTTCCCATGTTCTTAAGGCTTGAATGAAAATTTTAAGGCTTTTTCTATAAAAAGATCATTAATTAGGTTACACTGTGCCAATTAATAGAGATTTGAAAGCAAATTCCCAGACTATTGCTCACACTGCTGTCCTCCTCACAATTGAGGGAGGCAATCATAATCACACATTTGCATCATGTGGGTACCATGTAGCAGATGATATTTTGGGATTTTGAACAGCAGCTAATTTCCTTTTTGTGATTCCTGATATGCCTTTGCTCACAGCATGAGATTAAATCCATTTCCTTTGTCAGCTTCTTACAGCTGCAGTGAACGTTTTCACCTGAGAGGTAATCCTTGCGCAGAGACAGCTGGTTTCTCTCAGAGCTTGTCATGAGACAAACCTGATCTCCAGACTGTCTGATAGGTTAATGATGCTCTGGGAAGCGGCATACTTCAGACCCTGCCAAGGATGTATAAAAGTGAGGGTCTGAGCAGGACTATGTATGTCACACAAAAATAATGAACAAAAAAATGCCCAATGTTTCAGACGATAAGCAGATGCATCTCGTGTAGTGGAATTGCTTGAGTGTGTGCAAGTGCCATAGAGAAAAATGATCATTGTCCACCACACCTTGGCCAAAACAAAATGGAGTTCCCAAGCTTCAGTTTTATTGTTCAGGGGTTTTACTTCTCCTCTACTCCTCTTCCAACAGGGCAACTCTACCAGGGATTATTGGTATAGCTGTGGCATTGGCGTAGCCCAGATACTAGTGCTAGTTCTTGAAAATACAACTTTTAGCTGGATGGTAACTAAGGGAGATGATGGAACTATTACACAGAAATTAAAACATCTATGTCTGCATACACACACATAAGTATTGTTGTTAGGGTTGTATTCCACAGTCAGTTGACATCACCTGGGGGTAAATGTTATTACTATTGTTTTTTCAATTGAATTTATTTTGTGCTAGTATTGGTCAGTCCTGTGACATTTATGGTAGAAAAAATATAATGGACAACTGTGATATCACATGCTGTAGCTCATGTTTTGTTTAGGGGGGCTTTTTTTCCCTTCAAAAATAGTGCTGCTCCTCAGAGTACCTTGGATGGGTTTTTGAGGAGAAAATATTCTTTGTGTTATTTCTTTCCTGCCTCTTTCCCTTCAGAAACACTCAAATAAAAGCCAGAGGCAGGACTGTGGAAAAAATAGCTGCTACTGAAAAAAACAGTGTGATTAGTGTGCTGGATGCTTTCCTGTTAGCGTGGAGTGAGAAACAAACTTGTTAGCAGAGCTCAGGCTGTCAGGCCAGCAGCTTGCTATCTATCCTGGGTATTCACAGGCAGAAGATGTGGAGGTATGCTGCCTTCCAAAAAACAAGTGAACATCAGCTTCCGTTTATAGCTTTCAGATTATAAATCTTCACTAAAACAAGAAAACTTGTCACTAAAACTAAGTAGTTTACATTATTTAACTGAACTAGCAAAATTTGTAATAACTAATAGTGAAATACTATCTATGTCAAAATCAACAAAGTAAGCAAATTAGTTTCAGTGCTTGATTAGTTATATCAGCATGCTAATATGGCAGAATAATCAATCCTTTTTTACCATTGTGTATAAATCTCACTATGAAACCTTATTACAGTCAGTCAATCCTCTAACTGGAATCTAGAAAAGTATCCTCTTCCATCTTCAAAGGAACTGGCATGATCTTATCAGGATCAGATATCTTAAAATATGTTATAGTCTTAGGAAAAAAATCCAATTTAAGATAATTATAAAAACATCCAAAAAATATGCTGGCATAATAAAAACACTGGCTTAATGTTCATTCAACTGCAAACTAAAAAGCCATCAGAGCGTGATAAGTGTTAGCTATTCTGTGTATTAAAGACAATGTTCTTACAGATTTTGGAAAGCAAGGAAATTAAGGATAGTATATTTTTGAACACTAAGACAGACAGCTTTGAATCTTGATAGAGAATATTTCTCTATTAAACACAGCAAGATAAAACCAATAAGCATTAAAAAATGTTTGATTTAGTAGATTTGCTTGTTCCCTAAATATTTCCCTCACAGCAGTCAGTTTGTTTGCAATTGTAAAATATGTTGTAATTTCCTTTTGCCTTTTTAAAAAATAATATGTAGATATTTAGTTTCTCATGGTGTCTTGTATTCCTGGCAAATCAGGACTTTTATTTTTCCTTCTCAGATCCTTCCTTTAACATAGGAATTTAAAATAGTATCTTACATTGTCTAAAATTATGTATGTATGTTAAATAGTAGTTATGAAACACAGCTTTTACAGTTATCTGTTGGATAATTCAAAAGGAGAAACTTTCAGTAAGAGTTTCAAATTCTTTTCCTGAGGGTATGACATGAAATAATAGATTCAATGGGGAGAACCTGCATATTACATATTAGTTGTTCCTTGCATTTTGGGGGAGGGTTCCTGTGAAATAAGTGGTCTTATATGATTATGCTATAACTGTACCTGTGAATTAGACCCAAATTTGCTGATCAGTGATTGCAAACACCTGGCAAATATGTTGAGAACCAGTTGGTCATGTATTGAACATGTAGTGACAATGTGTACTGTATAACATATTTCTTCAGTGACATGAAGGTTTTATAACAGGTAAAGTTTTACCATTTCTCATAAACAAGTAGAGTTTGTTGTACCTACATTTAATGCAGGCAAGAGCTGGCAGTGGTGTTGTTGTTGGTTTAGCGAGGCTTGTAGTCAAGATAGTCGTAATGAAGCCTGGGGTCTCCAAATTCATTGAGGAGATATTTGATTCAACCTGTATTTACCTCTTTCCTCTGTCAGCAGTGCAGCAATTTGTAATTTTGAAAATTTTTTGTAAAATATGGAAGAGAAGAATTCTATTTTGAGGGCATTTTGCACAGACTTGCTTGAAAGTGTAATCTCAAAGAAGTTCTGGGCTGCTGAATTGCAGCAGCAAGCTGAATGAAAAAACACTTCTTCCTGTTTCCTCCAAAATACCATGTGTGAGAAATCATAGTGAGGGAAATATAGCTGCAACAAAATGTTACAATATTTTTGTCAAACATATTGCGTTTGTACTGCACGTATTCTCTAATTTTAAACTTATGGAAAGCGCCTGTGTGACAACATTATTTCCTACTTAACATAAAGAATTTGGTAAAGAGTAGGTTTTTTTTTTCTTGTATCTTACAGTTGGACTCACAAAGATATCAGAAATGACAGCTTAGATATCAGTCATGGGGTGTAACACATGTTCCTTAATTTCTAGTTTCTTAGAAAGACTGGAATTTATTAAATGTCTTAGTTTCACTTGGAAACTTTTTGGGGTTCCTTTTAAATTAAGTTACTTGAAATAATCCTGAGGAATTGTTACACTTTGATCAACTGGAGTGAAATTTTATTTGGATTTTGACTTCTAATCATATTCCATTACAAGAATATGCTGTCAGGTTTGGTTTTCCAGAAAGTTTTCCAGAAAGAAAATTTACTGATAATTTTGGAGGTTGTGGTTAGAAATGGAGGACTTTTGACAGGAAATTTTTGATAATATCTAACCTTATTTTTTTACTCTCTTTATCCCAAATTCATGTTACTTCCAGCACATGATGCTCTGCCCTGTCAAACTGATTGTATTGGTCCAGTGTGAAGAACACTATTGAAAGTGTTGTGTTGTGACTGGATTTTTATAGGTGTGAAGGACTGATCAGACCTTGTTCAGACCTGTTTCATTCAACATAGCTCTACCTTTCCACCATCACTAATGAGGTGTGTCTGCTCTTGAATTGCTAGTTGCACTGGTGTGGACTGGAACCAGACAGTCTGCAGTGACTAGTGAAAGGCCCGAAGGGAATGGCATGAAGTTGTATCAGGGGAGATTTAGTTTAGGTATTAGGAAAAAGTTCTTCACCCAGAGGGTGGTTGGTTGCTAGAACAGACTCCCCAAGGCAGTGGTCATGGCACCAAGCCTGGCAGAGTTCAAGAAGTATTTGGATGATACTCTCAGGCACGTGGAGTGACTCTTGGGGCTGTCCTGCACAGAGCCAGGAGTTGGACTTTGTGGGTCCCTTCCAACACAGAATGGTATTTCAGTTCTCTCTTGAGTCACAGATAAAAGCATCCTAAGCCAAACTGTTTAAAAATACTTCACATAGGAAGTGGGTACAAAGATTCCTCTCATAGAACTACCGTAAGCAAGCGTTGACCTTGCACAGTTCTGGTGTGCCCTTGTCTCAAAATGTGGTCCTAAAGGTGCAATGTTTAACATGGGAGCCAACTCTAAGGGATACAATGCTTTCTACCTCTGCATTATTCTATTATGTTGTAATTTGGAGAAATGGAAAGAAATCATGTGACAATCAAATTATCAATACCTTTCAGAAAGTCTGGGGCTGCTGAATGTGTTTGCTGCCCCTTAATTTTCTAGAGAGATAACAGAGCTTCGTGGAAAAATTTTTTCCCCCTAATGATGCTAAGCACATGATATGCAGTGCTTTCTGTTAAAATTGGTTTTTTTTCCCAGTATTTTTTTCCACTGTAATTTGTAATCATTTCTCTAGAAATACAGCATGGTACTGCTATATTGTCTCACCTGTCTTCAACTGTTTGTTCAAGAACAAACTATATTCATTATTTTTCAATATGTTTGTAAACTCTTGCCGTAGTCCTTCAAGTCTGTAATATCCCCTAAACCTTCCTTTGTACCTCAGAAGTTAACTGGAATATCTCTCATTCATTTAGTGATAGAAGAAGCAATATAAATTAAGATTACATATAGTTTGAAGGTTACTTAGCCAGTGTCATTTTTCAACTCAGACTTAGTTTCAACCCAAATAAGTTTCAACCTATAGTCTGTATAGTCTGATATATATATCACATTTATCTTCTCTGGGACTGAGGGTTTGTATTAAGTTAGAAATACGTAGTTGGGCACAGGATACATGTAAAATCTGAACATGCTCAAGCAGGTTCTTCTGTGACTTTGGAACCTAATTGAAATTGTCCATCTGAAGGGAGAAACTCTTGGTTGAACTGCTTATATTAGGTGCTTGCTCAAATACAGGAATTATTCTTTAATGTTCATGCACAGAAGGCAGAGCTGTTTTAATTAGGCCTCTCAAGTGTGCATATAGACAAACATGCCTGTGTGCTCTTCCGATTATTCTAACCTTTATTGTGGTAAGAGAAGAAGCAACAAATCCAGGAAAATGTTTTAAAAAATTGAAGCTTGAGATATAAACTGAACTTATTACTTTCTTCAAGATCCTGACTATACTGCTCCAGCAGAGGCTGTATTTTTTTGGCCTTCCACTGTAGCCCCTGATAGATTTACAGAAACACATGCATCATCTGTGAAGTCATGCAAGTTTTCCTTGTCAAAACAAATCTCAGCAACAAATATTTGTTTTGGACATAGCTTTAATAGGGAGAAGTAGATCCACCTTGTCAAGGAGGGAATTGGATTGTCAGTATTCAAAAATTGCTAAAAATGAGCTGCTGTGGGGTGTAGCCCCCCTCCATGTTGAGGTGGCTAAGTATTTCTTAGGACCAGGGTTATAGTTATCAGTTTAATCAACTTTCAGCAATAATAGCCTGTACTGAAAGCTAAATGCCACTGATCTCTTTGAAAAAAACCTAGACTTTTTTTTTTCCATAACAGTTGTTTTGTCTTTCACAGTGAAACATAATTAACATACATTTACATATTTCATGTAATCAGGACAAGTGGAGATGCGTGATAAAAGAGAGATATTATGGTTGGAGTGTACATCTTCATCTTGGTATAATGCAACTATTTACAAAAAGCCAACTGCAAAAATTGGCAAAAATTGACAAAAAGCTTAACTGGTGCACCCTTTTCTATTCACTTCTACTTGAATCTGTAAGAGTACTATTTCATATCACAGTCCATCTAGAAACTTTGGAAAAATAGCAAATTCTTGCTGGGAAGGCAAGTTCACACAAAACATTGTCGACTGTGCCAGCCTTAGCAATGAAAATAATGCTTGCTGATTTTCACTTTGTTCAGCTCTGTGGAACAGTTCAGACAAGAGACTGAGTTCCACTTAATGTCATGAAATATCATCTAAGCATTTAATAAATTTCAATTAGTCATTTAATTTTTAAATTTTGAAGAAAATGTACTAGGACAAATGCTGTCCAGGATGTAACTAGAATACAACAGGATGGCACAGTTGTAACTGACTTAGTTTACCTTCTGTGAACTATTCTACTGCTGAGGATTATGAAAGGGAAAGACCATATTTGATTTTCTCAAAGAGACTTTGAAAAAACCCACATAAATAATCCAGGTGTCTAACTGTCTAACAGTTCTCAAATTGATGAACAGAACAATCTGGTTCAGAGACTTGAGATAAACACAAGGTTTCTAGTGAGGAGAACTCTTGTATTCCTTGGATGCTTGTCCATACAAAGGTGTTTTATTTAGCTATAAAAATATATGGGGCCAGAGGAAGACTCTGATAGCTAGGTTTTCTGTGCTTTGAAAGTGCACTATGAAAGGGACAAGAAGATAAACATGTTTTAACATGTTCTTTTGTATATATTTTATATATATATACATAATATATATCATGTATGAGTTTTATATATATGCATGTTTTTATATAAAATACATAGACAGACACATCTCAGAAAATGAAAACCAGTCAGCACAGTTCATAAAATCTCATTAGACTTGAGCAGCCTGTCCTGAAATCCATAACATACATCCCGATATCTGGTCTTGATGATGCAGGGGTAGATATCTCCAGTGGAGCAATAAATTAACTGCCACCACCCTTTTATTTGTATATTTTTAAGTACCCAACTCTGTCTTTTCTTTTGCTGCCAGCAGAAGCAATGTTTCGACTCCTCATCTTTGGTGTCTGTGAGCAAGAGTCAGCCCCAGCACCTGCTCCTTCCTGTCCAGATGATGTGCCTAGGGCTTGTTCCATGGGTAGGAGCATGCCAGGACCCTCCACGCTCACTTTGTGAACACACGTCAGCAATCTGAATCTGCTCTCCCAGTCCCCACACAGAAACAGCTCAGCTTGTTACCATTTCCAGTGTAGCTTCGTCTGTTGCCTGGTTTACTGCAGCTATGAAGCAGTAATTTCCTTCTATTTCTGGGAGGGAGGCAAATAAAGGAGGCATCATTATAGCTTTAGAAGTCACCAGAAGTTATTCACATCAGCATTATGCTGTGTTTTTCTCTTCCCCGTTTATCTGTTTTTTAAAGCAGAATGCTTTTCAATGTAAGAAGAGCTTGTTTTCCAGTAACTTCCACTGTTTTCTAATAACTAAAAGCAAAGAGTTTAATAGCTCTTATGAATTCTCTCATGAACAGTGGAGTTACGGAGGTAGAATCCTACAGACAAAAGTCCTATATCCCACAGCTCATTGAGTTGAGGTGTCAAACAAGAAGGTAGAAGCTCAGACTGAAGTTTTTCCCATGGTAAATACACATGACGGTGCCTTAAGGATTGTCTGCTGCCTCATGAGGTGCACCCCCACACTCCAACAATTTCCATGATTGCAGCACTAAATTAACCCCTTTTCAATCTACCTATTTGTTTATATAAGAGATGGAAGAATTCAATAGGGTTGAGCCATTCTCCTTGCTCATATTTTCTTGAATTTTTCAGTAGGTTCAAAAGTTGATAAGAAAGAACAGAGACTGAAGTACAATTAAAAAAAAAAAAAAGGGAATATGAAAAAAACCCAAGTCTTACTGAGTCTTTCTCTGAATAAGTACTTTTCTTATCCAGGGGTTAGCAGCTTTCATTTATGCTTGCTGTGCTTCATGTCAGAGGATGGGTAATGCAGTGTAGAAGCAGTGAGGGTAATTGAGAACAGCTACCACTACTGGAAATGCTTGTAACAAAGCCTTTCATTATATAAGCACGGCAGAAGTGTCCTTTAAAGAAGACCTCAAAAATGTAAACTAGTAAAAAGATCAGAACTGGTCAAAACTACTCTACCCAATGACTGGAAACTGTGGCCCCAGTGAATCTGGGGAGGGGTAGAGTGATCCCAAAAGAAATCAGAGTTTTCTCACACAGGAAAAAAAATATGGTTTCCTTGTATTTACTGAAATTATTTGTTTAAGTAGGGCATTTAAAATGATTCTTACCAAAAATTGTCAATTAAAAAATCTTTTCCTTCAGCACAGCTCAGTGTCACCGAACCAGCATTTTCCAATGAAAAAGTAATTTATTGGAAAATGTCCAGTTTTGATCTTTATAATACTTTTCATCAGGCTAAGATGACACTCATTTAGAGAAGGGTGGTCCAAGGTTCTTTTTTATAAACACCTTTTGTCTTAAGTTGGCAATGCTGTCATGAAGGAAGAAGTTAGTGAGTAAATATAGTAGTCTGAAATCCATTGAGGCAGAGATTGAAAAAATGTTCTCATATCCTTATTCTGTCCCTCTCCAGTTCCTATTGTTTCCATGGGGAAGAGAATGCTTTTCTTCACTCAGAGAGGTCTCTCTCATTTCATTGTTATAAAATAATAACTCTGCCTGTTTTGGTTTTAACTTGTTTTTTCAATTTGGGGCAGGGGTTTTTTTGTTTGGTTTGTGGGGTTTTTTACCCTCTTACTAATTAGTCTCCCTTATGAGAAATATGTACACTCAGAACTGTGGCTCGAGGGATTGTTTTGATTCTTATCTACCATTAGTGGATTTTTTTCCTTGAAAATAAAATTAAATGTTAAATGAAGGGAAAAAGGTAGGCCACATTTTGAATAGTTCTGAACTCTAATTGCAATCTGTGGTTCAGTTAATGTTTTGTTAGGGAAGAAAATAAATCCAGAAAACACTGACCAACAGGGAACAGCAGGTACTTATTAGAAGTGTTAAACTGAACGTTTATAATACCACTGTGCTTGGAAACCATGACAACAGTAGGGAGTGGCCATAAAGATAATTTTCTAATGTCTAAATACATTAATTGAAAACAGTACTCACCCCTTCTCTTCATCCTAATGGCAGATAACTCCCTTAAAATAACGCTTATGGCATGTGGACGTGAAAGAGGAAAACACCACAGAATAGCTGGTGAGAAAAGAAGTGTGAAGCTAAGGTGAGGCATTCAGCTTTTTTTCCCCAACTTTTTAAGCTGAAGATAAAAAATATTTGAAAATTTTTGTTCATATGGGAGGTACAAAAATCTCAACCAGCTGACTGTAGGTTCAGTAGTCATTAAAATGTACTAATAGTTAATCTCAGGGATCGTTTTTTACTAGTAACAGTAAATCTCAGGAAACTATCCTTTATTGAAATTTTTTTATTTTTAGAAAGAAGTTGTGTAAACATCTGTTGTGAATAAAAAGGAATTTATTCAGTTTTAGGATGAAGGGATAAACTAGATGGTCTGTGGAGTCCAGTGGCAGTTTTAGCTATGTGAAATCATGGAACAAGAGCTGCTAAGGATGTGCCTGTGCTGTGACTTTTGAATGTCAGCACTTGGTATAGAGGAGAGCATTTGATCTCACAGCTGAATACAGAGAATAAGCTGGTGAATTCAGACTCTATATTGCTTCTTGTTATCTGTGCTTTCTGGTTCCAGTAACCTTTAGCTGTATTGTGCATAGATGGTAATCTCGCATGGAATATTTAACACTTCTAGATTTTCCTTCCCAGATCATCTAACAAGTCTGGGAGGAGGTGGGTCTCCATTCCTAGCCTGGCCAGGTCTGTACCTTGTTATGCACCACAGGAAAACACAAGGAGCAGTGAAACACTGGACTTCCTCTTTTCCTTTGCGCAGTAATTACCAGTTCCTGGACAGACACAGCTGCTTTAGCAGTGTAGACAGGGAGAGCAAATAGATGTAACCTGCATGTAATGTGGGTAGATGGTACTTCCTGAAGGGGGGCATGAGGTCTTGGTGGCTGGCTGAGTAAGTGTGAAGGCAGTTAAGTCTGCCTGAATTTCCCACGTAAGTGGAAGCTGATGAACGTGCTACTGACATCCAGAAATTAATTGCAATGGATAACGTGTAATTCAATCAAAGGTCTGAAAAGTAAATTCTTTGCCCACTGGGCAGCAACCAATTCAATTTCAAGATGCTCACATTGGCTGGAAAGGGACCTTCTCTGCTGAAGACAGCAGTGATTTCCTTGCTTCCCAAATCACATACCATAGTTGCAACTTGCATGCAATTCACAGATGTAATGTTTCTTGAGTGTGTCTGTCTCAAGTAGCCACTGAGGGAATAGAGTTGTACCAAATTTAGGTGTATGTAGTAGATTATAAAGGGAGAAACAAGAAAATGGAAAAGTATTTGCTTAAAAAAATCTGTATCTTGGTTGTCATGTAAGCTGCCATATGGAGAGAGAGGATTGGCTATTGAGGCTCTTTTTCCTGTTGCTTCATGGCATAGGCCAGGAGGATAGTTACTAGGCAAAGTCATGAACAGCATTTATTGAACACGTAATCTGGACCTCCACTGTTGTCAGTGGAGCTCAACAATAAACAAATAAGTGATTGTGAGGTAAAATTCACCTTAATATCAGATCTGATCAAAGTGTATGACTCCAGTGGCACGAGTATTCAGCCAGTTTATTCTTTCTTAGACTCATTGTTATAAATAACTGATTATAAATGACAGACACCCTAACTAAAAAAAGATTAATTTATAAATCTAAATATCTGTTTGGGTGTTTGTTCAGCTAATAATACCATGAATTGCTGAAATGGGAGCATACAGTGAGTGCAAAAATTTACCAGCCTCTGCAGAATGCAGTGGCTCATTCTCTACTACACAGCATCTTCACTTCTGCAGCATTTCTATCTCAACTTTTGTGGCAAATCCTAAAGATTGTGTTTCGGACTTTTTCTCTGGTCATGAATCTCAGAAGAAATCATCAATGATGCTGTAAATAAACTACAAGTCCGCCTTACATTTCTTTTGGTTTTGATTGCCCATTGAGTGGACACTTCCTAATCTTTTCTTGAATGCTAACTGTTGTTATTAAAGAAATCCGCTGATATTAAGGATATAAAAGGGGAATAGTTGTGCCTGTATTTGGTCCCTTTTTCTGTTATTTTTAGACTTACACCCCCTCCCCACCTATATGAAAAAAAACCACATCTTTCTCGATGTGAGCAGGCCAACCTTCACCTGATGTAAAGCTGAATATACTGATTTTGTGGCAGTTAACTATTTTGCAGTGTTTGAGAAGCCAGACTGGTAAAACACCACCTAAATTCTAGTGAGCTGTTAAACCTCTCTCTATACTTTTTAGACTCTTGTGATACTTTTTTCTTCAAAAACAATGCATTATCTAGTTAATGTTAGATCTAGTTGAATGTGCTGGCAGAACTTTTTCAGTAATAACTGTTTTTGCATGCTCCCTTTTACCAGCTGCAATTTGAATGCCACTGTTACATGGTGAAAGAAAAAGGAGTGCAACCTCTTCAATGAAATTGAAGATCGTATTGTGATTCCAGGGGAAAAAATCAAACAGAAAAAGACATGAAATGTGTACAGAACAAATAGATACATGGCAAAGTGCTAAATTATGATTAACACATAACTCTAATCAGAAGATATTAATTACTGTCAGGCGACTTTTAGGATATCTTGCTGGGTAGTGTTTTACAGAGAATGGAATCATTATGAAGCAAACTAACTTTCTCTGACTGGGTACAATTGATTATTCAGTAGCGGAAGTTTGTTTCACAGCTTCAACATAAAAATATTTTGTCCTATTTTGCTTTTAAAACCTGCAAGCTGACTCCATTACAGGGGAAGAGATGCCTTCAATAGAAAGTAGACTGCCCATTTGTGCACAAGGGGAGACAGTAAGCTTTGCTCCAGGGTCAGAGGCTATAGGTGAGAAACCTGGATGAAGGAGAGGAGAGGAAGGGGGAATTTACTCCTCTGATTAAATGAATACTGTGCAGCAAACCTCCTACTAAAAAGGCTAGGAATATAGCTTTTGTCTCAAAAATTGTTGACTCACAAGTTTTACCTATATGGAGTTTAACTTGGAATTTGGAAGACATGTTGTGGGGAGGACATTCATTACACTAATAGTCTGATCCTTGCTCCCTAGCCTCAGTTAGTATAAGGAAAATGGTCACTAGGTGAAGACTAATGGTCCCAGGTGTCTAGACATAAATGCAAGAGTATTGCAGAGCATAGTATCAATCACTGCCTGACCTCGTGGTAGTTCTTGGTTTTACACATTCCAAATAAATTATTTCTGTGTTTTCCACCAAGCAAAGTAACTTTTCTGTGTGTCTGTTAACTCTGGCAGTGACATTCCCACCATCTGAGACTTTCACTGCTGTGACTGAAGCCCTTTTGCAACAGGTGGCTTCTGTGAGCCAGTGGGTACCCTGCTTGACTCCCTACACACACCATTCTCACTCTGTCAGACAATGTCTCCTTAGCAGTTTGATGCAGGTTTCCCATAGCACAGCCTCGGATCTTGATTCTTTCAAGAAATTTTATCATGGTGCCACAACTGAATAACAGCTCGAGCTGATGCCTCTGAAGAGGGACTCTGAATTAAGGAAAACTTGGGCTTTTATACACTCACAGTATGCATACTAATGCCTGTGATCTTTCTCCTGAGTCACTGGCTCCTGCTTTGTCTCTGTGTGCCTGATCACCTGGCTGGTGCCACAGGTCCCCTTTGTTGTGCAAAGGATCTACACAAGTTCACATGCTCTTGCCTCAGGTTCCCACAACCTTGAGTTCAATCTGCAGCTGCACTCGGAGCTACCTGCACCAAATGTATTAAGCAACAAAAGCAATTTGGCAAAAGTGTGTCAAACACTTTAACTGAGCATCTGCCTAAGGTTCCTCAGACATGAACCTATTCCTTTGTTGGCTGAACAACACTGTCCCTTGTTAGACCACCCACCAGGGAGCCATAGTCACCTTGAGGGAGTCATAATCACCTTTTCTTTTTTTTCTGACACCCACCTAGGCCTACAGGGATGAGAACAGTGGGAAGAACTTTCCCACCACTCATTCAAAGGAAAAAATTGGGAGAACAGTGGTCTCTGTGTCTATCCTCACTCCAAGAAAAAAAGGCTTTGCTTAAGTGGATGTTGTTTCTTTCTCTTCTATAAGAGTCAGAGAAAGAGGGGAGGCTGTTGTTTGTTAATTCTTTTTCTCTGCCAAAGGATTGAGTATCATGCTGGAGGATGGACCTTTTAATTGACACTTCTGACACAAAAGCTGTATCTCTACATCAACCTGCAGAGGCAGACAACGTTATAGAAGCCTATGTCAACAGGCTTTACTCTCATTCACTGCAGCTAAAGTGACAGTGCCTCCCTTTTCCTATTTCAGTTTCTTTTGCACGATATATGTCAGTCAAGTGTAGTCCATTTTCACACCAGCTAAGCAGATTGATATGTTTCATTAGCTTGATTATACTGTTGTTAACCTTTCATGGATGTTTTGATGAGTTCATTTTGAAATACTTAGCTATCTGACAGAAAATATTGATGCAAGTGTTTCCCCAGGCTACTATCAAGGATTTCAAACACTGGGAGTTTTACTGGAAATCTGTGGCCTGCTAAAATATCTGCTATAAGATCCATTGTCCTTGAGACAAAATATAATTCACCCAGATGGGTAGAAAGTTCATATTCACAAGAAAACTTTGCAGTGATTAGCATGATGATCTGGTTTGTAAATGCAATTCGAGGTAGATCCAACAGTGACAAAGCATGCATTTGAATAAAGAGTTTGTCCATGTAATCTCGTTTGCCCCGGAAGGTGGATGCCATTAGCTACAAAACTGTAACATTACCGGGTATTTCTGCAAATAATTATAAATCATGTGGAAAAATAAAGAGAATCCTGAAGTCATAGGGAAAAGACCTAAGCAGCATATCAGCCTTTCTGATGATCTAGAGATAAACAGAGATTTGCAGATCATTTAACTCCTTCATGGTAGGGAATCTGTCTTCTAAACAAAGTCTCTGACTACACCTCTTATGCATTAAGGATCTCCTGCACAAATTCTTTTAATCATGGACAGAGAAACATAACTGAATATTCCAAAAAAGCTCTTCAGCCCTTACGGCTGAAAGAATAGGGGATGTAAATGGGGCTATATGACACCACTGGTCTATCCATGCTAGCAGAGCTGCAATGGTGTTTGTTGACAGATGTCTGGTAAAAAATGGATAGGTCCTGTAGGATGCCTTCATTTATGTTCCTACTTTTTTTTTTCTGGACTGGGGCATTGCTTAACCTGCATGCTGGGGGGGCATCGCCTTCCACCTGGGCTCTCTCTCAGCACAGACACCTACAGCAGATGGCCCATCCAGGCTGGGCAACAGGTAATTGGATTGGTAGAAAAAGAAGTCTCTGTTACTGTTGTAACTAGCCAGTATTAAACTTGACTAGATTTAGTGTTCAGTGTGCCGACTTACTAGAATTTGACTCTATTTCTTCTTCTATTAATTCTGCCTGGTCCTCAGTTGATATAAATCACTATTGTTCCTCTGAGGGCAGCACACTACCACTGTTTTTCCCAGCTGGAAATTTGTCCCTGCCTATCGAAACCAAAGATGCTGAAGAAATAAAATATTCATTGCAAGAACCCGGAAAATTCTTCTAATTTTCTTCTTCTGATCCTTGCTGTTTACTGGCTTTGGCTCCATAGTGGCTGGCACAATCACTTCAGAAAATGGGTGTGTGGAGAATTAAGAAACATCAATATTGTTTGGATGACTGTGAGGCATGCCACTGCGTGGGTGTTTTCATAAAGGGTTATGTGCAAATGAGATGCATTGAAAAGGAGTTTCTAGCAGGAGGACAGGAAAACCAAAACAGTTGCTCAAATCTTCTAATAGCCAGGTTTATTGTTGTAGGAGAGGATTCTACTCCCCCCCACGGTGATGACAGGACTGTTTTGCCAGACAAAAGGATCAAAAGACGCTGATCCGCTAGACCAGCTATCACAGTGAAACTGGAGAGAAACCAAGAAACCTATTGCTGTCGGATTTGGAGTTTGTCCCCACAGCAATAATGAAGATTTTAAAAAGAAGGCTAATTACAGCTATGAGCATGCTCAGGCACTGTCACCTCAGGGGGCTTTCTGGAGTATTAACAAACCTCACTGTTTTGGAAAAGTGTTTCCTGTGTCATTGCATCCTGTCAGTGCTTTCAGAAGAGTTCCTGATGGTGCTAAGCAGTTAGGTTCACATGCTGACACAGCTGGTGTGGCAGGATTTGTCACTGGGGGAATCAGTGGCACAGAAAGGGTGGGGGCAGCAAGCACCAATGCCTATGGGAGCCGTGCTCCTGGGCTCTGAGCTCTCAAGAAAGGGCTGTTTCATCCAGAGCTCTGGCAGAGGCTAGATGCTGGTAGATGAGGGAAAAGCCAAATAAATATAACAAGGATGGTGTTGAAGAGTACGGATGAAATCTTTCTTCTCTACCTGTCAGCAGTTTGTAGAATTAATACAATTAATACAGATCTTTCCCAAACCCATGCATGACTTTCACATGTTTCTACTTCACAGTGATTGACTTTGGTTGCTGATGACATAATGCTGAAGGGTGCAGAGCTGCAGTCTGCTGAAACAACAGGGTAAATCCAGCAGGGAAGGAGGGGAAATTCATCCCCACACCTGGAGATGGCTATATTATCTACATCTTTGTTGACAGATGATTCTCAAATTTACAGTCCAGCAACAAAGTATCAGCAACCATAAACTCCTTTTGTTGTTATACTTCCCTGATCTATTCTATTCATTTTTCTCGATATCTATGCTAAATATCTTTCTTTTTCTTCTGAAATTCCCTACTTCTTTTTCCACCTTTAATGAATGTAGGAAATATTTATCCTTTTCTGACTAGAGCTACATTTCAAATATTAGGGAATATTATCACATCTCTCCTAAATTATCTCTAAACCAAATAACCTGAATTCTTCAGCTATTCCTCATACAATATTTTTTCCAAGTGTCTAAAAATTCCATTTAGCGTCTTTCAGGCTCCCTTTAATTGAACTGTGTGCTTCCTGAATCATATTAACTGTATACCCTCGGAGGCCTTACCGGTAAAGAACTGCTTCATTTCGCAGACAATACTCCTGCTACATTCCCACACGGACTTTTTAAACAAATTTTAGTCCTACTTTTACCTTGTGATTGACAATGATATCTTAGTTCCTATCTGCAATATCAATGCCACTCATGGCACCACCACTCTATGGTGCTTAAACAGCTGATTATCCCTGCCTATGTGCAGAGTTTTGTATTTCCCTTACTGAATTACAGTCCTCTTACCCCAGACCAATTTTTCCATTTTCAAGATAGCTTTGAATTTTCTTCCTCGTCTGCAATATGCTTGCCACCTCTTTAACTTGCAGATTAAATGAGTACTTTTTGCTTATCCTTTCCAAATCATTGAGGTTAATCTGACAAACCTTGGGCCTGAAGTAGGCCAGAATCCTCTTGACATAACTCACTAGTCTGAAAGTCAGTCATTGATGGTTACACAATTTTACCATCCATTTATACATCTGACTGGTTATTCTATCTATTATCTTTTCTATGGTAATTTCATAGGCATACAGAGCAAACTGTAATATTTCATCTGAGTTCCCACGTGATAAAATTGAGCATTTGCAGTCTCCTCTTGCAGGACAGACTTTTCTCTTTTTTTCTGAATTTCTGATTGCCCTTCTCTGCTACTGCTCCACTGTAAATTCCCTTTTGGTTTTTTTTTCTTGAATATTAATGACACTTGGTATGCCAGATGTCTCAGGATGCTGACTAATTTTTCTCTCTTTCAGCTGAAAATACCTTTCCAGTTACATCAAGGAACTTATCTGTCATTTTCCACAGTAAATCCAATCACTGGCTTGTAGTCATCCTGTGATTGATAACAACTTGTTCTCTTTCTTTA
The DNA here is from genome assembly GCF_001715985.3 of Manacus vitellinus. Classification (NCBI taxonomy): domain Eukaryota; kingdom Metazoa; phylum Chordata; class Aves; order Passeriformes; family Pipridae; genus Manacus; species Manacus vitellinus. The sequence goes on from NW_021940535.1 coordinate 7,134,952, forward strand.
TTTTTCTCTAAGGAATCATTTGTTTACTAAGCTGTAATGCTTCTTTCCTGGTCTTGGAAAGAGGGGTTAAAATAATTTACTTATGTGATTCAATTTTGACAGTAGCATCCCACAAAATGTATTGTATTGGTTTGCTGTGTGAGTAATGATCCAAATGTTCTTAGTCTATATTTTTGCTGTGTACTCTTTCTTCTAGATGAAGATGCTGTAAACACTGAAAAATAAAAACACACGGTTGAGTGATACATTGATATTTTACAAAAAACCGTAAGAGATGATGGGAACAACTTTAAATGCTCAGGTGAAATCTTTAAACTTATTGTTGGAGGAGCAAACACATATGAAAGAACTTTTACATCCTGTAATTAAATTAAATATTACCTAGTTTAATAATGACAGTGTATTAGAAAGAAGTGACAGGCTGTTAGCATACATACTATGTTTGATGCTGTGACCTTGTTAAGGTATGATTTAAATTGCCCTACTGTTACTCTCTCTTTCCTTGAGTCACCTAAGCAAGTTAAATTTTTATTTATTGTTAGAGATGTTTAAAATTTACTGAACTTATTGGAAATGCCTTTGTATTTTGAAAGTTGTCATTCTTTTTCTTACCAAATAAATTTCCTAATATTTGATGATGTCTTCATGCCTTCTAATGGGATGTTTCTTTTGTCTTTAGTCTTTACATGTTTTACTTTTTTCTTCTCTGTCCCAAGATATTTTTTTCTTCCTTCCTTTTCTCTACGCACTGTTATGTGTATGAGACCCAAAGTTCTGAGTTTGTTTTGTTTTTTAATAAACTCAGTTGGCAACCTAGATGATTAAAGATAGACAGATCCTCTTTCATAGAGGTCAGACAAGTTAGAGTGGGCAGCCAGTCCACTAAGTGCCAGGGAGCTGACCTGACTGTTGGTGTGAAGAACCCAGCTTAGGCTGCCTTTCTGTACTCTAGTAATGAGAAACCTCTCTGGCAGGAGGGTCAGCACCTCCACTGGCCAGCTAGATCTGTTGCTCCCTTGCTGTACACCAACCTGGGCAGGTTGTCAGGTTAGTCTCTATCAAATGAACTCCTTTCATCCATGTTTTTTGAAGATGTGTTTGCGAGGTTGTGTTTTAGAGACCAGGTAAACATACCAGGGCTGCCATCAAAGACCTTTGATAAGGAACTATGTTTTCAAAGGATGACTCAGTCCAAACTGCTCTGGCCGTATTGGCAGAGGAAGAAAGGGAAAGGCGTTTCCTTCCCCTGGGGCACAGAAGAGTAGCCCTCATCCTTCTCAGGCCAAGCACATTGGAGGAAGGTTCTGGTAGCCCAGAGTCAGAGGCAGAAAAGAAGAAGATGTCCCGAGGCATAAACCTTCAGGGAAATCCCGGGGACAGTGTATGTAACTCCAGAATTTGATCCCACCTGAATATGTCAGCTATGAGATAGATTCTATGAAACCTTTCTATGGCCTCTGAAACTCATCTCTGTCCTGTACTACTTTCAGTTAGAGCACTAATTTGTTTTACACAGGCTGCTCACAGAACTGTACTGAGCTTTTTTTTCTGCCAACTTCATCGTCAGTCCTCTTCCCTCATCAGGATGAACTACAATAAAGAAATGACAATTCTCTCCTATAGCCCAGTCTAGACTGTTAAGTAGTGTACTGTGACTGAAATTTGTCCAGCTGGAAAGTCAGGTCTTCTTCACAGACAGCAAGAAAAACTTTATGCAGTAAGGTATCATGGACACTGACTTCTGTGTGTAGTGGTTTTAAGTATTGGTACAGTCTCTCTGTAATTTTTTTTTCAAGGCTTTTAGGTTTCTTTTGTCTTTCAGACATACTATAAAAAAACCTGGAAGGTCTCTATTTTTTTTGAGGGTTGAATTTAATATTTCTTGGGTAAATTATTTTCTTCATTTTTTATTTTTCTTAATATTTTTTCTATGGGCAAATCATGTCTCAGTGCAACAAGTATCACCAGATTTCATTAATTACTTTCCCTTACAAGCTACCAGCAAACACCCAGCAGTCCTCCACCGACCCCAAATTCCACACTACTCAGTGAGGATGCAATGGATTGCAAACTATCTCCTATGATATGTGGCTATGATGATGTTTCTCAAAGAGAAGAGAAGCTTTTATTTTTATAGTTCTGTTACTAAAGTAATGGAATAGAGAGCACTGGCAAACATTTTTCTCTCCTGAGACATGTTTGAACAGATTAGTGAGGTTGCCATCTGGAACAGCAGACATTTACATTTTGAGTGTAGTAGGTAATCAATATGACTTGTATTATTAAATGCCTTATATTTAGAAGAGGCACAACCTGGTCAACTAGGAATCAGGAAATCTGACTCTGCCATCAACTTTCTGCATGATTTTGAGCCAGATCATTTAATTTCTCGGTATTTAAGCTTGTTCACATGTAAAACAGAAATAACAAAGCTTTTGAGTCAGTGGATGAAATTTACAAATGAAACACTCATGGAAATAAAATTGTTTGACTAACTTTCTGGCATTTAAAGAGTTATAAACATAGCAACATGAGGAAGATATGAATTCCATATATTTACATGAGATGATTCAAGTAAATTGGAAAAAAATGGTCTATTAACTGGAAATGATGCTTTCATAGTAATAATATTAGTTTTTTAGTGGATTAAATTGTAGGATTAAGCTTAGCTGTTTAAGAATTAAATTACCTTTATTACTGAACAATGCTAATGATATAATTCAGGGCCCAGCCCTCCACACCTTATTCATTGCCTTTTACAGATAGGTACACAGGAGAACTCTTCTCTTTAATATGAAACATGGGCTTTTCCCCCCCAAGTTAGTACTGCATTGTAGATGTGAGTCATTTGTCTGCATGTCCCAGTACAGCTCTTCAAAAGTGCCTTGAGAAGGATTTCAAAGTGCTTCCAGAAAGACCAAAAGAATTAGAAGAAATATGGAGGGATTTAAGACTCTGGGTGGAGTTTGGAGAGAATGGGGTAGGGACTTTCAGTGGCAGATTCTGAGCAGGTTGGAGATTTTGGCACCAAGAACAGCTCTACATATCCCACAGACTCTGAAATGATATTTATCCTGTTTCTTTCATTGACTTGAGGCAGATGCTATTCTAATTTTCTAGAAACTTTGTTTCAATATTTGTTGGATCTTAATTAAGAATTTTCCTAGAGCTCAACATTTTCAATGATTTTCATCAAAATTTTCACCCAGATAATTTTTGGTATCCTATTCTGCTAGAACTGCTTCAGTTTTACTTAACTTCCACCAGCACACAGGAAAGAGCTGTCATTTCATTTGACCTGCCTTCCTGACCAACCTTTGGCATAGCTCTTGGGACCTTCCCTCATCACAAGAAGCTGCAAACTCCAGGGAAGTAGCAGAGCAGTCAGAACAACAAAAGTAGTGCTGGATAGCACAATTTCCAAAACTAAATGTGACTTCCCCAGGTACTACTTCATTTAAAAGTTATGAATCTATTTTGCCTGAGTACCTACAGTGGAATATTTAATTTTCTGTTAATTTTATGGTTCTTTTCTCCTAATAGCAAGGAGTAAATTCACCAAGAAAGTGTGGCAAGAATGAAGAGACTTTCATGGTTTTATAAATTATGCTAATATATTTAGGTCTATATTTTACTTTGAGTTTGGAGTATATACAGATAAATCCTGCAGTTCCTGTTTAAACCTGGAAATTATCAGAATGTGTTTTATATCTATAAAATAAGAAATGTTCCAATAATTCTGTATCTTGGGAATTAATGACATGCTTTTTGTAATATACACTGTATCTCACAAATACATAGTAAAGTACTGTAATTCCCATTTTTGCTAATCTTTACCAACACCAACAAGTTGGAAAATGAAAAAAAAAAAACAAACCACACCAAAAACTCAAAAAACAAGAGGCTTCTGAATTCACATCAAATTGCCAAATAGTTTTCTGGGATTGAAGAGGAAGGATGAAAAGAACAAGCAAATTGGCATATGTTATTTTGCTGGAACTTTTCCAAAAAAGAGTCCTGAATTTTTCATTTTGCAGGTTTCTATATATTATATAATTATAGAAACCGTAATGGAGAACAGAGGTTTGCAAAAAGAGAAATACTTCCAAAATGCATTGGAGCTTTAAAAGAAGAGTAAACAAGTCTTTTTATCACTGGAAAGCAATGTATTTCAAAATTGTCACTAGAAAGTTGGTTGTAGTATGGACAATGGCTACAGTTTTCTAGAACATTTCTACTGATGGACATTGCACAGAATATAGGAAACTGAGGAGAAGGGGTACAGTGTGTGAGAGTTTATTTCTTGACTCACTTAAACCTCTGTGTGACATTTACTCAGTGTACCCCAGTTGCAGACAAATTTAAGGAGTACAAAAGCTCATAGTGTACAGCTGCCTTTGTGTAACTTTCCAGAAAGACAGTAGTACCACCGAGAGAGCGATTGCTGTGTAGTAATTCCTCTTTGTGTAAGCAGTCATCAATGAGCTCGCATAATCTCCCTCCACCCCCGCTGTTCCTCCACTCAGCAGCGCTCTGCCAGTCACCCACACAGTGACTCACCCAGACAGCCCTTTCTACTATATACTTAAGGAAAGGTTAGAAACATTAAGCTGTTCCTTTCCTGTTCTCCCTCTCCCCACCCCCCTTCCTAAAAATCAATTCATACAATTTTTTGGCATAGCACTCCCCCAGTTTTCCCTTCATCTCCTTACAAAGATAGGTACTTTTGAAAATTTTGCTTTGAAACAGTTAGATGGCTGGCATTGCTAGAATTAGACCAACCATTTTTGCCTTATTTTTAACAAACTCATCCCTTAATGATCATGAGAATGTATATGGATGGCCATAGCCTCCTGATTTTGTTATGAAGCTACTATTTCCTTGTCTTAATTTTTAATGGAATGTGATGAAGAATGCAAGACTACATTAATGAAATGTGTGTCCTCCGCTCTTCCTTGGTCACTTGGAGATAGATTCGTAGCAGTGGAAAATTGTCTTTATTTTTTAATATGTTCTGTATACAAATCTTAATTGGCAAATTCTTTTCCTTTTCTCCCCCAGAATCTCTCAATAGAAAAAGGATTCAAATAGCTTGTTCAGTCCTACAGAGTCTGCTGTTTTCAGTGCTCTTAGACAGTAAAAAGTTAACATTGAAAAAAGTGCCTGGTATCAAAGAAAGGCCATAGATGTGAGACAGTAATTTTTTCCCTCTAGGCAATCAGCTGTTCCTCTGTGGGTCTTACTCTAGGAGGACTTGGAGGTGGAATGAAGTGAGAATTAGCTGCTTTTTCCTGGTTGCCAGCTTTCTTAATTTGTAAATCTATGCAATATCGTCTATGAAAATATTTCAGATGGATTTGTATGAAATTGCTTGTTTTGTTGTTGTACTCTTATTTCTTGAGTATTAGTCTTGTGTATACTTACAAATGAAATATTACTTGAAATTACAGGGTGGACAGAGAGACAAAAAGGAGATTTGTGCAGAAGTAAGGATTGTCATCCACAAGTACAATAAACTTTTCTTAACAGTGAGAGGTATCTCCCAAGACTCCAATGCTCATGAAGGTTCTCTTAAAAAGGGAGAAACAACATGGAGATATAAATGAAGAAATTCTTTTCAAAAAAATGGCTCTTGATATCGAGTCCTGACCTGGCCTAACTTATTACTGCATAATAGATCTCTGAGTTATTCATAGGAGACACCTATATGTCCTTTGGTACACAGTCGTTTACAACAAAGCAAAATTCAATTCTGTTCTGAAGGAACATTTGTGAAATGGAAGGAAATCAGATTCTTGAGCAGAAATAAGGTTTTACTCTAGGAATAGCCTGACCCAGACTACTTTACATATCTCTTCTGTTTGCAGTGACATTGCAGATCAGAGAATATATTCTGCACATATCTTTGTTTTCGTTTGTTTCGATGAATATGTCTAAAAAATGTGCACAGATGAAATTCAAGCACATTACCTTCTTCTTAAAGAGGTAAAAATGAAGCAGTTGAGTCTTAAGCTGTGTATAGAGCATGATCCCATGGATGTTCTGTGCTTGCAGGGACGGACAACATGTCTCTGGTTGTAGGAACTCTTCACAGTACAGACTGGCTGCTCAGCCCAGAGGTCTCAGTAAGATTATGTATTTAAAGCCTTTATGGATCATCAGTGTCTGCTGTGTGGACAATATCCCCCTCCAATGGTGTTCAAGCTCAGAGACCTTTGCATTCTGCAGCTCTTGTAGCCTGGAGACCTGCCTCCTCTGCTCTAAGAATTCCCAGAATAGCTAAGCTTTCCCTTATCCCTCTTATGGGGGTTTCAGGTTGATATGGTTTGAAGCTGGCTCCCTGCCAAGTCTCCAAACCTTACCACCAGAAGTCCCCCCCCCAAAACCTCAGGGAGAAGACGGAGAAAAAAACTAAGAAAACCCGAAATGAGAGAGAGACAACCAAAGTGAGATATATAAATATATTTACACTCATATACAATTAAAATATACAATTTCACAAGGGAAAGGGAAGGGGGAAGGGAAAGGGAACAAAACCAAAATAAAATATATATATATATATATGTATCCTGATTAGTGACCCAATATCTAACAACTAAAAGAGTTAGCAAAGGAATATCTCACTACTCTCCTGGGACAACCGAGGGTCGCTCCGGAACGATCGCCGGCAACCTCTGTCTCCCAAGGTCGGCAAGGCCTAACCAGACCTCGCTCCCCAACACGACAGACTCAACAGCAGGGAACCTGCACCTCCAAGCCGCCAGAAGGAAAGAGAGCAAAGGCCTCTCCTCCTTTCTTCTTATAATCTGGCTTACGTAAAAATCGTAGGGAATACTGGGTAAATCTGGACCCTTCCTGGGTTACAAACTGGTCACCAAGGAAGGCCTAGCCCAAACCACTACACAGGTTAATAGGGAGAACTCTCTCCTCTTCACCCTCACTTCATGTTGTTCTCTGCTGCTTTCTCTACTCTACTGTTTACATGATTATGATAAATGAAATATCGATCTCTGGCAAGCTTCGGAAGGAAAACAAGGCCTTACCCTTTATGTAGAAAACTTTCTTTGCAAGTCCTATATACTTTAATATAGTACGCTACTAGGAAAAATATAATGGCCCACCAGGATACATTTAATAATGGCAAATGTAGCAAAATAAGTCAGCATTTCTCCTCTAAGGACAACAGAAATTAAAACATTAGTTCGCATAAAAAAATAGCACAAATCACCAGGAACTTAATAGATTTTATCAATAGTTTTCATTAGTTAACATGGTCCAGTTGTACCCTGAGGCCAAGGAATGCTCCTAGATTCAGGCTCTGTGCATCTCTGTTTGCTGCCCATAGATCTTGCCCAGCCTACTTGCAGGAATACCATCTGCTGTCTTGTCTGATGAACACTGACTGCCAGGGCAGTGGAAACATGGGGTGGCCAAGCTGGGCACTTGAGAAGATGAGTACCTCTTCATGCATAGTCTGAATCAGAAGGCAGTCTGCTCTCAAACCCTCTGTTTGGTAATAAGAAGCTGACAAGATTTATCTGAAGGTTGCAGTGTAGATATAACTATCTTGCACCAGCTGGGCCAGCTGGAACTGAAGATGCTATCATGCAAAGAGATAACCCCTTGCAGGGTGCCTGGTGGTAGAGGTCAAGGTCACCTGCATAATCTTCTACTCCAGGGGCAAAACGATGGGGTGATGTGTGTGCACACTTTTTAGTATTGGACACTGAGCAATAGGGGTTTGTCTGGAACGAGTATTTCTTTCTCTCTTTCTAAAAATCTATAGAAATGCATTACCTCAATTTTAAACTGGGTGATTAAAGTTTAGTTGTCACCACATAAATTTCTAAAAGAATACTACTTATACACTAGAGGAAAATCTGCATGTTTGAACCAATCACATTTACTTGGCAGTTCTGGAACTCACAAGATGTGTATTTTCACTCCTGAAGAGTTGAATCCCAGGTTGCTTCTCAACAGACAAGCTTTTCTTCAGTGTTTTCTAAATGTATTCTTTCCATCTTTTTTTTCAAACTAATCATTTAGCAGGGCCTGGATCTACTCCTGCACATGATGGCAAGAACTCCAGTCTGTTGTGGTTGTTTTTCTAAACATCAGAGTGTGCTCATGAATTTGTGTGTTGCAGAGCTACTTTGGGAGTTAGTCTGAGCATCTTTGGACTTGGTGAGGTAAATATGTATGTGCATATTTGAATAGAGCCCTCTTATCACATGGGAGATTTCAAATCCAAATGACAGCTGGGAGCTCAGCTCCCTACTATAGTTTAATGCAATCTGAGTCCTTTATGGTCATGCAGGCCCTTGGAGAATCTCCTGACATTTCAGGAGGGAAATACTCTTTTTCTTCTAACCCTGGAGTTTCAGTCTGTCACACATGTGTTCTAGTACTTTCCACAGTATGTGGAAAGAAGGTAAGGCATTTCCCTTTCAGTTTCTATGCAGCTTTGCTAGTTGTTACATGCGTCCAGATGAATGCTAAAAAACAGTTAGCCATGCATGCTCCCTTCAATATGGTAGAATAAAGTAAAGCCAGAGAAGTGAGAGAGAGATTTGCCACAGAGGGAAATACTTCTTTCTTTTATCAACCTTTTTTTGCTGTTTTTCCTCTCATTAATTTTCACCCTCCTTTCCTCCACCTCATTTTTGAGAAACATCTAGGGTAGGGCTTTTGTTCCCATAGAGCTAGCTTTTGCAACTCATTGCTACAAGACCGCATCTCCTGCTTTTTACTCTCTTCTGTGCTGTCTCTCCATGCAAACAGCAGACTGATGGCACCTTTTTTTGTTTCAGGAACTATCTCATTTCCCAGGGTTTAATCAGCTTTGCAGACTGTTCCTCCATTGCTGGTTCTGTTTTCATCAGTGTCAGAAGCCAAGGGAATCTTTTTTTCCTTTCCTTGTTTTTTTGTTTGTTTGTTTTTTTTTCATCACCAACAAGGACCATTTGAGAGGCTTGAACATGAAATAAACTGTTGCTATTGTAGGTTTCTTAACACTAAGGTCTAGGTGTTGACAAGGGAAGAAATCTTAAAAACTATCAAGAGGTAATAAAAACTTATACATTGGCAAAGATAAATGCTATTATGAATCTGGATAAATGGGAGTTCTGTTAATTGAAATTAAATATTTTCACCTTGAATGACCTTGAAAGACCTTAATGTCAGTCCTTTGTACTTTCCTGCAATGGATGTGAGCTTTGACATTAAACTGGGAACCTCTTCCTGACTGCATGCAGCTGGCCCTTGTGCCTCTACAATTGAAAACTTACAGAAAAAAAATTGAAAGGATCAAATAGAGAAGCAGTAAGAATAATTTCTTGCTTGTATAACCACAAAGAATCCCATGAACTCAAGCTGCTTAGATTATCAAAAAAGATTAAGAAGCTACTGCTCAAAAATTTTTAGGCACCTGTACAGGATGACAATATTGGATATTAGAGGCCTTTTTAATCTCTCTTGCTTACTTATCCTTTTCAAAACCATGTTTAAATATTTTTAAGGGTATAGTTTGCATGTGAATTGTATGACAATTGTTTTCACTCATAATAGCCTCTTTAACCAAACGGAAGTTTCTGTGGATTACCCCTTTGTTCTGAAATAGTCCATTTTTGATGAAAAACTGAAAACTAATTTCGGGTTTAGAACACTTAAACTGAACACCATTCTCTTTTCCAGCAGATGAAGGCAATAAATTTTTAATTATTTTTGTCTTGTGTTTTTTGGGCATTTTTCGTACAATACACCAACTTCTGTTCAGTCTGAATTTTACCACAATCTCAAGTACATAATTAATGGAATTTGAAGGACTGTAATTTATAGACAGTTGTAGTAGCTGAGTTTAAAGTGTAGTGGTTAATTTGAGATTAGAATTAGCAGCCATCATGTGAAACGGCTGAGGTTAGCAAATGACTGTTCATACATGTGGCTCTTGAGGTTTCTGCTTCTTCTTATGCTCTTATAATACAAAGAGATTTTCACACTCTGTTGCTGTAATTAGCTTCATCTACTAGACTCATGATGTGTTCTCTCCCATTCTTCTAAAGCCTTAAAGTACATTAATTCCCACATCTACTGTGATTCAAGTCTTGTTCACCTGCATTTTTTAACTTTATCTCTCATTAAAAAAGCCCTTTAAGTTGCTTGGGTTTTTTTCTGTTAGCACTCATACTTTTATTTTTACCTAAGAATCATTAGTGACTCATCATTTCTCAATGCTAGCAACTCAACTTTGTGTGGCATTAATTTGCCTTGCAACAATCTGTTCTCTCTGCATACAGCTGGAATGCTCTGGTATCACTTACTAAGAGCATTAGTCTTCAAATCTTCAGCTGTTCTGATGGGTAATATTCTATTAGGTCCTGTTTTTCATTAAATTCCTTCCTTAGCTTTTTATTTACAGAAAAAGCAGCTTTTCCCCGCTTTTGACTACTACCCAGGAAGGTGCTGCTATTAATTTAAAATGAAATTTTTTACCTTAGTTATTTGTTTATGTCTTGACAAATGCTAATTTTTGTTTTCAGTTCAAGTGTCTATTCATTAACCAGTTAATTATTTTCATTTCAAGTGTCTATTCATTAACCAGTTAATTGTTGGCAGGAAGTAAAATATTCTGTCACTGTTTTATTTTTCTGCAGTCAAAATTGTTTCCTGATATATTTCTTGATCATTAATATATAAAATATCTCCACCATCATACCAGATGTCGCTGAGGTAGGACAAGGGGAGGACCACTGTCAGGGCAAGCTTGTGTTTTGTCCCTTGGGCAGGAACTGCAGGGCATTATGCCCTACTACAGGATACACTGATATTTTAGTTTAAGTCCTGTGGAAATTATAAACCCCATTGTTCACTCCAGCTTTGCCTATCTGGGCAGGAAGCAAAGCCTTAGAAATTACCCCAGGTTTTAGGGTGCATTTACGTGCCCACATATTAGTTACTCCTCCGCTTTTGGGCTTGTGTTGAGCTACATGTGTTATGCTCTGTTGGAACTAGGTCCTTCTTCAACCAATGCCACACACTTCTTGATATTACCTTCCTGAAAAAAGTTACAGAATCTAATTTCAAGAGAGTAATTTTGTCTTGCTCTGACCAATATTACAACCTGGGGATAATTTCAGTCTTTGTTAGCTTGATGCATTTTTCCAGCACCTAGATTTAGGTTCTGTGGCAGGAGCGAGGAATCCTATCTGAATAGTGAAATGTTCAACAATCAACAAGACAGTGCACTGTTGAGCATGTATATTTTCCTAAAAAGACCTTAATAAAAAGGAGTAATTAACACTCCTTGTCAGATCTACAAAATGTTTTTCTAAATAAAATGCTACATAAGTCTTTGTAATTCTCTTTATAGCATATTTTCATTATCTAGTCTAATCATACACGAGACTTCTAATGTCAGGCAAACAAACACCACACTGGCATATATTCCAAGTTCCAAGAATTTTATTCTCCAACTTCTGATAATTCTTTTATACCAAAGAAATGTAAAGTTTACCCCTATATCTTCTACTGGTTCTGCTCCACTAATTTCTTAAATATTTTAAAGAGGATTTTATACATTCTTACTTAATTTCTCATTAGTCATGATAGAAAATACAAAGCTGTTTTAGATGGAAATGTGAAACTTCCACTTTGTTGTCACTGCAAGATGTACAATGTAGGTTAGCTTCCTTTTCAAATTATACATTTGTGCTGGTTTGGGCTGGAGCAGGGTAATTTTCTTCACAGTGGCTAGGAGGAGGATATGTTTGGCTTTGTGCCGAACACAGGGTTGATAATATAGTGATATTTTTGTTATTGCTGAGCAGTGCCTACATAGAGCCAAGAACTTTTCTGCTTTTTGTACTGCCACACTGGCAAGGAAATTGGTGGTGCATGGGAGGCTGGGAGGAGACACAGCTGGGACAGGTGACACAAACTGACCAAAGGGATATTCCAGACCATATGGCATCCTGCTCACTATATAAAGTGGGGGGAAGAAGAAGGATGTTTGCAGTAATCATGTTTGTCTTCCCAAGTCATCATTACGCATGATGGGACCCTGCTCTCCTGGAGATGGCTGAACACCTGCCTGCCCATGGGAAGAAGTGAATGAATTCCTTGTTTTGCTTTGCTTGTGTGCATGGCTTTTGCTTTCCTTATTAAATTGCTTTTGTCTCAACCCATGAATTTTCTAGCTGTTATCTTTCCAATTCTCTCCCTGATCCTACTGGTGAGGGAGTGAGCAAGTGGCTTCGTGGGGTTTGTTTGCTGGCTGGGGTTAAACCATAACAACAATTTTTTTTCACAGAAATATTTTAGTTTTATTTTTAACCAACACAGTTGAAGGAAATTCCCATTCTTCCATAGCGAAATGGAAAACATGAATTAAAAAATTATAGCAGTCTGGAATAATTCTTCAAAATGTTGTACCCTATTTTTTTTTTTTTGAAGCTTGACCCTTTATACACGTGTTAGTAGATTTTTATCAATATAGACCTTTTTTGATCCTGGTCTTTTACTGCTTGTTAAGGAATAACACTACTAGCTATCCACAGGTTTTATTTATTTGGAAAGCGTGGCTTCACACACACAGAATGTGATTAAGAAACTTTACATTCTCTCCGAAGGCAGAAAAGAGTACAGGTCAATATTTGAAATATTTTCTTGCTAAGAAGATTAAATTAATTTTTTCCTTGGGAAAAAAATGTTTTCTTCCACTTTAAAGACTTGCGAGACAAGGACAGGATATGGGAGACATTTAACCAGGACATTCTCTCAGAGTAACACTGGAAAGCTAATGTGTAGGCTCTATGCCTGGACCTACTTTGCACACTTTAAAGGAAAAGGTGAAAATAATGGAAAACATCATCTGGAATCTGTGGGATTTCAACTTCTCTTGCACTTTGTTGTATTGAATACATTTTAAGTAGTACTTTTAATTTTTTATCTGTGGTAGCTAATGAGAATGTCTCAAAGTAGCCTGAAAACTAAAGGTTTCCAGGATCTTATTTGGTCTCATAATGTTCATGCTTTGGGAAGTAATTACGTGGCTTTAGAATAGCAGCATAATGTAATCAGTGTGTGTCAGTATGATATCAACATATCAGAGATGTAATCTGCTTTCTTGTCTTTTTGCATTAACTCTGTGTGGATCATAAAGACCCTGGCAATTCAGTGTCTTTTTTTGTCCAGGTGATGACTGCTACAGGGTTCAATTAACACGAATGGGTTGAAAAAAATCCCACTTAGGCAAAGAACTGATGGGCTAAAAAAGCTGCTGAAAAGAACCTGTGTGTTGCAGTGGATGCCCAATGGGCAGGAGACAGCACTGTGCTCTCAACACGAATCAGGCAAACAATATGTTTGGCTGCATTAGGAGGAGCATGGGCATCAGAACAAGAGGAATTATCAACCCTGCCTTCTCAGTGATGGTGAGGCCACACAAGGATTACTGTGTCCTGTTTTAATGTTCCTCGTTTCAGGGTGGCTACTGAGAAACTGGAGTGGATCCAGCAGAGAGCTGCCAGAATAAAAGCACAGAGAGAGAATGAGTGAGGTAGTTGGTTTGATTTAGATTGGAAAAGAGTAGAGTAAGAAGCAGTCTCATAGCAGCCACAACTGCTGAAGGGGAGCCAAACAGCAGTGTAAGGTGGTGTAGTGTGAGACAAGACCTGCAAATTGGGAAGTTCAGAGTGGGTATTAGGGAAAGCTTTCTACTAAGAGTTTGGCACAGTGTAGGAACCTGTTACTCAGAGGTGATGAAATCTCCATCCTTGCAGGATTTCATGAGTTGGCAGGGAAAAGCCACAGCTGAACTGGTTGGGTGTTGGTAGTAGTCCCACTTAAAGCAGGAGGGTGGACAAGATAGTTATCAGAGGTCCCCTCCAAACAACTTATCTGTTGTTTTGTGTTAGGCATTCATATTTCTGGTCAAACTCAATTTAAGTTGATACAAAATTCAATATTCGTTGATACAAATCCAAAGTTTTGCAAAACCAATTAAAAGTTTGACTGAAATGTTTTATTTATTTTTTTCCTAATGAATGGGGTCCTGAACCTGTGTTTAAGTAACAAACTTCTTGATGTGGACCTCTATAGGACCTCAAAATGGTGTATATAAGAGATTACAATTGTAGAATCAGAGTCTGGAGTCCACCTGGTAGAGAGAATATTGACAGGGACACTTCAAAATTGTTGTTTTTTTCATATGTAGATGCCGATTTGTAGACTGAGAAACTTTCTTTGGAGAACATATTGGTTTAATTTAGATATTTAAAGAGATGGTGTCAGTTTGAGGGAGGAAGATATCTTTCTAAAGCAAGGCCTAAACTTGATCCCTGAATAGGTGGAATGTGAAGCAGAAGAATGTCTGAAATCTCAATATATCTTATAGGAAATTAAATCAGAAAGTATTTGTCTTCCAGATACAAACCCGAAACATGTTCTAGACTTGGAGAAAATACAGTGGATGACTATGTAATTTTATTTACTACAGGGATTTTTTTTTTTGTTGGATCTATGCATCCACTTTTTTCAGTTAAAGAAGCCTGTTATGCATATTAATTATCTGTAATTAATTAATTTTGGAAATGCAATTATTCATTAAATGATAAACAAATTTAACTTGGACAGCTTATTAAGGATGTCAAGGAAATCAGATATGTGTTCTCCTATTGCTTGCTTTTTAAAGGGAAACCAATTGCTACTAAATTTATTTAGAATATTTATATAATTCTTCATTCAAGTCTTTATTGGTTCCATTATTTGCTTCTTGAGAAAAAGGTGAATTTCTCTACTAAAGTGAATCTACTTTAAATGTCTCTGTTTCAATCAGACTGGAAATATTTGTGGTTTTCACTTTTCTTTTTTCCAGTTTCTGGGGCTCAGCACAATGTTTTGAACTTTGATTGAATGAGTTTTGAAATTGTCTCTTTCCATTAAAATGTGTTGTGTCCATTCTTTTCCTTATTTTAAAACATGTTCTTCACTACCTGTTTTCCTATTTCAAATGGATTCAATAAATGACTTTTTTCTCACTATATATCTGAACTGAGTAGCTGATTTAATCTTTTTCTTTTGTTTACACTAGTTATAATCAGATTAAAGATACAATTATATTTCCTCCTGCTCATAGGTGACATGAAGCAAATCAGCAGAAGTGACAGAATTGTGTCATATATTTTCTCTCTGTTAACAATTAGAAATTGAAAACCAGTTCCCTCTGGCTTTTGAAAACCTGTTATTATAATTTCTTCTTTCACAATTTTATAGACCACTGTAGATTTGTATAATAACACTGATCTTTTACATAGTTGTTAAAATTTTCAAATAGGAGTTGACACATATGGCTGTGCTATCATGTGACCTTTATCCTTCATCTTTTTTCCGTGTCCTCATATGATCATGAAGAGTGGTTTGTTTCCTTAGTATTTCTAAGTTAACGGAATTTCAAGCCAGACAAAGTAAGAGATGAATGAGACCTATTATTGTTTCATTGACTTTGAAGCACTCTGCATTTCCATTCCTCTTCATGGAAAAGGTCACTTTAATCAGTAGTGAATACTTCAGAGTTGATAGCACAAAATAATCTTAATAGGTTATTTGAATAGCAATTTGGTTTAGATGAAATTTCCTTAATCAGAACACACACTTACAGCAGACTGCAACATACACTGGAGAGCTCCAAGAGGAGAGCCCTGCTTTCTAGTCTTGACAAGAACTGATTGACAGAACTAGGATTGCTTCTTCCAGAGGAGGAATGATTAAAGAAACATGTGACAGAACTCCTTAAACACATACAAGGGTGTTGCAAAAGAGAAGAGAATACAGTATTCAGATGATCAAAGAGACGAGAAGTAAATTTCAGTAAGCAGAGTTCAGATTTGACAGTATGAAAATCTTCCTGGCATTCAAGATAGTCGGTTAAGCTCAGAGGTAACTTGCCTAGGGAGGCTACAGGAATTTCAATACTGAAGATGTTAAAAGCAGAGCCAGTGTCCAGCACAGCAAGACCTGGGTTTAAAACAGGATATGTTTCTTTTCTGAAGCAAGAGATTAATTAAATGTCCTTTTAAGGACTCTCCAAGCCCTGTTTTCCATGCTTCCTCTTGTTTTTAGACTTCAAACTTTCTCACGTCAGCATTTGTGAACCCAATTTAGTAAGAAGGCTGGAGGGAGGCTTCTGTTTATTTTTACATAATAACTCAGTTTCCAAATCAGTTTACTTTTCAAAAAGGGTCTGCAAGGGTTTTTTTTTCAACATTCAAAGCTACTCAGGCTTTCAGTCTCCTTGTTGCTCAGGTCTTGCCTGCCAACTTTGGGCTCCTAAATTGAACCTAAAGTTTTTTATGCTTTTTCCCTCTTAAGTGAGATTAATCTGAATTTTAGCAGCTAAAAACTATTTATCTAGCCTAGCATGGTCATCCAGATGCCTGCTGTAGTCTATGGAGAGGGGACAGATGCCGCAAGAGGACTTACGCTATACCCAAGGTGTTACTTGTCAAGATGAGAATCACTTCTCAAGCAAAATATATGCTTCCATGCATAAGTGTGTTTCCTGTGCATGAAGTTCATTGAGCTCTTGATTTTTAATTTAATTCAGAGAAAGCACACTGAAAAGTCACACACGAATAATACGGAGTCTGTGATACTATTCACGATGTCTGTATATGTCTCTACTTCTCCTGATTACATGAAATATGTAAATGTACAAATTTGACTTTTTCATAATTGTTACATTTTCATTCACTGTGAAATAAAATCAGGATCATCCAATTTTATATGGAATCAAATCACTGAAAGTTCTTTTGATAAGTATGAAAGATACTGAAAGGTGTTCACCTCCCCTACCAGAACATACTTTGTTGGGACTAATGGAGCTTTCTGACCTTTATGAGTTGTGTTCTCTTTAAAATATTGACACTGATATCTCACACTCAACAAGAAGGATCTCTCTCTTATTAGAACTATTTCCAAAGCAACTGTTTGTTGCTGTGGGTGTCCAACAAGGAAAGTGTATATGGCTCTATGGCTTTTGTACGTGGCAATAAACCCACCATTGGCTGTGAGAAAGCCTCTGTAGAGTACTATGATTGGATCCTCACAAGCAGTGAGAAGTTCAGCTTGTATCTCAAGCTGATTCCTTAAACTTTTTTCTGGAGTTGCTCTTCCCTCTATCAGTGCAAAAAAAGGAATTATATGAAGAGGACACACGTCCTTCAGTGCATGTTTTCATTTTTGAGAGGCATGCTGGAATTGCTCCTGCCTGCTGTCCAAGGCATCATTCCCATATTTGGACAGTCAAACACCAAATATAAGCAACCAAACCAAGAGTTACTCCCTTCTGATGGAGAACTTCTCTTAATTCTCAAAGAGGAGTTAACTTCTGCAGTATTTCCAGATTTTACCTATATTTCTTCTTCAGTCCAAACTCACAGTGAAGTCAAAGGGGATTTAATGAATCGGTTCTTTTCCTGGGAGCAAAAAGTATCACTAGTTAATAAGATACAGTATATTAGAGTACTGCAGGAAAGCTCGAGGGATTTCCTCCTGACTAGAAGTTAGTAACAGTGAAGAAAAACTTTAACAAAAGTGGCATATACAGTGGAAGATAATAAATACACCTTAAAATCTATTGCCCTTGAACAGACAGATCTGAAATGCAGTATATGGAAGTGTTTCTTTGCAGAAAGGCACCTTTGAAAAAATTATTTTAATACTGAACCAAGAGAAATCTTAGTGGAGAAAAATACTAAGATGGAGGGAAAACAGAATTTGATACATTTGTCTTCTTAAGCGTCATTCCATATATTACAAATAAACAAGTACAGAGAGCACATCTAAAAATCTCTCTGAAACAATCAACTGACAGTGAATAATATATGTCCTTCCTGTTCTTATCAAATAAATCTGATTTTATAGCCACCTAGCATCGAGTAATATCTTCTCATTGAAGTAAACCTATTATATTACCAAAACAGTACCACAGGGTTTCATACACTGAACTTACCTTTTTGTTCTCCATAGCTGTGGCTGCTCCTGGGCAAAACCAGCTTCTCTTGCAAATATCTTTCCAATTTTCTCTTTAAGCCTGTGGCTCCCTAGGGTGCGCCTCAGGCTCATTTGGGAGATAAGTTTGAATTTCTGTCTGTGACCAGGTTTTTTAGTGGTTGCTATTCTTCGGGATGTTGAGCAGCAGGTTTTCTGTGCCCTAGGGAAGAACTAACTACTTGTATACACAGGTGTCCTGATGGCTCCTGTGATATAAAAGGTATGGTTATATCTACTTCGCTGAAGGAAGGAGGACCACAGATAAATCCTTCGCCCCAAAATCATGTGAATTGACTGGATCATACACGCAGAATTTGAAGCTAGCTCTTTCTGTAACGTATTAGTTTTGGAGGGAGGTGGTTGGAGCAATTCAGGACTGAGCTGGTAAGCCAGCTAGCAGCAAAGTGGTGCAGACAATAAGGGGCCAGTTCTTCAGTGTGGTCCTTGGTCCTTTTCAGGATAGTTGTGGTCTATGGCTATGTGCCATATGGCTATGATACTAAAAATAAAAAAAAAAAACCAAATAAACAGTGCTGTGTTTTGAGGTACAAACCACTGTTTTGTTGAACTGTGTGAATGGCCTTGGTTGACTTCATCCTGGGTCAACAGGTACTTCTCCAAAAAGATCCAGTGCATTGGTTTTGGAAGTCACATGGTCTGGACACCATCCTTAATAAGCAGTAAGGATTATTGTGAAGGTTAAGAAAATTTTGTAGCATAGACCAGAGCCATTTCTTGCTTGTTGGCATGAATCCCAAAGAACAGTCCAGAGAAAATTTACTATGCTAGTAATGTAACATAGCATACTAGCATGCCTCCAAGTCCATGAAGGTCCCTCTCCAGCAGAAGGCTCTGCCATGCCCAGCTGCTGGTTATTTCCATCTGCTGAGGTGGCACAACTCTGTTATCTTTGTTTGTGTTTAAGTGTTTGTGCTAGTACACTTCAGGCAAAACCACCTATTTAAACTGGGTAAACTAACCTTTCTGATTTTGTCAGCAGTGAATTAGAGAGCTAAAGAGGGGGCAGTAAACTGTCCCCTTCTTTATGATTTCAAATCTAAGCAATTTTTGCCCCAAACTCTTCCCTTATTGTTTTTTTTCTGCTCTGAGGTATCACTAGGCTATGAGTAGACCAACACTGTAACTGTTTCCATAGTAACAAAGACTTCAAAAGCTGGAATGAGCTGGAGAATTAAAAAAAAAAATCAAGTTGTAAACAAAATAAAAATGAGTGGCAAAGACACAATATCTGAAGTCTAAAGGTTTTGTGCCTCCTTTGCAATGACCCAGGCTAATGTGAGAGCGATGATATGAGTTCATCTCAAATTCACTAAAATACACTCTTCCTAGCAGTCCATATTACCATAGTATTTGTATTCACTGACTCATTTCCTCTCCTCTGGCTCTGATTCTTTAGTGCTTAAAGATACATGCTGGTCAGATCCTTAGCTGGAGATGTCAGCTTGGGTGTCATCCTTCCAGATTTTAGGGCCACTAAAAGAAGTTTAATCCAAATGAGGGATCTGCTGGACAAACTAGTGTTGGTCATTTCAAGGATACTGATTTATGCCAACTAGAGACTATTTGCTCTGATCTCTAACTAGATGTATATTCCTGCATTGGTTAATTTGGGGTTTGTTTTTCGGGGGAATATCACAGGAATGGTTATTAGGAAACATGCATTCTGTTTTTGAATCTGCTATTGGTATATAATATATATTTTATGTTGTGTACATGTTTGTGCCTTGACTTCCCTGCATGTACAAAGTAAAGTACATCTCCACTGTATCCTTTTTTTGGGATGAGGTTGTTTCAAGATGAACAGTGTTGGCAGTCTTTTCTCTTGTTTAAGTCTGCTTTGCATCAATAATATATAGTTAGCTGCAATATGCCTGATGCCTAAATATTGTAACATTCTGCAGCAGATTTTTTTTTTTAGTTCTGTGAACTCTCATACTTGTTTTGAAATATTTCAGAAGAAATACTTAGCATTTTGCCTAAACTTGGTGCTAGAAATATCTAAACTAAGAAGCATTCTGTCTACATAATGCATATCAGAATGTTACAGCAAATGATTTTTGGCTGTGTAGAGTGTGATACTATCTAAAATAAATAGAGGTTCTTTAAAATACAATGCACTACATGTCGATGGCCAGTTGTGAAGATGAAAATGTTTTCTATTTGCAGCCCCAGAACTCCTTGGAGACTATCACAGCCCCACACAAGGGAGTGGAAGTTCTTGTGCCAGGAATCCAGCCACATTTCAGAGCAAATGAACTGAAGAAGATTTGGCCCACTGTTTCTGGTAATTGCTCCAGCAGTCAACCCATCAGTCAACTTCAGAAGCTGTAGGAACTCCCACATTTGAAAAGCTCATCGGACTCTGCAGCTGAGACCTCCCAGGCATATGCATTCATATCTCAGAGTTAAAATATAATTTGTTTTGGCTAAACAGCCTCTAAATCTTTCCTTCCTCCAGATGGAAGCATTTGTGCAATTAAGGATTTGGCAATGTTGGCGTAAGTAACGATGTCCCTTTTGGAATATTTTCAAAACAAATACACAGTAAACGCGGATAGAGTGATCCAAAGTAATTGTTTTTTTTTCAGGAAAGGGTTGTTTGTTTTCTGGTTTGGTTTTGTTTTGCTTTATTTTCAGGGTCCATGCTCCTTTAACTTGTAAAAACACAGTCCTCTGTGATAGTTTCAGTCAAGCCTGGAATTCGGGTTGAAGAAGGATGCTCATGTTGTCTTCTATATAGGGATGTTAAACTTTAGCAAAGGGAAAGATAACAAAAGAGTATGAAGTGAGAAACTTGTATCTAAATGTAACCTGGCTAATCCAGTTCTGCAGTGATCACCAGCCAAGACCAGGAGATTGACTTGTCATGATAGGTAAGCTGTATTTAGGCTAATGTACAGTGGGACTGCAACACACCTGATAATGGGCTTTTCTCACATCTCCAAGGGCTCTCATTTCAGGCCCAGTGGTAAAAATGACAGCACAAGTGAGCTGGAGACCTCCAAGTTAAAATACTCTATCAAAATATTTGTTATGAAGTCCTGAATCTGACTCTGTATTGATAAAACCTTAGCAAAGTTTACTAAAGATTTATCAGTATGAATCTGGTGTCAGGTTTTCACAGATGCAAAAGGAAAGACTAGTCAGATCATAGGTACCTCATGGATCTAATGAATACCAAAACAAGTAAAGTTGCTGACAGTAGATGTCTCACATATCTCAGCCCACACTACACAGAGCTAGTTATTTCCTATGCCTCTTAGAAAGAGAAAACTGCACAGTATCAAACTCTTCTTTGTAATGGCTGTTGGCATGTTGCAACTTCCAAATGACTATTACTGTAATTTGCTTATTAGATTATTTTAAATGTATTCTGAGATGGGCTGTCTGGTTAGGATAAAGTTAGATGTCTTATAGACCAGAATCTACACTGGCCCTACATATATTTTGTAGGAAGTCAGGGAGGACCAAGATAAAGCATAAACAGGAGGGAGACATTTGATAACTGAGTTTCACAGAGCATTCAGCTTCACATGGTTTTAAATATTGGTGATCTTTCTTAGGAATGGTGATCACAATCTCTTTATCAGGTATGCACAGGGTTTCTACAAGGAAAAGAAGTTTGGTGCTCCAGTTTTTTGTCCTTTGTCTGAATAGAGCCCAGAATCCTGATGTCCAATAGGGATTGTAAAGTTCATTTTTATTTCACACTACTAAATAATTCAGAGTGTTTTACAAAGCAGTGCTTTGGGGTTTTTATGTTTGTTTTTGTTTTGCCACTGATGATAATTTTTTTCACTTTCATCAGAACTCCATCACTTCACTGACTCTCGTGAGCCTCCATTAGATCTGAAGGCTTCCAACCCACCCTCCCAGAAATATGAAGTTTGGGGACTTGTATGGCAGCTGAGCTTACTTCCTACTTGTATGGTAGCTGAGCCTGATTCTATAAACACTCAGACTTCAGCATGTTTAGTATTTTTGTTCCAGTTTTAAGGACTGTAGTTTTATCTTGCTTTAACATGAATTGGTTTTGAAGTTACATGAGACTTCCATCTTTTAGGTTCAAAAAACACTGAATGGATTTTGTTTTGATTTTTGTTGTTCCAGAGTATTGAGCCCTGAGTGAATAGAGGAAGAGGAAGGGAAACAATAAAAGAGCAATTGCCCTGTCTTTTGACCCAAAGAGTAAAATAAGATAGAAAGACAGTCTCAACCAAGTCTGCAAGGCTTTTCAGTCTTATTTTTCATCGTAATTAACTTATTATTAAAGTCTCATGAGCCTCATGAATTTTCTCTCACATAAAATGGAAAAAGGGTAAATGAGGCTTTGAAGTTTGTGAAGGAGACAGTACAGTTGGAAAATTGCTTTGACCCATTTTTTTCCATTACCCCATAACGGTAATCACTTTTTGGCAAGCGTTGTTACCTGTATGTCTCTCTGTCAAGGGTAGGAATGCAGCTGTGCACATCCTTTCTAGTTACTTTCTTTTCGTGCCTGAGGGCTTTGTTTTGTGAGAGGAGAGCACTGAGGTGAACGTACTGCATGTCTGACATAAATCATAGTCTATTTGACACTGTATATAATATCTGAAGTATAAAAGCCATTTTCAGGAAATAATGGCAGTTTCTGCATCTCTAGATAGTGAAAACAATTAACTTCATGCTTCAGAACTTATCATTAGCTGGATCTCATTTTAAAGGGCTAAATATATTGAATATTTACAGAGTCTGATTTGCATATCAACCATTGACCTCAGTGTGTGCTTTGGGAAAAAAAAATCCCATTATGTCATCCTAGAGTGAAATAAAGAGTGCATCAAACCTTTAATACATTATGTAGCATGAGAAGTACTTTTCCTTGATAGTTAAAATCTCCATGCACTGCCTGAATGCCCGAGAGGATTGCATTGCTGTTAGCACACATGGACAGCTACACCACTGTAGTTCTTGGAAATAAACACATCACTTGATAGAACAAAGTGTGGCAAAAAAATGTTTTTTCTTCCTGGCTGTACTGGAGAGTCTGTGACATTTTACAAAATTCCTATCATTATGATATTCTAGTGGATGCCCTGTCTGAGATCCCCTCGTCACTGTATATCTGCAGGAAAGGCGGTGATAAAGTGACATGAGATGTGCATCATGTTGCTTATGAGAAGATCCTGCAGTTCAACCTGGTTACACATTTTTCTGCATGGGGACATCTATAAAGGAATGAAATTGTTCTCTTTTATTCTGTTTAGTGGGGGTTGCACAGCCAGAGAGACACTGCACCGTGGACCTTGTCAACACAGTCTTAGGAGATGATGCAGTGGGGCAGATCAGGTCCTGACACTTCAGAGTTCTCCCTGCTGTCATCCTTTTAGAATATCTTCTGTGTTATCATTTGTGACTGCCTAATTTAAATGACTTGTCTGTAGCATGAGTATCTTCAAAATAAAGGATAGTTTATATTTCTCCAAATACAGTGCACCCAGTGCTCGATCTCTCTTTCTTTAATGAGGTTCACGAGTACCTTAGCAGGGCTTCCCACCAAGTTGCCTCCCTCAATTATGCTTTCTAGCATCAAGGGATTTTGTTTTGAACAGCTGCACCAAGAGAGCTTTTAATGGTGCTCTGCTTCCCTTGCTTTACTTTTTCCTGAATTCATGTCAGTACTACAACTCTGTCCTTAAACTTCTGTTGCCCCCACACACATTTCATAATCAGACTATAAACCTTATTATTTTCTTTCCTGTCTTTTTCTTCAATTAATTTTAACTTGTAAGGCAATAACAGGACTTGGGCAGTTGGAGCTACTTCTTAAATGTCCTTGTGTCGTACTAACCAGCTGACATCTGTTTTGTAATCTGTAATTATTTTATTGCATTTTATTGTGTTTCCAAGAAGATCATATTGTCACAATCAAATTGTGCCATCAGAGGTTTTTCTTTTCCAGCCTCTAGAATTGGGTACAATTGGGTCATGGATGTTTTGACCAGCAAGTCCTTGGGCAACGTTCAGGGAGGAGAAAGATTGATTGTTGTTCTTGTGAGTCTTGGTCCTAAATCTTTGTTGCCTTAGAGACACCTTTTTCAAAATGTCATCCAAACTAGAAGGGCAAAAATGCAAACCTTGAGTTTTGTTCTGGGCTCATTTTTGTTATGATGTTTGGGTTATGCTCCTTTGAAGACTTTTTCTTTCTCAGTTCAACTCTTTGATGTTGGTAATTGCTCTTGGTCAGGGTTTTTGAGAGGTTCCTTCATCTTTTATGTGCCCTTTAATGATTGTATATAGCATTTTTCTATTTGGGAAGCATAAAATGTTCAGGTTGATGTTGCATTTGTTATTCATAGCTTGTCTATGGAATGGAGCTGTGAAAGCAAAAAGCTGAGAACTAAAAAATAATTCTGTGTCCTTTCCTCTTCTTCCTTGGTCATTTGCTTTCTGAAATGATAAGCAACTTGGAGTCAAAAGGTACAGCATGTTCAAACAGAAGACTGAGTTTAAATAAAAAAATTGTACTATTTATAGCAGTAAGGAAATAAAAAAGTCTTACAGATAAAACTTGGCCCTCAGGAATCTGTCATGACTCAGGATGTAAACTTCACACAAGCTTCTCAAATCTTGCAGAAAATAAGATACTACCGGGGCTCAGATGTGATACACTAAACCAAATATTTTTGTAAGCTGTACTCCACAGTGAATGGGAAAATGCTGGATCAAATAATAATAAAAAAAAAGGTAACTTTTTTGTAGTTTTGCAGATCTGTTATGATTTGAGGTAGTGCCTTTTGTCTGTCTTTGGCTTCACTGGAAGCTGGATGAACAAGTGTTTAGTAAAATTACAGACCCAGAGAATATGCTGAGTTGCAAGAGACCTACAGGGATCATCAAGTCTAACTCTTAACTCTGCAAAGGATCATTCTCAAGAGTCACAGTATTTGCCTGAGATTACTGTCCAAATGTTTCTTGAAGTCTGTCAGGCTTGATGCTGTGACCACTGTCCTGAGGAGCCTGTTCCAGTGCCCAATCACCCTCTGGGTGAAGAACCTTTTCCTAATACCCAACCGAAGCCTTCCCTGACACAACTGGAGCCCATTCCTCAGGTTCTATCACTGGTCACCCCAGAGAAGAGATCAGTGTCTGCCCCTCCTCTTGCTCTCACAAGGAAGTTGTAGACTGCAGTGAGGTTTCCCTTCAGTCTCCTCTTCTCCAGGCTGAATAGACCAAGTGCCCTCAGCTGCTCCTCATATGGCTTCCCCTCAAGGCCCTTCACCACCCTCATTGCCCTCCTTTGGATGCTCTCTAGGAGCTCAATATCTTTCTTACCCTGTGGTGCCCAAACCTGCACACAATATTCCAGGGGAGGCCGCAGCAGTGCAGAGCAGAGCGGGACAATCCCCTGCTGTGGTGCAAATTGTCTGAGTGACCTTAAAGCACTCCTTTCACAACACGTCCCTTGCCCTGCTGGCCATGCTTTGCCTGATGCCCCCCAGCCCATGCTTGGGCCTCCTGGCTGCCAGAGCACTGCTGACTCATATTCAGCTTGCCACCAAGCAGGACCCCCAGCTTTCCAGGATCTCATTCCCCAGCATGTTCCCTACATGTAGGTTTGCCCCCTCCCAGGTGCAGAATCCAGCACTTTCCATTGTTGAACTTCCTATGGTTGGTGATGGCTCAGTCCTCTAATGAGTCGAGGTCTATCAGCAGGGCCTGCCTGCCTCTGAGGGAGACAAGAGCTCCTCCCAGTTTTGTGTCACCTGCAAACTTGCTCAGTGTCCCTACCAGTCCTGCATCCAAGTCTTTTATGAAGATCTTGAAGAGCACAGGGCCTCAGAAGTAGCCCTGGGCAACCTGACTAGTGACAGGTCACCAGCGTGAAGTTCTCCTGGTCCCTAGTGCCAACTGTGCTTGACCCGTAAGCCAACTGCTCACCCACAGCAGGCTGTGTTTCTCCAGAAGTGTACTGGAAACTTGGTCCTGAAGGATCGCATGAGAAAAGGTATAAAAAGCGTTATTGAAATCCCCAAACATTTGACGGGAAGCCAAATGGCCGGAGCTGAGCTGGTGCTGTGGTGCCACTTGTCAGACTCAGGTGGAGGCACAGCAAGCAGGGCAATGTCCTCTGCAGAAGTTACGCAGCTCTGCAACTCTGTCCTCATGGTGACAGGCTTTTCCTCACAAGGATGGACATGGGACTGACTGGGACTGCCCACTTTGGCAAGAAGATCCCCAGGGAGGACCTGCCTGGTAGCTTTGGAATTGGGGTGATGATGCCCAGAACCAAACGCTGCTGAGAGGAGTGGTGCTCAGGCTGGGGCGTGTTGATGAGTGATGTGTCTCTGGTGGCTGTGACATCACAGCAGACAGGTCACAATGGGAGCTGTCCCTAAGGAGCAAAGCAGGCAGCCCCAGGGCAGTTGGACTTGGGCGATCAGTGAGTGCAGATGCAGGGGCAAGGCTGGGATGGATGGGGGAGGGGGAAGATGCCCAGGGGGGTG